>NC_086444.1:1070519245-1071119245 GCF_028390025.1 Pseudophryne corroboree
CGCACCAAAAACGGACTGAAAGGTGTCCCATGCTGACACATGGGACACCTATCCACGATTAAGATCTGTCAGTGACAGTTGTCACTGACAGGTCTCTAAGCCAATCAGGAAGCGCAACTTCGTTGCGCTAACCTGATTGGCTGATCGCTGTGACAGCGCATCGCACAGCTCCCTCCATTATATTCAATGGTGGGAACTTAGCGGCTAGCGGTGAGGTCACCCGCCGGTCAGCGGTGACCGGCGGGTGACCCCACCGCTAGCCGCTAAGTTCCCACCATTGAATATAATGGAGGGAGCTGTGCGATGCGCTGTCACAGCGATCAGCCAATCAGGTTAGCGCAACGAAGTTGCGCTTCCTGATTGGCTTAGAGACCTGTCAGTGACAACTGTCACTGACAGATCTTAATCGTGGATAGGTGTCCCATGTGTCAGCATGGGACACCTTTCAGTCCGTTTTTGGTGCGGGTAAATGCGCTTTCTTTTTTTGCCAAGTCCGTGGATTTATCTCTGGAGCCTGTTGAGGTGAGTATAATTGATCTTTTCTTTTCAGGTATCCGTGGATTCTACATGGAGAAGAGGACCGATGTCGGCGTGTGAACATAGGTAAGTATGTGTGTGTCGACGTATGAAATAAAGTTTTACTGTCGACGGTGTGTGTGTCCTGTTTTTATTTGGGTATTTTTTTCCCAGTAGTACTACAGGTACCAGCGGGCCCGTTTTTCTCCCGCATGCTGGTACTTGTGGTTCTCCAAGTACCAGCTTGCAGGGGAGGCTTGCTGGGACTTGTAGTACTAATGGAAAAAACAATATCTTTTTTTTTGAACACAAAGGCTATCAGCCCCCCCATCCGCAGCCCATTGGATGGGGGGGACAGCCTCGGGCTTCACCCCTGGCCCTTGGGTGGCTGGGGGGACCCCTTGATTGAAGGGGTCCCCATTCCCCCAGGGTACCCCGGCCAGGGGTGACTAGTTGGATATTTGATGCCACGGCCGCAGGGCACTGTATAAAAGTGACCCCCGGCTGTGGCATTATCTGTCCAGCTAGTGGAGCCCGATGCTGGTGTTAAAAATACGGGGGACCCCTACTCGTTTTGTCCCCCGTATTTTTGGCACCAGCATCAGGCGCAGAGCCCGGTGCTGGTTTTAAAAATACGGGGGATCCCTGCCCGATTTTTCCCCTGCATTTTTAGAACCAGGACCAGCTCGATGAGCCCGAGGCTGGTTATGCTTTGGAGGGGGGACCCCACGCCATTTTTTTTTCGGGTTTTTCCCCGTTTTTTCCCGTTTTTTAAAATCGCGGTAAAATCCGCAAAATCGGCCGATTTTCGCCCGCGACTCTGGCGAATCCGTTTTTCATTGCATATGGTGAATTCCGGAAGCCACCTTCCGGAATTCACCTGGCGAATTTGGTCGAATTGAAAAAACGGCGATAATTGCCGCGATTTCGCCCGCTATTGCATATACCCCAATGGGGTATATGCAATAGCGGGCGAAATCGCGGCAATTATCGCCGTTTTTTCAATTCGACCAAATTCGCCAGGTGAATTCCGGAAGGTGGCTTCCGGAATTCACCATATGCAATGAAAAACGGATTCGCCAGAGTCGCGGGCGAAAATCGGCCGATTTTGCGGATTTTACCGCGATTTTAAAAAACGGGAAAAAACGGGGAAAAACCCGAAAAAAAAATGGCGTGGGGTCCCCCCTCCAAAGCATAACCAGCCTCGGGCTCATTGAGCTGGTCCTGGTTCTAAAAATGCGGGGAAAAAATTGACAGGGGATCCCCCGTATTTTTAAAACCAGCACCGGGCTCTGCGCCTGATGCTGGTGCCAAAAATACGGGGGACAAAACGAGTAGGGGTCCCCCGTATTTTTAACACCAGCATCGGGCTCCACTAGCTGGACAGATAATGCCACAGCCGGGGGTCACTTTTATACAGTGCCCTGCGGCCGTGGCATCAAATATCCAACTAGTCACCCCTGGCCGGGGTACCCTGGGGGAATGGGGACCCCTTCAATCAAGGGGTCCCCCCCCCCAGCCACCCAAGGGCCAGGGGTGAAGCCCGAGGCTGTCCCCCCCCATCCAATGGGCTGCGGATGGGGGGGCTGATAGCCTTTGTGTTCAAAAAAAAAGATATTGTTTTTTCCATTAGTACTACAAGTCCCAGCAAGCCTCCCCTGCAAGCTGGTACTTGGAGAACCACAAGTACCAGCATGCGGGAGAAAAACGGGCCCGCTGGTACCTGTAGTTCTAATGGAAAAAAAATACCCAAATAAAAACAGGACACAGACACCGTCGACAGTAAAACTTTATTACACACTGCCGACACACACATACTTACCTATGTTCACACGCCGACATCGGTCCTCTTCTCCATGTAGAATCCCGGGGTACCTGAAAATAAAAGATCAATTATACTCACCTCAACAGGCTCCAGAGATAAATCCACGGACTTGGCAAAAAAAGAAAGCGCATTTACCCGCACCAAAAACGGACTGAAAGGTGTCCCATGCTGACACATGGGACACCTATCCACGATTAAGATCTGTCAGTGACAGTTGTCACTGACAGGTCTCTAAGCCAATCAGGAAGCGCAACTTCGTTGCGCTAACCTGATTGGCTGATCGCTGTGACAGCGCATCGCACAGCTCCCTCCATTATATTCAATGGTGGGAACTTAGCGGCTAGCGGTGAGGTCACCCGCCGGTCAGCGGTGACCGGCGGGTGACCCCACCGCTAGCCGCTAAGTTCCCACCATTGAAAGTAATGGAGGGAGCTGTGCGATGCGCTGTCACAGCGATCAGCCAATCAGGTTAGCGCAACGAAGTTGCGCTTCCTGATTGGCTTAGAGACCTGTCAGTGACAACTGTCACTGACAGATCTTAATCGTGGATAGGTGTCCCATGTGTCAGCATGGGACACCTTTCAGTCCGTTTTTGGTGCGGGTAAATGCGCTTTCTTTTTTTGCCAAGTCCGTGGATTTATCTCTGGAGCCTGTTGAGGTGAGTATAATTGATCTTTTATTTTCAGGTACCCCGGGATTCTACATGGAGAAGAGGACCGATGTCGGCGTGTGAACATAGGTAAGTATGTGTGTGTCGGCAGTGTGTAATAAAGTTTTACTGTCGACGGTGTCTGTGTCCTGTTTTTATTTGGGTATTTTTTTTCCATTAGAACTACAGGTACCAGCGGGCCCGTTTTTCTCCCGCATGCTGGTACTTGTGGTTCTCCAAGTACCAGCTTGCAGGGGAGGCTTGCTGGGACTTGTAGTACTAATGGAAAAAACAATATCTTTTTTTTTGAACACAAAGGCTATCAGCCCCCCCATCCGCAGCCCATTGGATGGGGGGGGACAGCCTCGGGCTTCACCCCTGGCCCTTGGGTGGCTGGGGGGGGGGACCCCTTGATTGAAGGGGTCCCCATTCCCCCAGGGTTCCCCGGCCAGGGGTGACTAGTTGGATATTTGATGCCACGGCCGCAGGGCACTGTATAAAAGTGACCCCCGGCTGTGGCATTATCTGTCCAGCTAGTGGAGCCCGATGCTGGTGTGAAAAATACGGGGGACCCCTACTCGTTTTGTCCCCCGTATTTTTGGCACCAGCATCAGGCGCAGAGCCCGGTACTGGTTTTAAAAATACGGGGGATCCCCTGTCAATTTTTTCCCCGCATTTTTAGAACCAGGACCAGCTCAATGAGCCCGAGGCTGGTTATGCTTTGGAGGGGGGACCCCACGCCATTTTTTTCCCGGATTTTACCGTTCCAGCAATAAAAAAAATAAAAAAATAAAAATATTATTTTAAAAAATATATAAATAATATTTGTGCCTCCCCCCAAAAAAAAAAAAAAACCTAATCCCTTCTAATATAAATAGATCTGCTATTCCTAAAAAAAAAAACACAAAAAAAAACATGTTTAAAAATTTTTTATTTGTTTTCACCCTCCAAAGTGTGGCGGAGTGAAAATCGCGAATTTGCTGTCTAAAAGCACTGCAGGCGAATTTCCAAACTTGAATTGAATATGCTGGAGGCGAATTGCAGCATCTGTACCATTGCAGAAAAGGCGAATTCGGAAAAAGGCGAATTGAGAAAAGGCGAATTTTGACGGGCCGTTTTTTTTGCGAAAAATGACTGCACTGCATAGGCGAATTGATTTTTGGAGGCAAAAACGGCCCGGAATTCGCCTATTTTGCCAATTCGCCCGCTATTGCATATACCCCAATGTCTCTTTATTGGATGAGAATGAATAACTCCCATCATATTGAGGATGAAGAAGAGATGGAGTGTGTGGTGGTGGTGGCGGTACATGAGAAGATAAATGAATATGGATATGTGCTGAGTTTGCGTTGCTATTAGGCTTCACTCCGGTTCTGCTAAACCAGAGAAATGAGATGTCTTTTCATGTACAGGGCAGAATATTTGAAGTCTTTAAATCCACATGTGCCTGTATTTTTGTTTACATTTTAAAACATAGTGCATATGATTTCCGTGTATGCTTAGATATTATTCATTCACATAATAAAGTTAATGCCGATGCAGGAACAAGCAATACTCGGATGTCTTGTCTTATCGTAACCTTTCCAGTAGCTGCACAGCTGGGCTGTACACTTGCACCATGTTAGGGAGAGATTTCCCATGCTATGCAGTTATTTTGGGAGATGGTGTCCTCTTAAACGCTCCTGTCCAACTGTCTAATTGGCTTATCTTGTGGAGCTCACTACGTTCTCATGGCTTATTAGAGACATGCTCTCCAACCTCTGTGTGTAAAACCTGATTCGATGTAACATTGTCATTTGGTTCATTCTTCCATTTGTTTCGTAAATGATCCACATGTAGGCTCAGAAGGGTGGTACCACTCATTTCACCAACACCTCTAGTGGAATAAAGTATCCCATATGAATAGCATATAAAACAAAGGAACAAATCGTAGATTAGCCAGTAAAGTCTCAGGGTTCTGTGTATCTCATTAGTATTTTTGTTGTAGTATATTTTACATAGCTCAATTACGCAGCAGGCGTGACCGTGAGGCGTGTTAGGTGGACCCATAATTCTGAGAGAGCTGGACTGGCCCACTGGGATACAAAGGAAACCCCTGGAGGCCCCACTGCGCCCGCAGTGCCCACCCCCTTCTCTAGGGATCAGGTTGCAGACCGTGCACTTGAATTATAAATTATACATGTCTACTGTATATATTCATTCTATAAGGTTTTTTTACTGTGAGACCTATATTGAGAGAATAGCTGAACGTAAACATATGGTTAAGGCATCAAAATAAAGGTCATTTGCTCTACTGCTAGATCCAAAATATCCACTTTATTCGTTTACCTTGCAAAGTATACATTTATTTCTTGATATGAGTTTATGCTTTAAAAAAAAAAAGCAACTGCTGATTTCGATGGGTTTCCTAGGGATGTGCACCGGAAATTTTTCGGGTTTTGGTTTTGGATTCGGTTCCGCGGCTGTGTTTTGGATTCGGACGCGTTTTGGCAAAACCTCCCTGAAAATTTTTTGTCGGATTTGGGTGTGTTTTGGATTCGGGTGTTTTTTTTACAAAAACCCCTCAAAAACAGTTTAAATCATAGAATTTGGGGGTCATTTTGATCCCATAGTATTATTAACCTCAATAACCATAATTTACACTCATTTTCAGTCTATTCTGAACACCTCACAATATTATTTTTAGTCCTAAAATTTGCACCGAGGTTGCTGGATGACTAAGCTAAGCGACCCAAGTGGTCGACACAAACACCTGGCCCATCTAGGAGTGGCAGACAGGATGGCAGATTAAAAAAATTGTCCCCAAAGAGCACATGATGCAAAGAAAAAAAGAGGCGCAATGAGGTAGCTGTGTGACTAAGCTAAGCGACCCAAGTGGCCGACACAAACACCTGGCCCATCTAGGAGTGGCACTGCAGTGTCAGACAGGATGGCACTTCAAAAAAATAGTCCCCAAACAGCACATGATGCAAAGAAAAAAAGAGGTGCAATGAGGTAGCTGTGTGACTAAGCTAAGCGACCCAAGTAGCTGACACAAACACCTGGCCCATCTAGGAGTGGCACTGCAGTGTCAGACAGGATGGCACTTCAAAAAAATAGTCCCCAAAAAGCACATGATGCAAAGAAAAATGAAAGAAAAAAGAGGTGCAAGATGGAATTGTCCTTGGGCCCTCCCACCCACCCTTATGTTGTATAAACAGGACATGCACACTTTAACAAACCCATCATTTCAGCGACGGTCTGCCACACAACTGTGACTGAAATGACTGGTTGGTTTGGGCCCCCACCAAAAAAGAAACAATCAATCTCTCCTTGCACAAACTGGCTCTACAGAGGCAAGATGTCCACCTCATCGTCCGATTCCTCACCCCTTTCACTGTGTACATCCCCCTCCTCACAGATTATTAATTCGTCCCCACTGGAATCCACCATCTCAGGTCCCTGTGTACTTTCTGGAGGCAATTGCTGGTGAATGTCTCCACGGAGGAATTGATTATAATTAATTTTGATGAACATCATCTTCTCCACATTTTCTGGAAGTAGGTGAGCGGCTGCACTAAACACTCTTTCGGAGTACACACTGGAGGGGGGGCAACTTAGGTAAAATAAAGCTAGTTTGTGCAAGGGCCTCCAAATTGCCTCTTTTTCCTGCCAGTATACATACGGACTGTCTGACGTGCCTACTTGGATGCGGTCACTCATATAATCCTCCACCATTCTTTCAATGGTGACAGAATCATATGCAGTGACAGTAGACAACATGTCAGTAATCGTTGGCAGGTCCTTCAGTCCGGACCAGATGTCAGCACTCGCTCCAGACTGCCCTGCATCACCGCCAGCGGGTGGGCTCGGAATTCTTAGCCTTTTCCTCGCAGCCCCAGTTGCGGGAGAATGTGAAGGAGGAGCTGTTGACGGGTCACGTTCCGCTTGACTTGACAATTTTCTCACCAGCAGGTCTTTGAACCTCTGCAGACTTGTGTCTGCCGGAAAGAGAGATACAACGTAGGTTTTAAATCTAGGATCGAGCACGGTGGCCAAAATGTAGTGCTCTGATTTCAACAGATTGACCACCCGTGAATCCTGGTTAAGCTAATTAAGGGCTCCATCCACAAGTCCCACATGCTTAGCGGAATCGCTCTGTTTTAGCTCCTCCTTCAATGTCTCCAGCTTCTTCTGCAAAAGCCTGATGAGAGGAATGACCGGACTCAGGCTGGCAGTGTCTGAACTGACTTCACGTGTGGCAAGTTCAAAGGGTTGCAGAACCTTGCACAACGTTGAAATCATTCTCCACTGCGCTTGAGTCAGGTGCATTTCCCCTCCTTTGCCTATATCGTAGGTAGCTGTATAGGCTTGAATGGCCTTTTGCTGCTCCTCCATCCTCTGAAGCATATAGAGGGTTGAATTCTACCTCGTTACCACCTCTTGCTTCAGATGATGGCAGGGCAGGTTCAGGAGTGTTTGCTGGTGCTCCAGTCTTCGGCACGCGGTGGCTGAATGCCGAAAGTGGCCCCTAATTCTTCGGGCCACCGACAGCATCTCTTGCACGCCCCTGTCGTTTTTTTAAATAATTCTGCACCACCAAATTCAATGTATGTGCAAAACATGGGACGTGCTGGAATTTGCCCAGATGTAATGCACGCACAATATTGGTGGCATTGTCCGATGTCACAAATCCCCAGGAGAGTCCAATAGGGGTAAGCCATTCTGCGATGATGTTCCTCAGTTTCCGTAAGAGGTTGTCAGCTGTGTGCCTTTTATGGAAAGCGGTGATACAAAGTGTAGCCTGCCTAGGAACGAGTTGGCGTTTGCGAGATGCTGCTACTGGTGCCGCCGCTGCTGTTCTTGCTGCGGGAGGCAATACATCTACCCAGTGGGCTGTCACAGTCATATATAGTCCTGAGTCTGCCCTGGTCCACTTGTCCACATGTCCGTGGTTAAGTGGACATTGGGTACAACTGCATTTTTTAGGACACTGGTGAGTCTTTTTCTGACGCCTGTGTAAATTTTCGGTATCGCCTACCTAGAGAAATGGAACCTAGATGGTATTTGGTACCGGGGACACAGTACCTCAATCAATTCTCTAGTTCCCTGTGAATTAACGGTGGATACCGGAAACACGTTTCTCACCACCCAGGCTGCCAAGGCCTGAGTTATCCGCTTTGCAGCAGGATGACTGCTGTGATATTTCATCTTCCTCGCAAAGGACTGTTGGACAGTCAGTTGCTTACTAGAAGTAGTACAAGTGGTCTTCCGACTTCCCCTCTGGGATGACGATCGACTCCCAGCAGCAACAACAGCAGTGCCAGCAGCAGTAGGCGTTACACTCAAGGATGCATCGGAGGAATCCCAGGCAGGAGAGGACTCGTCAGACTTGACAGTGACATGGCCTGAAGGACTATTGGCTTTCCTGTCTAAGGAGGAAATTGACACTGAGGGAGTTGGTGGTGTGGTTTGCAGGAGCTTGGTTACAAGAGGAAGGGATTTAGTTGTCAGTGGACTGCTTCCACTGTCACCCAAAGTTTTTGAACTTGTCAATGACTTCTGATGAATGCGCTCCAGGTGACGTATAAGGGAGGATGTTCCTAGGTGGTTAACGTCCTTACCCCTACTTATTACAGGTTGACAAAGGCAACACACGGCTTGACATCAGTTGTCTGCATTTCTGTTAAAATAATTCCACACCGAAGAGGTGATTTTTTTTTTTTGTATTTTGACCAGGCATGTCAATGGCCATATTCGTCCCACGGACAACAGGTGTCTCCCCGGGTGCCTGACTTAAACAAACCACCTCACCATCAGAATCCTCCTTGTCAATTTCCTCCCCAGCGCCAGCAACACCCATATCCTCATCCTGGTGTACTTCAGCAGTGACATCTTCAATTTGACTATCAGGAACTGGACTGCGGGTGCTCCATCCAGCACTTGCAGGGGGCGTGCAAATGGTGGAAGGCACCACCTCTTCCCGTCCAGTGTTGGGAAGGTCAGGCATCGCAACCGACACAATTGGACTCTCCTTGGGGATTTGTGATTTAGAAGAACGCACAGTTCTTTGCTGTGCTTTTGCCATCTTAACTCTTTTAAGTTTTCTAGCAGGAGGATGAGTGCTTCCATCCTCCTGTGAAGCTGAACTACTAGCCATGAACATAGGCCAGGCCCTCAGCCGTTCCTTGTCACTCCGTGTCGTAAATGGCACATTGGCAAGTTTACGCTTCTCCACAGACGATTTTGATTTAGATTTTTGGGTCATTTTACTGAGCTTTATTTTTTTGGATTTTACATGCTCTCTACTATGACATTGGGCATCGGCCTTTGCAGACTACGTTGATGGCATTTCATCGTCTCGGCCATGACTAGTGGCAGCAGCTTCAGCACGAGGTGGAAGTGGATCTTGATCTTTCCCTATTTTACCCTCCACGTTTTTGTTCTCCATTTTTTAATGTGTGGAATTATATGCCAGTAATATATCAATAGCAATGGCCTACTACTATATATACTGCGCACAACTGAAATGCACCACAGGTATGGATGGATAGTATACTTGACGACACAGAGGTAGGTAGAGCAGTGGCCTACTGCTATATATTATATACTGGTGGTCCGCAAACTGTGCAAAACTGAAATGCACCACAGGTATGGATAGATAGTATACTTGACGACACAGAGGTAGAGCAGTGGACTACTGTACCGTACTGCTATATATATATATATATAATATATTTCTCTAACGTCCTAAGTGGATGCTGGGGACTCCGTAAGGACAATGGGGAATAGCGGCTCCGCAGGAGACTGGGCACATCTAAAGAAAGCTTTAGGATTAACTGGTGTGCACTGGCTCCTCCCCCTATGACCCTCCTCCAAGCCTCAGTTAGATTTCTGTGCCCGACGAGAAGGGTGCACACTAGGGGCTCTCCTGAGCTTCTTAGTGAAAGTTTTAGTTTAGGTTTGTTATTTTCAGTGAGACCTGCTGGCAACAGGCTCACTGCATCGAGGGACTAAGGGGAGAAGAAGCGAACTCACCTGCGTGCAGAGTGGATTGGGCTTCTTGGCTACTGGACATTAGCTCCAGAGGGACGATCACAGGTACAGCCTGGATGGGTCCCGGAGCCGCGCCGCCGGCCCCCTTACAGACCTAGAAGAGCGAAGAGGTCCGGAAAAATCGGCGGCAGAAGACGTTCCTGTCTTCAATAAGGTAGCACACAGCACTGCAGCTGTGCGCCATTGCTCTCAGCACACTTCATACTCCGGTCACTGAGGGTGCATGGCGCTGGGGCCCCGCACTGAGACGCAATAAAACATGACAGAAATACCTTACATGGCAAAAAATACATCACATATAGCTCCTGGGCTATATGGATGCATTTAACCCCTGCCAGAATATACAAAAAAACAGGAGATAAGGCCGCCGAAAAGGGGGCGGGGCCTATCTCCTCAGCACACTGGCGCCATTTTCCCTCACAGCTCAGTTGGAGGGAAGCTCCCTGGCTCTTCCCTGCAGTCACTACACTACAGAAAGGGTTAAAAAAAGAGAGGGGGGCACTAATTAGGCGCAGTATTAAAACATACAGCAGCTATAAGGGGAAAAACACTTATATAAGGTTATCCCTGTATATATATAGCGCTCTGGTGTGTGCTGGCATACTCTCCCTCTGTCTCCCCAAAGGGCTAGTGGGGTCCTGTCCTCTATCAGAGCATTCCCTGTGCGTGTGCTGTGTGTCGGTACGTTTGTGTCGACATGTATGAGGAGAAAAATGATGTGGAGACGGAGCAGAGTGTCTGTAACAGTGATGTCACCCCCTAGGGGGGCGACACCTGAGTGGATGTACTGTTGAAAATTACGTGACAGTGTCAGCTCTATATAAAAAAACAGTGGTTGACATGAGACAGCCGGCTACTCAGCTTGTGCCTGTCCAGACGTCTCATAGGCCGTCAGGGGCTCTAAAGCGGCCGTTACCTCAAATGGCAGATACAGACGCCGACACGGATACTGACTCCTGTGTCGACGGTGAAGAGACAACCGTGATTTCCAGTAAGGCCACACGTTACATGATTGAGTCAATGGAAAAATGTTTTTATACATTTCTGATAATACGAGTACCACCAAAAAGGGGTATTATGTTCGGTGAGGGAAAAACTGCCTGTAGTTTTCCTGAATCTGAGAAATAAAATGAGGTGTGTGATGATGCGTGGGTTTCCCCCCGATAACAATTGATAATTTCTTAAAAAGTATTGGCTGCATACCCTTTCCCGCCAGAGGTTAGGGTGCGTTGGGAAACACCCCCTAGGGGGGATAAGGCGCTCACACGCTTGTAAGAACAAGGGCTCTACCCTCTCATGAGATGGCCGCCCTTAAGGATCCTGCTGATAGAAAGCAGGAGGGTATCCAAAAAGGTATTTACACACATACTGGTGTTATACTGCGACCAGCTATCGCCTCAGCCTGGAGGTGCAGTGCTGGGTTGGCATGGTCGGATTCCCTGACTGGAAATATTGATAGTATATTATTGCCTATAGAGCATTTAAAAGATGCATTTCTATATATGCATGATGCACAGCGGAATAATTGCCGACTGGCATCAAGTATAAGTGCGTTGTCCAATTCTACCAGTAAAATGGTCAGGTGATGCGGATTCCAAACGGCATTTGGAAGTATTGCCTTTGAAAGGGTGGCCACGGCAACAACTGGGAAATCCACGTTTGTACCCCAGGTCGCCTCTCAAAATAAGACGCCGTATTATCAGGCGCAGTCCTTTGTTGGCAAGCAGACAAAAGGTTCCTCTTTTCTGCTCGTGACAGAGGGAGAGGAAAAAGGCTGCAGAGATCAGCCAGTTCCCAGGAACAGAAACCCTTTCCCGCCTCTGCCAAGCCCTCAGTATGACGCTAGGGCTTTACAAGCTCAGGCACGGTGGGGGCCCGTTCTCAATGAATTTCAGTGCGCAGTGGGCTCACTCGCAAGTAGACCCCTGGATCCTTCAGGTAATATCTCAGGGGTACATATTGGAATTCGAGACGTCTCCCCCTCGCCGTTTCCAAAAGTCTGCTTTACCGACGTCTCCCTCTGACAGGGAGGCAGTTTTGGAAGCCATTCACAAGCTGTATTCCCAGCAGGTGATAATCAAGGTACCCCTCCTGCAACAGGGAACGGGGTATTATTCCACACTATTGTGGTACCGAAGCCAGACGGCTCGGTGAGACCGATTCTAAATCTAAAATCTTTGAACACTTACATACAGAGGTTCATATTCAAGATTGAGTCACTCAGAGCAGTGATTGCGAACCTGGAAGAAGGGGACTACATGATGTCTCGGGACATCAAGGATGCTTACCTTCATGTCAAAATTTACCCTTCTCACCAAGGGTACCTCAGGTTATGGTACAGAACTGTCACTATCAGTTCAGACGCTGCCGTAGGGATGGTCCACGGCACCCCGGGTCTTTACCAAGGTAATGGACGAAATGATATCCCTTCGAAGGAAGGGAATTTTAGTTATCCCTTACTTGGACGATTCCCTGATAAGGGTAAGATCCAGGGAACAGTTGGAGGTCGGTGTAGCACTATCTCAGGTAGTGTTGCGGCAGCACGATTGGATTCTCAATATTCCTAAATCGCAGCTGGTTCCGACGACTTGTCTTCTGTTTCCTAGGGATGATCCTGGACACAGTCCAGAAAAAAGGTGTTTCTCCCGGAAGAGAAAGCCAGGGAGTTATCCGAGCTAATCAGGAACCTCCTAAAACCGAACCAAGTCTCAGTGCATCAATGCACAAGGGTTCTGGGTAAAAATGGTGGCTTCCTACGAAGCAATCCCATTCGTTAGATTCCACGCAAGAACTTTCCAGTGGAACCTACTGGACAAATGGTCCGGGTCGCATTTTCAGATGCATCAGCGGATAACCCTGTCACCAAGGACAAGGGTATCCATCCTGTGGTGGTTGCAGAGTGCTCATCTTCTAGAGGGCCGCAGATTCGGCATTCAGGACTGGGTCCTGGTGACCACGGATGCTAGCCTGCGAGGCTGGGGAGCAGTCACACAGGGAAGGAATATCCAGGGCTTAGGGTCAAGCCTGGATACATCACTTCACATAAATATCCTGAAGCTAAGGGCCATTTACAATGCTCTAAGCTTAGCGAGACCTCTGCTTCAAGGTCAGCCGGTGTTGATCCAGTCGGACAACATCATGGCAGTCACCCACGTAAACAGACAGGGTGGCACAAGAAGCAGGAGGGCAATGGCAGAAGCTGCAAGGATTCTTCGCTGGGCGGAAAATCATGTGATAGCACTGTCAACAGTATTCATTCCGGGAGTGGACAACTGGGAAGCAGACTTCCTCAGCACGACCTCCACCCGGGAGAGTGGGGACTTCACCCAGAAGTCGTCCACATGATTAAAAAACTCGACAGGTATTGCGCCAGGTCAAGAGACCCTCAGGCAATAGTTGTAGACGCTCTGGTAACACCGTGGGTGTACCAGTCAGTGTATGTGTTCCCTCCTCTGCCTCTCATACCCAAGGTACTGAGATTGATAAGATGGAGAGGAGAAAGCACTATATTCGTGGCTCCGGATTGGCCAAGAAGGACTTGGTAACCGGAACTTCAAGAGAGGCTCACGGAGGATCCGTGGCCTCTACCTCTAAGAAGGGACCTGCTCCAGCAAGGACCCTGTCTGTTCCAAGACTTACCGCGGCTGCGTTTGACGGCATGGCGGTTGAACACCGGATCCTGAAGGAAAAAAGGCATTCCGGATGAAGTCATCCCTATCCTGATCAAAAGCCAGGAAGGATGTAACCGCAAAAACATTATCACCGCAATTGGCGAAAATATGTTGCGTAGTGCGAGGCCAGTAAGGCCCGACGGAGGAAATTCAGCTGGGTCGATTCCTACATTTCCTGCAAACAGGAGTGTCTATGGGCCTGAAATTGGGGTCCATTAAGGTTCAGATTTCGGCCCTGTCAATTTTCTTCCAAAAAAAGAACTAGCTTCAGTCCCTGAAGTTTAGACGTTTGTAAAAGGGGTACTGCATATACAGCCTCCTTTTGTGCCTCCAGTGGCAATTTGGGATCTCAATGTAGTTTGGGTTCCAAAAGTCACATTGGTTTGAACCACTTAAATCTGTGGAGTTAAAATATCTCACATGGAAAGTGGTCATGCTGTTGGCCCTGGCCTGGGCCAGGCGCGTGTCAGAATTGGCGGCTTTATCCTGTAAAAGCCCTTATCTGATTTTCCATTCGGACAGGGCGGAATTGAGGACTCGTCCTCAGTTTCTCCCTAAGGTGGTTCCAGCGTTTTCACCTGAACCAACCTATTGTGGTGCCTGCTGCTACTAGGGACTTGGAGGAATCCAAGTTGCTGGATGTTGTCAGGGCCCTGAAAATATGTTTCCGGGACGGCTGGAGTCAGGAAATCTGACTCGCTGTTTATCCTGTATGCACCCAACAAGCTGGGTGCTCCTGCTTCTAAGCAGACTATTGCTCGTTGGATTTGTAGTACAATTCAGCTTGGACATTCTGTGGCAGGCCTGCCACAGCTAAAATCTGTAAAAGCCCGTTCCACAAGGAAAGTGGGCTCATCTTGGGCGGCTGCCCGAGGGGTCTCGGCTTTACAACTTTGCCGAGCAGCTACTTGGTCAGGGGCAAACACGTTTGCTAAATTCTACAAATTTGATACCCTGGCTGAGGAGGATCTGGAGTTCTCTCATTCGGTGCTGCAGAGTCATCCGCACTCTCCCGCCCGTTTGGGAGCTTTGTTATAATCCCCATGGTCCTTACGGAGTCCCCAGCATCCACTTAGGACGTTAGAGAAAATAAGAATTTACTTACCGATAATTCTATTTCTCATAGTCCGTAGTGGATGCTGGGCGCCCATCCCAAGTGCGGATTGTCTGCAATACTTGTACATAGTTATTGTTACAAAAATCGGGTTATTATTGTTGGGAGCCATCTTTTCAGAGGCTCCTCTGTTATCATACTGTTAACTGGGTTCAGATCACAAGTTATACGGTGTGATTGGTGTGGCTGGTATGAGTCTTACCCGGGATTCAAAATCCTTCCTTATTGTGTACGCTCGTCCGGGCACAGTATCCTAACTGAGGCTTGGAGGAGGGTCATAGGGTGAGGAGCCAGTGCACACCAGTTAATCCTAAAGCTTTCTTTAGATGTGCCCAGTCTCCTGCGGAGCCGCTATTCCCCATGGTCCTTACGGAGTCCCCAGCATCCACTACGGACTATGAGAAATAGAATTATCGGTAAGTAAATTCTTATTTTATTTATATATATATATATATATATATATATATATATATATATATATATATATATATATATATATATATACTGGTGGTCAGCAAAATTGTGCACTGTCCTCCTACTATATACTACAATGCAGCACAGATATGGAGCGTTTTTCAGGCAGAGAGCGTATAATACTGGTGGTCACTGGTCAGCAAAACTCTGCACTGTCCTCCTACTATATAATACTGCTGGTCCCCAGTCCCCACAATAAAGCAATTAGCACACTGAGCACAGATATTTGCAGCACACTGAGCACAGATATGGAGCGTTTTTCAGGCAGAGAACGTAGATTTCTCTAACGTCCTAAGTGGATGCTGGGGACTCCGTAAGGACCATGGGGATTAGCGGCTCCGCAGGAGACTGGGCACAACTACAAAGAAAGCTTTAGACTACTGGTGTGCACTGGCTCCTCCCACTAAGACCCTCCTAAAAGACCTCAGTTAGATTCTTGTGCCCGGCCGAGCTGGATGCACACTAGGGCTCTCCTGAGCACCTAGAAAGAAAGTATATTTAGGTTTTTTATTTTCAGTGAGATCTGCTGGCAACAGACTCACTGCAGCGAGGGACTAAGGGGAGAAGAAGCGAACCTACCTAACAGGTGGTAGTTTGGGCTTCTTAGGCTACTGGACACCATTAGCTCCAGAGGGATCGACCGCAGGACCCGACCTTGGTGTTCGTTCCCGGAGCCGCGCCGCCGTCCCCCTTACAGAGCCAGAAGCACGAAGAAGGTCCGGAAAATCGTCGGCAGAAGACTTCAGTCTTCACCAAGGTAGCGCACAGCACTGCAGCTGTGCGCCATTGCTCCTCATGTACACCTCATACTTCGGTCACTGATGGGTGCAGGGCGCTGGGGGGGGGGGCGACCTGAGGGCAATAGATAACACCTTGGCTGGCAAAATATGCATCATATATAGTCCCAGGGGCTATATAGATGCAAAATTACCCCTGCCAGTATAACAGAAAAAGCGGGAGAAAGTCCGGCGAAAAGGGGGCGGGGCTTCTCCCTCAGCACACTGGCGCCATTTTTCCCTCACAGTTCCGCTGGAAGGAAGCTCCCTGGCTCTCCCCTGCAGTCTGAGAAAACTACAGAAGGGTAAAAAAGAGAGGGGGGGGGCACTAAATTTAGGCGCAGTATAGATATATATATGTAATATTTATATAAAAAAGCAGCTATAGGGAAAACACACATTGATAGTGGGATCCCAGTGTTATATAGCGCTCTGGTGTGTGCTGGCATACTCTCTCTCTGTCTCTCCAAAGGGCTTTGTGGGGTCCTGTCCTCTGTCAGAGCATTCCCTGTGTGTTTGCGGTGTGTCGGTACGGCTGTGTCGACATGTTTGATGAGGAGGCTTATATGGAGGCGGAGCAGATGCCTGTAAATGTGATGTCACCCCCTGCGGGGTCGACACCAGAGTGGATGGTGCTGTGGAAGGAATTACGTGATAGTGTCGACTCCTTACATAAAAGGTTTGACGACATACCTAATGTGGGACAGCCGGCTTCTCAGCCTGTGCCTGCCCAGGCGTCTCAAAAACCATCAGGGGCTCTAAAACGCCCGCTACCTCAGATGGTTGACACAGATGTCGACACGGATACTGACTCCAGTGTCGACGACGATGAGACTAATGTAACTTCCAGTAGGGCCACACGTTACATGATTGAGGCAATGAAAAATGTGTTACACATTTCTGATGTTACCCCCGGTACCACAAAAAAGGGTATAACGTTTGGAGAGAAAAAACTACCAGTAGCTTTTCCTCCATCTGAAGAGTTAAATGAAGTGTGTGAAGAAGCGTGGGCTTCCCCTGATAAAAAGATGGTAATTTCTAAGAGGTTACTAATGGCGTACCCTTTCCCGCCAGAGGATAGGTCACGCTGGGAAACATCCCCTAGGGTGGATAAGGCGCTCACACGCTTGTCGAAGAAGGTGGCACTACCGTCTCCGGATACGGCCGCCCTGAAGGAATCTGCTGATAGAAAGCAGGAGGCTATCCTGAAATCTATATATACACACACAGGTGTGATACTGAGACCGGCTATAGCTTCAGCCTGGATGTGCAGCGCTGCTGCTGCGTTTTCAGATTCCCTGTCAGAAAATATAGATACCCTAGATAGGGACACTATTTTACTGAACGTAGAGCATATAAAAGACGCACTTTTATACATGAGGGATGCACAGAGGGATATTTGCCGGCTGGCATCCAAAATTAGTGCAATGTCCATTTCTGCCAGGAGAGGGTTATGGACTCGGCAGTGGACAGGTGATGCAGATTCCAAACGACACATGGAAGTTCTGCCTTATAAGGGTGAGGAATTGTTCGGGGATGGTCTCTCGGACCTCGTTTCCACAGCAACAGCTGGGACGTCTACATTTTTGCCCCATGTTCCCTCACAACCAAAGAAAGCACCGTATTATCAGGTACAGTCCTTTCGGCCCAATAGGGGCAAGCGGGTTAAAGGCGCGTCCTTTCTGCCCAGAGGCAGAGGTAGAGGGAAAAAGCTGCAACATTCAGCCAGTTCCCAGGAGCAAAAGTCCTCCCCCGCTTCCTCAAAGTCCACAGCATGACGCTGGGGCTCCACAGGCAGAGCCAGGTATGGTGGGGGCCGTCTCAAGCATTTCAGCAAGCAGTGGGCTCGCTCACGGGTGGATCCCTGGATCCTTCAAATAGTATCTCAGGGGTACAAACTGGAATTCGAGACGTCTTCCCCCCCCCCGCCGTTTCCTCAAATCTGCCTTGCCAACCACTCCCTCAGGCAGGGAGGCAGTGTTACAGGCAATTAAAAAGCTGTATTCACAACAAGTGATAGTAAAGGTGCCCCTACTTCAACAAGGAAGGGGTTACTATTCCACAATGTTTGTGGTACCGAAACCGGACGGTTCGGTGAGACCCATTTTAAATTTGAAATCCTTGAACACATATATAAAAAAATTCAAGTTCAAGATGGAATCGCTCAGGGCGGTTATTGCGAGCCTGGACGAGGGAGATTACATGGTATCGCTGGACATCAAGGATGCTTACCTACATGTCCCCATTTACCATCCTCACCAGGAGTACCGAGGGTCTTTACCAAGGTAATGGCGGAAATGATGATACTCCTTCGAAGGAAGGGAGTTTTAATTATCCCGTACTTGGACGATCTCCTGATAAAGGCGAGGTCCAGAGAACAGTTATTGGTAGGGGTAGCACTATCTCGGGAAGTGCTGCAACAGCACGGCTGGATTCTAAACATTCCAAAGTCACAGCTGGTCCCTACGACACGCCTGCTGTTCCTAGGGATGGTTCTGGACACAGAACAGAGAAAAGTGTTTCTCCCGGAGGAGAAGGCCAAGGATCTGTCATCTCTAGTCAGAGGCCTCCTAAAACCAAAACAGGTGTCGGTGCATCACTGCACGCGGATCCTGGGAAAAATGGTAGCTTCCTACGAAGCGATTCCATTCGGCAGGTTTCATGCAAGAACCTTTCAGTGGGACCTGTTGGACAAGTGGTCCGGATCGCATCTTCAGATGCATCGTCTGATAACCCTGTCACCAAGGACAAGGGTGTCTCTGCTGTGGTGGCTGCAGAGTGCTCATCTTCAAGAGGGCCGCAGATTCGGCATACAGGACTTGGTCCTGGTGACCACGGATGCCAGCCTTCGAGGCTGGGGGGCAGTCACACAGGGAAGAAACTTCCAAGGACTATGGACAAGTCAGGAGACTTCCCTGCACATAAATATTCTGGAACTAAGGGCCATTTACAATGCCCTAAGTCAGGCAAAACCCCTGCTTCAAAACCAGCCGGTACTGATCCAGTCAGACAACATCACGGCAGTCGCCCATGTAAATCGACAGGGCGGCACGAGAAGCAGGACGGCGATGGCAGAAGCCACAAGGATTCTCCGATGGGAGGAAAATCACGTGTTAGCACTGTCAGCAGTGTTCATTCCGGGAGTGGACAACTGGGAAGCAGACTTCCTCAGCAGGCACGACCTCCACCCGGGAGAGTGGGGACTTCATCCAGAAGTCTTTCAAATGATTGTAAACCAGTGGGAAAAACCACAGGTGGACATGATGGCGTCCCGCCTAAACAAAAAGCTATAAAAATATTGCGCCAGGTCAAGAGACCCGCAGGCGATAGCTGTGGACGCTCTGGTAACACCGTGGGTGTACCGATCGGTTTATGTGTTCCCTCCTCTTCCTCTCATACCAAAGGTACTGAGGATAATAAGGAGAAGAGGAGTAAGAACTATACTCATTGTTCCGGATTGGCCAAGAAGAGCGTGGTATCCGGAACTTCAAGAAATGATGTCAGAGGACCCATGGCTTCTACCGCTCAGACAGGACCTGCTGCAGCAGGGGCCCTGTCTGTTCCAAGACTTACCGCGGCTGCGTTTGACGGCATGGCGGTTGAACACCGGATCCTGAAGGAAAAGGGCATTCCGGAGGAAGTCATTCCTACGCTGATAAAAGCTAGGAAAGAAGTAACCGCGAACCATTATCACCGCATATGGCGAAAATATGTTGCGTGGTGTGAGGCCAGGAAGGCCCCAACGGAAGAATTTCAGCTGGGCCGGTTCTTGCACTTCCTACAGTCAGGGGTGACTATGGGCCTTAAATTGGGTTCCATTAAGGTCCAGATTTCGGCTCTATCGATTTTCTTCCAGAGAGAATTGGCTTCACTACCTGAAGTTCAGACTTTTGTTAAGGGAGTGCTGCATATTCAGCCCCCTTTTGTGCCTCCAGTGGCACCTTGGGATCTCAACGTGGTGTTGGATTTCCTAAAGTCACATTGGTTTGAGCCACTGAAAACCATGGATTTAAAATATCTCACGTGGAAAGTGGTCATGTTGTTGGCCTTGGCTTCGGCCAGGCGTGTTTCAGAATTGGCGGCTTTGTCATGTAAAAGCCCTTATCTGATTTTCCATATGGATAGGGCAGAATTGAGGACTCGTCCCCAGTTTCTCCCTAAGGTGGTATCAGCTTTTCATCTGAACCAACCTATCGTGGTGCCTGCGGCTACAAATGACTTGGAGGCTTCCAAGTTGTTGGATGTAGTCAGGGCCCTAAAAATTTATGTTTCCAGGACAGCTGGAGTCAGGAAGACTGACTCGCTCTTTATCCTGTATGCGCCCAACAAGTTGGGTGCACCTGCTTCTAAGCAGACTATTGCTCGCTGGATCTGTAGTACGATTCAGCTTGCACATTCTGCGGCTGGACTGCCGCGTCCTAAATCAGTAAAAGCCCATTCCACGAGGAAAGTGGGCTCTTCTTGGGCGGCTGCCCGAGGGGTCTCTGCTCTTCAACTTTGCCGAGCTGCTACTTGGTCAGGGGCAAACACGTTTGCTAAATTCTACAAATTTGATACCCTGGCTGAGGAGGACCTTGAGTTCTCTCATTCGGTGCTGCAGAGTCATCCGCACTCTCCCGCCCGTTTGGGAGCTTTGGTATAATCTCCATGGTCCTTACGGAGTCCCCAGCATCCACTTAGGACGTTAGAGAAAATAAGAATTTACTCACCGGTAATTCTATTTCTCATAGTCCGTAGTGGATGCTGGGCGCCCATCCCAAGTGCGGATTGTCTGCAATACTTGTATATAGTTATTGCTTAACTAAAGGGTTATTGTTGAGCTATCTGTTGAGAGGCTCAGTTGTTATCATGCTGTTAACTGGGTATTGTATCACGAGTTATATGGTGTGATTGGTGTGGCTGGTATGAGTCTTACCCGGGATTCAAAATCCTTCCTAATTGTGTCAGCTCTTCCGGGCACAGTATCCTAACTGAGGTCTGGAGGAGGGTCTTAGTGGGAGGAGCCAGTGCACACCAGTAGTCTAAAGCTTTCTTTGTATTTGTGCCCAGTCTCCTGCGGAGCCCGTCTAATCCCCATGGTCCTTACGGAGTCCCCAGCATCCACTACGGACTATGAGAAATAGAATCACCGGTGAGTAAATTCTTATTATTTGCACTTCCAGCACACTGAGCACAGATATTTGCAGCACACTTAGCACAGATATTTGCAGCCCACTGAACATAGAAACTGAGAGGACGCCAGCCACGTCCTCTCACGATCATCTCCAATGCACGAGTGAAAAATGGCGGCGACTTATATAAAATACGAATCTCGCGAGAATCCGACCGCGGGATGATGACGTTCGGGCGCGCTCGGGTTAACCGAGCAAGGCGGGAGGATCCGAGTTGCTTGGACCCGTGCAAAAAAAGGTGAAGTTCGGATCCCGAGGATCCGAACTCGCTCATCACTAGTTTCCACTAGTGTCACATTATACTGCAAAGGACTATGTTGTATTTTCTACAGTGCACTTCTGTTATTAATCTGTTACGTTACCGTGCATGGATTATATTTAGCAAGTGGCCCAGACCATGCACTCTCTAATGCTTCGTCAAGCCTCTGTGTTGGCTGCCCACACCACCTCTAGAGGCTGACGACAACCCTTTGCATGGTCCTCTAACATGTCATTCTCCAGGTGGGCTCTTCATGCCTAAGCTTGACACTGATTATGAGAATTCAACACACAACCGAGGCATAGATATGCTCTCTCCTTAACCAGTTGTTTTATCAGTTTCTTTGTTCTTTAGTGATTCGTTCTCCTCTTGGATATTTGCTTGACTTAGATAATATGTTCTGTGATAAATTAACTATGTACTATGTAGTGTACCCTGGTGATTGAATGCACTTTCTCTATTTATATTATATGAATCCTTCTTGTTGCAGCTCGCTATGTCCAGCGATAAGCTCTCGACTTTACAGATGCCACTTGTGAATCTTGACCTGGACATTGTAGAAAACGGAGCAGTTGCACCAGTCTCCATTGAGATGAACAAAGAGGAGCTACAGAATCTTATTAACTCTCTAGAGGCAGCTAACAAGGTATGGCCTGGACTCTTGCCTATCCCAAGTTACCTATTCTTCCTGCTACACTACTGCTATGTCCAGTTGCTTTAAGTGCTCCGACATGTCATCTAGTGCTGTAGTCTTAGGAAGATGAGGTGTAATTCTGAATAACCAGAGTACTGATAAAATACGGTGTATAGCATAGTGTACTGAGAATACATGTGTCTTCCAGGTCCTCCATTCAGAACTATCAGTGATTTCCTCTATGCAGATTGCAATTGTGTCTACTTTCAGCCTTCACAAATAAATGTATATTTCTGCCTGTATTCAGCATCTGCTGCATCTGTCACCACACCTTCCCTGTCCATCCCCTTAGGAAAGCAGCAGACATCTGCAATAGCGCTATCCTTGGTGCTGAAGCCTGCAGTTCCATTATCATACCCACGGATCACTTATCTAACCTTAAAGGACCCTTTGCTGACAAGTAACATCCCCTCAGTCCCAAGGGTATATCCATCTGATGGCCGTACAGCTTTGAATCGGCCATAAGTGCCCTAAGTTGTGTACACGGGACCCAAACTATGTGAGTAGATAGAGAACCACTTTTCATCAAACTTTTGACAGGTGCCCCGCCCCCTTTAAGCCCCACCCCCTTTTAATTGTGTTTAATATAAAACTGATATCAAATGATAGAAAACTGATATCAAATGATTGGCTATTAAGAACAGAATCTGACAAGCAGCATTTATATTAAATGGCTAACCAAAAAAAGCTAATGAAAAAGGCGTATTATACGGTATTAAAGCCAAGCAGTTATTGCGGTTTCGATAAATATTATAAGGCTAATAAAGGCAAGTTCAAAAGAGCGGAAATTAAAAAATGGTTTCAAGAACAAGACGCTTACACGTTACATAAGCCGGCACGAAAAACCTATAATAGGAACATGATTTGCGTATCGGATATAAATCAGCAATGGCAATGTGATCTGGTTTCGCTCATAGACATTGCAAAGTACAATGATGGTTTTAAATATATATTAACCATCATCGATATATTCAGTAAGAAAGCGTGGGCGGCCGGTCTAGCATCTAAGAATGCGACAACAGTCGCTAATGCTATTGAAAAAATATTCCAACAGGGTTGCGTGCCAAAGAAGTTGCAAACCGATAATGGTAAAGAGTTTCTAAACAAAATCTTTAAAAAAGTGTTAGAAAAATACGGCATACATCATTTCACAACCAATAATGAAGTGAAAGCGGCCGTTATAGATCGCTTCAATAGGACTTTAAAAACAAGGATGTGGCGATATTTCACAGCGCGGAACACGTACAGATATATAGACGTCTTACAAGATTTCATAAACAGCTATAATAACACATACCATAGAACAATTAAGTGTACACCGTGCGATGTGGGGACCTCTAACGCTTTGAGAATTTTCAAGACGACGTGCGGCGATTACTTTAGAACTAAGAAAATTACACCGCGTTTAGCCGTTGGTGAACATGTACGTATTTCCAAATATAAGGATTTATTTCAGAAAGGCAATGAACAGACTTTTTCTGAGGAAATATTTGTAATACGCGGCGTGAACACTTAAGGTCTTAAGCCGCTTTATACACTGGTGGATCTCTACGGCGAAGAAATTACTGGCCGTTTTTACCCCGATGAGTTACAAAGCCTACCCAAAATCTATAATAGAATATACAAAGTGGAAAAGATTTTAAAACCTAAGACTGTCACCGGTCGGAAATACGCGTTAGTCAAGTGGCGCGGGTACCCCGCAAAATTTAACAGTTGGGTTGACGCATCAGAGGTAAAAGATATATAAAACGTGCCGAGCTCTAAACAAGACGAGCGATGGATGACAAATCGTTTTACATAACCTTACCTAGCAATGCCTCAGCGGATACTTTCCCGCAAAATAAGATTTCTAACTACACAACAAAACTTGCAAAGTCGATACACTTAAGCGGTGAGTGGGAAGTCGCTCTTACAGAAATACAATATCCGCACACGTGGAATACCTTGGATATACAAGATTGTAAGTTACAAATAACACAGGATGTTATGTTTTCCAATCCAGTTGTGGAATTCGCAGCCTTGTGCGTTAAACCCGGATTTTATAAAACAATCGACGCGCTACTGGACGTAATCAACGCAGAAATAGGGCGACATAAACTGGATGGCTGATTAAGACTAGTGTACGATCTGCTTGAACGCGTTGTAACATGCGATAGTAAGCGGCTGTATCATCTTACAGCCGGTGATAAACTAACGACGATCCTTGGTTTACAACCTAAAACTAAGATTTCTAAACCATGCGCCGACATCAAAGGCGGCCAGTATACGCTGTACGTGTATACTGACATTATCGAGCACCAGAGGGTCGGTGATAGCTACGTACCGCTACTACGCACAGTTGAAATTAAGGGATATAACGAGGTGATCACAATACGATATGAGAAACCCGATTACGTACCATTGTGCAAAGCGCATTTTGACACTGTAGCCATAGAGATAAAGAACGTCCAGAACAAGAACATCTCATTTAAGTTTGGTAAAGTAATCGTGAAACTACACTTTAGACGTCGCAAACACGATATTTATTAACTAAACAGAATGGTCGCTATTAAAAATTATGGCGATCCGGATCTCAACGCGCAATATTATAAAACGCAGGCCGGTAATGGATTACCAGGTTTTCACGGCAGCGCATACATGTACGGATGCGGTTTAGGCGGTATTTTTCGAAGTCTTTTCAGAAAAGCTGTTCCTCTTTTCTGGAGAGGTTTAGAGTTAGCTAAACCGCATATGAAGACCGCGGCACGTAATATAGCGCAAGACGTTATCGGACAAGCCACAACGGCCATGATGAATAAGATACACAATGCGAACCAAGCAAAACAAGACTGTTCAGGACTAATATATACAAGAAAAGGCGTGTCTAAAAGAAAACGGAAGCGTATGATAGCGCTTCCGCCTTGGGACATACCCTTTTTCTCTGACGTCCTAGTGGATGCTGGGAACTCCGTAAGGACCATGGGGAATAGACGGGCTCCGCAGGAGACTGGGCACTCTAAAAGAAAGATTAGGTACTATCTGGTGTGCACTGGCTCCTCCCACTATGACCCTCCTCCAGACCTCAGTTAGATTTCTGTGCCCGGCCGAGCTGGATGCACACTAGGGGCTCTCCTGAGCTCCTAGAAAGAAAGTTTATTTTAGGTTTTTTATTTTAAAGTGAGACCTGCTGGCAACAGGCTCACTGCATCGAGGGACTAAGGGGAGAAGAAGCGAACCTACCTGCTTGCAGCTAGCTTGGGCTTTTTAGGCTACTGGACACCATTAGCTCCAGAGGGATCGACCGCATGGAACTGGCCTTGGTGTTCGTTCCCGGAGCCGCGCCGCCGTCCCCCTTACAGAGCCAGAAGCAAGAAGAGGTCCGGAAAATCGGCGGCAGAAGACATCCGTCTTCACCAAGGTAGCGCACAGCACTGCAGCTGTGCGCCATTGCTCCTCATGCACACTTCACACTCCGGTCACTGAGGGTGCAGGGCGCTGGGGGGGCGCCCTGAGCAGCAATAAAAACACCTTGGCTGGCAAATATATCACAATATATAGCCCCAGAGGCTATATATGTGATAAATACCCCTGCCAGAATCCATAAAAAAGCGGGAGAAAAGTCAGCGAAAAAGGGGCAGAGCTATCTCCCTCAGCACACTGGCGCCATTTTCTCTTCACAGTGCAGCTGGAAGACAGCTCCCCAGGCTCTCCCCTGTAGTTTGCAGGCTCAGAGGGTTAAAAAGAGAGGGGGGGCACTAAATTTAGGCGCAATATTGTATATACAAGCAGCTATTGGGAAAAATTCACTCAATATAGTGTTAATCCCTAAATTATATAGCGCTCTGGTGTGTGCTGGCATACTCTCTCTCTGTCTCCCCAAAGGGCTGTGTGGGGTCCTGTCCTTAGTCAGAGCATTCCCTGTGTGTGTGCGATGTGTCGGTACGGCTGTGTCGACACGTTTGATGAGGAGGCTTATGTGGTGGCAGAGCAGATGCCGATAAATGTGATGTCGCCCCCTGTGGGGCCGACACCAGAGTGGATGGATAGGTGGAAGGTATAAACCGACAGTGTCAACTCCTTACATAAAAGGCTGGATGACGTAACAGCTGTGGGACAGCCGGCTTCTCAGCCCGCGCCTGCCCAGGCGTCTCAAAGGCCATCAGGGGCTCAAAAACGCCCGCTCCCTCAGATGGCAGACACAGATGTCGACACGGAGTCTGACTCCAGTGTCGACGAGGTTGAGACATATACACAATCCACTAGGAACATCCGTTACATGATCCCGGCAATAAAAAATGTGTTACACATTTCTGACATTAACCCAAGTACCACTAAAAAAGGGTTTTATGTTTGGGGAGAAAAAGCAGGCAGTGTTTTGTTCCCCCATCAAATGAGTGAATGAAGTGTGAAAAAGCGTGGGTTCCCCCGATAAGAAACTGGTAATTTCTAAAAAGTTACTGATGGCGTACCCTTTCCCGCCAGAGGATAAGTTACGCTGGGAGATATCCCCTAGGGTGGATAAGGCGCTCACACGTTTGTCAAAAAAGGTGGCACTGCCGTCTTAGGATACGGCCACTTCGAAGGTACCTGCTGATAAAAAGCAGGAGGCTATCCTGAAGTCTGTATTTACACACTCAGGTACTAGACTGAGACCTGCAGATAGTGCTGCTGCAGCGTGGTCTGTGACCCTGTCAAACAGGGATACTATTTTGCGAAAAGAGCATATTAAAGACGTCGTCTTATATATGAGGGATGCACAGAGGGATATTTTGCCAGCTGGCATCCAGAATTAATGCAATCCATTCTGTCAGGAGGGTATTAGAGACCCGACACTGGACAGGTGATGCTGACTTTAAAAGGCACATAGAGCCTTATAAGGGTGAGGAATTGTTTGGGGATGGTCTCTGGGACCTCGTATCCACAGCAACAGCTGGGAAGAAATTTTTTTACCTCAGGTTTCCTCACAGCCTAAGAAAGCACTGTATTATCAGGTACAGTCCTTTCGGCTTCAGAAAAGCAAGCGGGTCAAAGGCGCTTCCTTTCTGCACAGAGACGAGGGAAGAGGAAAAAAGCTGCACCAGTCAGCCAGTTCCCAGAATCAAAATTCTTCCCCCGCTTCCTCTGAGTCCACCGCATGACGCGGGGGCTCCACAGGCGTAGCCAGGTATGGTGGGGGGCCGCCTCAAAAAATTTTCAGCGATCAGTGGGCTCGCTCACAGGTGGATCCCTGGATCCTTCAAGTAGTATCTCAGGGGTACAAGCTGTAATTCGAGGCGTCTCCCCCCCGCCGTTTCCTCAAATCTGCCTTGCCGACAACTCCCTCAGGCAGGGAGGCTGTGCTACAGGCAATTCACAAGCTGTATTCCCAGCAGGTGATAGTCAAGGTGCCCCTACTTCAACAAGGACGGGGTTACTATTCCACACTGTTTGTGGTACCGAAACCGGACGGTTCGGTGAGACCCATTTTAAATTTGAAATCCTTGAACACATACATAAAAAAATTCTAGTTTAAGATGGAATCGCTCAGGGCGGTTATTGCAAGCCTGGAGGAGGGGGATTACATGGTATCCCTGGACATCAAGGATGCTTACCTACATGTCCCCATTTACCATCCTCACCAGGAGTACCTCAGATTTGTGGTACAGGATTGCCATTACCAATTCCAAACACTGCCGTTTGGACTGTCCACGGCACCGAGGGTCTTTACCAAGGTAATGGCAGAAATGATGATACTCCTTCGAAAAAAGGGAGTTTTAATTGTCCCGTACTTGGACGATCTCCTTATAAAGGCGAGGTCCAAGGAGCAGTTGTTGGTCGGAGTAGCACTATCTCGGGAAGTGCTACAACAGCACGGATGGATTCTGTACATTCCAAAGTCACAGCTGGTTCCTACCACACGCCTACTGTTCCTGGGGATGGTTCTGGACACAGAACAGAAAAAAGTGTTTCTCCCGCAGGAGAAAGCCAAGGAGCTGTCCACTCTAGTCAGAGACCTCCTGAAACCAAAACAGGTATCGGTGCATCACTGCACACGAGTCCTGGGAAAAATGGTAGCTTCTTACGAAGCAAAATTCCATTCGGCAGGTTCCATGCAAGAACCTTTCAGTGGGACCTCTTGGACAAGTGGTCGGGATCGCATCTTCAGATGCATCGGCTGATAACCCTGTCTCCAAAGACCAGGGTATCTCTACTGTGGTGGCTGCAGAGTGCTCATCTTCAAGAGGGCCGCAGATTCGGCATACAGGACTGGGTCCTGGTAACCACGGATGCCAGCCTTCGAGGCTGGGGGGCAGTCACACAGGGAAGAAATTTCCAAGGACTTTGGTCAAGTCAGGAGTCGTCCCTACACATAAATATTCTGGAACTGAGGGC
Source organism: Pseudophryne corroboree (assembly GCF_028390025.1). NCBI lineage: Eukaryota > Metazoa > Chordata > Amphibia > Anura > Myobatrachidae > Pseudophryne > Pseudophryne corroboree. The sequence goes on from NC_086444.1 coordinate 1,070,547,781, forward strand.
CATTTACGATGCCCTAAGTCTGGCAAGGCCTCTGCTTCAAAACCAGCCGGTACTGATCCAATCAGACAACATCACGGCAGTCGCCCATGTAAACCGACAGGGCGGCACAAGAAGCAGGATGGCGATGGCAGAAGCCACAAGGATTCTCCGATGGGCGGAAAATCACGTCTTAGCACTGTCAGCAGTGTTCATTCCGGGAGTGGACAACTGGGAAGCAGACTTCCTCAGCAGACACGACCTACACCCGGGAGAGTGGGGACTTCATCCAGAAGTCTTCCAGCTGTTGGTAAACCGTTGGGAAAGGCCACAGGTGGACATGATGGCGTCCCGCCTAAACAAAAAACTAGATATTGCGCCAGGTCAAGGGACCCTCAGGCAATAGCTGTGGACGCTCTAGTGACACTGTGGGTGTACCAGTCGGTTTATGTGTTCCCTCCTCTTCCTCTCATACCAAAGGTACTGAGAATAATAAGGAAACGAGGAGTAAGAACGATACTCGTGGTTCCCGATGGGCCAAGAGGAGCTTGGTACCCAGAACTTCAAGAAATTATATCAGAGGACCCATGGCCTCTACCGCTCAGACAGGATCTACTACAGCAGGGGCCCTGTCTGTTCCAAGACTTACCGCGGCTGCGTTTGACGGCATGGCGGTTGAATTCCGGATCCTAAAGGAAAAGGGCGTTCCGGAGGAAGTCATTCCTACGCTGATAAAAGCCAGGAAAGAAGTAACCGCAAACCATTATCACCGTATTTGGCGAAAATATGTTGCGTGGTGTGAGGCCAGGAAGGCCCCAACAGAGGAATTTCAGCTGGGTCGTTTTCTGCACTTCCTACAGTCAGGAGTGACTATGGGCCTAAACTTGGGTTCCATTAAGGTCCAGATTTCGGCTCTGTCGACTTTCTTCCAGAAAGAACTGGCTTCACTGCCTGGTGTTTAGACATTTGTAAAGGGAGTGCTACATATTCAGCCCCCTTTTGTGCCTCCTGTGGCACCTTGGGATCTCAACGTGGTGTTGAGTTTCCTAAAATCACATTGGTTTGAGCCACTTAAAACTGTGGATTTGAAATATCTCACGTGGAAAGTGGTCATGTTATTGGCCTTGGCTTCGGCCAGGCGTGTGTCAGAATTGGCGGCTTTGTCATGTAAAAGCCCTTATCTGATTTTCCATATGCATAGGGCAGAATTGAGGACTCGTCCCCAGTTTCTCCCTAAGGTGGTATCAGCTTTTCACTTGAACCAACCTATTGTAGTGCCTGCGGCTACTAGGGACTTGGAAGATTCCAAGTTACTGGACGTAGTCAGGGCCTTAAAAATTTATATTTCCAGGACGGCTGGAGTCAGGAAAACTGACTCGCTTTTTATCCTGTAGGCACCCAACAAAATAGGTGCTCCTGCTTCTAAGCAGACTATTGCTCGCTGAATTTGTAGCACAATTCAGCTGGAGCATTCTGCGGCTGGATTGCCGCATCCTAAATCAGTAAAAGCCCATTCCACGAGGAAAGTGGGCTCATCTTGGGCGGCTGCCCGAGGGGTCTCGGCTTTACAACTTTGCCGAGCTGCAACTTGGTCAGGGGCAAACACGTTTGCTAAATTCTACAAATTTGATACCCTGGCTGAGGAGGACCTTGAGTTCTCTCATTCGGTGCTGCAGAGTCATCCGCACTCTCCCGCCCGTTTGGGAGCTTTGGTATAATCCCCATGGTCCTTACGGAGTTCCCAGCATCCACTAGGACGTCAGAGAAAATAAGATTTTACTCACCGGTAAATCTATTTCTCGTAGTCCGTAGTGGATGCTGGGCGCCCATCCTAAGTGCGGATTGTCTGCAATACTTGTATGTAGTTATTGCCTAACTAAGGGTTATTGTTGAGCCATCTGTTGAGAGGCTCAGTTATATTTCATACTGTTAACTGGGTATAGTATCACGAGTTATACGGTGTGATTGGTGTGGCTGGTATGAGTCTTACCCGGGATTCAAAATCCTTCCTTATTGTGTCGGCTCTTCCGGGCACAGTATCCTAACTGAGGTCTGGAGAAGGGTCATAGTGGGAGGAGCCAGTGCACACCAGATAGTACCTAATCTTTCTTTTAGAGTGCCCAGTCTCCTGCGGAGCCCGTCTATTCCCCATGGTCCTTACGGAGTTCCCAGCATCCACTACGGACTACGAGAAATAGATTTACCGGTGAGTAAAATCTTATTTTAAATAAAAACCAGATTACAGCGACCATTCTGTTTAGTTAATAAATATCGTGTTTGCGACGTCTAAAGTGTAGTTTCACGATCACTTTACCAAACTTAAATGAGATGTTCTTGTTCTGGTCGTTCTTTATCTCTATGGCTACAGTGTCAAAATGCGCTTTGCATAATGGTACGTAATCGGGTTTCTCATATCGTATTGTGATCACCTCGTTGTTATATCCCTTAATTTCAACTGTGCGTAGTAGCGGTACGTAGCAATTACCGTCCCTCTGGTGCTCGATAATGTCAGTATACACGTACAGCATATACTGACCCGCCTTTGATGTTGGCTCATGGTTTAGAAATCTTAGTTTTAGGTTGTAAACCAAGGATCGTCGTTAGTTTATCACCGGCTGTAAGATGATACAGCCGCTTACTATCGCATGTTACAATGCGTTCAAGCGGATCGTACACTAGTCTTAATCCGCCATCCAGTTTATGTCGCCCTATTTCCGCGTTGATTACGTCCAGTAGCGCGTTGATTGTTTTATAAAATCCAGGTTTAACGCACAAGGCTGCGAATTCCACAACTGGATTGGAAAACATAACATCCTGTGTTATTTGTAACTTACAATCTTGTATATCCAAGGTATTCCACGTGTGCGGATATTGTATTTCTGTAAGAGCGACTTCCCACTCACTGCTTAAGTGTATCGACTTTGCAAGTTTTGTTGTATAGTTAGAAATCTTATTTTGCGGGAAAGTATCCGCTGAGGCATTGCTGGGTAAGGTTATGTAAAACGATTTGTCATCCATCGCTCGTCTTGTTTAGAGCTCGGCACGTTTTATATATCTTTTATCTCTGATGCGTCAACCCAACTGTTAAATTTTGCGGGGTACCCGCGCCACTTGACTAACGCGTATTTCCGACCGGTGACAGTCTTAGGTTTTAAAATCTTTTCCACTTTGTATATTCGATTATAGTTTTTGGGTACGCTTTGTAACTCACCGGGGTAAAAACGGCCGGTAATTTCTTCGCCGTAGAGATCCACCAGCGTATAAAGCGGCTTAAGACCTTAAGTGTTCACGCCGCGTGTTACAAATATTTCCTCAGAAAGTCTGTTCATTGCCTTTCTGAAATACATCCTTATATTTGGAAATACGTACATGTTCACCAACGGCTAAATGCGGTGTAATTTTCTTAGTTCTAAAGTAATCGCCGTACGTCGTCTTGAAAATTCTCAAAGCGTTAGAGGGCCCCACATCGCACGGTGTACACTTAATCGTTCTATGGTATGTGTTATTATGGCTGTTTATGAAATCTTGTAAGACGTCTTATATATCTGTACGTGTTCCGCGCTGTGAAATATCGCCACATCCTTGTTTTTAAAGTCCTATTGAAGCGTTCTATAACGGCCGCTTTCACTTCATTATTGGTTGTGAAATGATGTATGCCATATTTTTCTAACACTTTTTTTTAAAGATTTTGTTTAGATACTCTTTACCATTATCGGTTTGCAACTTCTTTGGCACGCAACCCTGTTGGAATATTTTTTCAAAAGCATTAGCGACTGTTGTCGCATTCTTGGATGCTAGACCGGCCGCCCGCGCTTTCTTACTGAATATATCTATGATGGTTAATATATATTTAAAACCATCATTGTACTTTGCATTGTCTATGAGCGAAACCAGATCACATTGCCATTGCTGACTTCTATCCGATACGCAAATCATGTTCCTTTTATAGGTTTTTTCGTGCCGGCTTATGTAACGTGTAAGCGTCTTGTTCTTGAAACCATTTTTTAATTTCCGCTCTTTTGAACTTGCCTTTATTAGCCTTATAATATTTATCGACACCGCAATAACTGCCTGGCTTTAATACCGTATAATACGCCTTTTTTATAAGCTTTTTTTGGTTAGCCATTTAATATAAATGCTGCTTGTCTGAGGGTCAGATTCTGTTCTTAATAGCCAATCAATAATCATTTGATATCAGTTTTATATAATTTGAGATCAGTTTTATATTAAACACAATTAAAAGGGGCCGGGCTTAAAGGGGGCGGGGCACCTGTCAAAAGTTTGACGAAAAGCGGTTCTCTATCTACTTATGTGCAGTCTGCCAAAGAAAGTGAGATCCATGCTCAAATGGAATTGGGAGCAACTCTGAATCATGTCCTTTGAGTCCACTTTCTTCAAGTTATGTATAATTACCCACCTAGCTTCTTTCATGTTGTCCAATTTAGTTTGGAAAAACTAAAAACCCATTCCTTTAACCTGTACAAGTTAAAAGGGCAGAATTAATGAGACTTAAGGCCCGTACTCACGGCAGATCAGGGGAGAGATGTGTGCTGAGCGAACCGCTCAGCACACATCTTTTCCCCCACTCAGCACAGCGCGATGTGTGCTGAGCGTGCGGGAGGGGACCGGGGGGGGGGGACACGCTCATTTCATCCAGCGGGCGAAATTAGTGACCTGCTAGATTGAGCCTAGTCAGATAGCTTAGATTATCGCTCCGTGAGTACCCCCCTTTAGAGAGTGATAAAGGGGCAGGTTAACAATGAGTGGTATTCTTGTTATCACTTGTTAAGAATGTTTAATGGTGCTCTAGCCAATTATGAAACTAGTAGCTCATTGGTTGGAGCACCATTTGACAATCGGAACAAGTGATAACAGGAATATCACTCGTTTTGAAATCTTCCCCCATAGTACCAACCAATCAGCTCCTAACTGTCATTTTCAAACACAGCCTGTTAGGCAGTTAGGAGCGGATTGGCTTTTACTTTATCTCTCTCTCCACTTTATCACTCTCTAAGGCTTAGTATCAGCAAGATATTTGTGGATTTGCAAAAACTTTCTGAAAACCAGTAACAAGGAAATCATGTTTAAGTAATGTTTTCCTATTGGGTTTGTTTGCTTTTACTTTCCAGAAAAAATGAAATAAAATCTTAAAGATGTGTCCCTGTATACTCCTGAAATATGTAAAAAAAACAAACCAAAAAACAAAATTGAAATATAGAAATAGTCATTTCCCGTAAACTATGAGACAAATGGTCTGGAAATAAAAACCGCTGCCTGAAGATTTCTGCATAATCCCTAAACAGGTGCAGAATAGGTGACATAAACATCTTGGAAGCATTGCTGTGCTTAAGCGGAGTCTAAATGCTGCATGGAGCCTTAGAAAAGCTGGCAGAGCAGAAATATGACCGCATTGATGCAAAGCCATAGAAAACTGCTGTAAAAAGTGCAGCTTTTTCTTGGGGGACAGTAAACAGGCGGAAAAAAAACTTGTGTGACAGTGTACATAATGGCTAAATTTTTGTACATTTTCATGTCTTTTTCGCTAATCCCCATTGTAAACTAATGCAGATGTCAAATAGGCCATTAGTACAAATTTAGTTCTAGTATTAATGCAATTGTAATATATCCTAGTTCATTAGGCCAGTCAAATTGGATAAGTAAGCCCTATTAATGGCATATTAATATATTAATTTTTTTTTTTTTTTTTTAGCATAGTTGGAGTTGCTTTATACAATCTAAGCAGTTACAGATGTGTCCTTCTACATCATCTAGCACGTCCTTTTGGCATGCTAGAGACTTTGCAACTTAGCCGGCGACAAATGTTTTTCTCTTACGTCCTAGAGGATGCTGGGGACTCCGTAAGGACCATGGGGAATAGACGGGCTCCGCAGGAGACATGGGCACTAAAAAAGAACTTTAGGTATGGGTGTGCACTGGCTCCTCCCTCTATGCCCCTCCTCCAGACCTCCGTTTAATACTGTGCCCAGAGGAGACTGGGTGCACTACAGGGAGCTCTCCTGAGCTTCCTGAAAGAAAGTATTTTGTTAGGTTTTTTATTTTCAGGGAGACCTGCTGGCAACAGGCTCCCTGCACCGTGGGATTGAGGAGAGAGAAGCAGACCTACTTAAGTGCTAGGCTCTGCTTCTTAGGCTACTGGACACCATTAGCTCCAGAGGGAGTCAGAACGCAGGTCTCCCCTAGCGGTTCGTCCCGGAGCCGCGCCGCTGTCCTCCTCGCAGAGCCGGAAGATAGAAGCCGGGTGAGTATAGGAAGACAGAAGACTTGAAAGGCGGCAGAAGACTTCAGAGCTTCACTGAGGTAATGCGCGGCGGTAACGCCATTGCTCCCTCACAGAACACACACAGCGCACACTGTTGGGTGCAGGGCGCGGGATGGGGGGGGGGTGCTCTGGGCAGCAATGTATACCTCTAAGACTGGCTATACATATATATTCACTTTTTTGTGGTATTTACAGTGAATCCCCGCCAGTTGTTTTAAAAGAGCGGGACCGAAGGCCGCCACTGAGGGGGCGGGGCTTCTCCCTCAGCACTCACCAGCGCCATTTTCTCCACAGCACACGCTGAGAAGCTGGCTCCCCGGACTCTCCCCTGCTGATCACCGGTGACAGAGGGTTTTAAAGAAGGGGGGGGGGGGCACATAATTTCGCGCAGTACATATATAAAGAAGTGCTGTATCTGGGTAATTTTTTCCAGGGTTATTAGCGCTGGGTGTGTGCTGGCATACTCTCTCTCTGTTTCTCCAAAGGGCCTTGTGGGTGAACTGTCTCCAGATTAGAGCTTTCCCTGAGTGTGTGGTGTGTCGGTACGTGCGTGTCGGCATGTCTGAAGCGGAAGGCTCTCCTAGGGATGAAGTGGAGCGCATGAGTGTGGTTTCTCCGTCGGCAACGCCGACACATGACTGGATGGCTATGTGGAATATTTTAAATGCAAATGTAAATTTATTGCACATACGTTTGGACAAAGCAGAGTCCAGGGACGGTACAGAGGGTCATGCCCTGCCTTTCCCTATGTCACAGGGGCCTTCTGAGTCTCAAAAACGCCCACTTTCTCCGGTAGTTGACACGGATACCGACACGGATTCTGAATCCAGTGTTGATTATGATGATGCGAGGTTGCAGCCAAAATTGGCAAAGAGTATTCATTATATGATTATTGCTTTAAAGGATGTGCTGCATATTATAAATGACCCCGCTGTACCTAATCCAAAGATCCACATGTTTAAAGAAAAGAAGCCTGAGGTTACTTTTCCACCTTCTTTTGAATTAAATGAGTTATTTGAAAGTGCTTGGGAAACTCCAGACAAGAAACTGCAGATTCCCGTTCAAGGACAGGATACGGTGGGAATCCTCCCCAAGTGTGGACAAAGCGTTGACGCGCCTTTCCAAAAAGGTGGCGCTGCCGTCTCAGGATACCGCTGCCCTCAGGGATCCTGCTGATCGCAAGCAGGAAACTACCTTGAAGTCAATTTACACACATACCGGTACATTACTCAGGCCGGCAATAGCGTCGGCTTGGGTTTGTAGCGCTGTAATAGCGTGGACCGATACCTTATCTGCTGATATGGATACGATGGATAAGGAAACTATTTTATTGACCCTGGGCCATATTAAGGATGTGGTCCTTTATATGAGACAGGCTCAGAGGGATGTAGGCATACTGGGGTCCAGAGCGAACGCTATGGTGATTTCTGCCAGATGAGCACTGTGGACCCGACAGTGGACGGGTGATGCTGACTCGAAACGGCATATGGAGGTTTTGCCTTACAAGGGTGCGGAATTGTTTGGGGAAGGTCTCACGGACCTAGTTTCCACGGCTACTGCAGATAAATCAGCTTTTTTACCTTATGTTTCCTCACAGCCTAAGAAAGCGCCACATTATCAGATGCAGTCCTTTCAGTCGCATAAATCCAAGAGAGCTCGGGGATCTTCCTTTCTTGCCAGAGGTAAGGGCAAGGGGAAAAAGCTGCCAGCTACAGCCAGTTCCCAGGAACAGAAGTCCTCCCCTGCTTCTACTAAATCCACAGCATGACGCTGGGGCTCCACTGGGGGAGTCCGCTCCAGTGGGGGCACGTCTTCGTCTTTTCAGCCAGGTCTGGGTTCACTCTCGGGTGGATCCCTGGGCAATAGACATTGTTTCTCAGGGGTACAAGCTGGAATTCGAAGAGGTGCCTCCTCGTCGGTTTTTCATATCGCACTGCCGACTTCTTCCCCAGAGAGGGAGGTAGTTTTGGCAGCAATTCAAAAGTTGTGCCTTCAACAAGTGGTGGTCAAAGTTCCCCTGCTGCAGCAGGGGATGGGCTATTACTCCACCCTGTTTGTGGTCCCGAAACCGGACGGTTCGGTCAGACCCATTCTGAATTTAAAATCCTTAAACCTATACTTAAAGAGGTTCAAGTTCAAGATGGAATCGCTCAGAGCGGTCATCGCAAGCCTGGAAGGGGGAGATTATATGGTGTCCCTAGACATAAAGGATGCATACCTTCATGTCCCCATATATCAACCTCATCAGGTGTTCCTGAGATTTGTTGTGCAGGATTGTCATTACCAATTTCAGACGTTGCCGTTTGGGCTTTCCACGGCCCCGAGGATTTTTACCAAATTAATGGCAGAAATGATGGTGCCCCTGCGCAAGCAGGGTGTCACAATTATCCCATACTTGGACGATCTCCTGATAAAAGCGAGATCGAGAGAATAGTTGCTGGACAGCGTGTCACTCTTCCTGAGGGTGTTGCAACAACACTGTTGGATTCTCAATCTATCAAAGTCACAGTTAGTTCCAACGACCCGATTGCCTTTCTTAGGCATGATTCTGGACACGGAACAAAAGAGGGTCTTTCTCCCGATGGAAAAGGCCCAGGAACTTCAGAGCTTGGTCAGGGACCTGTTAAAGCCAGACAGGGTGTCTGTACATCACTGCACTCGAGTTCTGGGAAAAATGGTGGCGTCTTACGAGGCCATTCCATTCGGCAGGTTCCATACAAGGACTTTTCAGTGGGACCTTCTGGACAAGTGGTCAGGGTCACATCTACAGATTCATCAGATGATCCGCCTGTCCCCCAAGGCCAGGGTATCTCTCCTGTGGTGGCTGCAGAGTGCTCACCTTCTAGAGGGTCGCAGGTTCGGCATTCAGGACTGGGTTCTGGTAACCACGGACGCGAGCCTCCGAGGATGGGGAGCAGTTACACAGGGAAGAAACTTCCAAGGTCTGTGGTCAAGCCAGGAGGCGTGTCTACACATCAACGTACTGAAATTAAGGGCCATATACAACGGCCTTCGTCAAGCGGAGACCTTACTTCGAGGTCTACCGGTTCTGATTCAGTCAGACAACATCACAGCAGTGGCTCATGTAAACCGCCAAGGCGGCACAAGGAGCAGAGTGGCAATGGCAGAAGCCTCAAAGATTCTTCGATGGGCGGAGAGTCATGTAAGCGCTCTGACAGCAGTCTTCATTCCGGGAGTGGACAACTGGGAAGCAGACTTCCTAAGCAGACACGATCTGCATCCAGGAGAGTGGGGACTTCATCAGGATGTCTTTGCAGAGATTGCAAGTCAGTGGGGACTGCCTCAAATAGACATGATGGCTTCACGCCTCAACAAGAAACTTCCAAGATATTGCGCCAGGTCAAGGGACCCTCAGGCGGTTGCAGTGGACGCACTGGTGACACCGTGGGTGTTTCAGTCGTTCTATGTGTTCCCTCCTCTTCCTCTCATCTCAAAGATACTGAGAATCATAAGACGAAGAGGGATTCTGACAATTCTCATTGTTCCAGATTGGCCTCGAAGGGCCTGGTATCCGGATCTGCAGGAAATGCTCACAGAAGATCCGTGGCCTCTTCCTCTCAGGGAAGACCTGTTACAACAAGGGCCCTGTCTGTTCCAGGACTTACCGCGACTGTGTTTGACTGCATGGCGGTTGAACGCAGGATCCAGCGGAGAAGGGCATTCCAGAGGGGGTCATTCCTACTATGATAAAGGCTAGGAAGGAGGTGACATCGAAACAAGACTGCTCCTCCGGAAGAATTCCATCTGGGCCGTTTTCTCCACTTCCTGCAAACTGGAGTGAATTTGGGCCTAAAGTTAGGCTCCATTAAGGTTCAGATTTTGGCCCTATCCATTTTCTTTCAAAAGGAATTGGCTTCTCTTCCAGAAGTCCAGACTTTCGTGAAAGGGGTGCTGCATATCCAGCCTCCTTTTGTGCCTCCGGTGGCACCATGGGACGTTAACGTGGTGTTACGGTTTCTTAAGTCTCACTGGTTTGAACCTCTTCAGACAGTTGAATTGAAGTATCTCACTTGGAGGCCCATTCCACTAGGAAGGTGGGCTCTTCTTGGGCGGCTGCCCGAGGCGTCTCTGCATTACAACTTTGCCGAGCGGCGACTTGGTCGGGTTCAAACACTTTTGCAAAATTCTACAAGTTTGATACCCTGGCTGAGGAGGACCTCATGTTTGCTCATTCGGTGCTCATCCGCACTCTCCCGCCCGTTTTGGAGCTTTGGTATAATCCCCATGGTCCTTACAGAGTCCCCAGCATCCTCTAGGACGTAAGAGAAAATAAGATTTTAAACCTACCGGTAAATCTTTTTCTCCTAGTCCGTAGAGGATGCTGGGCGCCCGTCACAGTGCGGACAACATCCTGCAAGACTTGTATATAGTTGTTGCTTACATAAGGGTTATGTTTCAGTTTGGATCAGTCTTGGACTGATACTGTTTTTGTTTCATGCTGTTGACTGGTTCGTATATCCCATGTTATACGGTGTGAATGGAGTGGCTGGTATGAATCTTGCCCTTGGATTTCCAAAATCCTTTCCTCGTACTGTACGTCTCCTCTGGGCACAGTTTCTCTAACTGAGGTCTGGAGGAGGGGCATAGAGGGAGGAGCCAGTGCACACCCATACCTAAAGTTCTATTTTTAGTGCCCATGTCTCCTGCAGAGCCCGTCTATTCCCCACGGTCCTTACGGAGTCCCCAGCATCCTCTACGGACTAGGAGAAAAAGATTTACCAGTAGGTTTAAAATCTTATTCCCCCCCCCCCCCCCCCCTCCCTTAAAATTTGTGTCAACTATAACTCGAACTACAATAGCAACAAAAATACACTTGGTGGGATGGGGAGTGGGGGCTGGACTGCACACCCTAATTTTAGACATAAGAGGTGCTAACATGCTGATATTTGTAGTGCCACACAGATAAAAGGAAAATGTGGAAATGCCCACTAAGGAATATGGATAATCTGAACAATTATAATAACCTCTACAATTTAACATGGAGCACAATTAACGTTCTCCAGCATGCATGCCAATGTGCCATGTCAAGGTGAACCACATCAGGTGGGTCCTAAGATTCTTTATACTTATGTATATTTATCCAGGACTTACCTATAATAGTGCCCGTTCTAATATGTGAACAGAAAATTCAAGGGCTACTAATTTCAGTTGTTTCCTAAGGGAATGGACAAGGAAGGTGTGGTTAAATGGTAGGGTTTAAAGTCCTTGATTCATTTGTGTGTCAGTTTTAGGGATGTTAGGGACCCACCTGATGAGGTTCACCTTGACATGGTAGATGGGCATCCATTTTTACCCAAACGTGCTTGTACTTCTGTGTGTGACTAAATTGCAAATCTGCGTGAAAAAGGTTTCCAATAGGTGCACCACGGTCATTCCTTCGGCCTCATTTCGTTATGTTTAATCTGCAACGTTTTATACACTTTATACCAATTTCTTTGTGTCAAACGTCCCTATTGTCTCAGGTAAGTACACTGTGAGTGGCTTTGTCAGAGGCAATGATGCAAATGTTGGCTAAAATGCAATGTTAAGGAAAAAGTATGGTTTGGAGCATCTAAGTCGTGCCAAGTGTTTTGCGCCATATGGTGAAAAGATATTGGGTGTGAGGACACATCTAGGAGAATAGTCTATTACAGAGCACCCATTAATAATACTACCATTTCAGTTTATCTGGGCATCGTAGTGGAGCATAAGTGAATTTAGGGTAAGTTCTCAGGGTATTTCGGTGAAACAGCAGCAATAAAACACCACTTTTTGGAAGTCGCACTGTAAATTTCCATGTTCCTGGTGTACATGTATTGGCATGGAGAAGACCAACTATTTTTCCTGCAGGGTCCACAGGTTATCCACAAGTTAACATTGGGATATGAGGTAGCGACAGCGGATTGGCACCAAATGATCAAAGCTTTCGGCCTCCCAGAATGCAACGGGCCCGTCCCTATATCCCCACCTCCTGGCTCAGGCAAATCTGTTTTTTTTTTTGTTTGGTGTGGCAGGAGCCGGACCATTTTTTTATTATAGTCTTACTATATTTTCTCTGACGTCCTAGTGGATGCTGGGACTCCGTCAGGACCATGGGGATTAGCGGCTCCGCAGGAGACAGGGCACAAAAATAAAAGCTTTAGGACTAGGTGGTGTGCACTGGCTCCTCCCCCTATGACCCTCCTCCAAGCCTCAGTTAGGTTTTTGTGCCCGTCCGAGCAGGGTGCAATCTAGGTGGCTCTCCTAAAGAGCTGCTTAGAAAAAGTTATTAGGTTTTTTATTTTCAGTGAGTCCTGCTGGCAACAGGCTCGCTGCAACGAGGGACTTAGGGGAGAAGAAGTGAACTCACCTGCGTGCAGGATGGATTGGCTTCTTAGGCTACTGGACACCATTAGCTCCAGAGGGATCGAACACAGGCCCAGCCATGGAGTCCCGGAGCCGCGCCGCCGACCCCCTTGCAGATGCCGAAAAGTGAAGAGGTCCAGAAACCGGCGGCAGAAGACTTTTCAGTCTTCATGAGGTAGCGCACAGCACTGCAGCTGTGCGCCATTGTTGTCAGCACACTTCACACCAGCGGTCACTGAGGGTGCAGGGCGCTGGGGGGGGGCGCCCTGGGCAGCAATGATAATACCTTGTTCTGGCTAAAAATACATCACATATAGCCCCTGGGGCTATATGGATGTATTTAACCCCTGCCAGGTCTCACAAACACCGGGAGAAGAGCCCGCCGAAATAGGGGGCGGGGCCTATCTCCTCAGCACACAGCGCCATTTTCCTGCACAGCTCCGCTGCGAGGAAGGCTCCCAGGACTCTCCCCTGCACTGCACTACAGAAACAGGGTAAAAAAACAGAGAGGGGGGGGCACTTTTTTGGCGATATTGATATATTAAGCTGCTATAAAGGAAACAACACTTCTGTAGGGTTGTTCCTATATATTTATAGCGCTTGGGTGTGTGCTGGCAAACTCTCCCTCTGTCTCCCCAAAGGGCTAGTGGGGTCCTGTCTTCGATAAGAGCATTCCCTGTGTGTCTGCTGTGTGTCGGTACGTGTGTGTCGACATGTATGAGGACGATGTTGGTGTGGAGGCGGAGCAATTGCCGGTAATGGTGATGTCACCCCCTAGGGAGTCGACACCGGAATGGATGGCTTTGTTTATGGAATTACGTGATAATGTCAGCACGTTACAAAAATCAGTTGACGACATGAGACGGCCGGCAAACCAGTTAGTACCTGTCCAGGCGTCTCAGACACCGTCAGGGGCTGTAAAACGCCCTTTACCTCAGTCGGTCGACACAGACCCAGACACGGACACCGAATCTAGTGTCGACGGTGAAGAAACAAACGTATTTTCCAGTAGGGCCACACGTTATATGATCACGGCAATGAAGGAGGCTTTGCATATCTCTGATACTGCAAGTACCACAAAAAGAGGTATTATGTGGGGTCTGAAAAAACTACCTGTAGTTTTTCCTGAATCAGAGGAATTGAATGAAGTGTGTGATGAAGCGTGGGTTAACCCCGATAGAAAACTGCTAATTTCAAAGAAGTTATTGGCATTATATCCTTTCCCGCCAGAGGTTAGGGCGCGCTGGGAAACACCCCCTAGGGTGGATAAGGCACTCACACGCTTATCAAAACAAGTGGCGTTACCGTCTCCTGAAACGGCCGCCCTCAAGGATCCAGCTGATAGGAGGCTGGAAACTACCCTGAAAAGTATATACACTCATACTGGTGTTATACTGCGACCAGCCATCGCCTCTGCATGGATGTGCAGTGCTGGGGTGGTTTGGTCGGATTCCCTGACTGAAAATATTGATACCCTGGATAGGGACAGTATTTTATTGACTATAGAGCAATTAAAGGATGCTTTTCTTTATATGCGAGATGCTCAGAGGGATATTTGCACTCTGGCATCGAGAGTAAGTGCGATGTCCATATCTGCCAGAAGAAGTTTATGGACGCGACAGTGGTCAGGTGATGCGGATTCCAAACGGCATATGGAAGTATTGCCGTATAAAGGGGAGGAATTATTTGGGGTCGGTCTATCGGATTTGGTGGCCACGGCAACAGCCGGGAAATCCACCTTTTTACCTCAGGTCCCCTCCCAACAGAAAAAGACACCGTCTTTTCAGCCGCAGTCCTTTCGTTCCTATAAGAACAAGCGGGCAAAAGGACAGTCATATCTGCCCCGAGGCAAAGGAAAGGGTAAGAGAGTGCACCAAGCAGCTCCCTCCCAGGAGCAGAAGCCCTCCCCGGCTTCTGCAAAGCCCTCAGCATGACGTTGGGGCTTTACAAGCGGACTCAGGGGCGGTGGGGGGTCGACTCAAGAATTTCAGCGCACAGTGGGCTCACTCACAGGTGGACCCCTGGATCCTGCAGGTAGTATCTCAGGGTTACAGGTTGGAATTCGAGAAGTCTCCCCCTCGCCGGTTCCTAAAGTCTGCTCTGCCAACGTCTCCCTCAGACAGGGCGACGGTATTGGAAGCCATTCACAAGCTGTATTCTCAGCAGGTGATAGTCAAGGTACCCCTCCTACAACAGGGAAAGGGGTATTATTCCACACTATTTGTGGTACCGAAGCCGGACGGCTCGGTAAGACCTATTCTAAATCTGAAATCTTTGAACCTGTACATACAAAAATTCAAGTTCAAGATGGAGTCACTCAGAGCAGTGATAGCGAATCTGGAAGAAGGGGACTTTATGGTGTCCCTGGACATCAAGGATGCTTACCTGCATGTCCCAATTTGCCCTTCACATCAAGGGTACCTCAGGTTCGTGGTGCAAAACTGTCATTATCAGTTTCAGACGCTGCCGTTTGGATTGTCCACGGCACCTCGGGTCTTTATCAAGGTAATGGCCGAAATGATGTTTCTTCTGCGAAGAAAAGGCGTATTAATTATCCCTTACTTGGACGATCTCCTGATAAGGGCAAGGTCCAGAGAACAGCTGGGGGACGTAGTAGCACTAACCCAAGTAGTGCTGCAACAGCACGGGTGGATTCTGAATTTTCCAAAATCTCAATTGACCCCGACGACACGTCTGCTGTTCCTGGGAATGATTCTGGACACGGTTCAGAAAAAGGTGTTTCTTCCGGAGGAGAAAGCCAGGGAGTTATCCGAACTTGTCAGGAACCTCCTAAAACCAGGAAAAGTGTCTGTGCATCAAAGCACAAGAGTCCTGGGAAAAATGGTGGCTTCTTACGAAGCGATTCCATTCGGCAGATTCCACGCACGAACTTTTCAGTGGGATCTGCTGGACAAATGGTCCGGATCGCATCTGCAGATGCATCAGCGGATAACTTTGTCTCCACGGACAAGGGTGTCTCTTCTGTGGTGGTTGCAGAGTGCTCATCTGTTAGAGGGCCGCAGATTCGGCATACAGGACTGGGTCCTGGTGACCACGGATGCCAGTCTGAGAGGCTGGGGAGCGGTCACACAGGGAAGAAACTTCCAGGGAGTGTGGTCAAGCCTGGAGATGTCTCTTCACATAAATATACTGGAGCTAAGAGCGATTTACAATGCTCTAAGCCTGGCAAAACCCCTGCTTCAGGGTCAGCCGGTGTTGATCCAGTCGGACAACATCACGGCAGTCGCCCACGTAAACAGACAGGGCGGCACAAGAAGCAGGAGCGCAATGGCAGAAGCTGCAAGGTTTCTTCGCTGGGCGGAAGATCATGTGATAGCACTGTCAGCAGTGTTCATTCCGGGAGTGGACAACTGGGAAGCGGACTTCCTCAGCAGACACGATCTACACCCGGGAGAGTGGGAACTTCATCCAGAAGTCTTCCACATGATTGTGAACCGTTGGGAAAAACCAAAGGTGAATATGATGGCGTCCCGCCTCAACAAAAAACTGGACAGGTATTGCGCCAGGTCAAGAGACCCTCAGGCAATAGCTGTGGACGCTCTGGTAACACCGTGGGTGTTCCAGTCAGTGTATGTGTTTCCTCCTCTGCCTCTCATACCAAAAGTACTGAGAATTATACGGCAAAAGGGAGTAAGAACGATACTCGTGGCTCCGGATTGGCCAAGAAGAACTTGGTACCCGGAACTTCAGGAGATGCTCACGGAAGATCCGTGGCCTCTACCTCTAAGACGGGACCTGCTTCAGCAGGGACCGTGTCTATTCCAAGACTTACCGCGGCTGCGTTTGACGGCATGGCGGTTGAACGCCGAATTCTAAGGGAAAAAGGCATTCCGGAAGAGGTCATCCCTACCCTGGTAAAAGCCAGGAAGGAGGTGACTGCACAACATTATCACCGCATTTGGAGAAAATATGTTGCGTGGTGTGAGGCCAGGAAGGCCCCGACGGAGGAATTTCAACTGGGTCGATTCCTACATTTCCTGCAAACAGGATTGTCTATGGGCCTCAAATTAGGGTCCATTAAGGTTCAAATTTCGGCCCTGTCGATTTTCTTCCAGAAAGAATTGGCTTCAGTTCCTGAAGTCCAGACTTTTGTAAAAGGAGTACTACATATACAGCCCCCGGTTGTGCCCCCAGTGGCTCCGTGGGATCTTAATGTAGTTTTGGATTTTCTCAAATCCCATTGGTTTGAGCCACTCAAATCGGTGGATTTGAAATATCTTACATGGAAAGTAACCATGCTACTGGCCCTGGCTTCAGCCAGGAGAGTGTCAGAATTGGCGGCTTTATCGTATAAAAGCCCATATCTGATTTTCCATTCGGACAGGGCAGAACTGCGGACGCGTCCTCAGTTTCTGCCTAAGGTGGTTTCAGCGTTTCACCTGAACCAGCCTATTGTGGTGCCTGCGGCTACTAGCGATTTGGAGGATTCCAAGTTGCTGGACGTTGTCAGGGCATTGAAAATATATATTTCAAGGACGGCTGGAGTCAGAAAATCTGACTCGCTGTTTATACTGTATGCACCCAACAAGCTGGGTGCTCCTGCTTCTAAGCAGACGATTGCTCGTTGGATTTGTAGCACAATTCAACTTGCACATTCTGTGGCAGGTCTGCCACAGCCTAAATCTATCAAGGCCCATTCCACAAGGAAGGTGGGCTCATCTTGGGCTGCTGCCCGAGGGGTCTCGGCATTACAACTCTGCCGAGCAGCTACGTGGTCGGGGGAGAACACGTTTGTAAAATTCTACAAATTTGATACCCTGGCTAAAGAGGACCTGGAGTTCTCTCATTCGGTGCTGCAGAGTCATCCGCACTCTCCCGCCCGTTTAGGAGCTTTGGTATAATCCCCATGGTCCTGACGGAGTCCCAGCATCCACTAGGACGTCAGAGAAAATAAGATTTTACTTACCGATAAATCTATTTCTCGTAGTCCGTAGTGGATGCTGGGCGCCCATCCCAAGTGCGGATTGTCTGCAATACTTGTACATAGTTATTGTTACAAAAATATCGGGTTGTTATTGTTGTGAGCCGTCTGTTCAGAGGCTCCTACGTTTGTCATACTGTTAACTGGGTTCAGATCACAAGTTGTACGGTGTGATTGGTGTGGCTGGTATGAGTCTTACCCGGGATTCAAAATCCTTCCTTATTGTGTACGCTCGTCCGGGCACAGTATCCTAACTGAGGCTTGGAGGAGGGTCATAGGGGGAGGAGCCAGTGCACACCACCTAGTCCTAAAGCTTTTATTTTTGTGCCCTGTCTCCTGCGGAGCCGCTAATCCCCATGGTCCTGACGGAGTCCCAGCATCCACTACGGACTACGAGAAATAGATTTATCGGTAAGTAAAATCTTATTTTTTGAGCGATCTTTCTAAAAAGCGTATTATACGTACCTTAGAGTCGCTCCAACAACTCATCGGCGAGTCGCGACGACGCTTACCCACGTGTACAGTGCTATTTTGGCGGGCATCTGTGTAGAATGTACTAGCAAGTCTAGCAGATGTTACCAGGCTGTGGCCGGAGCATAGGGAGAAGGTAAGGCATCGGTTCCGCTTAGTAGGGGAAACGAGACACATCCGCACTGTTTTGGGATGGAGACTACCGAACAGTCTCTGAAGCGGCTGCCACCTCGGGTGCACCAGCGCTTGGCTTCAGGGATCATAGGCTCCAGGGGGGTAGTATGAGGCCGCGATTGCTAGGGTTGATGTCAGCAGTGGCGAGTAAGACGCTCACTTGGTCGCCCCTTCCCCCGGTTCATGACCAGTTTCCTCAGAGTTTCCCACCATTAACTCAGTTCCCGCTTCTGTCTGAGATGCTGTGTGTCTAAAAGGACCCAGTCGCAGCATAGGCAGCTGTATGACTTGGGCGTCGGTGTTCACTTGGGCGTCTGTGTTCACTGTAGGTTCATGGGTGATTGTCTACACTAATAGCATCTGGATCCACTCAGCGTTCACTAATGTATTGATCGATCATGGAAGCGGGGTAAAGTCTCCCTGTAGCCCACTCTCCTGAGCTGGTTGATACAGCACTAAGTCTCTATATACCTTTGGTACGAATAGTTGGATAAGTGCTTGATGTATTTGAGTGTGTAAACCATTTGCTGTTGTTTTCTTTTGTTGTGTGACTGAATACGTTTTAAAGTCCTATATAATGTAATGCAGTAATTTTGTTTCTCCTACATACTTGAAATGTATCTATAGTTGATTATGTGCTCATATTGCTTATTATACTAATGTATAACCTGTGACTGATTGCTAGCGTGATTGCTGACTTTACTATTTTCTGTCAGTTTCTGTGTATTCCAATCCTCAATGCTGGTGCAAAGCAGGGAGGGATCGGATTGTATGTCACTTTAACAAATTTTAAAGTGATTGCAGTCACAATGTTTGTAGTTAACACTGTAAAGGTGTTTGATTTATTTGTCTAAGAGGCAAGGGTGAGGAGGATACACTCTCCACAGCAGCACCAACACACATGTCATGTTTGTCTTGCAAACTGGGTTACCCTCTCAGGATCTGGTTCAAAATGGATTATGTGCAAATTGTTTTGGCTTTCACCAAAGCCTCTTGAATCATCCGAGGCAGGCAGGTTCAGGTTGAACTCCCATGGGCTACTTTTGCACAGACATCCAGTATAGCTGAGCGGATAATGCCAGCTCTTATACCAGGGATAGGTTACCCTATTAACCCTTACATGCCACATTCCACCTGGGGTTTATCGCATCCAGTAGAGGAAACGGCAGCCTCTCAACAATAACAGGCTGAAAGGCCGGTGGTAAGTAAATCACATAGAAATGAAACAACATCTTCACAGTCTACACATGTTTCAGATGAGGACTCGTCAGGGGATGAGGACTCACCGCACTCCGGGTCTGCATACAGAGACGAGGAGGAAAGCCTCAGCTTAGTGGACATTCTTGAGCTTAATTAGTGCTATGAAAGCCATTCTATCCTTAGAGGAGGCAACAGAGCCTTTGTTAAAATCTAAGGCACCTGTGTTTAAACATCCCAAAATAGTTAGGACTGAATTTCCTGGGTCAGAACAGCTGACGGAAATTATGCAAAAGGCTTGGGTAACACCCAGTAAGTAGTTTAGAATTCCAAAGAAATTAAATTCCCATTATCCTCTTCCAGCTGGGGACTGTTTAAAAAGGGAGGTGGCTCCCAAAGTAGATACGCGTGTCATTCGATTGGTGCGAAAATCTACATTACCTCTGCTTTCAAGATCATTAAATGATGTCACATGTCTGGGGCAATCATAAGTCCAGCCATGGTTTTGGCTGATGCATTGGATAGTGATCTTTCACTGGCATCTAGAGAACAAAAATCCCATATTGCACATATCAAACAGGCAGCTATTATGGAAGAAGAAGCCTTGGATATGGGTACAATTGCCTCTCCGGCATCAGCCTCAGCAGTAGCAGCTCGCATAGCAATTTGGCTATGTACATGGAAAGCTGACTCAGAATCTAAGAAGGTTCTGGAGTCTTTGCCTTTTACTGGAGATATTCTTTTTGGCAAAGAATTAAACAGTATTTTGGTGTCAGGAGCAGACTCCAAGAAATTGTGTTTCTGAAAGTGGTGATCCTGCTGTTGGTATCTGGTCGAAATGGGTCATTAATTACAACACTGGGTATTCTCTGGGGGTCTCCCTCACAGATACTGACCCAGCCCGCCACCGTTTTGCTTACGAGATCGGGCTCTGTCGGTGGGGTATGGTAGTAACTGTTACACGCAATTGGTCGACTCACCAATGAGAGTGCACCGATTTAAGGTTTCAGAAGAAAGGCAAACTGCGGATCTGCTGTCTACGTTAGGCGCAGGTTTTAACCTGTGAATCATAGATGAGAGTCCGCTGATATAAAGAAAATTATAGGTAAAGATAACGGTAAAAGTTTGCTAAAGAAGCTGTATTATAATGACAATATAGGCCAGACCAGTATATGCTGACTATAACCTATGCTAAATTTACCCCAATTAATCCTACCTATAAGCACAATGTATTATATCACTAGGCAGGTAAGAAAATACTGAGAAATCAATATCATAAAATTGAATCTGGTATTGTTTTGAGTTGTTGAGTAGGCACTGTCACTTAGTTTGATAACTTAGACGCACATTTTTTATATATAGAGCCCCCTGCTGTGGGCTAAATTAGACTAGAACGGCTATAGCACATGCACCAAAAAATCCCACATAAAAAATATGATCATAAATACAACCCAAGGTGTAGGGCTGTTATACTAGGGAAACCAGCCATTAGAGAGGGGTGTGTCTAAACAACAGAATTATCAACTGCTCCCAGTTGTCTATAGGGCAACAGATAATTGTAAAGAAAAAACTGAATATGGAAAGACAGATACAATTATTATATCACGTCTATAACGGGCAAAATTAGCACTGTATCAATCTGATAAAACAGAATGGGTTTTAGTGCTGCTAACAGATATTGGTTTCAGAAAGTTGAAAAAATGTACACAAAAATTATAAAATTGTGTGTGGAGAGATACAGAAAAATACCAGTCCCTTCCCAGGTCCCTGGGTCAGTCTGGAGTTAGGAAGATCTGCATCATACTCCTGATGTCCTTGGTCAGAAGAGGAAAATGCGTTTCACCCGTCCTGCGGGCTTGTTCACTTCCAATGCTGCTAATTATGGTGGTAAGTCTGGCTGGGTTATCTGTAACAGGTATTTAAACCAATCACTGGGATCCAAAATTTCTTGCCTGATTGGTTTCAGGCAATCAGCTGTAACCAGCGGAAGTGACGTCCTTCCACTGGTTGCTAGGTTACCTTTTAATGATTAGGTTTACTAGAGGGGAAAGGGAATCCATGTGTGCGATTGCAAGCAAGTATATCAGGCCTCATTGTCGCTGCACCTCTAGGCTATCCGCTGGCTACATCGCTGGTGCCCCATTTTGGATCCCAGTACCCTTCTTCAGCAAACTTTTACCGTTATCTTTACCTATAATTTTCTTTATATCAGCGGACTCTCATCTATGATTCACAGGTTAAAACCTGCGCCTAACGTAGACAGCAGATCCGCAGTTTGCCTTTCTTCTGAAACCTTAAATCGGTGCACTCTCATTGGTGAGTCGACCAATTGCGTCTAAAAGTTACTACCATACCCCACCGACAGAGCCCGATCTCGTCCGATCTTGGAAGCAAAACGGTGGCGGGCTGGGTCAGTATCTGTGAGGGAGACCCCCAGAGAATACCCGGTGTTGTAATTAATGACCCATTTCGACCAGATACCAACAGCAGGATCACCACTTTTTCTCCCCTTTTTTTCCTTTTATCTTCAGTCTTCTTTCTTCTTCTAGATATCTAAAGCTAAAATCAGCTAAACCTATTATCTTCAAATCACGGGGGAATCTAGCAGGCACCCCCATATGTGCACATATTGGTGTTAGGATACATACTCCTGATAAGAATGGTCCGGTCAATCATGACCCATTGAGGTCTCATTAAAACAAGCTTCGCTTGTGCTGGTTGGTTAGGAATCGGATGTAGAGCCATAGTGTCTACATCCCCCTACAAGTCTTTTGGTGATAGACTAACCAGAACATTTCCAACTTTTTTTAAGCACTTTTGTGTGTATAGATATAAATATATCTTATTAACCAAACATGGTGGAGTATGAGAGTGAGGATTTATTTTAAATGAGTTAATAAAAGTTATGTTTTAATTAATAGTCCTATAACAAAAACAAGAGTGCACCCACACAAGAGTCTTCTGCAAAGTTGTTTTTTCTCAAGTCTGGTAAGACTCACAGATGCCTTGGTGCAAGAAGCGTTATCTCACGGTTTTGCATTTGCTTTCAAGAAACACCCTCCTCAAAGGATTTTTTTTTTCTCCATCCGTCATCAGTGGAAACGAAGGCCAGGGCTTTGCAAGAGGCAGTTCAGAAGTTGCTTCAGTCAGAAGTGATAATTCCAGTTCCTCTTGCGAAACGAGGACAAGGTTTTTATTCCAACCTGTTCTAGTCCAGAAGCCAAATGGGTCATACATCTCAAAGTGTTGAACAGGTACATTTGGGTGCCTCGGTTTCATATGGAGACTTTACTTTACCTTCCATTATTTTGGCCATGGAGCCGGTTGATTTTATGGTATCCCTTGGGTATCCAGGATGCTTACCTTCATGTTCCTATAGCAGTGTCCCATCAGCGCTATCTCAGGTTTGCTATCCTTCAGCAACATTTTCAGTTTCAGCCCCTTCATTTGGACTGGCCACAGCTCCCCAGAGTGTTCACCAAAATTATGGTGGTAATGGCATCTTATGTCTGACAGCAGGGGAAAAGGATTTTTCCATACCTCAACGACTTATTAATCCTGCCACAATCTCCGGAATTGCTTCAGTGTCATCTGTGGCAGACAATAGCTTTTTTTTCAGATACATGGTTGGTTTATAAATTGGGCAGTCGTCCCTGGTTCCATCACAACGGATGACTCACTTGGGGGCTGTGTTGGATTAGAGTCTTCAGAGAGTAATTTTACCTCTGAACAAAATATCCCAAATTCAGTCAAGGATTCAGGAGCAGCTACACAGTCAAAAGGTATCCATTCACGCAGCACTGCATGTGATGGAGTTGATGGTGTCGACATTTGACATGGTGGAGTACGTTTAGTTCCACCCGAGACCTCTGCAACGTCTGATCCTTTCCAAATGGAACGGTTTTCAACAGACAATAAAAACGCGGACTATGGTCCTTTCTCTGGAAGTAAGGTCATTAGCCTGGTGGCTGCAGACATCCCATCTGGACAAAAGGAGACCC
The DNA here is from genome assembly GCF_028390025.1 of Pseudophryne corroboree. NCBI lineage: Eukaryota > Metazoa > Chordata > Amphibia > Anura > Myobatrachidae > Pseudophryne > Pseudophryne corroboree. Next base: position 1,070,571,167 of record NC_086444.1, read on the forward strand.
TTTTGGATATCAGATTGGGAAATTCTGACAACGGATGCCAGCCTTCAGGGCTGGGGAGCGGTGTCAGGAAGGAGTTGCTTCCAGGGGCAGTGGACCAAGGAAAAGAGTTGCCTGCCAATAAATATATTGGAACTTTGCGCCATATATATGGCACTTATTCAGGCAAAGGACATCCTTCAGGGGAAACCAGTCCAAATTCGCTCGGACAATGCAACAGCAGTAGCATACCTCCAGAAATTCATCATCCAGCCTTGTCCGCAGTGTTTATTCCAGGAGTCCTAAACTGGGAAGCGGATTTTCTCAGTCGACACGCCATTCATGCAAACGAATGGGCTTTACAGCCCGATGTCTTCCAAATTCTGGTAGACAAGTGGGGGTTACCAGAGATAGATCTCATGGCATCCCGACAGAACAACAACGTTCCGGCATATGGGTCAAGAACAAAGGATCACAAAGCGATCTTTGTGGATGCCCTGTCAGTGAGATGGGACTTTCGTCTGGCCTACGTGTTTCTACCAAACGCCCTGTTACCCAGGGTGATGCGAAAGGCAAAACAAGGAAGAGGCGCCGTGATACTAATAGCTCCGACTTGGCCCAGAAGACATTGGTACACAGATCTGCAGAGGTTGTCAATGGATGCTCCATTCCTACTCCCTCAACATCCAGATCTACTGTTTGGGGGTCCTTGCTACCACAAGCACCTGAATTAACTGTCTTTGACTGCGTGGCTCTTGAGACTTCCATCCTGAAAACAAGAGGATTCTTACAACAGGTAATTCAAACAATGCTCAGAGCAATGAAATCTTCCTCAGCTCGCATTTATCACTGAATATGGCAAGCCTATATTTAATGGTGCAGTGACCGGAAATTTGATCCTAGGTCTTTCAGAGTTTCCAGAGTCCTAGCATTCCTTCAGTTAGGAATGGACAAAGGTCTAAAGGTGGCTACCTTGAGATTGCAAGTGTCAGCATTGACTGTATGGTTCCAAAAGAATATTGCTAACCTGCACACTTTTTTTTTTTTTTCAGGGAATGTGGCACATTCAACCTCCCTTTGTTCCTCCTACAGTGCCTTGGGACTTAAGTTTAGTCCTAAAGGCCCTTCAATTTGCCCCATTTGAGCCACTAATATGAGTGGTTTTTAAATGGTTGATAGCTAAAGTTCTCTTTCTACTGGCTATTCCTTCAGCTAGAAGAGTTTCAGATTTAGGGGCATTGTTATGTCGTCGTCCTCCTTTTCTGATTATTATTATTTATTATTTTTTAATCCAGATAGAGTGGTTCTCATAACCAAATCTGGGTATCTTCCTAAGGTGGTGTATAAATTCCACCTTAACAAAGAAATTGTAGTCCCGGCCTTCCAGGGGCCGGACCTTTCTGCGGGAGATGCATCCGTGCTTTATGGATCTACGTGGATTGTACCAGTGCCATCAGAAAAACAGACACTCTTCGTTCTCTATGGATTTCACAAGAGAGGATGGCCTGCTGACAAGCAGACACTGGCGAGGTGGCTTCGAATGACTATTTCAGGAGCATGTTCTCAAGCTGATCTTCCTGTTCCGGCTAATGTCTCTGCTCTCTCTACTCGTAAGGTAGGTCTGTCATGGGCAGCAGAACATGGTGCTTCAGCAGAACAGATATGTAAGGCAGCCACATAGTCTTCCATTAACACATTCATTAGACATTATGCCTTTGATACCTTTGCCTCTCAGGACGCTGAATTCGGGTGAATGATTCTCCTGTCTAATCAGAAGCGTCCCCCACCACTAAATTGCTTTGGGACATCTCAGTGTTATCCTATGTATAACCTTTGGACCCTGCAGGAGAAATAATCGTTATGGTAGACTTACCGTTGATAACTCTATTTCTCCTAAGTCCACAGGATCCACAGGGATCCCACCCTGATGTCCCTGATTTGAGGATACTTTTACCTACTAACCTCTTCCTTCTTGTACGGAAGGGTGTGCATGTGTGTTCTTCCCGACTTATTAGGGCTCTCTATGATGCTCCTGCCTTGAGCTTTGGAAAACAACTGAATTGTCTGAGTCAGGAGGTGGGGATATAGGGTCAGGCCCTTTGCATTCTGGGAGGTTGAAAACTTTGATTGTTTGGTGCCATTCTGCTATTGCTACCTCATATCCCAATGTTATCCTGTGGACTTAGGAGAAATAGAGTTGTCAACGGTAAGTCTACCATAACGATTATTTTTTTACTATTGTAATTTTATAAACCTATTTTTTCTTTTTTTTGCTCCTCAGGTCGTCTTACAGCTGAAATGATTTAAAACCAATTTTTTGTTATTTTTTTTTTACCTTTTTGGTGGACAAAGCAATCTCACCGAGGCCCTGCTGAAGCTACATTGTCTTGTACTAAAACAACCATGAAAGTACTAGGACTGTGTTAACACTTGAATTCAGTGGATATAAAAAAATGGAATCTGCGCCCTGGTTAGACGGTTGCCGCAGATTTATCTCTGTAAAATCTAATCAATTGCTGTGGGAGGGGGGGTGGCAACTATCATAAGTAACATTGGTACAACAAAGTTCTTAGGGGGAGCTTCAATTCCAAGCAATAACCACCTGGTTTGTCCTGGAATGGTCCGGTAAAAAGCTTTTTGTGACCAGTGACATTGATAATTTCCCTCGCACACTGTAGAGGTGTTCAAGAAATGTATATATGTTGGGCTACAATATACTACCATGATGTACGCAGCCAAAACATTGCCACAAAGAACTGACCCCCACCGTATTTCCATTCATCTTATGATGCATTTTACATTTTAACATTTCTTTCTAATAATGTATATATTTGTTATTGTTCAAACCCAATTTAGAATTTGATTTGAGACGTTTCTTAGAATTCTGAGCAAACCGTATAGGGATACTGAATGTGATATGTATTTAAAATACATTGTGTGATCATGGCAGTAGAATTCTTAAATACATTCCAGTATCCCTGTGTTGTGTATTGTAAGTGGGAGTGAAATTAAACTAATATTTTGGGGGATATTCAAATGTTTGAAAAGTCAGTTGGGAGTCTGTTTTTTCCTATCTAATAGACAGGAAAAAACAGACACACAACCGACTTTTCAAACATTTGAATTCCACCCTTTGAATGTTCTATGGCCCTCATTCCGAGTTGATCGCTCGTTGCCGATTTTCGCAACGCAGCGATCATGTAAAAAAACGGCAAAACTGCGCATGCGTACGGGCCGCAGTGCGCATGCGTGACGTACTTTCACACAAAAGTATGTTGTTTTACACAAGGTCTAGTGACTCTCTCTTTCGTCGCTCTGTTGATCGGTGAGTGATTGACAGGAAGTGGGAGTTTCTGGGTGGTAACTGACCGTTTTCCGGGAGTGTGCTAAAAAATTCAAGCGTGTCAGGGAAAAACGCAGGCGTCCCTGGGGAAACGGGGGAGTGGCTGGCCGAACGCAGGGCGTGTTTGTGACGTCAAAGCAAGAACTAAACAGACAAGTGATCGCAAGGAAGGAGTAGGTCTGAACCCACTCTGAAACTGCATGAAAAAATGTCTGCACTGTTCTGCTAACCTTTCGGTCGCACTTCTGCTAAGCTTATATACACTCCCAGAGGGCGGCGGTTTAGCGTTTGCACTGCTGCTAAAATCAGCTAGCGAGCGATCAACTCGGAATGAGGGCCAATGTCTCCATGTTTGTGGTAAGCTGGCGGGTGGGGGTGCAGAATGTTTCTTCTGAAACTGTTGTGGGTTTCTAAGTACCCATAAATAGCACATTACATGTATTAAAACCAGCGATGTAAAAAAGCATACACACTACAGTGCAAATGGTAAAATACTGTAGATGTAGTTTATTCCTGTTTTCCCTAGAGTCGTTTTGAGAAGAGTGTCGGGGGAGTAATGAACTGTGTGGTCCTTTTTACTGCATAAAATCCATGAAAAAAATATTAAATTGAATACCCTTTTGTACAGCAAGTTAATAAATTGATGTTGTGTACAAAAGTATTTTAATATGGCGTGTGTTTTGGTTTCCTGACACCTTTGTTCTAGCAGTCTGTAACCATGTTGCAATTTACCAAAGTCAGAAAATAAAAGGTTGTTACCTGCAACTGTTTCAACTAGCAATGTAAATTGCCACCAGGGTACTACAAAGGGAAATTGCTTTCTGTCTATGTGTTTTGTCTAATAGAGTTCCAATTATAAACGTGTCAGAACTATTAAACTGAATGATTAAATGGCTAACTGCATAGCATATGTTCAATAAATGTTAAATTAACTGAAATGTCATTGTGTGTGAAATGCCTATCAAATACAGAAAAGTATTCGGTAGGATATTAGCCATTTAGTATTGTCAAAGCTTGCCTCAAACTGGTTTCTATGGACATGACACAACGGAAAATTATTTATTCTAATTGAGCTGCGGCTTCCAAATTTGAAGTAATTGTGACCCTCCCTTCTTAAGACAAATTCTAAAATATGAAGGACTAAGTCACCATTACAGAAGCATTGCTCGGCCAATTAAAAAACAAAATGTATTACCTAGAAAAACCATATAAATTAGCATTCATTATGCAATTCACAATACATTCCAATTTGGCTATTACCAATACATTGTATCCACACATGATAGTCAGTAGTTGGTTAATATCAAATTAGTGTGCATGTGATTTTGTTAATGTAATAGTCCAGCCCTTAGGCCATTCGTATACCGACAGATAGATCCTCTTTCTCTGCTACTGCTCCCAATATATACAGCTCAGTGAGATACAGGTTGGCAGCCAGGTAATAAATCACTTATACCCCTTTCACACTGCCAATGCTGGATACCACCCGGGAATTGGAAACGGGTCCTTCCCGGGTGGGATCTGGCATTGGCCGCTGCTGCAGGCTTCCCCGACCCGGCATATGCTGGGCGGGATGCCATAGCAGCGGGGGGCGGAGCCGGCGGCAGGGGCGGAGATGGAGGCGGCGCTGGGAGATGAGAGAATCTCCACACACCCTCTCCCTGCTGTAGTAAACCGGTCCTGGGACGCATCGACCCGGGAGCCCGTTTACGCAGCCACTGTCCCAGTATTCAACCCGGGTATAACACTGCTTTATTCCCGGGCTGAATTGCCGGGTCAGGCGACCCGCAATTTCGGCTATGCCCCTTTCACACCGCACGCCGACCCCTGTCGATACCGGGTAATTTGTGCGGTGTGAAAGGGGTATTACTGTACAATGGAATATCCTGTGGTCACTATAGTGTGCAGGTACAGTGCTTACCTCCAATCTCCAGGGGTTAATAACACATTTATCTGCCTAATTATATGAGCAGCTTCCTTAGGAGTGTGTGTGTGTGTGTGTGTGTGTGTGTGTGTGTGTGTATATATATATATATATATATATATATATATATATACATACATACATACATACATACATACATACATACATACACACATACACAAAATCTTGCATGTTACATAGTAAGAAAGAGTCGGCACTCCGACTGTTTCCAAATGCATATAATGAATCTTCATAATCAGTGGATTGGTCAACGTTTCAAGGTCAGCAGACCTTTTCGTCTGGACTTTTAACTATAGTGCAAAAAAAATAACAAAGCTTTGTCTTTGTTTTTTTTGCACTATTGTTAAAAGTCCTGACAAAAAGGTCTGCTGACCTTCAAATGGTGACCAATCCACTGATTATGAAGATTCATTATATGCATTTGGAAACAGTCGGAGTGCTGCCTCTTTCTTACTATGTAACATACAACATTTCATGAATGTGCCTTAGGAAGGTACCAGAGTTTATACATGTAGCCAGCGTGTCAAGCTTACCACGCAGTGTATATGTGTATGTATTTGTGTGTGTGATAGATAGATAGATAGATATAGATATATATCTATATCTATCTATCTATGTGTTGTCCGTGTGCTGCCCGGCACTCAAAGCCAAATAGGTTAATGGTGCTGCGGTGCCCTCCTCCTGGGAGATGAAGCCCAGTATGCAATAGTAGGAAAGATTCAGGCGGCACTCATCAGGCTGATTTCCAAGTTGTAGTTTATTAGCAAAAAGCCATATATATCTATATCCATCCATATACTTCGCTAGTCTATATATACCCCAGAGCCAGCAAGAGACTCCGCCCCCGCATACCTGAATGCAGGAAGTAGGCCATAAAACCTATAAGTATAACATACAATCCAGCGCTGTATTTCAGCATGCTCTCCATAACAATAGTATCATCCATGCTGGTGCCCAGAGGTTCACATTCATATCTTAGGAGGATCTTACAAAAAACAACCAATTACCTGAAAGCCATATTGTTATTACTTAAGATATCGGACCAGAAGTGTCCACTGCACCAAACAACTCAGGGACTTTTCATCTACCAAACCAGTCCCCACGGGAACAATATCCTCCTCTGACCGCTCCCATCGTGTTGCTGCAGACACGCCGTCCTGCTCCCAAAGCGGGTAGAGTGCGTGATCGTGCACTTCCGCATTAAGAGCCAGGCGCTAGAGGCAAAATACCTCCCCTAGTGTCTAAATATTCGTTCCACTCTTTTATTACCGGAACGCATGCTCCTAACCTCAACAGCACTACTAATTAGATTAACTGACCTTGCTGGCGTACTTAAAGTATACATAAACCGACAGTGTCACACACCAAAACATACAACAAAACAATAAAAACAGTTACAAAGTTAAAAATATTAGTGGAACCCTGGAATAAATATACATAGGGCACCAGGGATAACGCACACATCCGCAAATGTCTATATAGACATGTGCATGAACCACATGCCCCCATGTATTTAAAACCAATATTAGGGGATGCTGATCCTCATAGCCCGATTATCCATCATCCAATCAATCCACAGTATTGTAGAATCACACATATAAGCTCCAAAAAGAGGCATCACAAAAGAAAGCCAGTTTCATAAAAAAATGTTTAGAGGATTAATTTCATTTAACCCCTTAGGGGCAACAGTGTCCAATTCATGGATCCATCGCGTTTCTTTTTTCAAAAGCAGACAACCTCTGTCACCACCTCTAGCGCGTGGCGGGATAGAGTCTATAATCATATGGCGTCATATAGCCAATTAATGATGTTCCTTTAAAAAATGAATAGCTACCTGTTTGTCTGATGTTCCAGTTTCATACGCTAGATGGATCGTGTATCTGTGTTGGGACATATTTTCTTTAAAAGTCCTTATGGTCTTCCCCACGCACATAAGCCCACATGGGCCCATGAGGAAATAGACAACATGTTCAATTTGACACGTAAATCTTTGTTTGAGGTATATCTTTCGTCCACTATGTGGATGACAAAAGAATCTTCCAGTAATCATTGCTCTACAGATGGTGCACCCGAGACATTTGAAGTATCCACTGGACTGCGCCAGCCAATTCTTAGACACCTGTGCCCCTCTCTCTGGTCACATATCTGGCCTTAACAAAAGATCTTTCAGATTTCGACCCCTAGTCACACTTAACAATGGGGGTTTATGATTTAATTTCTTGAATGCTGGATCAAACGTAATAAGGGGCCAATATCGCTTGATGGCCTTTTTAGTGGGGTTCGGTGCTGTATCACAGCAAAGATTCAATATCACTTGATCATTTAGCTTTCGCCTCAAATTCCTCTGTGAATCCTCCACTAAATTTCTAGCCCTGCTAAGGCATCTCTCAATTTATATCCCCTTGTAACAAATCTCTCCCTGCATTCAGCCACTTGATTCTCTGCTCGTGCAGGGTCGGAATTATTCCTCAAAATATGAACAAATTGGGATATAGGGAGATTTGACTTCAAAGAGTCCGGATGATGAATCGTCGCCCATAGTAGTGTATTCCGGTCGGTTTCTTTCCCATATAGAGTATAGTCCAGACAGGGTCAATTTTTCATTATAGTTACGTCCAAGAAATTTATAGAGGGGTCATCAACTGTTGCTGTAAAGCGAATAGGGCTATCTAACTGGTTTAAAAAATGAACCATATCTAGAAAGGATACAGCATCCCCCTTCCAAATGATAAAGATATCGTCTATAAATCTTCTAAAAAAAAAAAACAATTTGTCTGAAAAATTCCAGAAAATAAATCTCTCTGCTCGTACTGATTCATATATGTTAGCGTATGAAATCGCCACATTCGAGCCCATAGCCGTCCCTGCTAGTTGGATGTTCCATTCATCTTGGTATATAAAGTGATTTTTTTCCAACACTAGACGTAACATGGACAACAAAAACTCACTTGGACCATCATAAGGCTTTCCCTACTGCCTGGATCCCTCCCTCATGTGAGATCACAGTGTAGAGGGAACATACATCCATGGTACATAATACACAATCTGAGGGAAACAAACCAACCAACTTAAGATCTTTTACAAATTGACCCGTGTCTTTAAGGTAAGCACATGTATTTTTAACAATCGGTTGCAGATAATAATCAATAAACTTTGCCAGGGGCTCTAACAGAGACCCCCGCCCCCTAGCTGAAATAATCAGTGAGCGATTTATGCTCTTTAGGTAGTGTGTAAATTATAGGACAGACTGGAAACTCCACTGTCAAAAACAATAAAACATCCTCACTGATCCACCCCTGGGCTAAGCCCATCTTCAGCAAATTATCCACTTGCTTTTTAAACCTTGCCACAGGGCTAAATTCTACCTTCCTGTATATATCTCTCTCTATCATACTGAACAAAATCCTGGATTACTACTGCTCCACCTTTATCAGCATTTCTAATAACCACTGAAAAATCTTTATGTAAGGCCATCCTTTCATCAGATGTTAAATTATCAAAGGGCCTCCCCTTCTTCATTTCCTCCCGGCTTTCCTTGTCAATCATCCGGAGGAAGGTTTTTAAACTGGAATTATTTGATATAGGGTCAAAATTACTCGATTTTTTTTAAAACTAGGGCTAGTACCCTGTGCATGAGTATTTACCCTATTATCAAAAATTCCCTAAGGTGGCGCTTTCTACCAATCTTAAATTGGTCCACCGACCAGTAAAAGGAATCAAAGGGGTTTGTAGGGATAAAAGTTAAGCCTTTAGACAATAATGTCGTCTCAGCGGTGGTAAGTACACGAGATGATAGGTTAAATATCAATTCCTCTGACACCTTCTGCCCCTTGGGCGGCCCCTTCCTCTTCCTCCCTCTTCGTGGGTGCGTCCGCGCTGTCTTCGGCCTATACTACTTCTTGTGGTTATTATCTCTGCTTCTAAAAATGAAGAACCTGAGGGGGATAACTTTCTGAGGACTGAGGAATGGAAATAATGGTTGCCTCTAGCAAATCTGCCACCTTGTCTAAACTGGAAATTAAATCTCTGCCTTGGTACAGTCCCGGCTCCGGAGAGTTACCGATAAATCGAATGTCTTTGGTAGTCACCTTCTACCGTATCTAGTTTTTTCCTTTTAAAGGCAATCAGATCTACTTTATATTTCTCAATTTGCGATTGTAACAGCTCAAGCCAGTTGTCAGATTTATCAGTTTTCAGAATAGACAATGATTCTTTCTCAAAGGTCTTTATATCGACCTTGATTTTTTGCAATTCTTTCCCAACCTCTTCTATGACAAGTGCAATTAAATCAAAAGAACACTTGTTCAACACGCCACACCAACGGACACAGAAATCAGGGTGTTGATGACCCTAAATCCCCTTGGGATGTGCTTCTTTCGATAGTATTTGGACAAAAATTGGCCGTGCAAAGTGAGATCTATTTCACGTCTCTTAAGACGTTGTAATTTATGGAAGACATCCAAAGGGGTTTCAGAAGATAAACAGTCAAACGCCAATTCATTGAACAATAATTTATCCACCTCATCATCTGTAAGGCTGATTTGTCTAGTCTCAGCATCACTTAAGGCTTTTTCATCCAAAAACCCACCAGTAGCCATCCTAATATTCCACAGAAGAAAAATAGATCACATGAAAGAAGCCTACATCAACAATTAACCAGTACCAGCAGAGATATACACTATTCCAGATTCCACAATTTCCTAAACGTACATAGTTAAAAAATTAACCTACCATAAAGGAAAATATATCGTCTAGCTTCTTCAATATATTCAGTATTTCCATATAATGCCAAAATGTGTCATCTTCAATTTCATCCAATAGAATGAAAATAGCAGCAAACAGAATATTTATTTTTTCAAATGGGTGCACACTAAGAGGTCCATCCACAGAAGTCCCCCATAGATAGTCCACACTGTATAGCGGCACTCACAAAATTCCTAGAAGCAGCCTGCTGGGGTGCAAAAAATCTCAGGCATTCTATAGAGTTCATCCATAGTCAGCCATAATATATCCATATACTTCAGAGAGAGCACTCACCAGTCTTCTTTAAAGAATTCATAAATAGAGTTTAATTCATATACATTACGTCACAAAGGTGCATGTCATGTCGACGTTTCGGGCCTAGCACGGCCCTTTTTCAAGACCCAGCTACCAGAGTGAAGAAGCATAACCACCACAGACAAGGTCTGGTCTATATATACCCCAGAGCCAGCAAGAGACTCCACCCCCGCACACCTGAATGCAGGAAGTAGGCCATTAACCTATAAGTACACTAACATACAATCCAGCGCTATAATCCAGCATGCTCTCCATAACAATAGTATCATCCATGCTGGTGCCCAGAGGTTCACATTCATATCTTAGGAGGATCTTACAAAAAACATCTAATTACCTCAAGGCCATATTGTTATTACTTAAGATATCGGACCAGAAGTGTCCACTGCATCAAGCAACTCGGGGACTCCTCATCTACCAAACCAGTCCCCACGGGAACAATATCCTCCTCTGAGCGTTCCCATAGAGTTGCTGCAGACGCACCATCCCACTCCCAATGCAGGTAGCATGCGCGATCGTGCACTTCCGCATTAAGAGCCAGGCGCTAAAGGCTAAATACCTCCCCTAGTGTCTAAACAGGCGTTCCACTCATTTGTTACTGGAAAGCATGCTCCTAACCTCAACAGCACTACTAATTAGATTATTAATTATGTGTGTATGTATATATATATATATATATATATATATATATATATATATATACATACATACATACATACATACATACATACATACACTGCTCAAACAAATAAAGGGAACACTTAAACAACACAATGTAACTCCAAGTCAATCACACTGATTGACAATCAATTTCACATGCTGTTGTGCAAATGGAATAGACAACAGGTGGGAATTATAGGCAATTAGCAAGACACCCCCAATAATGGAGTTGGTCTGCAGGTGGTGACAACAGACCACTTCTCAGCTCCTATACTTTCTGGCTGATGTTTTGGTCACTTTTGAAAGCTACCAGTGCTTTCACTCTAGTGGTAGCATGAGATGGAGTCTACAACCTACACAAGTGGCTCAGGTAGTGCAGCTCATCCAGGATGGCACATCAATGTGAGCTGTGGCAAGAAGGTTTGCTGTGTCTGTCAGCGTAGTGTCCAGAGCATGGAGGCACTACCAGGAGACAGGCCAGTACATCAGGAGACGTGGAGGAGGCCGTAGGAGGGCAACAACCCAGCAGCAGGACCGCTACCTCCGCCTTTGTGCAAGGAGGAACAGGAGGAGCACTGCCAGAGCCCTGTAAAATGACCTCCAGCAAGCCACAAATGTGCATGTGTCTACTCAAACGATCAGAAACAGACTCCATGAGGGTGGTATGAGGGCCCGACGTCCACAGGTGGGGGTTGTGCTTACAGCCCAACACCGTGCAGGACGATTGGCATTTGCCAGAGAACACCAAGATTGGCAAATTTGCCACTGGTGCGCTGTGCTCTTCACAGCAGGTTCTCACTGAGCACATGTGACAGACGTGACAGAGTCTGGAGACGCAAGGAGAACGTTCTGCTGCCTGCAACATCCTCCAGCATGACCGGTTTGGCAGTGGGTCAGTAATGGTGTGGGGTGGCATTTCTTTGGGGGGGCCGTACAGCCCTCCATGTGCTCGCCAGAGGTAGCCTGACTGCCATTAGGTACCGAGATGAGATCCTAATACCCCTTGTGAGACCATATGCTGGTGCGGTTGGCCCTGGGTTCCTCCTAATACAAGACAATGCTAGACCTCATGTGGCTGGAGTGTGTCAGCAGTTCCTGCAAGACGAAGGCATTGATGCTATGGACTGGCCCGCCCGTTCCCCAGACCTGAATCCAATTGAGCACATCTGGGACATCATGTCTCGCTCCATCCACCAACGCCACGTTGCACCACAGACTGTCCAGGAGTTTGCGGATGCTTTAGTCCAGGTCTGGGAGGAGATCCCTCAGGAGACCATCCGCCACCTCATCAGGAGCATGCCCAGGCATTGTAGGGAGGTCATACAGGCACGTGGAGGCCACACACACTCCTGAGCCTCATTTTGACTTGTTTTAAGGACATTACATCAAAGTTGGATCAGCCTGTTGTGTGTTTTTCCACTGTAATTTTGTGTGACTCCAAATCCAGACCTCCATGGGTTAATAAATTTGATTTCCATTGATAAATTTTGTGTGATTTGTTGTCGGCACATTCAACTATGTAAAGAACAAAGTATTTAATAAGAATTTCTCTGACGTCCTAGTGGATGCTGGGAACTCTGTAAGGACCATGGGGAATAGACGGGCTCCGCAGGAGACTGGGCACTCTAAGAAAGAATTAGGACTACTGGTGTGCACTGGCTCCTCCCTCTATGCCCCTCCTCCAGACCTCAGTTAGAATCTGTGCCCGGCTCGAGCTGGTTGCACACTAGGGGCTCTCCTGAGCTTCTAGTAAAGAAAGTATTTATTAGGTTTTTTTATTTTCAGTGAGATCTGCTGGCAACAGACTCACTGCTACGAGGGACTTAGGGGAGAGAAGCGAACCTACCTGCTTGCAGCTAGCTTGGGCTTCTAGGCTACTGGACACCATTAGCTCCAGAGGGATCGAACACAGGCCCAGCCTCGGTCGTCTGGTCCCGGAGCCGCGCCGCCGTCCCCCTTGCAGAGCCAGAAGCAAGAAGGACGTCCTGAAAATCGGCGGCTGAAGACTCCGGTCTTCATTAAGGTAGCGCACAGCACTGCAGCTGTGCGCCATTGCTCCCTATGCACACCACATACTCCGGTCACTGATGGGTGCAGGGCGCTGGGGGGGGCGCCCTGGGCTGCAATTAGAATACCTTAAATTGGCAAAAAAACACATAATATAGTCTGATAAACTATATATGTGTAAAAATCCCCTGCCATAATATTAATAAAAGAGCGGGATAAGCCCGCCGAGAAGGGGGCTGGGCTATCTCCCTCAGCACACTGGCGCCATTTTCTCTTCACAGCTCCGCTGGAAGACAGCTCCCCAGGCTCTCCCCTGCAGTTTCCAGGCTCAATAGGGTAAAAAAGAGAGGGGGGGGGGCACTAAATTTAGGCGCAAAACTGTATATTATAGCTGCTATAGGGTAAATCACTTTGTGTAGTGTAAATCCCTGTTTATATAGCGCTGTGGTGTGTGCTGGCATACTCTCTCTCTGTCTCCCCAAAGGACTTTGTGGGGTCCTGTCCTCAGTCAGAGCATTCCGTGTGTGTGTGCGGTGTGTCGGTACGGCTGTGTCGACATGTTTGATGAGGAGGCTTATGTGGAGGCGGAGCAGGTGCCGATAAATGTGATGTCACCCCCTGCGGGGTCAACACCAGAGTGGATGGATATGTGGAAGGTATTAACCGACAGTGTCAACTCCTTACATAAAAGGTTCGATGACATAACAGCTGTGGGACAGCCGGCTTCTCAGCCAGTGCCTGCCCAGGCGTCTCAAAGGCCATCAGGGGCTCAAAAACGCTCGCTACCACAGATGGCAGACACAGATGTCGACACGGAGTCTGACTCCAGTGTCGACTACGACGAGACTAATGTACATTCCACTAGGGCCATCCGTTGCATGATTACGGCAATGAAAAATGTGTTGCACATTTCTGACATTAACCCAGGTACCACTAAAAAGGGTATTATGTTTGGGGAGAAAAAGCAACCAGTGGTTTTTCCCCCTTCAGATGAGTTAAATGAAGTGTGTGAAGAAGCGTTGGCTTCCCCTGATAAGAAACTAGTGATTTCTAAAAAGTTACTCATGGCGTACCCTTTCCCGCCGCGTTGGGAGACATCCCCGAGGGTGGATAAAGCGCTCACACGCTTGTCAAAAAAGGTGGCACTACTGTCTCAGGATACGGCCGCCTTAAAGGAGCCTGCGGATAGAAAGCAGGAGGCTATCCTGAAGTCTGTATATACACACTCAGGTACTATACTGAGACCTGCTATTGCTTCAGCATGGATGTGCAGTGCTGCAGCAGCGTGGTCTGATTCCCTGTCTGATAACATTGATTCCCTTGACAGGGATTCTATATTGCTAACCATAGAGCATATTAAAGACGTAGTCTTATACATGAGAGATGCACAGAGGGATATTTGCCGGCTGGCATCTAGAATAAATGCAATGTCCATTTCTGCCAGGAGAGTATTATGGACTCGGCAGTGGACAGGTGATGCGGATTCTAAAAGGCACATGGAGGTTTTGCCTTACAAGGGTGAGGACTTGTTTGGGGATGGTCTCTCCGACCTCGTTTCCACAGCGACAGCTGGGAAGTCGACATTTTTACCTCAGGTTCCCTCACAGCCAAAGAAAGCACCGTATTATCAGGTACAGTCCTTGCGGCCCCAGAAAGGCAAGCGGGTTAAAAGCTCGTCCTTTCTGCCCAGAGGCAGGGGTAGAGGGAAAAAGCTGCACCATACAGCCAGTTCCCAAGAACAAAAATCCTCCCCTGCTTCCACTAAATCCACCGCATGACGCTGGGGCTCCAAAGGTGGAGCCAGGTGCGGTGGGGGCCCGTCTCCGGAACTTCAGCGACCGGTGGGTTCGCTCACAGGTGGATCCCTGGGTTCTACAAGTGGTATCTCAGGGATACAAGCTGGAATTCGAGACGTCTCCCCCTCGCCGTTACCTCAAATCAGCATTGCCAGCTTCTCCCCCGGACAGGGAGGTAGTGCTGGCGGCAATTCACAAGCTGTACCTCCAGCAGGTGATAATAAAAGTTCCCCTCCTTCAACAGGGACGGGGTTACTATTCCACAATGTTTGTGGTACCGAAACCAGACGGTTCGGTGAGACCCATTCTAAATTTGAAATCCTTGAACACTTATATAAGAAGGTTCAAGTTCAAAATGGAATCGCTCAGGGCGGTTATTGCAAGCCTGGAAGAAGGGGATTACATGGTATCACTGGACATCAAGGATGCTTACCTGCATGTCCCCATTTACCCACCTCACCAGGTGTACCTCCGTTTTGTGGTACAAGACTGCCATTACCAATTCCAGACGCTGCCGTTTGGTCTGTCCACGGCACCGAGGGTATTTACCAAGGTAATGGCCGAAATGATGATACTCCTTCGAAAGAAGGGAGTTATAATTATCCCATAATTGGACGATCTCCTTATAAAGGCGAGGTCCAGGGAGCAGTTGTTGGTCGGAGTAGCACTATCTCAGGAAGTGCTACAACAGCACGGCTGGATTCTGAATATTCCAAAGTCGCAGCTGGTTCCTACGACGCGTCTGCTGTTCCTGGGTATGATTCTGGACACAGAACAGAAGAAGGTGTTTCTCCTGGAGGAGAAGGCCAAGGAGTTGTCATCTCTGGTCAGAGACCTCCTGAAACCGAAACAGGTGTCGGTGCATCACCACGCGAGTCCTGGGAAAGATGGTAGCTTCTTACGAAGCAATTTCATTCGGCAGGTTCCATGCAAGGATCTTTCAGTGGGATCTGTTAGACAAGTGGTCCGGATCGCATCTTCAGATGCATCGGCTGATAACCCTGTCCCCGAGGGCCAGGGTGTCTCTGCTGTGGTGGCTGCAGAGTGCTCATCTTCTAGAAGGCCACAGATTCGGCATACAGGACTGGGTCCTGGTGACCACGGATGCAAGCCTCCGAGGTTGGGGGGCAGTCACGCAGGGAAGAAGCTTCCAAGGACAATGGTCGAGTCAGGAGGCTTCCCTACACATAAATATTCTGGAACTAAGGGCCATTTACAATGCCCTAACTCAGGCAAGACCCCTGCTTCAAAACCAGCCGGTGCTGATTCAGTCAGACAACATCACGGCGGTCGCCCATGTAAACCGACAGGGCGGCACAAGAAGCAGGATGGCGATGGCAGAAGCCACAAGGATTCTCCAATGGGCGGAAAATCACGTGATAGCACTGTCAGCAGTGTACATTCCGGGAGTGGACAACTGGGAAACAGACTTCCTCAGCAGGCACGACCTCCACCCGGGAGAGTGGGGACTTCATCCAGAAGTCTTCCAACTGATTGTAAACCATTGGGAAAGGCCACAGGTGGACATGATGGCGTCCCGCCTAAACAAAAAGCTAAAAAGATATTGCGCCAGGTCAAGGGACCCTCGGGCGATAGCTGTGGACGCTCTAGTGACACCGTGGGTGTACCAGTCGGTTTATGTGTTCCCTCCTCTTCCTCTCATACCAAAGGTGCTGAGGATAATAAGAAAGAGAGGAGTAAGAACTATACTCATCGTTCCGGATTGGCCAAGAAGGACTTGGTACCCGGAACTACAAGAAATGATCTCAGAGGACCCTTGGCCTCTGCCTCTCAGACTAAACCTGCTGCAGCAGGGGCCCTGCCTGTTCCAAGACTTACCGCGGCTGCGTTTGACGGCATGGCGGTTGAACGCCGGATCCTGATGGAAAAGGGCATTCCGGTTGAAGTCATTCCTACGCTGATAAAAGCTAGGAAAGATGTGACAGCAAAGCATTATTACCGCATATGGCGAAAATATGTTGCTTGGTGTGAGGCTATGAAGGCCCCCACAGAAGAATTTCAGCTGGGTCGATTTCTGCACTTCCTACAGTCAGGAGTGACTATGGGCCAAAAATTGGGTTCCATTAAAGTCCAGATTTCGGCCCTGTCTATTTTCTTTCAAAAAGAACTGGCTTCACTGCCTGAAGTTCAGACGTTTGTTAAGGGAGTGCTGCATATTCCGCCCCCTTTTGTTCCCCCAGTGGCACCTTGGGATCTCAACGTTGTGTTGGATTTCCTAAAATCACATTGGTTTGAGCCACTTCAGACCGTGGAATTAAAATATCTCACGTGGAAAGTGGTCATGCTTTTGGCCTTGGCTTCGGCTAGGCGGGTGTCAGGATTGGCGGCTTTGTCCTGTAAAAGCCCCTATCTGATCTTCCATATGGACAGAGCAGAATTGAGGACGCGTCCCCAATTCCTCCCTAAGGGGTATCAGCGTTTCATTTGAACCAACCTATTGTGGTGCCTGCGGCTACTCGGGACTTGGAGGCCTCCAAGTTGCTGGACGTAGTACGGGCCCTGAAAATCTATGTTTCCAGGACTGCTAGAGTCAGAAAGACTGACTCGCTGTTTATCCTGCATGCACCCAACAAGCTGGGTGCTCCTGCTTCTAAGCAGACTATTGCTCGCTGGATCTGCTCCACGATTCAACTTGCACATTCTGCGGCTGGACTGCCGCATCCTAAATCAGTAAAAGCCCATTCCACGAGGAAGGTGGGCTCTTCTTGGGCGGCTGCCCGAGGGGTCTCGGCTTTACAACTTTGCCGAGCTGCTACCTGGTCGGGATCAAACACGTTTGCAAAATTCTACAAGTTTGATACCCTGGCTGAGGAGGACCTTGAGTTTGCTCATTCGGTGCTGCAGAGTCATCCGCACTCTCCCGCCCGTTTGGGAGCTTTGGTATAATCCCCATGGTCCTTACGGATTTCCCAGCATCCACTAGGACGTCAGAGAAAATAAGAATTTACTCACCGGTAATTCTATTTCTCGTAGTCCGTAGTGGATGCTGGGCGCCCATCCCAAGTGCGGATTGTCTGCAATACTTGTATATAGTTATTGCCTAACTAAAGGGTTATTGTTATGAGCCATCTGTTAGTGAGGCTCAGTTGTTATTCATACTGTTAACTGGGTATAGTATCACGAGTTGTACGGTGTGATTGGTGTGGCTGGTATGAGTCTTACCCGGGATTCCAAATCCTTTCCTTGTTGTGTCAGCTCTTCCGGGCACAGTTTCCCTAACTGAGGTCTGGAGGAGGGGCATAGAGGGAGGATCCAGTGCACACCAGAAGTCCTAATTCTTTCTTAGAGTGCCCAGTCTCCTGCGGAGCCCGTCTATTCCCCATGGTCCTTACGGAGTTCCCAGCATCCACTACGGACTACGAGAAATAGAATTACCGGTGAGTAAATTCTTATTATTTCATTCATTCAGATCTAGGATGTGTTATGTTAGTGTTCCCTTTATTTCTTTGAGCAGTGTGTATATATGTGTATATATATATATATATATATATATATATATATATATGTATGTATGTGTATATATGTATGTATGTGTATATATGTATGTATGTGTATATATGTATGTATGTGTATATATGTATGTATGTATGTATATATATATATATATATATATATATATATAAAATCGAGTTTAGCCTAACTTATGACTATATAGGATGAGATCAGAAGACTACAGATGTTGGAAAATCAGTCATTTTAGAGCATGCAAAAGTTAGTGCATCACAAAATTATGCAGCTTCTGCACTCACTCAAATAATCATCCTAAATAAGCCAAAACCTCATTTGGGTATTAGTCTGTGAACTGAGGGGGTCATTCTGACCCGTTCGCTCGCAGCGGTGCGAACGGGTCCGGAATGCGCATGCACATTGCGCACGTGCATCATTGCCTGGTGACAGGGGTCGCCGGGCAATGACGCTTACAACGAAGAAAGCGGTTGCAGCGGTGACGGCAAGAAGATGGACAGCAAGAGGGTGTTCCTGGACGTCACCTTACAGTTTCCTGCCGTTTTTGGGGAGTGGTAAGTAAAACGCAGGCATGTCCAGGAGAACAGAGGGTGGAGGTGTGACGTCAAAGCCGGCCCCATCAACGCTGAGATTGTCGCACAGGGTAAGTATGTCCAGGGCTGGTCTTGTTTTACACAGAACTTTTTTAGCTAAGCAGGGCTGCACAAGCGTACGCAGCCCTGCTAAGCTAAAATACACTCCCCCATAGGCGGGGATTAGTTGATCGCACCAGCAGCAAAAAGTTGCTGGCTGTGATCAACTCGGAATGACCCCCTGAGTGCAGTATTTCTACTCCATACTTCCCAAGGTCTGCTGCCATTCACCCACCACCTGCCATCAGTCTGCACAAACGTCTGTTCCTCCACAAATAGTGCCTTATTGCAAATCTATGCAGTCTTGAGAAAATGTGGGTGCAGTTACCCAAATTGAACAATGTGACAGAGCCAAAGCTAATTTTGCGCTGTGTCTCGTCTGTATTGCAGTTTAACAATACTTAGGAAGTTGTGTTAGAAAACCAGAACTGTATTCTCACACAATAATACCGTTTAAAACCATGGGGGAGATTTATCAAAGCTTAGAAAGAAGTACCATAAAATAAATAAAGTATTCAGCTTCTGTCATTTTACAGGCTGTGTTTCAAAAATGACAGGAGCTGATTGGTACTTTATCTCTCTCCAAACTTTGATAAATCTCCCCCATGTTCCCCAGTGGCTTACTTGCCTACTGTTGTAAAACCCAAAGTCCCAGGACAGGCAACTATGTCTGAGGTACAGACACGGTAACCTGCGGCGTTTGTCACCATGATTGCATAATTCAATACATACTCCCAGGCTGCCCACATTACACAGGGAGTGTCTGGCGTGCAGGACGCAAACCCACTCTCTCCAGAGTCCAGGAGAGCCCCCAAAGTATGTTCAGTCATGGGGAAGGAGCTCATCATATGGGGAACTCAAAAACAATCTTAGGCACCATATCAGACTGTTGCTGAAAGCAACCTTACTGTTAGGCAGAGTACACACTTGGTAATATGCAGCTGATAATCGTCCAGTGTGTAAGCACATTATCTTTAGTTCTTACCTTGAAATCTATAGATATTGTACAAGACTGCATGCTCCCGGATTTGGCCTGGTGACGTCACTGATGATATAGTAAATGACATCGTTAGCGTGGAACATTTTGCTCAAAGTCACATCTGATATGCATCGGCAAGTGTGTATCCAGTCTTATTGTAAAAGGGGGCCCAATGATATTGCTGTAGTCGGTAACAGTGATACAGTATGTTATTTTTTTTTATAAAGAACTACTTATACAGTGTTTTAAAAAGAATATTTGCCCATTAACAACATCTGTCCCTGCCGTAGCGTTTTGCTAACATACACGCAGTGATATTACTGTTAATTTGATCCTTAACCTACCTGTACTGTATATTTTTGGATTGTGGGATGAAACTATGTTACTAGTCTATGTGAGTAATAGCATGTGGACCGGACTGCTCATAAGTACAATATTTACTTGCATATAACTCATACTTGCCTACCTGACCCTCTCCATGAGGCAGAAAATGCTCTGTTCCTGGACTTTCCTGGTAATGTATGATTGCCATCACCTGTGGTGAAACACCTTTCTTATCAATTAACTAATTCAGCACAGGTGATGGCAATCATAAATTACCAGGAAAGTTCAGGAACAGAGCATTTTCTCCCTCATGGAGAGGGTCAGGTAGGCAAGTATGATATAACTGTATATTGTTTTAAATGATGTAAGCCTGGGAGCTGTGTTTTGAACGGCTGAATATAAATGGAATAAAGCCTGCACTAGATGGCGCTGGAGTAACATGTTTAGACATCAAAATACTTTTCTTCAGCTATTTCAAAATACAATCACAAGTACCAGAGTTCTGTAGCATGACGCTGTGCAGGTAACGTGCTACTGGTTCCACTTCACACGACTTGAAGGTAGTATTGTCTTTCAATGTGTTTGTATTTTTAATTGCTGCTAAATCTGTATTCATTTTTTGTGTAATGTAACTTTTCACACAAAAAAAAAATATTTTCACTGACAAAAATAAAGACATTGTGAAAGCATAAATGAAACTGTCAACCAAATCTGTAAAGCACAATTATGGGGCAACATCACAGATTCCGGATGAACCATCACAGAGAGACTTGTTGGTTGTTTCACCTGCAGGTTGTTCGGTGTTTATGTATTGCTAGTGTTTATAGTAGCTATGCATGGCACACCGAGTATTTGTTTGCAAACAATTTATTTTGTAGTATCTCTTGACCTAGGGGCCTGATTCAGAGAAGTACACAAATACAGCTGCAAGTGCGGTTTTCTCAGCAATGCAAATGCTGATATTTCTGCCATCCAGAAATGAAGAGACGTCCACCAGAGCTCATTCGCAGTTGTGTACACACACACAGCTTATACGCAAGAATGGGAAACATCGACTGCTTGAGTAGGTCTATGGCTGCGCAGACTGGACGCGGCAGTAGTCACACAGGTGCCATGTTTTTGTACGCTAGACATAAGACATACATACAGCGGACATAAGACATACACTCCGAAAATGGCTATGACACTCCTGCGTTTTTACGACCACTCCCTGATAACACCATGTTAACACCCTTAAACGTTCACTTCCTGTCAATGTTGTTCTGATGGAATCATCATTGCATGTGGGATCAGAGCGCCACCTTGACGAATGCACAATGCGAATGCACCGCATGCGCAGTCTGCCAAAAATCTATGTTGTGTGGAACATCGGCTTAGCGTACTTCTCTGAATCTTAAGCGTGTCACTCTGATCTGCATTTATGTATCTAGCTAAGGCTTTATGTAATGGAAGACATACGAAGCGGTCAGCCAATAAGCAGTGTTTGTATTTACTGGAAGCACATGAGTCATTAAACTACTATTACCCCTTTCACATCGCAAAAATAACCCGGTATATTGCCGAGTTTGAGCCGTGTCAACCCGGTTTGAGGTGCAGTGTGAAAGCGCCATTATGAATTTACCGTGTCAAACAACCCGGTATTTTAACCCGTGTAAAAAGAAGGATCCTACACGGTTCAGAACCGGTTCATTTGGCAGTGTGAAAGCCTCAGACCCGCTATATTCAACCCGGTAATCTTAAAAAGGAGGTGATAGGTTGTCTCCCTGCATGATGTCACCTGTCTGAACCCGGAAATAAACAGGCAGCACGCTTTAAACAGTGTGTTTTTATTTATACTACATTCACAGTGCTGCATTGCTACAGTGCTTGGAGAATATGGCAAACTGGAGTGAGGATGAGGTTAGGGAGCTGTTACGGAAGTGACACTTCCACTGAACATCCTGAAAGTTCAGCACACTGCATAAAAACTTGCCCATGCTGCCGTTCTCTAGACCACAATTTTCGTTGAGTAGTGAGGTTAAGGTTGAGTATGGTGGTCACAGAAGCAGATATAAACGATCTCCTCCTGCGCAGGTATTGCCGGCGACAAATGGCGGTGTCTCTCAAATACTGCAGCCTCCTCCTCCTCATAACATAGCTGCTGAACAAGCTACAAAATGTGAGAAGCTCAAATATCCTCTCACAGGCTGAATCCAAGAGCAGTACAGCTGAGACTATCACAAAGTCTATAGAGACATGTGCTGTGTCGGCCATGATTGCTGCACTACTGAGCACTCCCCAGCCCCTCCTTGTAATACCTTTCAAACCTCATCAATAGGAGACAGAAAAGTCCATTTATAATGACATCACAAATGTTTTCAAAGGGTGAACCGGGTTCAGTGTGAAAGGCACCAACCCGGGAATAACCCGGTAATAACACGGCTCCAAACTGCGATGTGAAAGGGGTATAGCGTGTTCAGACCCGGGTCGGAAGCGTGTTCAAAAGCCGGTTCTTTACCGGGTTAGCGATGTGAAAGCGGTATATGAAGGGGCTGATTGAAATAGACATCTATACCTACTTGATACTTTCTCCTGCAGGTTCCACAGGTTATCCACAGGATAAACATTGGGATATGAGGTAGCGACTGCGGATTGGCACCAACAATCAAAGCTTTCGACCTCCCAGAATGCAACGTGCCAGTCTCCTATATCCCCGCCTCCTGGCTCAGGCAATTCAGTTTTTTGTTTGGTGCTGCAGGAGCTGAACCATGGTCAAATGGGCTGCTGGTTTTTAGCAGCCATAAGCTTTTTATTTTATTTTTATAGTCTTATTCTTTTTTTTTTTTGAGCGATCTTTGTAAAAAATGTCATACATACCTTAGAGTCGCTCCAGTGCTTACCCACGTGTACAGTGCTGTTTTGGCGGGCGTCTGTTTAGGATGTACTAGCAAGTCCAGCAGATGTTACCAGGCTGTGGCCGGAGCACGGGCAGAAGGTAAGGCATCGGTTCCACTTAGAGGGGAAACGCGAGACACAGCCGCACTGTTTGGCATTGAGAATACCGAACAGTACCGAACCTTGGGTGCACCAGTGCTAGCCCTCAGGGATCATAGGCTCCAGGAGTACTATGAGGCCGTGATCCCTGAGGTTGATGTCAGCAGTGGGGAGTAAGACGCTCACCTGGTCACCCCTCACCCGGTTCATGACCAGTTTCCTCTGAGTTTCCCACTTCCGTATGAGACGCTATGTATCTAAAAGGACCCAGTCGCAGCATAGGTGGCTGTATGACTGGTGTGTGAGTGTTCAATTGGGCGTCTGTGTTCACTGTGGGTTCACGGGGAAATTGTGTACACTAACGTTTTGATAGATCCTGGAAGCGGGGTGAAGTCTCCCTGTATCCCACTGTTCTAAGTTTGGTGATACAGCACTAAGGGGCTAATTCAGACCTGATCGCTAGGGTGTGTTTTTTGCATCCCTGCGATCAGGTAGTCGCGGCCTACAGGGGGAGGGGGAATTCGCTGTGCAGGTGTGCGATCGCATGTGCAGAGAGCTTCACAAACAAAAGTTTGTGCAGTCTCTGCACAGCCCAGGACTTACTCAGCTGCTGCAATGATCGTGGGCTGGAGCTGATGTCAGAAACCCTCCCTCCAAATGCCTGGATCCTCCTGCGTTTTTCCGGACGCTCCTTTAAAACGGTCAGTTGCCACCCACAAATGGCCTCTTTCTGTTAGTCACCGTGCGATCGCTTTGCACCATCCCGTCGCTGCCTGGCACTCCCTGTCGATGCGGACTGATGCGCCTGCGCATTGCGGTGCATGCGCAGTTCAGACCCGATCGCCTGCTGTACGAAAACGCACAGCAGTGATCGGGTCTGAATTACCCCCTAAGTATCTACCATTGAGTACGAATAGATGGATAAGTTCCTGATGCATATGAGTCTGCAAACTGTTGCTGCGGTTTCTTTCACGACTGAATACATTTAAAGTCCTATATAAGGTAATGCAGTAATATGTTTCTCCTACATACTTGAAATGTATCTAGTTAAATATGTGCTCATATTGCTTATTATACTAAAGCATAACCTGTGACTGACTGCTTGTGTGATTGCTGACTTTACTATTTTCTGTCAGTTTCCTGTGTATTCCGATCCTCAATGCTGGTGCGAAGAAGGGAGGGATCGGATTGTATGTCACTTTAACAAGTTTTAAAGTTATTTCAGTCACAAATTGTGTAGCTTTCACTGTACAGGTGTGTGATTTGTTTATCATGTCTAAGAGAGGCAAGGGTGAGGATGATATACTCTCCACAACAGCACCAACACTCACTTCATGTTTGTCTTGCAAAGCTGGGTTCACCTCTCAGGATCTGGTTCAAAATGGATTATGTGCAAACTGTTTTAGTTTTCATTAAAGCCTCCTGAATAATCCAAGGCAGACACAGGTTCAAGTGGAACCTCCATGGGCTACATTTGCACAGTCATTATCCAGTATAGCTGAGCGGATAATACCAGGGATAGGTTACCCTATTAACCCTTACATGCAACATTCCACCTGGGGTTTATCACATCCAGTACAGGAATCTGCAGTCTTTCAACAAAAACAGGCTGAAAAGTCGATGGAAAGTAAATCACATAGACATGAAACAACATCTTCACATCCTACACATATTTCAGATGGGGACTCGTCTGAGGATGAGGACTCATCGCACTCAGGGTCTGCATACAGAGATGAGGATGAAGGTCTCAGTTCAGTGGACACACCTGAGCTAATTAGGGCTATGAAAGCCATTCTATCCTTAGAGAAAGCAGCAGAGTCTTTATTAAAATCTAAGGCACCTGTGTTTAAACGTCCCAAAACAGTTAGGACTGAATTTCCTGGGTCAGAGCAGCTGATGGAAATTAAGCAAAAGGCTTGGGTAAGACCCAGTAAGAAGTTTATAATTCCAAAGAAATGGAATTCCCATTATCCTCTTCCAGCTGAGGACTGTTTAAAAAGGGAGGTGGCTCCCAAAGTAGCATGTCATTCAATTGGTGCGAAAATCTACATTACCTCTGCCATCACGGATAGGAAAATAGATGGTTTTCTAAAAACCATTTTCTCCTTGTCTTGGGCAGAGCAGTGGCAGCCTGGGGTGATGCAGTGGAGGATGATCTTTTATTGGCATCTAAAGAGCAAAAATCCAGGTACAATTGCCTCTCAGGCATCAGCCTCAGCAGTAGCAGCTCGCAGAGCAGTTTGGTTACGTACATGGAAAGCTTACTCAGAATCCAAGAAGGTTCTGGAGTCTTTGCCTTTTACTGGAGATATTCTTTTTGGCAAAGAATTAAACAGTATTTTGGAGTCAGAAGCAGACTGCAAGAAAGTTAAGTTTCCTTCCACACACAAATCCAAACCTAGATTTCCAGCTTTTCGGCCCTTTCGGACTTGAGGAACAGCAAAAGGAAAGGGTTATGGCAGACAGTCTCAATCTGACAAATCTGGTAAGACTAAAAAGCATTGAGCTGCCAGAGGGCCAGCTTCCAAGTCAGAAGATAAGCCATCAGCCTGATGGTGCAGACCTCCACCTGGGGAACCCAGGGAGGCCGACTTCTTCAGTTTGCACAGATCTGGCAGCAGTCTACCACAGATGCCTGGGTGCAAAAAGCAGTGTCTCAAGGTTATGTTTGCTTTCAAGAAACACCCTCTCAAAGGTTTTTTTGTACCAGCCTGTCTGCAGTGTAAACGAAGGCCATAGCTTCGCAAGTTCAGAATTTTCTTCAGTCAGGAGTGAGAATTCCAGTTCCTCCTGCGCAACGAGGACAAGGTTTTTATTCCAACCTGTTTCTAGTCCAGAAGCCAAATGGGTCGTTCCGGCCCATATTCAATCTGAAAGTGCTGAACAAGTACATTTGGGTGCCTCTGTTTCATATGGAGACTTTACTTTCCATTGTTTTGGCCATGGAGCCGGTTGATTTTATGGTATCCCTGGATATATAGGATGCTTACCTACATGTTCCTATAGCACTGTCCCATCAGCGCTATCTTTGGTTTGCTATCCTCCAGCAGCATTATCAGTTTCAGGCCCTACCATTTGGACTGTCAACAGCTCCCAGAGTATTCACCATAATTATTGTGGTAATGACAGCTTATCTCCGTCAGCAGGGAATAAGGATTTTTCCATACCTCAACGATTTATTAATCCTGGCACAATCTGAGGAATTGCTTCATCTGCGGCAGACAGTAGCTTGTTTGCAGAGACACGGTTGGCTCATAAATTGAACAAAGTCGTCCCTGGTTCCGTCACAACGGATGACTCATTTGGGGCTTGTGTTGGATTCGGGGCTTCAGAGAGTAATTTTACCTTGGAACAAAATATCCAAAATTCAGTCAAGGATTCAGGAACTGCTACACAGTCAAAAGGTATCCATTCACGCAGGAATGCGCGTGATGGGATTGATGGTGTCGACATTCGACATGGTGGAGTATGCTCAGTTCCACTCAAGGCCTTTCCAAATGGAATAGTTTTCATCAGACAATAAAAATGCAGACTATGGTCCTTCCTCTGGAAGTAAGGAAATCATTAGCCTGGTGGCTACAGACATCTCATCTGGACAAAGGGAGACCCTTTTGGATATCAGATTGGGAAATTCTGACAACAGATGCCAGTCTTCAGGGCTGGGAAGCGGTGCCAGGAAGAAGTTGCTACCAAGGAAGAAAGTTGCCTGCCAATAAATATATTGGAACTTTGGGCCATTTATATGGCACTTATTCAGGCAAAGGACATTCTTCAGGGGAAACCAGTTCAAATTCGCTCAGACAATGCAACGGCAGTAGCGTACCTCAATTATCAAGGAGGAACTCACAGCCAAAAAGCAATGAAGGAGGTAAGCCTCACCTTTAAGGTGGACAGAACTTCATCATACAGCCTTGTCCGCAGTGTTTATTCCGGGAGTCTTAAACCCGGAAGCGGATTTTCTCAGTTGACACGCCATTCATGCAAACGAATGGGCTTTACACCCCAAGGTCTTCCAGACTCGTGGGCCAGACAAGTGGGAGTTTCCAGAGAGAGATCTCATGGCGTCCCATCAGAACAACAAAGTTCACGTGCACGGGTCATGAACAAAGGATCCCAGAGCAACCTTTGTGGGTGCCCTGTCAGTGAGATGTGAATTTCATCTGGCCTATGTGTTTCCACCAATCGCCCTGTTGCCCAGGGTGATGCAAAAGGTAAAACAGGTGCCATGATACTAATAGCTCCAGCTTGGCCCAGAAGACATTGGTACACAGATCTGCAGAGGCTGTAGATGGATGCTCCATTTCTACTCCTTCAACGTCCAGATCTACTGTCTCTGGGTCCTTGCTATTACAAGCACCTGGATCGACTGTCTTTGACAGCGTGGCTCTTGAGACTTCCATTCTGAAAGCAAGAGCATTCTTACAACAGGTAATTCAAACAATGCTCAGAGCAAGGAAACCATCCTCAGCTCGCATTTACCACCGAATATGGCAAGAATATATTCAATTGTGCAGTGACCGGAAAATTGTCCCTAGGTCTTTCAGAGTTTCCAGAGTCCTAGCATGCCTTCAGGCAGAAATGAACAAAGGGCTACGGGTGGCTTCCGTAGGTTAGCAATTTTCTTTTACCATACAGTCAATGCTGACACCTGGACTCTCAAGGAAGCCACCCGTAGCCCTTTGTCCATTCCTGCCTGAAGGAATGCTAGGACTCTGGAAACTCTGAAAGACCTAGGGACAAATTTCCGCCCACTGCACCATTAAATATATTCTTGCCGTATTCGGTGGTAAATGCAAGCTAAGGATTGTTTCCTTGCTCTGTGGAGAGTCCAGGTGTCAGCATTGACTGGTTCCAAAAGAAAATTTCTAACCTACAGGATGTTCACACTTTCTTCCAGGGAATGCTTCACATCCAGCATCCCTTTTGTTCCTCCTGCAGTGCCATGGGATTTAAGTTTAGTCCTAAAGGCGTTTCAGGTTGCTCCATTTGAACCACTAAAGCAAGTGGATCTTAAATGGTTGACAGCTAAAGCTCTGTTTCTACTGGCTATTGCTTCAGCTAGAAGAGTTTCAGATTTAGGGGTATATTCAATAAAAGTCAGATCCATTCCGACATGCAGTTGTCGGAATGAACCCGACAACCCCTATTCAAAGAGCGCCTGCTGCTGTCAGCGGCTGCGGATGCGCTGACAGCAGTGGCCAGGAGTGCGTGTGCGGGATGGCGGCGGGGGTAAGCTGGGCAGCGGGGGGGAGCAGAGATCGGCAGCTGGAGCTGGCTGCGGGGGGACATGTCTGTGGAGGTGCTGCAGGGAAAGAGGTGCCTGCGGGCCGCGGGGGGAGCAGAGATCGGCGACCAGCGTGGGGAGCTGGCTGCGGGGGGACATGTTTGCGGTGGCAGGGGAGGCACTGCAGGGAGAGAGGTCTCTCCCTGCAGCGCCTCCCCCTGCCACTGCAGACATGTCCCCCCCAAAGCCAGCTCCCCCCGCTGGCTGCCGATCTCTGCTCCCCCCACGGCCCGCACCACCGCTTGTCTCCTCACCTCAATCTGACTTGTTTTTAAGTTGGATTGAGTTTGTCAGAAAGGGGGCCAAAACCTGTTGGATTTGGCCCCATTTCCGACAGAATCATGTGGATCGGCGGCTATTCTGCTGATCCACGTGTTTTCCGAGTCCGGAATTCCCGTCTTGTCGGAAAAAATCAGCCCCTATTGAATAGGTCAGAATCCCTTCCGACCTATTTCTGTCAGAAGCTGCCATCTTTCCGACAAGACGGCAGCTTCCGACAGTTATTGAATACAGCCCTTAGGGGCATTATTATGTTGCCCTCCTTATCTGATTTTTCATCCAGATAGAGCTGTTCTTTGAACCAAATCTGGTTATCTCCCTAAGGTGCTGTCTAAATTCCACCTTAACGAAGAAATTGTTGTCCCAGCCTTCCAAGAGCCGGACCTGTCTGTGGGGGATGCAGCATTGAACGTAGTCCGGGCCTTAAGGATCAATGTGAATCGTGTTCTCTACGGATTTCACAAGAGAGGATGGCCTGCTGACAAGTAGACACTGGCGAGGTGGCTTCGGGTGACTATTTCAGAAGCATATTCTCAAACTGATCTCCCTGTTCCGGCTATTGTCTCTGCTCACTCTACTCGTAAGGTAGTTCCGTCATGGGCAGCACAACGTGGTACTTCAGCAGAACAGATACTGTATGTAAGGCACCCACATGTCTTCCATTAACACATTCATTACACATTATGCCTTTGATACCTTTGCCTCCCAGGGTGCTGAATTTGGGCGAAGGATTCTCCTGTCCAGTCAGGAGCGTCCCCACCACTAAATTGCTTTGGGACATCCCAATGTTTATCCTGTGGATAACAGTGGACCCTGCAGGAGAAATAATAGTTATGGTAGACTTACCATTGATAACTCTGATAAGGCCACAGTATCCACAGGGATCCCACCCTGACGCCCCTGATTTGAGGATACTTTCACCTACTAACCTCTTCCTTCTTATACGGAAGGGTGTGCATGTGTGGTGTTCTTGTCTGATTAGGGCTTTTTATGATGCTCCTGCCTTGAGCTTTGGAATACAACTGAATTGCCTGAGCCAGGAGGTGGGGATATAGGGGACTGGCCCGTTGCATTCTAGGAGGCTGAAAGCTTTGATCATTGGTGCCAATCCGCTGTTGCTTCCTCATATCCCAATGTTTATCTTGTGGATACTGTGGACATAGGAGAAATAGAGTTATCAATGGTAAGTCTACCATACCTATTATTTTATCTTGTATCTTAATTTGCTTATATCTTTCTGAGTCAATGTTGCTGTTACAAAGCATCTATCTGTGGTCTCCATTTAAAGGGGCTATAACATATGTTGAACATGTGTACCATAAAATGCACAAATTTGCTCTTTTTATGGCCAGGGAACCAAATGCACACATCTGTGCATATTCAGATCTGCAATAATCCAGAGACAGCACTACCATTATGCAATCTTAGGCAGTGATATGGTCATGTAAAATAATTGAAGAACAATGAAGTCTCTTTGGTAGATTTATTGCATTGTGAAGTTCACAGGGCTCACGATAAAAGAATATCATGAACTGCACATTGACACGTTGATTTTATCTTATATACTTTTATCATAGCATTACATGATCTAATCAAATTAACAAGCCAATCATATACATAGACCAATTACATTTCAAATATCAGAATATATTATAATTTATAAACTCCCCTTATGGGGGATTTCCAATTAATTAGCTCAGCATCTTGTGATTATGACTGTTACATTAAAAATATACTTTTACCTTCAACATACTTTCGACTTCCCTTTTCTATAGGATACTAGCTAACCACAGTCTATGAAATACTGTAAAGCTAGACTAACTTCCTTAATTGCTACTAAAATCAAAGTTTCTGCAAACATATAAGAATCACATTTAAAGCAACAGTTTCTTTTAAGCAATAGACAAACTGACATCCAGCTTCCATTTTGTGTATTCACTTATCTATATCATTCCTCTCTCTGCCAATATACTTGGCACTTTAATACACAAATCAGAAGGTTCAATTTCACAATTTCTAATGAGGGTTAGGTAGACGCACAACATAGGAAAAAGGTAGGTTCACGGGGATGGGCCTGGCGCCAATGCTCACCGCACCGGACGGGAATCCCTGTTCTTTTTATAGGAACCTTCTGGTGTTGGCTAAGAGGGTGTTGACACAGTTAGGTGAAACTCGCTTGTATTTCATGTCTAACATACTCATCCTGATTCATTTCTACCCTGTTATCCAGTCCATAAGTAAAATTAACAAGCTGTGTACTTTCCCTACCTGCCTGATCCTCCTCTAAAGCCTGGTATATGGGCTCAGCTTCCTGGAGTTGTAAACTTTTATAAGATTTGCTCATGTCAGCATATACCACCTGTCTCTCCTGCTGCCCCTGACTAGTTCCCTGAGTCACCTGTTCTAGTG
This sequence comes from Pseudophryne corroboree, assembly GCF_028390025.1. NCBI lineage: Eukaryota > Metazoa > Chordata > Amphibia > Anura > Myobatrachidae > Pseudophryne > Pseudophryne corroboree. The sequence goes on from NC_086444.1 coordinate 1,070,602,315, forward strand.
GAACCTCATCATCTACCACCACAATGGTCATTTCATGGTGCACTTTCAACCTTTTAAATCCTTTACCACATTGTACACAGACTACTGGTCCACACTTGATGGTAAGATATATGATTCCTACAATCAGTGCAGCAAACACAATGTACTGCAATACTCCAGAAAAAAGCTTTGCAATACTTCCTCCTAGCCATCCAAGTGGATCCCAACCTTCACTAGCACCTAACCTTATCATTTCCTGCTGCAACTCTCCCACCTTGCTCAGATGAGCACTTATTTCAGCTCTGTGATCTTCAATATAAGTACAACATTCTTGTCCTACCACTGCACACGTGCCCCCTTCTGCTGCCAACAGCTGATCCAGTGCCATCCTATTTTGTAAAGCCACTTTTCTTACTTGAGCCAGCTCTTCCACTGTCTGATTGATTGAAACTACCAATTCCCCTACCATCTGATCTAGTACCGTTAAGGTTTGGGACACAGCTTTTTCCACCAAATAGATAGTGCACAGAGGAAACAAAGTTCCAGCCGTACGTTTAGCATCAGAAAATCTGAAAGATACATATCCTTTTTTCACTTCTCTTTTACTGAGATGTCTTAAATATGTCAGGTCACTTGGCACCAAGTCATGCTCTATAGGAATACTGAGGAGAGTACACATTGTTCTTTAGCACCTAAGGGAATCCATGAGTATGCCCATTTTCCACAAACCCAATACATACCCTTAGGCAGAGGCATCCCAAAAGTTTTGGTATAAATGAGCCTTATGTATATCATAAAGTACCCTGTGTTATTACCATTGGCATCTCCACATGTGCTGTTATCAAGTGTACACCTTTCTCTGTAGTTGGTATAAAGTATCGTTAGGTGTTAATGCCCCATTTGCATCTATGGAATGCCAACAGGTTTTGAGATTCTTGAGGGAGCATCTACCGGACATCTTTACCACAAATGTGGCTCCAGTATAGTTAGTGTACCCTAGGTTTGGGCTTTTTACCTGTAATATTTTTTCCTTGTACACATATGGGTGGGACTTTTCATTAACACTTAAGCAGAATTCAGGTTTTCCTTTGGCTGCAGATACCTGCAGAGCGGGCGCATACAGCAAGCCTGCGTCTAAGACATCTAAATATGGGAAGTCTACTATATTCTGTACTTTAGGTGTCTTATTGGCACAACTGCGACTACCATTCTTTCGCTTATGGCAGGACCAATCTCTGTCTATCATGTCAGCTGTGCTTATGTAATGAGCCAGGAGGGGTATACCTGCATCTACACTGATGGGTAGGTGGGTACAAATCCAACATTTGCTTGTGTTGAGAGCCTTTGCAATTTTACTGTGCATTGCTATCATGGAATTACCTGTAAATTCTCCTCCATAATTATTCTTTTGTAAGGCCCTACACACACGTGTCTTGAATAACGCTTCATTGTAAGATGTTACATTACCTGTTTGACTGGTCACATTGTTAACAGACCCTGGAATGTATATACAACACTCAAGCACAATGAGTATGATTGTAATCAGACATGCCCATGAGAGAATGCACCCCCATAGTCCACGGTCTAGCCTTTGGCCTATCAGCATCATCCTGTTTAGCATTGTCTTTGTTGTCCTTTGATCTTCACAGTACTCTTCTAGGAGTTATGTACCCTCCACAGAGATACTGCGTTGGCAAGTGGCTCAAGGGATTATTATGCCCGAACCACCCACTTGCTGGTTTTACTGGTGAAGTGCAGAGGAGTCTTGGAGAATATCTTCCACATGTGCTGTCTCAGGAGGCGTGACTTTTCTGCAGTGGGTGGAGTGGATCCACGAAGTCTTCTCCTTTATCTTAACAGCAGTTGGGGTTGTCAACAAGACTTGGTAAGGTCCTTCCCACCGGTCTGTCAGCGAGCCCGATCTCAGGAAATTTCTGACCATCACCTCATCACCAGGATGTAGATTATGACAAGCACCTTCCACAGGGATTGGTTGTGTGCTGGTCACAGTAGCTTGGATCTTCTTTAGCTGGTTGCTTAATGAAATAAGATAGTTCACAGTTAAATCATTTGTTTTACTGAGTTCATATGCGGGTGCAATAGCAACATTGGGCAATTTTCCAAACAGTATTTCATACGGAGAAATGTTCAACTCCCCCCTTGGTGTTGTTCTGATCGAGTGCAACACTAATGGCAAAGTTTCTGGCCACTGCAAGCTGGTTTCTTTACATATTTTGGCCAGCTTATTTTTAATAGTCCCGTTGCAATGTTCAATTTTGCTGCTGGTTGGCACATCTTTTTAAACACTAGTCCCATAAAATGTATGCCTTGGTTAGATGATATCACATATGCTATACCATATCACATATGGTATACCTATAAATTCCTGTACCAATTTCTGTGCTTGACTTGATGCTCTACCTAGCCACTGAACCTGTCTACACAAACCAATATATGCTAAAACATCCTAACCTTTGGAAGCTGAATGACATCAATTTGTATAACTTGGAAAGGACCAGTTGTCTGGGGAAGATGTGAAGGTATAGTTTTAACTGTTCTTCCAGCATTCCTCTGCAAGATGATGCAAGAAGCACAGTATTTGGTTGCAACTGATGCAAAACAAGGTGCATCCCAGTAAGTCTGAATCAGACTAATTATGGCCATCTTACCTGCATGGGTCAGTCCATGGGACATCTGTGCCAATGCTGGCAAGAGTGATTTTGGGGCAACAGTTTTACCTTCAGAGCTGTGCCACAAGCCTTCATTGCATTTTCCCTCTTTAGTCCTTTCCTGTAAATAACAAGCTTTTTGCATTTTGATTAATGTTTGTTCATTTAGTATACATATATCTTTAGTAAACATGTAAACATTTTTATTACAATTTATTTTCGTGCTGCTACCTTGGCAGTTATTATCAGCTTAGTCAGGGTATGTTAAGCAAGCACGAGGGGTTACACTTTCCTCCCCCCATTCCTCTCTCTGAAACCCATCAGTTTCATTAACCATTTGTAAAGTAGCAGACTTCAAAATATTACATTTGACCAGGGTAATGGTGGTAGAAATAATGAGGACCAGTTCCCATTCTGGTAAGCGTGCCACAGTGTCATGCCGAGTTTTCTGACTAGTTAGTAGAGCTGCTATTATTATTATTTTGCTTTGCAGGGATTTCTGTTAGCATGGTTTGCTATACAATATGAGGTGAAATTACATTATATGCCTTAATTAAAAACTAATATATTTTATTCTTCTCTGGAACTGTCCTGCCCAACACGGTCTGCAGGTCAAATTAACAACGTATTATCTGCAGTTGGTTTCTACAGAATTAACAAACAATTTCAGCTCGACAGCGCAAGTATCCAGTTGATCAGACTGGACACCTGCCTGTTTCACGCTGAAACGGTCTATGTCTAGGGGTGGTACCTTTCTGTTGCCCACCCAGCCATATTACCAGTGACTTCAGCAACTTTAACTTGTTTCTAACTTTATTGAACACCAAGTTATCTTTATGGTTGTGACAACACAGCCGGCGCGTTGTGTCACACAGTGGTTAAAGACACGCAGCTACTTCCCTAGCCCTGGTCTGACCCATGGACTACACTGATTGTTGATCTGTATTTGGTTATGTATTAGGCAATATTGTATTATATTGTATGATGTTATTGTTACAAGGGTACAGTTATGTTTTCGATGTATATATATGAATGTATTGGTTATTGTGTTATAGTTTGTAAAATAATGTTTCCCCATGTGACGATCAGATAACCTGTGTATTTGCTCTGTCTGGGAAGATACAGCTAGTCTCAGATGTCAGGCCATTCACCCCCCTCATTCTTCCCCACACAATGGATTCCAGGCCACACAATCAGATTAAGTAAGGTTACTTTAGTTAACATCTATTGTGGCCTAGGGAACATGTCTGGACATGTGAAAGTAGTTCTGTGGGTGTCGCCTTATTGTAGAAAAGACAAAGGGTTTTGATAATAGCAAACAGGGGCGGTGAGAGAGATCTGAGACAGAAGGTGAGAGAGAGGCAGGAGACTGACTAAGAAGTAATGTTCTGTCAGGAGCTCCAGGAGGGATTGTCGTGTAGAATTGGATCACAGAAGTGTGCTGAGCTGTGTTATAACCTATTCTGTCAATAAACCACTGTTGGTTTTTCATCTACCACCGTGACTGAGTGATTTTGAACCCAATATCCTCGCATTTGGCGGCAGCAGTGGGATCACTCAAGACACCAGCAGAAAGGTATAAACCACAGCAGGCAATGGATTCTGCCCCGCTATGCTACCGATACAGCAAGAAGGATCAACTACAGGACCTCTGTCGAACAAGACGGATTGAGTTTAATGCATCGGACACCAGAGCAGTCTTAATGGCAAAGCTAGCTGAATGGGACCAAGAACACCCTGGGCAGGAGGATGATGAGGACTGCATCCCAGAGCAGGCCGAGGGTCAAGGAACCACTTTAACCGCTACAACAGGCCCTGCACTGGTCGTTGGAAGTACAGATCAGTTGCGGGAGTTGCTGGCAGCACTGGGGCAAGGAGCATCAGTACTGGGAGCCGCATTGGGGGCGCAGACCGGTATAACCGCCCCGGCAGTGGCGGTAAGGCAGACCTCCCGGCTGAGGTATAATGAGGTCCCACCTTTTGATGAGGTCAGTTCGGATATTGATACTCATTTGCAGATGTTTGAATCTGTTATGATAATGCATGGAATTGAGGCAACAGAGTGGCCTCGATATTTGGTACCCAGTCTGAGAGGGCGGGCACTGGAGGCATTCCATGCCCTGAGTCCAGAGCAGATCCTGGTATATGAGGAGGTACGGAGTGTGCTGCTTGCCAGATATGCGGTGACCGCTGAATCGTATCGCATAAAGTTCCGGTCTATGGCGCGGAAAGGAGATGTCTCATTTATAGAGTTCAATAACTTGCTGCGGAGGAACTGTGATAAGTGGCTGGCTGTGAAGAAGGCCCTTACTGTAGCAGACATTAAAAATGCTTTTATTTTGGAGCAGCTGCTAAACAAGATGCCTCCAGAGATCAGGGAGTGGGTGGCAGACCGGAACCCTACCACTCCGGAAAAAGCAGCACACCTAGCAGATGAGTTCACAGCTAACAGGCCTCGGTGGAGAGGTGCCAATACAGAGGAGAGGACAACCCTCCGACGGCCCCAGCAGGATCGTGATCTACCATTGCTTCCCCACCGGCCGGCCCCAATACATACCCCAGCTTCCCTAGCCAGAAATTCAAGGTCTCGGGGACCAGCGTCACCTGCAAGCCGACGCTGCTACAACTGTGACCAGGTGGGGCATTTACTTCGTGACTGTACACGGGTAAAACGGCCATTCCCAGGTACCCAATCTGCCATGTCGCGGGTGGCCGTGTGCCACGAATCATTTGGAACGGGCGAGGTGGACTACTTTCCTGGTGCGCCAGAGGCGGAGGAAGTAGCATACCAAGTAGAGGTGGCAGCAGCTATTGGGAAATCCACCCCGGATAATATGAAGACCCACCTACAACCTGTTAAAGTTAATGGGAAGGAGCTGCAAGGGTTGAGAGACTCTGGAGCTTCTATCACCCTTATACGGCCAGAATTAATTCCCCCCTGCCAGATACTGAAGAAAAGGAAAGTTAAAATTTCCATGGCAGGAGGGCAGATCACTGTAATACCTATGGCAAGGGTACACCTGGACTGGGGCCTGGACTCTGGAGAGGTAAATGTGGGACTTTTGGATGGATTACCCACTCACGTCATTCTGGGCAACGATCTGAGTGCTGGATTGGCTAGTTACTTTGTGGGAGCTATCACCCGAAGCCAAGCACAGGCATTGGAGACAGTGCATGAGGACCCTCTCATGCCAGCACCAGGAGTCCCTGTGGAAGTGACAGCCACAAACCGTGAACCGTTGGCGGTAAGTAACCCTGTCCCGGACTTGCCTGACTGTGATGAGAATCTGGGGGAAGTAGATAGGATAGCCTTTAGGGAAGCCCAACGGACCGACCCCTCCCTAGCTAGCCTCCGCAGGGCAGCGGGACGAACAGATTGGGGGCCTCAGGAGGATCGCATTATGTGGGAGGAGGGGAGACTGTACCGGGTGCCAGCAAAAGCAGACCCATTAGAGCCCGGGGTCCTAAGAAAACAGTTGATTGTTCCACAGCAGTACCGTGCCCGGTTGCTGGCCCTTGCCCATGACATTCCCTTAGCAGGCCACTTAGGGGTTCGGAAAACCCGTGCCCGGCTGCTGCGACATTTCTTCTGGTCTGGGGTTAACCAGGAGGTAAAACAGTATAGAGAGTCATGTGAGGTCTGCCAACGCCTCGGGGGACCCCCACGCCGGGTTCCCCTACAACCCATGCCTGTCATAAGTGAGCCATTTAAGAGAGTGGCCATGGACATTGTGGGGCCTTTTAAGAAACCGAGCCGAACAGGAAAGAGATACATACTGACTGTAGTTGATTACGCGACTAGATACCCTGAGGCAGTGGCACTGGCATCCATAGATGCTGAACATATCGCCCAGGCTCTTATGGATATTTTTAGTCGCGTAGGATTTCCCCAAGAAGTAGTTACTGATCAGGGTACGCAATTTCAAGGGGAATTGCTGCAGACAGTATGGGACAACTTTGGGGTCCATCCCTTACGCACCACCCCTTATCACCCCCAGACTAATGGTCTCTGTGAGAGATTCAATTCGACCCTAAAGCAGTTGCTGCGGGCATTTGCTGAATCGGAGGGGGGAGACTGGGAGAAGTCCTTGCAACAGCTATTATTCGCGTACCGCGAAGTGCCGCAGGATTCAACCGGATTCTCTCCTTTTGAGTTACTATATGCCCGAAGGGTAAGGGGACCACTTGACCTAGTCAGGGAAAGCTGGGAAGGGTCATTTCAGGAACCTGAGGTTCCCATCTTGGAATATGTAGTCCAAATGAAGGAGAAACTGCACAGGCTGATGCAGCTTGCGCATGACCACACCCTGGGCGCGCAGGAAAGACAGTGCCGGTACTATAACCAACGAGCGCAGGACAGGGAACTAGAGGTTGGACAGAAAGTGATGGTGCTAGTACCTGCCCGAAAGCATAAGTTACAGGCGACCTGGGCAGGGCCTTATACTGTAGTGGATCGGCAGGGACGGGTAGATTATATTATTGCCCTAGACCAAACAGGGAAGCGGGTGGGTACCTACCACATAAATAGGTTAAAGAAATATGTCATCAGGGAGATAGGGGCGGTGGCAATCTGTTGCCCACCTATGGATGACCCAGAGACTGACCCCATCCCTGATATTCTAGCAGCCACCAAGAGGGACCTAGGAGTGGAGGCAGTGCCCATAGGCTCGCAATTAACAGAAACCCAGGCCCTACAGATGAGGGAGGTATTGGAGGTAGAGAGGCCACAATTCACAAGCAGGCCAGGGCGCACTCATGTAGTGTCCCATCATGTCAACACCGGGGAGGCTCGGCCCACTAGGCAACCCGCTTATCGGGTGAACCCCAGGGTGATTGATATGATCAAAAGGGAGGTCGATGAAATGCTGGCGCTTGGTGTTATTGTACCGTCCCATAGTCCCTGGGCCGCCAGCGTAGTCCTAGTGCCCAAGAAAGATGGCAGTACCCGCTTCTGCGTGGACTATAGGAGGCTGAACGAGGTGACAGTGACAGACGCATACCCCATGCCCCGGGTAGATGAGCTGTTAGACAGGTTGGGAATGGCACGCTATGTATCCACTCTGGATCTTAGCAAAGGATACTGGCAGATACCCCTTACCAGGGAGGCACAGGAGAGGTCTGCATTCAGCACCCCATTTGGGCTCTTTGAATTTACTGCCATGCCCTTTGGGATGAAGAATGCCCCAGCCACCTTTCAGCGTACCATAGATCACCTACTGACAGGGTGTCAGGACTTTGCCCAGGCATACCTTGATGACATAGCCATTTTTAGTCAGACATGGGAGGAGCATCTGCAGCATGTGGCCCAGGTGTTGGCACGGATCAGCAAGGCAGGGTTAACAATCAGACCTGACAAATGTCAGATGGGGATGGCAGAGGTGTTGTACCTCGGGCACAGGGTTGGCGGAGGCCATATTCGTCCAGAGCCAGCTAAAATTGAGGCCATCCTGAAATGGCCTCGGCCCACTAACCAAAAACAGGTACGTGCCTTCCTTGGAACAGCAGGGTACTACCGTAAATTTGTGCCCCAGTACAGCACCATTGCCAAACCCCTGACTGACCTAACGACAAAAAAGTACACCCGACAAATTGACTGGAGCCCAGAGTGTGAGCAGGCTTTTTCCCAGCTGAAGGACATTTTGTCCCAATCCCCAGTGTTAGCAGCCCCCGACTTCCGCCGGCGGTTCATTGTGCAAACAGATGCCTCAGGTTGTGGAATAGGAGCTGTCTTGAGCCAAGTAGGGGAGGATGGTTGTGAACACCCAGTTGCCTTTCTCTCCCGAAAACTTCTGGACCGTGAGATAGCCTATGCCACTATTGAAAAGGAGTGCCTGGCCATAGTCTGGGCACTCAAGAAATTGCAGGCATATGTGTACGGGCGCGAGTTCTCAGTGGTAACAGACCACAGTCCCCTTAGTTGGTTACAGCGCACTGCCGGAGACAATGGACGACTGCTGAGATGGAGCTTAGCCCTACAACTATACAATTTCACTATCTCTCACAAAAAGGGCAGAGATCACGGGAACGCAGATGGCCTGTCCCGTCAGCAGGAACCAGACCAAACGCCGAGCAAGCCCAGGAAACCCCTCGCTACAAATACCCAGGGTACAGGAGAATACCATTACTCTCAGCAAGCTTAAGCCACCCAGGACACCGGGCTTGGAAGTAGAGGGAGGAAATGTGACAACACAGCCGGCGCGTTGTGTCACACAGTGGTTAAAGACACGCAGCTACTTCCCTAGCCCTGGTCTGACCCATGGACTACACTGATTGTTGATCTGTATTTGGTTATGTATTAGGCAATATTGTATTATATTGTATGATGTTATTGTTACAAGGGTACAGTTATGTTTTCGATGTATATATATGAATGTATTGGTTATTGTGTTATAGTTTGTAAAATAATGTTTCCCCATGTGACGATCAGATAACCTGTGTATTTGCTCTGTCTGGGAAGATACAGCTAGTCTCAGATGTCAGGCCATTCACCCCCCTCATTCTTCCCCACACAATGGATTCCAGGCCACACAATCAGATTAAGTAAGGTTACTTTAGTTAACATCTATTGTGGCCTAGGGAACATGTCTGGACATGTGAAAGTAGTTCTGTGGGTGTCGCCTTATTGTAGAAAAGACAAAGGGTTTTGATAATAGCAAACAGGGGCGGTGAGAGAGATCTGAGACAGAAGGTGAGAGAGAGGCAGGAGACTGACTAAGAAGTAATGTTCTGTCAGGAGCTCCAGGAGGGATTGTCGTGTAGAATTGGATCACAGAAGTGTGCTGAGCTGTGTTATAACCTATTCTGTCAATAAACCACTGTTGGTTTTTCATCTACCACCGTGACTGAGTGATTTTGAACCCAATATCCTCACAATGGTGTACTGCTAAGGTTGTCAAATCCTCTGGGACTTGTGTGCGCCACAGTAGATCATTAATGGTCAACCAATTTTTGATATGCGATCTAAGACCCTCAACAAAAGCAATGGTCAACATTGTAAAAGGTTTCTTGTGATCAAATATCTCTTTTATTTGTCCATAATTTTGTACTTCTGGTTTGAACCTTACCCAATAATCTCTGGTATGTTTTCTCTGTAGGTCTCTGAGAAACATCTTTTCTTACTCTATTTGTATCCTGTGTGTTTGAAATGGATGTTTTCTCACCCTTCTTCTTTAGTGAGTGCCTTTTATTTTTCAGTTGTTAATAAACCAGTAAACAATTGTACCATATTACTATGTGTAAATGAATGTGTCTTATACAGCCGTACTAGCTTGATTAACTTACTTTGGCTTTCTCCTATAATGGTTACATTTTTCTAGGGTCCAGGGCACATGGATTGACCATAACTTGCCCTCATCAGTAGTTACTACTCTTAGTGGAGCACGTAAAAGTGTTTGTTGCTGTGCTACCTTACTTCATGTAATTCCAGTTGCAGTCATGTTATCTGGGTGTATGTTGGCATAATTTGCACCCTTTTTTTTTTTTCTTTCCCTTTTTAAGTGGAACACATTCATTGTCTTCATTTCTCTCTAAACAATGATATCTGTGCTAAATAGGCAGAAGGGGGAATATAACGAGATGTTTCTAGCCATAATGTATATACCTTCCATTCTTCAGCCTTTTTCCCTTAATTTACTTAATTCTATCCACTTGTCTATGCTAAAGGTTCCTATGAATGATCTATCAAGGTATTTTGCATGCCATCTCCTGAGAAATTTCACAGCCACACTCCCATGTCTCTGATACATCACACTCGCTGGACTGCCGTGCGGGATCTCTAACATAGAAGAGCCCTTCGGTGTGGACATCTCTTGACCCATTGTAATGGCTAATCTTTATTTTACAGTCCAGCCTCAATGTCCAATACAATGGTAAACAGGGACGCTCCCCTTGTTTAGAGAGATATTACTCCACTTAGGAAACCTCACCACCTTGTCAGGTGCCACGGCTCTGAACAGGCACACGTGTTCCACACTCTGCTAAGCTTGGCCTTATAGTGTACAAGGTGCTTTTCACAGTGGGTGAGTATCCCTGATACTATCCAGCATAGGAGAGTTTAACCGGAGCCTCTCTCCTACCTGGGCCCTGTCCAGAATCTGCCGGCGTAAAGCCTCGGCCAATCACACTCATAATCACTCACAGACTTCACGCTTAATTTAGCAAGATATGGCAGGCAAAAGATCCCATAAAATCATTAAATATGATAATGACAGAAATTACAATCTTAACACTCTATACTAATCACTGCATCTGGTAATAAAATGCAGTTAAAATCATTTTGGTTCCATACTCACAATCTCCAAAAAGACTTCAAGGAGTTACAAGCCAACAATAACACACAAAGTCAGCAGACCGAGGCAGGGACACATGGAGCAGAAGTAAGATAACAGCTCTTACCTATGGCCACAGTTGATTCAGGTGTCCCGGCTCCAGCCCACCTTCCTTCTTCGTGTGTCAATGTTGGGTTGATCTCGGTGGGACCTCCAAAATGATATGGTCATGTAAAATAATTGAAGAACAATGAAGTCTCTTTGGTAGATTTATTGCATTGTGAAGTTCACAGGGCTCACGATAAAAGAATATCATGAACTGCACATTGACACGTTGATTTTATCTTATATACTTTTATCATAGCATTACATGATCTAATCAAATTAACAAGCCAATCATATACATAGACCAATTACATTTCAAATATCAGAATATATTATAATTTATAAACTCCCCTTATGGGGGATTTCCAATTAATTAGCTCAGCATCTTGTGATTATGACTGTTACAGGCAGTTTCCTAGTATGCAACTGGTTAAGGGGCACTTAAAATACTGAATGTCACCCACCAAGTGACTTTATTGCTTTCATCAGCAACCCCGCACTGGGTGCCAGTCATGGACAGGCTTTCATATTCTTACACTGCCAGATGCTGCTCCATGTCATTGTTACATTGTCAGTGTGGTGCCTGTCTATAATGTCACAGCCAAGTGCTACAGTTCCAGTATGAGGAACAAAGGATGCCACCTCCATCCGCACTTCCAAAGTTGGGGGTGCACCATCTCATACCTACAAACATTCTAAAATCCCATGAACCCCAGTGTATAACATTTGGGGGCGTGACTATGTGTCGCGCTCCTGCTTCTTGTTACGCTGGGGAAAAGCCCAGCAGTCAGGTAGCTGCTGAGCTGCCCCCAGTCTCTCCCGGTACAGATGATGTGTGTAGCCATCATCTATCCTAGCAGAGCAGCAGGGACAGAGTGTCCTTCCCAACCTCCACCCCCACGGGTCACTGCAGCCCATGGGTTTGACAGCAGGACAGTGCCCAAAATCATGAGAGAGTTGTACATGCTGCTATATCGAGAGAGGTGGATGTGGTTGTTACGTTTTATTTTAACCTTATAGTGAATAATATTTTTTTTTAATCAAAACAATAGATTTGGATGGGTGCTAATGTACCTGTTGTATGACTTCTGTGGGCCCAGCAGGAACATTTTATTTGTACTTTTGTCATTAGCGGCATTCCTACATAGCATACTGGCATGGGATCTTTACTCTGCATTATGGAAGATTGCACTTTGAAGTGCTTAGTATTTGTGGCATTAACTTATTTGGATCCAAAATAATTTGTTGCAACAAAAGTACTGTAGCAAGTGCTGACATTTGCTTATACTGGCCATTTTAAAATGATATAGTGAGAAATCTCACACCGATTGTGCATACCTTGTACTAATTTATGGGCCCTATTTAACAACGAGACTTAACCCCTTTATCAGTCACTGTGATGATGCTGCCAGCCTATTCCACAAATATGCCAATTGGAGACTTGCCACATGCGACGTGCGGGGTTACTTTTGAAACACTGGATTACTTAAATACTTTCAGCTGCCACCAGCAAAGACTTTTCAACATGTTACGGACGTTGCAGGCGTCTTTAGCTTTACCTGTCACACACATACTGCAATACTTAGAAAAATAGGTAGGCGTGAGCCACACAGGCCTTGAGTTCATGAGAACAACAGAATCATCACTAAAATTAGGATTTTAATTTCAAGAATACTTCAGAGCTTTAGTTACAAAAAGGTTACAAAGATTATTAAGAATATTTTAAAAACAAGCACAAGATACAGCAATCTCAATAAATAAAAAGGAATAAAAACGTCAGAAACCCTAATCCACTTACTCAAATGAACTTCGTGGTTTCCATTGTGGGGGATTTCACCGAATAACTCAGGTCATCTCTAGCATGTAACAGCTCCAGTGGCGTGCGGTGAGGTCAGTGGCTGGTGAGGCACTGTAGCCATAATGTCCACCGTGTCCCGCTGATACCCGCTACCAACCCCAAGACGATGCCTGCTACCGCTGTTGTCCCTGTGTGCGCCAAAGGTACACGTGCTCCCGGAAAAGTGAGTGTGGTCTTGAAATGAGGGTGTAGACTCACAACAAGGGGCGTGGTCATATGTGAAGGAGAGGGTGAGGCCTTGGAAAGGAAAAAGGTGACAGGGGAGATCTGGTGATGGGGAGACAGTGAAGCAGGTGAGATGCAGTAGGTGACAGGGAGAGAGTGTCGGAGACAGGCAGTGGGTGACAAGGAGAGGGTGACAGGTAAAGGGTGATGGAGAGAGGCAGTGGGTGATAGGGAGAGGATGACAGCAGTGGGTGACAGGAAGAGGGTAATACCAGGGAGAGGGTGACAGCAGTGGGTGACATCAGGGAGAGGGTGGTACTAAGGAGAGGGTGATGGAGAGAGGCAGTGGGTGATGGAGAAATGCCAGGGAGATGCTGGCGGTGATGTCATGGAGAGGATGTCAGGGAGAGGGTGACGCCAGTGAGTGGGTGATAGCAGTGGGTCACAGGGAGAGGTTAACATCAGGGTGAGGATGACAGCAGTGACAGGGAGAGGGTGACAGCAGTGGTTGAAAAAGAGAAGGTAACAGCAATAGTTGACAGGGAGGTGACAGCAGTGTGTAATGCTAGGGAGAGGGTGATGCCAGGAAGAAGGTGAGAGGGAGAAGGTGACAGCAGTCGGTGCCAGATGTAGGTGACAGGGAGATGGTGACACCAAAGAGAGGGTGACAGGAAGAGGGTGACACCAGGGAAATGGTAACAGCAGTAGGTGACAGGGAGAGGGTGATAGGGAGCGGGTGACAGGGAGCGGGTTATGCCAGGGAACGGGTGACAGGGAGCGGGTGACAGGGTGAGGGTGATGCCAGGGAGTGGGTGACAGGGAGCTTGTGACAGGGAGCTTGTGACAGGGAGCTTGTGACAGGGAGTGGGTGACAGGGAGAGGGTGATGCCAGGGAGCGGGTGACATGGAGAGAGTGACAGGGAACAGGAGACAGGGAGAGAGTGACAGGGAGAGGGTGACAGGGTGAGGGTGATGCCAGGGAGTGGGTGACAGGGAGCGGATGACAGTGAGAGGGTGACAGGGTGAGGGTGATGCCAGGGAGCGGGTGACAGGGAGAGGCTGACAGGGTGAGGGTGACAGGGAGAGGCTGACAGGGTGAGGGTGACAGGGTGAGGGAGACAGGGTGAGGGTGACAGGGAGGGAGAGTCCACTCTACTGGAGGTATAGCATACAACAGTACAGCCCTGAGCCTTGAGTCCCTGATACAGCATGGGAGAGCTCAGCTCATTGCAGACTGAAGTACTCGCCCCCCCCCCCCCCTCCCCCCCTTCCTACTGCCCCCGCCGGTTACTGAGGAATTAGCAAACCTGTTGGATGTGGTGGGGCTCGTCATCCTCTCCTGCACTTTCTAGCCCCGCTTGCCATGCTTAGTGCTGCGCAGGATGGTCAGTGCACCGCTGTGTAGCTGGATGCCTGAGCCGACAAAGGGGCATGGCCACGGGTCCGTGATTAGGCCACGCCCCCGAACTGCTTCCTGACAGCTGCTCCAATATCTGGCTTGCCCTGCGGTCCGGTGCTCACTGCCCCCCCCCCCCCGAATCTGCCCAATCACGTCAGTGTTAGCGACGGGGGTGTGCTTTCATATGAGCATGAACGTACACCCCTGTCAAAGCGGCACTTCTAGTGAGTGCCGCTTCTGCTGCTTTTTTGAATGGGCTTTCACTGCCCAGTGCTTGGCTCCGCCCCCCGCTTCAGGCCCTTTCACAGAGACAGCGGGAGGCACCGAGAGCGGTGCCTCCAAAGCACATTTAGAACTGTTTTTTTAAAGGTAAAAATGATTAAAATAATATCAATGCTAAAGGAGATACTTATGACACAGAATATGTGTCATAAGTATCTTCTTTGTATTATTTTAATCGTTAATGACAGGGGAGGCACTGCCTCCCCTGCCTTCCCTGACTGCACGTCCCTGAACAGCTCTGTCCCCAAGAGATCACATCTTCTATTTTCATGAGAGGGACAGATATAGTCTCCAGCATCATCAGGCCCCCTCCCTTGGGATTTTTAATCACTACCCTGATGGACACTACCTATACACTAGTTTTACATACTTGGTGCTTGGCAACAGCCAAGGGGGGATGTAAGGGTTGTAGCCCCAAAGGTGTACTATATGAATCTCTTTCAAAGAAAGTGAGGTTTATGACATTAGCCAGGAAATAGGATCCCTGCATCCAATCAGGACATTTGGACACACTTCCCTGGTCTGTCTACAGCCCCTCTGTTGACATAACAAACAAATTGGCCTTATCAGCCCTCAATGTCCAGAGCTTGCAAATATCTGCTTTTGATGTAGAAATGTAATCCCCCTTTACAAAGGTCAAGTCAGGCACATGTCATCTCAAACTTTATGGTCTGCAGATCTCCCTTAGCCTGGATGGATTGAGGTTAAGTGCAGGACATTGCATTGTCACATCTTGGCTGAAAGAATACAAAATTATATATATAGTCACTTGAAAACATTATTGGTGATTATTCCTGCAGGTAATCACCACACCTTAGATCACATATAATTTGTGATCCTCCTTTCTGTATTTAAACATGACAGTCACTAAGGGGTTTTGTCCATCAATAAGCTTAGCGTACCACTGTTTGTTACTGTACCATGTATGCCTTCTATACAAGGCGGCCATTGCAAGCAATGGGGACCCATCAACACCCTTTCTGGCTTCAGTGAAGCCATCATGACATTGCTAAGTGAATGGGTGATGTGCTTGTGCAGACTGTCTGCATGCGTAGGACACAGCAGCCTGTTGCTGGTAGCAGTAGGCTGCCTCCATAGAGGGGGACGTTACTGGACCTTGCTGGGGAGGTACGTAATGGTAAATATCAACAGCAAATCATTAGTAGCACTGCAATACTAAATTAAATATGCCGCTGGCAGTAAACATTTTTATTAAATGGGGCATTCAAAGTGAGCATTGTGTCATTGGAATTTTTGTAACATTATGATGCACCATTGCTCATATAACCATACAGTGGCGTAGGAAAAGGAGCACACCCCTACCGTAATTGGTGGGGTGTGCAGCCGCACAATGCTCACACATAGCAGAGAATAGAGTGTCGTCATCCCCCTCTCTAAATTTTAAGTTGTTTTTAGTTGTAATTGATTTACAAAATCATGTTTTTATCATTTAATGCAGTGAAATTTTGGTCATATAGTCAAATCTGGTTTGGACAGAACCCTTCCCCGTTCCTCTCTTGTGCCCCTTGCTCCATTATATGCTATAGCACTATGTAATGAAGCAGTGAATGTGTGAGAACATTATTATGACCATTCCACTTTATGGACATAATAGTTCTATAGAAAAGATGTCAGTGCCTTTGAAGAGAGGTTTGAGATTACAAGGACACGTTCTGCGGAAGCTTGCATCAGTGATGTTACATGTGCAATAATGTTTGTCATGAAACATTTTAGAGAAGACCATCAATTAATAAAAATAATGTATATCCCTAAATACAATAACTATTGGTAAATGCAGGTCATCTAAGTGCACCTTGTTTTAAAACACTTTTTATTGAATAAATCTCAACGAAATACAATACAGACAAAAAAACATAAAGCTCTACTTAATGAACGTGCATACAATCATACATCCATAGCTGTCAGTAATATATTCTGACCTTCTCCAATTAATAGCATAGAAACTGTCAAAAAATGCTGCCAATGATATAGAGGAGAACCTTAGCAAAGTAGCAAGTACAACTGTAAATTTACTATAATAAAAATAAGATGTAACAAATGCAAACCAAACCAAATAAAATAAAATAGGGTAAAATTTATAAAAATAAATAAATAAAAAAAATCATGCAATTTGAAACATGAATTCATTTATCATGCACCTGGGGGATGCTATTACCTGTGTATTATGCGTTATGTGGGTTGGAGGTGGGCACTAGCTAGTTTAAACTCCCACCCCCTATACCCCCCCCCCCCCCCCATAACCTGGATTCTCTGTCTAGTTCTTAGTGCCTTGGCACTAGCTAGGTCCCAGCTTTTTAGTTATGTTTTTGTTTATTTATTCCTGGTTTTACTATAGGGTGCTTTAGTCCCTGATTAAGAGGGGCTAGCACTATCAGAGTGGGTGCAGTTACTTAGAGGTTTGTGTGAACCAGTTTTTCTCACTCTAAAAGACAATCTGTACACTTCACTGTAATGTCAGTGAGCCTCTACATATCCAGACACACATCTGAGGGGGCTGCAGACAAACAAGGTAAAATATAAATGTAATTACCTTCTTTGTCGATATACTGCAGGATGGCGCGCTACTTCCACATAGTTAAAGTGGCTGTCCATTAGCCTCCTCACGTGTCAGCATCCATTGGTGTCAGGTTACAGAGTGAGCTGGTCTCTGGCTTTTTTGCAGTAGCAGTAAGCCAGGGCCACGTCCGTTTTTGGTTACCTGTGTGATCAGATCTATTGATTGGGGGTCCCTGCTGGCACCCAGATTTGCCTCAATTGGCTTTGACAGCATGGTTCTTGAATTCAAGATTCTAAGATCTAAAGGTTTTTCAAGATCTGTGTAAAATACCTTGATCCAGGCTCATAAGCCACACGTCAAAAATATATCATCACATCTGGAAGAGGTATATTTATTGGTGTGTGTGAACAGATCAAGGTTAAACCTGAAACTTGCAATTTATCCCGGCTTTTGCCTTTCTTACAGCATGGGGACAGTAGGGGACTTCGGTTATCCTTGCTCATAGGAAAGGTATCAGCCCTGTCTATCATGTTTCAAAGGATATTGGCCATTATTCCAGAAGTACAGACTTTCCTTTAGGGGGTAACTTGCATACAGCCCCCATTTGTTCCGCCAGTTCTACCTTGGAATATGAACTTGGTGTTAGAGGTGCTTCAGAAAGCACCCTTTAAATGTTTGGAGTCTGTAAATGCGATACGTTACCTTGAAAGTGTTCTTTCTGCTGTCTGTTGCTTCAGCAAGAAGAGTTTTGGAGTTAGCTGCCCTCTCCTGTAAATCTCTGCTCCTCATTTTATATGAGAACAGAGTGGTGTTACTCACTAAATCTTCCTTTCTTCCAAAGGTGGTTTCAGCATTTCACATTATCCAGGACTTAGGGGGTAATTTAGAGTTGATCGCAGCAGCAAATTTGTTAGGCAAAACCATGTGCACTGCAGGTGGGGCAAATATAACATGTGCAGAGAGAGTTAGATTTGGGTGGGGTGTGTTCAAACTGAAATCTAAATTGCAGTGTAAAAATAAAGCAGCCAGTATTTACCCTGACAGAAACAAAATAACCCACCCAAGTCTCACTCTCTCTGCACATGTTATATCTTGCAGTGCACTTGGTTTTGCACAACTGCTAACAAATTTGCTGCTGCGATCAACTCTGAATTACCCCCCTAGTCCTTCCAGCTTTTCGGCAGACTTCAGCCAATGAAGCTTTGCCGTTAAGTTTGTTGAACATGGACCATACACTACGCTTTTACGTGGAACATACTGTGTCTTTCCAAAAAGAGGCTGGCCAGCTTCTAAAGGATCCATTGCAAGATGGGTTACAGCTGTCATTAGGCAGGCTTATGTGTTAGTTCCGGCCTCAATTTAGGTCCACTTAACTCATGTGGTCGGAGCTTCCTGGGCAGTACTACTTGGAGCCTCGGTAGAACAGTTGTGCAGAGCAGCCACCTGGTCTTCCGTACATACATTTACTAGTGAGGCCAGTGTTAGACGGAAAATTTTTAGAGCAATCGTTTCAGAAGCTCCCCCCACCATAATTTGGCTTGCTTGGATATAATCCCACAGGTAGTGGCATCCTCCAGATGGACCATAAAGGAAACCAGGGTTTTTACTCACCAGTAGAATCAGTTCCTTGAAGTCCATCTGGGAGTCCATCCGTCCCTTCTTTGATTTCAGGCTAATTACTATTAGTTGGGTTCTCAGTTCTTTTGTGAGTTTATCTCCAGGCTTGGTTAAACATTAGACTGAGGATCCAGGTTATTGGGAGGGGTTATATAGGGGGTAGGTGTTACCACATTCCTCTCTGTAGGGTGTCTCTGTTGTATACTGTCTCACCACCAAAGGTCAACAGACAATTCATTTTAAATAATTGCAGTGCTGGTTCTTTCCAGAAATGCTGCTGTCTGGTCATTGCTGAGATCAGTTGCTTGGGGGGTTATTACCAATCAGCAATCTTGGACGACACCTGTTTGCTAACCTTATAGGCTGCTTGGGACCAGCATGCATGGTTGGCCATTAAACTTTTTTTTTCTGGTCCCTGTGGAAAGGATCCTGTTTCTGGTACTGTCTTGTCCTGGTATGCTTGATGTCTATTCCTTGTGCCTGCAACCTGCCACTACTAGCCATAATTATCTGTGTGATTTCTGTACTTTAGGTATTATATTTAGTTCTGTTCTGGACTCTGCTCTAATAAATTATCTTCTGCCATCAAACCTGGTACATCTTTTTTTTTTTTTTTAAACATTTCTTTATTGAGTCATTATGAGTAAACAAACAGTTGATCTAGTATAAATGCCAAACGTCTTTAATAGATCTCAATTCGTACATCAGAACAAATGTTTACAGAAATAAAACAGTGACAATGAATAATTATATCTTGTAAGCGGTGTCCATTCATGTCACCAATAATTACTTTATACTGACAGAAGCAAGAAATTAGTCCCGAGGGGGAGCCACCGACGGACCTCCAGTATCAGCATAGGGAGACAGGCGGATCTAGTGCTGCCAATCTCGTTAAATACCATGTGGTGTTTTTTAAGCTATGATGTATTTGTTGCCGTGTGGTAAGTGGGAGAGTAGATATATAGGATTCCCATAATGTAAAGAAACGATCCACCTGTTTACCCTTGTCCACTATTGCCTCCACCCAATCCATTCTGAACTGATGATATAGTTTAGACAAAAATAATGGTATCTGCGGAGGTGTAGTGTTTATCCATCCCTGGAGAATTGTCTTCTTCCCCGCTGCGCTAAGAGCTATAAGTAGTTTTTTACATTCCATTGGCATCCTAAGATTTGGATCAATAATGCCTAGAATTGCCCATTCTGGTGTAAAGGGAACATAGGTGATTAATTTGGCTTCAGCATAACGCCTAACTAGATGCCAAAAATATTGTATGATTGGGCAAGCCCATAAACAGTGGTAAGTATCAGCTTCAGATTGATGGCATTTCGGGCATGAATGGGAGTCCGAGGTTCCCATATGGAAACGTCTCAGGGGAAATAAATACGTATTGTGATATATATTTAAAAATAACTCTGTATACATGCTAGCAGGAAGAAATTTGCGGGAGAATAGTAGGGCCCTCTCCATTAAAGGTATCGTCAACCCAGGGAAATGGTTTAACCACTTAGACATACCTCCCGTAATAGTCGCATGGTCTAAAATTTTTCTCAGGAAAGTATAGTGGGAGGAAATAGCTTTACGTTGTGGGACTGGGTAGGACAAAAGACTATCTAGAGAGTTATTCCAATCCGCAGTTGTAAAGTGCCTGAGGACATGACTTATGTAGAATCGCAATTGTACAAATACCCAGGGCCGGCTCGAGGCATGTTCGACTCGAGCGGCCGCGCAGGGTGCCACCCTTAAAGGGCGCCGCGCGCTGGCGCCGCCATGTCGGAGCCTGGAGCCGGCCCTGATCTCCCCTGCTGTCCTCCCGCTGTGTGCGCTATGCGGCGCCGGCATCTGATGTCAGATACCGGCGCCGCACAGCGCGCACAGTTCTGTGTCAGACAGCGGCGCGCACAGCAGCACTCCCCCTCCCTCGGCACAGCAGGTACTGGGGGGCCTGGGGGCATATGTGGCACTGTGGGGGGCATTTATCTGGCACGGTGGGGGGGGGGATTTATCTGGCACTGTGGGGGCATTTATCTGTGCACTGTGAGGGGGCATTAATGTATCTGGCACTGTGGGGGCATTTCTGGCACTGTGGGGTCATGTATCTATCTGGGACTGTGGGGGCATATCTGGCACTGGGGGGGGCATTAATGTATCTGGCACTGTGGGGGACATTTATCTGGCACTGTGGGGGCATTTATCTGTGCACTGTGAGGGGGCATTAATGTATCTGGCACTGTGGGGGCATTTCTGGCACTGTGGGGTCATGTATCTATCTGGGACTGTGGGGGCATATCTAGCACTGGGGGGGCATTAATGTATCTGGCACTGTGGGGGACATTTATCTGGCACTGTGGGGGGCATTCATTTATCTGGCACTGTGGGGGGGGCATTAATGTATCTGGCACTGTGGGGGGGCATTTATCTGGCACTGTGGGGGCATTTATCTGTGCACTGTGAGGGGGCATTAATGTATCTGGCACTGTGGGGTCATGTATCTATCTGGGTCTGTGGGGGCATATCTGGCACTGGGGGGGGGGCATTGATGTATCTGGCACTGTGGCGGCATTTATCTGGCACTGTGAGGGGGCATTAATGTATCTGGCCCTGTGGGGGCATTTATCTGGCACTGTGAGGGGGCATTAATGTATCTGGCACTGTGGGGTCATTTATCTATCTGGGACTGTGGGGGCATATCTGGCACTGTGGGGGGCATTTATATATCTGGCACTGTGGGGGGTATTTATGTATCTGGCACTGTGGGGGGCATTTATGTATCTGGCACTGTGGGGGGGCATTTATGTATCTGGCACTGTGGGGGGCATTTATATATCTGGCACTGTGGGGGGCATTTATGTATCTGGCACTGGGGGGGCAATTATGTTTCTCGCACTGCTGGGGGGGCATGTTATGTGCATTTGGCACTGCTGGGGGGGCATGTCCTGTGCATTTGGCACTGCTGGGGGGCATGTCATGTGCATCTGGCACGGCTGGGGGGCATGTCGTGTCTAGCTGGCACGGCTGGGGGGCATATGTAGTGTTCCTATGTCTCAGTGCAATACCTGGCGCAAAGTGTCTAACGTGCTCTGCCTGGCGCAAAGTGTCTAACGTGCTCTGCCTGGCGCAAAGTGTCTAACGTGCTCTGCCTGGCGCAAAGTGTCTAACGTGCTCTGCCTGGCGCAAAGTGTCTAACGTGCTCTGCCTGGCACAAAGTGTCTTAACGTGCTGTACCTGTCGCAGTGTGTATAGGAGGTTCTACCTGGTGCAATGTGTATTAGCTGCACTACTGTGTGGTGTAATGCGAATTGCCACTATTATGTGGCCGCGCCCCTTCCCCACGAAGCAACGCCCCTAAATTTTTGATGCGCGCCTTAGGCGCGCAAGGTCCATGATTTTGGACGGGGCAACAAGCATTACAGTATGTACATCATTTTTCCCTTCTAACTTAAATATGTGCCCTCCCAAATGCAAAATGTGCCCTCCCCGTGATCAGCACCCCTGCCCTAAAAAAATCCTAGAGTGAACACTATCATGTGTAGCTGGCACTGCTGGGGGGCATATCATGTGTAGCTGGCACTGCAGCAGGGCATGTCCTGTCTATCTGGCACTGCTGGGGGGTATATCATGTCTATCTGGCACTGCTGGGGGGCATGTCGTGTAGCTGACACTGCTGGGGGCATGTCATGTGTAGCTGGCACTGCTGCGGGGCATGTCATGTCTATCTGGCACTGCACTACTGTAGACATTATGTGTAGCTGGCACTATACTGGAGACATTGTGTGTAAGGAACACTACTGTAGCTGTTATGTGTAATGCTGCTAATTGTGTGCGTAGAGGGGGTGTGAAAATATATTTATTTATTTATAGTGTGATAATATGAAGTTGTGAGGCCACGCCCACTTTTTCAGAGACCACGCCCACTTTCCCGGGAGCGCGCGCATAGAGTATGGGAGGGGGCGCTTTTACATTTTCTCGCACAGGGTGCTAGTAGGCCTGGAGCCGGCCCTGCAAATGCCAAGGGGTGAGGGCCAACCACGTCAAACGTTGAGGATACCTCCGAAAAGGTCAAAATCCTCCGACCCTCCGTGGAGACCAAGGATCGAATTGAGTGCAACCCGGCCGACCCCCACACAGTAAAGGGGTGAGCAGCCATGCCGTCCAGAAATTCAGGGTTTTGGAGTAAGGGCAGGTGTAGGGAATGATAATGATTCAAATTTACATGGTGGCACAGAATGTGCCAAAGTTTTTTGGTGGTCCACAGGAGTGGATTAGATTTAACAGAATCCGGAACCTCCTGGTCACGCTGATGGAGAAAACATGTCAGGTCAATGCCCTGTAGGAAATTCTGTTCCAACCTGGTACATCTTGGTAAATTACATCCGGCTCTTTTATGTGTTTGTGAATATTCAGTACTTGCAGTTCTAACTACTACATTCAAGAACTGCCACCTGGTCATAATTTCTGCTGTGCATACGTGCTCCATCATACTGGTGTTCTCAATACATGCATATCTGTTGGTTTAATTAGATTACAAGTGTTTCTGCAAATCAAGCCACTATGAATCTTCTGTGCTAATTGTTATCCAGTCAGACCCAGGTGGGATTACCTATGCTATCCTTGTGATTTGTTTCTTCAATAAACATCCAAAATTTCCTTGACACATTTTGTGAAGTCTGTTCTGGTACCTCCAGGGGTAATTTATAACATTGGGAGTCAGTTTGAACTAGAGATGTGCACCGGAAATTTTTCGGGTTTTGTGTTTTGGTTTTGGGTTCGGTTCCGCGGCCGTGTTTTGGGTTCGAACGCGTTTTGGCAAAACCTCACCGAATTTTTTTTGTCGGATTCGGGTGTGTTTTGGATTCGGGTGTTTTTTTCAAAAAACCCTAAAAAACAGCTTAAATCATAGAATTTGGGGGTCATTTTGATCCCAAAGTATTATTAACCTCAATAACCATAATTTCCACTCATTTTCAGTCTATTCTGAACACCTCACACCTCACAATATTATTTTTAGTCCTAAAATTTGCACCGAGGTCGCTGGATGACTAAGCTCAGCGACCCAAGTGGCCGACACAAACACCTGGCCCATCTAGGAGTGGCACTGCAGTATCACGCAGGATGGCCCTTCCAAAAAACACCCCCCTAATAGCACATGACGCAAAGAAAAAAAGAGGCGCAATGAGGTAGCTGTGTGAGTAAGCTCAGCGACCCTAGTGGCCGACACAAACACCTGGCCCATCTAGGAGTGGCACTGCAGTGTCACGCAGGATGGCCCTTCAAAAAAACACTCCCCAAACAGCACATGACGCAAAGAAAAAAAGAGGCGCAATGAGGTAGCTGTGTGAGTAAGCTAAGCGACCCTAGTGGCCGACACAAACACCTGGCCCATCTAGGAGTGGCACTGCAGTGTCACTCAGGATGGCCCTTCAAAAAAACACTCCCCAAACAGCACATGACGCAAAGAAAAAAAGAGGCGCAATGAGGTAGCTGTGTGACTAAGCTCAGCGACCCAAGTGGCCGACACAAACACCTGGCCCATCTAGGAGTGTCACTGAAGTGTCAGGCAGGATGGCCCTTCCAAAAAATACTCCCCAAACAGCACATGACGCAAAGAAAAAAGAGGCGCAATGAGGTAGCTGTGTGAGTAAGCTAAGCGACCCTAGTGGCCGACACAAACACCTGGCCCATCTAGGAGTGGCACTGCAGTGTCACGCAGGCTGGCCCTTCCAAAAAACACTCCCCAAACAGCACATGACGCAAAGAAAAAAAGAGGCGCAATGAGGTAGCTGTGTGACTAAGCTCAGCGACCCAAGTGGCCGACACAAACACCTGGCCCATCTAGGAGTGGCACTGCAGTGTCAGGCAGGATGGCCCTTCCAAAAAATACTCCCCAAACAGCACATGACGCAAAGAAGAAAAAAAAGAGGCGCAATGAGGTAGCTGTGTGACCAAGCTCAGCGACCCTAGTGGCCGACACAAACACCTGGCCCATCTAGGAGTGGCACTGCAGTGTCAGGCAGGATGGCCCTTCCAAAAAACACTCCCCAAACAGCACATGACGCAAAGAAAAAAAGAGGCGCAATGAGGTAGCTGTGTGAGTAAGCTCAGCGACCCTAGTGGCCGACACAAACACCTGGCCCATCTAGGAGTGGCACTGCAGTGTCACGCAGGCTGGCCCTTCAAAAAAACACTCCCCAAACAGCACATGACGCAAAGAAAAAAAGAGGCGCAATGAGGTAGCTGTGTGACTAAGCTCAGCGACCCAAGTGGCCGACACAAACACCTGGCCCATCTAGGAGTGGCACTGCAGTGTCAGGCAGGATGGCCCTTCCAAAAAATACTCCCCGAACAGCACATGACGCAAAGAAAAAAAGAGGCGCAATGAGGTAGCTGTGTGAGTAAGCTAAGCGACCCTAGTGGCCGACACAAACACCTGGCCCATCTAGGAGTGGCACTGCAGTGTCACGCAGGCTGGCCCTTCCAAAAAACACTCCCCAAACAGCACATGACGCAAAGAAAAAAAGAGGCGCAATGAGGTAGCTGTGTGAGTAAGCTAAGCGACCCTAGTGGCCGACACAAACACCTGGCCCATCTAGGAGTGGCACTGCAGTGTCACGCAGGCTGGCCCTTCCAAAAAACACTCCCCAAACAGCACATGACGCAAAGAAAAAAAGAGGCGCAATGAGGTAGCTGTGTGAGTAAGCTAAGCGACCCTAGTGGCCGACACAAACACCTGGCCCATCTAGGAGTGGCACTGCAGTGTCACGCAGGCTGGCCCTTCCAAAAAACACTCCCCAAACAGCACATGACGCAAAGAAAAATGAAAGAAAAAAGAGGTGCAAGATGGAATTGTCCTTGGGCCCTCGCACCCACCCTTATGTTGTATAAACAGGACATGCACACTTTAACCAACCCATCATTTCAGTGACATGGTCTGCCACACGACTGTGACTGAAATGACGGGTTGGTTTGGACCCCCACCAAAAAAGAAGCAATTAATCTCTCCTTGCACAAACTGGCTCTACAGAGGCAAGATGTCCACCTCATCATCATCCTCCGATTCATCACCGTGTACATCCCCCTCCTCACAGATTATCAATTCGTCCCCACTGGAATCCACCATCACAGCTCCCTGTGTACTTTGTGGAGGCAATTGCTGCTGGTGAATGTCTCCATGGAGGAATTGATTATAATTCATTTTAATGAACATCATCTTCTCCACATTTTCTGGAAGTAACCTCGTACGCCGATTGCTGACAAGGTGAGCGGCGGCACTAAACACTCTTTCGGAGTACACACTTGTGGGAGGGCAACTTAGGTAGAATAAAGCCAGTTTGTGCAAGGGCCTCCAAATTGCCTCTTTTTCCTGCCAGTATACGTACGGACTGTCTGACGTGCCTACTTGGATGCGGTCACTCATATAATCCTCCACCATTCTTTCAATGGGGAGAGAATCATATGCAGTGACAGTAGACGACATGTCCGTAATCGTTGGCAGGTCCTTCAGTCCGGACCAGATGTCAGCATCAGCAGTCGCTCCAGACTGCCCTGCATCACCGCCAGCGGGTGGGCTCGGAATTCTGAGCCTTTTCCTCGCACCCCCAGTTGCGGGAGAATGTGAAGGAGGAGATGTTGACAGGTCGCGTTCCGCTTGACTTGACAATTTTCTCACCAGCAGTTCTTTGAACCCCTGCAGACTTGTGTCTGCCGGAAAGAGAGATCCAAGGTAGGTTTTAAATCTAGGATCGAGCACGGTGGCCAAAATGTAGTGCTCTGATTTCAACAGATTGACCACCCGTGAATCCTTGTTAAGCGAATTAAGGGCTCCATCCACAAGTCCCACATGCCTAGCGGAATCGCTCTGTGTTAGCTCCTCCTTCAATGTCTCCAGCTTCTTCTGCAAAAGCCTGATGAGGGGAATGACCTGACTCAGGCTGGCAGTGTCTGAACTGACTTCACGTGTGGCAAGTTCAAAAGGTTGCAGAACCTTGCACAACGTTGAAATCATTCTCCACTGCGCTTGAGACAGGTGCATTCCACCTCCTATATCGTGCTCAATTGTATAGGCTTGAATGGCCTTTTGCTGCTCCTCCAACCTCTGAAGCATATAGAGGGTTGAATTCCACCTCGTTACCACTTCTTGCTTCAGACGATGGCAGGGCAGGTTCAGGCGTTTTTGGTGTTGCTCCAGTCTTCTGTACGTGGTGCCTGTACGCCGAAAGTGTCCCGCAATTCTTCTGGCCACCGACAGCATCTCTTGCACGCCCCTCTCGTTTTTTAAATAATTCTGCACCACCAAATTCAAGGTATGTGCAAAACATGGGACGTGCTGGAATTTGCCCATATTTAATGCACACACAATATTGCTGGCGTTGTCCGATGCCACAAATCCACAGGAGAGTCCAATTGGGGTAAGCCATTCTGCGATGATCTTCCTCAGTTGCCGTAAGAGGTTTTTAGCTGTGTGCGTATTCTGGAAAGCGGTGATACAAAGCGTAGCCTGCCTAGGAAAGAGTTGGCGTTTGCGAGATGCTGCTACTGGTGCCGCCGCTGCTGTTCTTGCGGCGGGAGTCCATACATCTACCCAGTGGGCTGTCACAGTCATATAGTCCTGAGTCTGCCCTGCTCCACTTGTCCACATGTCCGTGGTTAAGTGGACATTGGGTACAACTGCATTTTTTAGGACACTGGTGAGTCTTTTTATGAGGTCTGTGTACATTTTCGGTATCGCCTGCCTAGAGAAATGGAACCTAGATGGTATTTGGTACCGGGGACACAGTACCTCAAACAAGTCTATAGTTGGCTCTGCAGTAATGATGGATACCGGAACCACGTTTCTCACCGCCCAGGATGCCAAGGCCTCAGTTATCCGCTTTGCAGCAGGATGACTGCTGTGATATTTCATCTTCCTCGCAAAGGACTGTTGGACAGTCAATTGCTTGGTGGAAGTAGTAAAAGTGGTCTTACGACTTCCCCTCTGGGATGACCATCGACTCCCAGCAGCAACAACAGCAGCGCCAGCAGCAGTAGGCATTACACTCAAGGATGCATTGGAGGAATCCCAGGCAGGAGAGGACTCGCCAGAATTGCCAGTGACATGGCCTGCAGGACTATTGGCATTCCTGGGGAAGGAGGAAATTGACACTGAGGGAGTTGGTGGGGTGGTTTGCTTGAGCTTGGTTACAAGAGGAAGGGATTTACTGGTCAGTGGACTGCTTCCGCTGTCGCCCAAAGTTTTTGAACTTGTCACTGACTTATGATGAATGCGCTGCAGGTGACGTATAAGGGAGGATGTTCCGAGGTGGTTAACGTCCTTACCCCTACTTATTACAGCTTGACAAAGGCAACACACGGCTTGACAAATGTTGTCCGCATTTCTGTTGAAATACTTCCACACCGAAGAGCTGATTTTTTTGGTATTTTCACCAGGCATGTCAATGGCCATATTCCTCCCACGGGCAACAGGTGTCTCCCCAGGTGCCTGACTTAAACAAACCACCTCACCATCAGAATCCTCCTGGTCAATTTCCTCCCCAGCGCCAGCAACACCCATATCCTCCTCATCCTGGTGTACTTCAACACTGACATCTTCAATGTGACTATCAGGAACTGGACTGCGGGTGCTCCTTCCAGCACTTGCAGGGGGCGTGCAAATGGTGGAAGGCGCATGCTCTTCACGTCCAGTGTTGGGAAGGTCAGGCATCGCAACCGACACAATTGGACTCTCCTTGTGGATTTGTGATTTCGAAGAGCGCACAGTTCTTTGCTGTGCTTTTGCCAGCTAAAGTCTTTTCATTTTTCTAGCGAGAGGCTGAGTGCTTCCATCCTCATGTGAAGCTGAACCACTAGCCATGAACATATGCCAGGGCCTCAGCCGTTCCTTGCCACTCCGTGTGGTAAATGGCATGTTGGCAAGTTTACGCTTCTCCTCCGACGATTTTATTTTAGATTTTTGAGTCCTTTTTTTTACTGATATTTGGTGTTTTGGATTTTACATGCTCTGTACTATGACATTGGGCATCGGCCTTGGCAGACGACGTTGATGGCATTTCATCGTCTCGGCCATGACTAGTGGCAGCAGCTTCAGCACGAGGTGGAAGTCGATCTTGATTTTTCCCTATTTTTGGAACCTCAACATTTTTGTTCTCCATATTTTAATAGGCACAACTAAAAGGCACCTCAGGTAAACAATGGAGATGGATGGATACTAGTATACTTATGGATGACGAGTGACTGCCGACACAGAGGTAGCTACAGCCGTGGACTACCGTACTGCGTCTGCTAGTATAGACTGGATGATAATGATATAAAAAATATATATATATCACTACTGCAGGACAGGTATATATTATATAATGACGGACCTGCTGGACACTGTCAGCAGCAGACTCCTAAACTACTAGTATGAAGAAGTTAGAAAAAAAAGCCCCACCACAGGTAGGTATACAATTATGGACGAGCACTGCCGACACAGAGGTAGCTACAGCCGTGGACTACCGTACTGCGTCTGCTAGTATAGACTGGATGATAATGATATAAAAAATATATATATATCACTACTGCAGGACAGGTATATATTATATAATGACGGACCTGCTGGACACTGTCAGCAGCAGACTCCTAAACTACTAGTATGAAGAAGATAGAAAAAAAAAACCACCACAGGTAGGTATACAATTATGGACGAGCACTGCCGACACAGAGGTAGCTACAGCCGTGGACTACCGTACTGCGTCTGCTAGTATAGACTGGATGATAATGATATAAAAAATATATATATATCACTACTGCAGGACAGGTATATATTATATAATGACGGACCTGCTGGACACTGTCAGCAGCAGACTCCTAAACTACTAGTATGAAGAAGATAGAAAAAAAACCCACCACAGGTAGGTATACAATTATGGACGAGCACTGCCGACACAGAGGTAGCTACAGCCGTGGACTACCGTACTGCGTCTGCTAGTATAGACTGGATGATAATGATATAAAAAATATATATATATCACTACTGCAGGACAGGTATATATTATATAATGACGGACCTGCTGGACACTGTCAGCAGCAGACTCCTAAACTACTAGTATGAAGAAGATAGAAAAAAAAAAAACACCACAGGTAGGTATACAATTATGGACGAGCACTGCCGACACAGAGGTAGCTACAGCCGTGGACTACCGTACTGCGTCTGCTAGTATAGACTGGATGATAATGATATAAAAAATATATATATATCACTACTGCAGGACAGGTATATATTATATAATGACGGACCTGCTGGACACTGTCAGCAGCAGACTCCTAAACTACTAGTATGAAGAAGATAGAAAAAAAAAACCCACCACAGGTAGGTATACAATTATGGACGAGCACTGCCGACACAGAGGTAGCTACAGCCGTGGACTACTGTACTGCGTCTGCTAGTATAGACTGGATGATAATGATATAAAAAATATATATATATCACTACTGCAGGACAGGTATATATTATATAATGACGGACCTGCTGGACACTGTCAGCAGCAGACTCCTAAACTACTAGTATGAAGACGATAGAAAAAAAAACCCACCACAGGTAGGTATACAATTATGGACGAGCACTGCCGACACAGAGGTAGCTACAGCCGTGGACTACCGTACTGCGTCTGCTAGTATAGACTGGATGATAATGATATAAAAAATATATATATATATATCACTACTGCAGGACAGGTATATATTATATAATGACGGACCTGCTGGACACTGTCAGCAGCAGACTCCTAAACTACTAGTATGAAGAAGATAGAAAAAAAAAAAAACACCACAGGTAGGTATACAATTATGGACGAGCACTGCCGACACAGAGGTAGCTACAGCCGTGGACTACCGTACTGCGTCTGCTAGTATAGACTGGATGATAATGATATAAAAAATATATATATATCACTACTGCAGGTATATATTATAATATAATGAATGACGGACCTGCTGGACACTGTCTGTCAGCAGAATGCGTTTATAGAATAAGAAAAAAAACACCACACGAGTGTTTAACTTTTTCAGGCAGACAATATACTGGTGGTCACTGCTCAGTGACACTGGCAGTAAAAGTGTGCACTGTTATGTACTCCTGCTATAACTGCTCCCCAGTCTCCCCCACAATTAAGCTGTGTGAGCAGTGAGCACTCAGCACAGTCAGATATACATAGATGATATTATCATGCAGCACACTGAGGCTGAGCACAGATATGGTATGTGACTGTGTATCGTTTTTTTTCAGGCAGAGAACGGATTTTAAATAATAAATAAAACTGGTGGTCACTAGTATAACTATCAGCAAAACTCTGCACTCTCTGAGTACTCCTAATGCTCCCCAAAATTACTAAAATTAAATTACTAGTAAATCAAGTGTCTCACTCTCTATCTAAACGGAGAGGACGCCAGCCACGTCCTCTCCCTATCAATCTCAATGCACGTGTGAAAATGGCGGCGACGCGCGGCTCCTTATATAGAATCCGAGTCTCACGATAGAATACGAGCCTCGCGAGAATCCGACAGCGGGATGATGACGTTCGGGCGCGCTCGGGTTAGCCGAGCAAGGCAGGAAGATCCGAGTCTGCCTCGGACCCGTGTAAAAAGGCTGAAGTTCGGGGGGGTTCGGATTCCGAGGAACCGAACCCGCTCATCTCTAGTTTGAACTAGTTAGTGCCCGCCTCCAACCCACCTAAGGCATAACCCACAGGTAATGGCATACCCCAAATGGAGTTCAGGGAATTGATTTTACCGGTAAGTAAAAATCCTGTTATCTCACAGGTCACGGTGTCACCAACTCTCATGCTCAAAATTCTGACCACTTTGTGGAGGTGCTATATTGTAAAATTCACAATTTGGTGGACTACTAAATCATATCTTAATTAAAAGAGTAATGAACCGACCGATAAAATAGGATATGATTAAGACTAAGTAGAGACGTGGGGGTTTGGGATTTCAGAGTTAATATAATACACATGTATGTATGTAGTGTGAGTGTGTGTGTATATATATATATATATATATATATATATGAGAACAGAATTCTCATGGGAGCTGAACCACCTCAAATTATCAAAACATTGAAATTAAAAATTGTTTATTCATAAAATTAACAATGAATCTTATAACATTGTTATAAACATTTGTAACACAAATGAATAAAAATTATTTCATAAGATCATGTACATCAAATGAACAAAGACATGTTGTTTAACAATGAGTTGATGGATTAAATTCAGAGGATATCTATTGTTGCATAAAATTTCAGATGCCTGATCTAATCCACATACTTGAAGAACCCCAACGCGTTTCGTCCGCTAGGACTTTATCAGGGGTTATATAATCAGATATCAATAATAGTGAATTTCAATATCATATCCAGACTATGCCGTTGATATAAGCAAGAATCTCAGTTTGGCTTCACCAACAAATATCAATAAATAGTGTGGACAGTAGTGCTGTGAACAATTCCTTTTAAATGCATCAATTAGCCACTTCACAACTTTATGTGAAAATGAAGTAGTTCAAGGATATTTAAGTAACCACCTTTACAATGTCTCAAGGGTTCACTTCACATAATTTGGAGAAATCACATGGAAGCTGTGTTTGCATATAGTCAATTGTGTTTTTTGCCTATGTTTGAAGACCTTCCAATATTTATCAGTGGATAGGAAGTTTAGCTCCACCATTTGATTGTATTCAACGTGACGAAACGCCTCAGGACCCGCCCCTATCCGTACTCAGCTCAGGTGAACTTTTCCAGGTGTTCCTTGGTCCCCGCTGCACCCTCCGTCTACAGCATCCGACATCAGCGGCTTCAGCAAGTACGCCGCCACGACCGGGTTGTGAGAGAGACGGTCTCCTTTTTTCCGCTGCACAGCATATATGGGCATTGCAGGACATTGAAGCCGAGGACGCTCGGCTCTCACCAGCCCATCTGGAAAGGTATTGAATCTCATTTTCAACTGAGGGACTTTGAATTTACAAGGATTCCACTAATACACCTGGTACTTATCAATGATCTAACCAGCTGAACACGGAATTTCTCACCCTTAAAAGCTGAGTTATTACAACAGACCACCAGTTCACGTATAGTGAATGTTTTTTATATATACATATTATTCACCGGTCATATGATAATTAACCTTTTATATGTTTTACAAATAAACATTGTTATTTTTTACTTTGGCTCTCTGTACATTGTATTCCGTTCCTGATATTCAGCGCAGCGGCCTGTTCTTTCTATATGCCCCACCACAATACTACACATAGTATTCCGGCAAGCGCAGACCATCAGGAACATAAAATTGTGATCATTTAATCCTACTAAACACGTATTGGTTTTCATTGTTATCTGATGATTAGGCGCTCGTTTGTTGCAGTTTTTTGTTCTGGACTTAAAGCATTTAATAGTGTGGGCTGGCTCCTCCCTCTATGCCCCTCCTACCAGACTCAGTTTAGAAAATGTGCCCGGTGGAGCCGGTCACAGCTAGGGGAGCTCCTATGAGTTCTTTTAGTTTTTTTTTTTTTAAAGCGTTAGGTACACTACTGGCAACATCATCCCTGCTTTGTTAGACTTAGGGGGGGTAGTAGGATCCAACCCTAGAGGTTAATGGCCCCTATCTCCGCTGACAGGACACTGAGCTCCTGATGGTGATGATTGCAAGCCCCTGAGGCGACCGCTGACTCCCGCAGCACTGCCGCCACACCCTAACAGAGCCAGAAGATCGAGGTGGTGAATATGACGCCGGCTCCCCGATAAGCGGGTCACCGGCAAGAATGGCGGCACAAGGGTAGGAGCGCAGTGCTGTAAGGCTGCGCTCCAGGGGGCTCAGAGGTACAGTTGTGCGACGCTGTGAGGGGCGCCTGGGCCAGCGCAATACTCTAAACACTGGTCACTATGGCTATCAGGGACTCTGTACTGCTGCTAGTAACGCTTTACCTAAGGCCAGTATAAAATCAGTAGTGAGGGAAGACGCCCCATTACAGGGGGCGGAGCTTCTCAAAGCGGATCCAGCACTCACCAGCGCTCTTTTCTCCCTGCAGATCACAGCCAAGAAATGCTGACAAGGAGCACTGACCCTCCACATAACTCCAGCTATCCTGTGCGGTACCAGGGGGTTATAGAAGGGGGGAGAGTGTTATTATTGCTGTTTAATCTATTAAGGTTACTCAGTTAGCGCCAGGCATTTATCATATAACTGCCTACTGGGATGCTGTGTGTGCTGGCTTCTTATACTCTGTGTCTCTCTGAAGGTACTCTGGGGGAAATTGTGTCTAACATTTTCCTGTGTGTGTGTGTGTGTATGTTTATATATCTCACATTACCATGTCTAGGCACTCTGTTTCTTGTGCTGCAGAGTGTGTATCTTCTCCAGAGGAGTCTATTCCTTGTACTCAGGAATGCAATATACTGTCTCAGCCCTCTGAATCCGAACCCCAATGGGTGGCTTCTCTTAAGGGAATGATATCCCAGATTTCATCTAGGATTGCCCATAATGAGACTGAAACACAGGTTTTGAAAAGATCTGTGGAGGTTTTGCCGTATTCAACTCCTACTACCTCATCCAAGACCCCTGATGTATATCCTAAAAAGCGTGCTCTTGCAAAAATAATGCATGTCGACATGGATACCGACTCTGATTCAGAGGACGGTGATGGGGATATACGGGGGGAAAGTCATCCCTTGCTAAGGGGGTGCAACTCATGATTGAGGCTATTAGGGATGTTTTACACATTACTGATAAGGTTCCTGAGCAGGTGGAGGAGGCTTACTTTACTGACAATAAGAAAGCCTCCCTTACCTTCACTGCGTCTAAAGAATTGAACGCGTTATTTGAAAAATCCAGGGAAAATCCAGAGAAAAAATTTCAGATCCCTAAAAGGGTTCTCATTGCTTTTCCTTTCCCTGAGGAGGATAGGAAAAAGTGGGAAAACCCGCCGGTGGTAGACACTTCTGTTTCTAGGTTGGGTCCACCGCATTAAAAGAGCTAGCCGACCGCAAGATTGAGACTACACTCAAATCTTTATACACAGCAAATGGTGTGGCTTTAAGACCTACTATTGCTCGTGCATGGATTTCTAAAGCCATTGTAAAGTGGTCAGGCACTTTACTAGAGGATTTAGATTCTATGGATAGAAGTGACATTGAATTATTTTTACGTCACATACAGGATTCTGCAGGTTTCATGGTGGAAGCCATGACAGACCTTGGACATCTGAACGCAAGAGCTTCTTCCATGGCTGTCTCGGCACGCAGGGGACTCTGACTGCGCCAATGATCTGCGGACGTGGAATCCAAGAAGAGTGTGGAGAACCTACCCTTCACAGGTCAGGCTCTGTTTGGGGAAGCATTAGATGCGTGGATCTCCACGGCAACTGCTGGTAAGTCAACTTTTCTTCCCTCTGCTACACCACAGACTAAAAAATCATATCCTACGTCTGCGATGCAGTCCTTTCGGACCGCTAAAACAAAAAAGTCCAAATCCCCCCTCCACTTTCTTTAGAGGTGGCCGGGGGAAATCCCGAAAACCTACACCCACAGGTTCCCAGGAACAGATACTTGGTTCTGCTTCCTCAAAATCCTTGGAATGATGGACCTCCCAGCCTGGAGATCAGGCAGGTGGGAGCAAGACTAAGAACTTTCAGTCATGTCTGAGCGTCCTCATGCCTGGATCCCTGGGTACAAGATATTGTTACCCAGGGGTACACACTGGAGTTTCAAGAACTCCTACCTCACAGATTCTTCAAATCAGGTTTGCCAGCTTCACTGACAGAAAGTGCTATCCTACAGGAAGCCATTCAAAATTTGCTAAGGTCAAATGTCATTGTTCCGGTTCCACCTCACCTACAGCACAAGGGTATTTATTCAAACCTGTTTGTGGTACCGAAACCGGATAGTTCGGTAAGACCGATAGTAGACCTAAAGTCATTGAACCCCTACTTGAGGGAATTCAAATTCAAGATAGAGTCTCTGAGAGCAGTGATCTCAGGTCTGGAGGAACGGGAATTCCTGGTATCCCTGGATATCAAGGATGCGTACCTTCACATTCCGATCTGGTCGCCTCACCATGCTTATCTCAGATTTGCACTACTGGACTGTCACTATCAGTTCCAGGCGCTGCCGTTTGGCCTCTCCACGGCACCAAGAGTGTTCACCAAGGTGATGGCGGAGATGATGCTACTCCTCCGCAAGCAGGGTGTGAACATAATTCCTTATCTGGACGACCTGCTGATAAAAGCGTCTTCCAGGGAGAAGCTGTTACAGAGCATTGCTCTCACGACTCAACTACTCCAGGATCATGGATGGATCCTGAACCTTCCAAAGTCGCATTTAGAGCAGACAAGGAGACTGTCCTTCCTGGGGATAGTCCTCGACACGGAAGTACAGAGGGTGTTTCTGCCGGAGGAGAAAGCGTTGGTGATACAAACAATGGTCCGGGATGTCCTGAAGCCAGCCTGGGTATCGTTTCAGCAGTGCATTCGCCTTCTGGGGAAGATGGTTGCCTCCTACAAGGCTCTACAGTACAGAAGATTCCATGCACGGTCTTTCCAACTGGATCTCCTGGGTAAATGGTCGGGATCTCATCTTCACATGCACCAGAGGATATGTGTGTCACTGAAAGCCAGAATATCGCTCCTCTGGTGGCTGCAAACTTCTCACCTACTAGAGGGCAGCAGGTTCTGGATTCAGAATTGGATCCTCCTAACCACGGATGCCAGTATCAGAGGTTGGGGAGCAGTCACCCGGGGGAGAAAACTTCCAAGGAAGGTGATCAAGTCTGGAATCCATCCTTCCGATAAACATTCTGGAACTAAGAGCTGTGTACAGCGGTCTTCTACAAGCGGCACGTCTTCTAAAAGATCAGGCCATTCAAGTTCACTCGGACAATGTAACGACAGTGGCCTACATAAACCGACAAGACGGAATAAAGAGCAGAGCTGCAATGTCAGAAGTAACAAGAATCATCCTCTGGGTGGAAAAGCACGCGGTGGCGCTGTCAGCAATCTTCATTCCGGGAGTGGACAACTGGGGAGCGGACTTCCTCAGCAGACACAATCTCCATCCGGGAGAGTGGGGCCTCCACCCAGAGGTGTTCGCAGAGGTGACAAGTTTTTGGGGCGTACCTCAAATAGACATGATGGCCTCATGCCTCAACAAGAAGCTTCAGAGGTATTGTTCCAGGTCGAGGTATCCACAGGCAGTGGCGGTGGACGCCCTAGTAACTCCGTGGGTGTTAAAGTCAGTGTATGTGTTCCCTCCACTTCCACTCATCCCAATGATTCTCAAACTAAGAAAGAGAACAAGAGTTCAGGCGTTCCTCATTGCTCCGGACTGGCCAAGAAGGGCTTGGTACGCGGATCTTCTGCAGTTACTGCTGTAAGATCTGAGGCCTCTTCCTCTTCGAGAGGACCTTCTGCAACAGGGGCCGTTCGCTTATCAAGACTTACCGTGGCTATGTTTGACGGATTGGAGGTTGAACGCCAGATCTTAGCTCGGAAGGGCATTTTAAACAAAGTTATTCCTACCCTGATACAGGCTAGGAAAGGAGTAACGTTAAAACATTACCATCGGATTTGGAAAAAGTACGTGTCTTGGTGTGAATCCAAGACGTTTCCTACGGTGGAGTTTCAACTTGGGCGGTTTCTCCTCTTCCTGCAAGCAGGGGTGGATGTGGCCTGTGCCTGGGCTCCATAAAAGAACAGATTTCGGCCTTGTCCATTTTCTTCCAGAAACAATTGGCTGCCCTCCCTGAGGTTCAGACTTTCCTGAAAGCGGTTCTGCACATCCAACCTCCCTTTGTGCCTCCTTGGTACCTTAACGTGGTACTGCAGTTCCTGTAATTGGATTGGTTCGAGCCTTTGCAGGAGTTTGAGGTCAAGGTTCTTACTTGGAAGACTGTCACACTGTTGGCATTGGCATCTGCTAGACGTGTGTTAGAATTGGGGTCCTACAAGACAATGCCCCCAATTCATGATTTTTCATGAAGATAGAGCTGAGCTCAGGACGCGTCAGCAGTTCTTCCGAAGATTGTGTCGGCTTTTCATATCAAACAGCCTATTGTAGTGCCAGTGACTACTGACTCCTCAATTACTTCAAAGTCCTTGGATGTTGTGAGGGCTTTGAAGATTTATGTGAAGAGAACTTCTCTTCACAGAAAGTTGGATGCTCTGTTTGTCCTTTATGATCCCAACAAGGTTGGGTGGCCTGCTTCTAAGCAGACGATTTCTCACTGGATCAGGATTACTATCCAGCATGCTTATTCTATGGCAGGAATGGCGTGTCCTAAATCTGTTAAGGCCCACTCTACTCGTAAAGTGTATTCTTCCTCTGCGGATGCCCGGGGTGTCTCGGCTTTACAACTTGGCCGAGCAGCAACTTGGTCAGGGTTGAACACGTTTGCTAAGTTCTACGAGTTTGATACTTTGACCAAACTGTAGGTCTTCAGAGGCCAATCGGTTTTGCAGGAGCCTCTGCGCTCTCCCTCCTGTACTGGGAGCTTTGGTACATCCCCATGGTACTAATGTAGACCCCAGCATCCTCTAAGAGAAAATAGGATTTTAATTACCCACCGGTAAGTCTTTTCTTGTAGTCTGTAGAGGATTCAGGGCGCCTGCCCAGCGCTACGTTTTCCTGCAGTTGTTACTTGGTCCAGTACTGCCTTATTTCTTGGTTAAGTACTGCATTGTTACTTGTTAAGTAATATTTGTTCAGCCATTGCTGACTTGATTCAAGCTGGTTAGCTTGGTCTTCTGTTATGTGTGAGCTGGGCACAGTTTCTAGACTGAGTCTGGTAGGAGGGGCATAGAGGGAGGAGCCAGCCCACACTATTAAACTCTTAAATTTCCCAAGGGACCCGTCTATACCCAATGGTACTAATGTGGACCCCAGCATCCTCTACGGACTACGAGAAAAGAATTTACCGGTAGGTAATTTAAAATCCTATTATTATTATTATAGGTAATTTATCAATTAGACACCCTCCTAACTTGATTTCGACAGGGAGAACTCATTCTCGCAGGAGATTTTAACTCGGTTCTAAACCCCACATTGGACCGTTCTGCCTCAGCCCCTTCGTCTGACTTCCTCCACTCTAGATCTCTCCTCCGTCTCATGAAGTCCCAGCTCCTGTACGACTCCTGGAGGATGAAGGATCCGTCTGCGTGTGACTACACATTCTATTCCGCACCCCACAATTCATACTCCTGCATCGATATGATCCTGCTCAGCTATGAATTTTCTCTGAATCTTCAATCTGCCCTTATTAACCCACTTATTTGGTCTGATCATGCTCCTATCTCTTGTGATATCTCAGGTTTACTCTCTCGCCTTCGTCCTATGACTTGGCACCTTAACAATTCTCTACTCTGCAACCCTGAGGCCCTGTCCCATCTTCACGACCAGCTTTTGAACTATTTTGCTCTGAATGACTCCCCAGATATTTCTAGATCCACCCTTTGGTTAGCACACAAGGCAGTCCTTCAGGGGAATATGATCAACGTGGCTTCCAAGAATAAAAAGCAATCCCTTACCCAGATTAATATACTTTCTATTAAACTCCACGACTTAGAATCACAGCATAAATCATCTTCTGACCCTACTATTTTATCTGAACATCGCACAGTTAAGATGGAACTTGATCTCCTTCTCTCTAGACAAGTGGCTAAATGTCTTAAATGGCTTCGCCAATCTTTCTATGAGAAGGGGGACAAGGCAGACAAGATCCTAGCAACACGACTTCGATCTACTAGGGTCCACAACAATATCATATCGATTAGGAAACCCACAACCACTTGACTCATGGCCCCGTTGCCATTAGAGCCGCTTTTCAAGCCTACTATACTGAGCTGTATAACCTCTCATCTTCCTCTCTCCTCTCATCCTCTCCGACCTACTCTGAACTGAATTCTGGCTTCCTTTCTGAAGCTAATCTCCCCAAATTATCTCAAGATTCTTAACAGTGAGATCTCTCTGGAGGAAATTGCTCAGACAATAAAGACTCAAAGAACTGGCAAATCTGGCCCAGATGGGTTTACAGCCCTGTATTATAAAAAGTTATCTGACCTCCCACCCCTCACCTCCAGTCCCTCTTCAATCAGGTACTCCACGGCGACCCTTTTCCTTCTGAGATGTTGGAAGCCAGAATTGTTGTGATCCTTAAGGAAGGTAAAGATCTGCTTAACTGTGCTAGCTACCATCCTATTTCCCTCCTGAACCTAGACTTAAAGATATTTGGCAAACTGCTTAAACCCGTGCCTCCCATCCCTGATCCATTATGATTAAGTGGGATATATTCCAGGTCGCCAGACGAGAGACAACACCAGACGTGCTGTTGATCTTATTCATATCTCAAACTCCAGGAGATCCCCTACTATCATGCTTACTTTAGATGCTGGAAATGCTTTTGATAGAATCTCCTGGAGTTTCCTGATATCTGCTCTGGTGACTTCCTCACTGGTCTTCTGACACTATACTCTACCCCTTCCGCTACAGTATTGATAAATACCCCTTTCTGCCCCGCCCCATATCTCTAATGGCACACAGTAGGGATACCCCCTGTCTCCACTGATATTTGCTCTTATAATTGAACTGCTTGCTTCCCAAATTAGATCCCATCACGATATCCACGGCGTTCAACAGGGCCTTACCGACCCCAAAATTTCTCTCTTTGCGGACGATATTCTCCTTTTCCTGACGCAACCGGCTATAACTCTCCCAAACCTATTTTTGGTCCTTCGATCTTATGGTGTTGTTTCGGACTATAAGATTAACTATTCCAAGTCGGAAGCAATGCTGCTCCATGTCCCCCCCCCAGGGAAGCCGAAACCCTTAGAACAAATTTCAACTTCAAATGGCAACCCAAAAAGATAAAATATCTGGGGATTTACCTGACCTCCCACTATGACTCTCTCTTCCGTAAAAATTTCCATCTCGGTTCCAAGGTGACAAATCAGATTGCATCTTGGAGAACAGTCCTATCATTTCGTGGCTGGGTAGGATCATCGCCGTTAATCCCCAAATGGCTTTATCTCTTCCAGACTCTCCCTTTAGCTGTTCCTGCTTCCTTCCTTTGCAATATCCAAAAGCCCCTTATCTGCCACATATTGCTGCCAACACCTTGAAAAGACCGGTCTAAGCCGATGGTAGGGGTCTTCCTGGAATTAAACTCTACTATCTGGCCTCTCATTTCTCCCATATTGTAGCCTCCTATGCTCCCTCTGGCTCTGTTTCCTGGCTTGACATTGAATCGGCTTACATTAACCTCCCAGATCTGACCCCCTTATGGGGTCTATCCTCCACATCTCAATCCCTTACTTCCAAACTCCTTCCCACCATCAAATTTAATCTTAGACTCAGGGACTGTTATTCCATAAAGATGAATCTTACCTCAACCTTGACCCCTATTTGTCAGAATCTTTTGTTCCTCCTGGATCCTCGGTTATGAGATTCCATACTTGGGCTCAACTTGGGTTTAAATTCCCAGCTGATTTTGCCAACCAGGGCCTATGGCTATCCCTGTCTGATCTACAACAGAAAACCCCCTCACAAACACTTAACCCCTTTGAATTTCTACAAATTCACCATTTTCTATGCTCCCTGCCTTCACTCACAGTACTTCGTGACCTTACCCGCTTTTGAAAATATATATAAAAACTGCCCCCTTTCCAAAGGTTTAATTTCCCACCTTTATGCCCTCCTACTAGATGCCACCCTTCCCCCTTCCAGACCCAATGAAATTGCTTGGCAACGAGATCTTGGACCTCCCCCGGAAGCTGAGGACTGGGACGACATGAGGCTGGGGATTGTAAAGAGTTCTATTGCAACCAATATCAAAGAGACAGCATACAAGATATATTATCGTTGGTATTATACTCCTGACAGACTCAATAAACTCTTTCCGTCTTCTTCTCCGATTTGCTGGAAGTGTTGTGGCTGTAGAGGTACTATGGTCCATATATGGTGGAGCTGTCCGATCATTGCCACATTTTGGGACTTAGTTCATGCCCTCTTGACCAGGTTTGGGCTCCTTGCAGTTCGTAGACCATCATCCCCCCCCTTCAAATTGTTAATTTCTTACGTGGACCCATGGACGACAACTGTTGTTCCCCCCCTTCTTCTAGCTTTTGCTTCCCATACTGTTATCTTGTCTTTTTATTTTCTAACTTTCTTCTCCTTCCCTCTTATTCTTAATTTGAAAGTCCACTATATATATATATATATATATATATATTTATTTGTTATTGTAAGACTGTATCATGATTTCCCTCCCTCCCCTCCTCCCCTCCTCCCCTCTTTCCCCCTATTCCTCCTCATCCCCCTTCTCCCCTCGTTGTCCATTTGGTACTTAATCGGGCTTTGGTTGCCCGTTTGTTCCTCCTATTTGTACTGTGTTTCTACTTTATCTGACCATACAAAATAAAGAATTATAAAAAAAAAAAAAAAAAAAAAAAAGAGGATGACAGTATCATTGTAAAAACAGTTGATAAGGTGGGACGGTGGTTGTGCAAGATAAAATATCTTATTTAGATGAAGCATATACTTGGATTTGTAAAGATTCTTCCACTTACGTTAAGTGAAAATCCCACTGAGAGTTGAATGACGCAAAAAAAAAAAAAAAAAGAATCTGCAATGAATTTAATTATTTGTATGTGAAACATCCTATAACGCCTATCTTCACCACATCCCGAAAGGGCATAAAAATAGAAAGTGCCCCACAGGGAGGCCTATTATAGATGAACTTTGTTCTCTTACTGGCAATTTATTTCATTTTTTGCTCTTAAATTGCAACCGTATGTTAAATAGCAAAGATCCCACCTAGGGACTACTTCATAACATTAAGGGTCATGTATGATCTTTGGTGATTTGGTGGAAGGTTATATTTCCAGATCTCTGAACATACCAGACAGTTTATTGGATATACCATGATGACTGAAGTGAGGCATAACATCGGTTCCAAAAGACACTTTCCTTCTGGTTCTTTCATATATTGTGATACTTGCTAACAGGGGATCTACCATCAGGGGCAGCTTTTTTGTATTAGTGTAAGATAATGCAGGCTAATTATTAATGTACTGTATATACAGTATACAGTGTGTGTGTGTATGCATGTGTATATATATATATATATATATGTGTGTGTGTGTGTATATGTGTGTGTATATTTATATTAGTGATGAGCGGGTTCGGTTCCTCGGAAACCGAACCCCCCCGAACTTCACCCATTTTACACGGGTCCGAGGCATACTCGGATTCTCCCGTATGGCTCGGTTAACCCGAGCGCGCCCGAACGTCATCATCCCGCTGTCGGATTCTCGCGAGATTCGGATTCTATATAAGCAGCCGCACGTCGCCGCCATTTTCACTCATGCATTGGAAATGTTAGGGAGAGGACGTGGCTGGCATCCTCTCCGTTTATTAAAGTTGCTGCAAATATTTGTGCTTATTGCTTAATTGTGGGGACTGGGGAGCAGCTGTATTATATAGGAGGAGTACAGTGCAGAGTTTTGCTGATCAGTGACCACCAGTTTTATCCGTTCTCTGCATGAAAAAAGCTCCATATCTGTGCTCAGTGTGCTGCATATATCTGTGCTCACACTGCTTTATTGTGGGGACTGGGGACCAGCAATATTATATAGGAGGAGTACAGTGCAGAGTTTTGCTGACCAGTGACCACCAGTATTATACGTTGTCTGCCTGAAAAACGCTCCATATCTGTGCTCAGTGTGCTGCATATATCTGTGCTCACACTGCTTTATTGTGGGGACTGGGGACCAGCAGTATTATATAGGAGGAGTACAGTGCAGAGTTTTGCTGACAATGACCACCAGTATATATAGCAGTACGGTACGGAAGGCCACTGCTCTACCTACCTCTGTGTCGTGAAGTATACTATCCATCTAGATTCTATACCTGTGGTGCATTTTAGTTTTGCAGTTTGCTGACAGTGACCACCAGTATATATAGCAGTACGGTACGGAAGGTCACTGCTCTACCTACCTCTGTGTCGTCAATTATACTATCCATCTAGATTCTATACCTGTGGTGCATTTTAGTTTGCAGTTTGCTGACAGTGACCACCAGTATATATAGCAGTACGGTACGGAAGGTGACTGCTGTACCTACCTCTGTGTCGTCAAGTATACTATCCATCTAGATTCTATACCTGTGGTGCATTCAAGTTTTGCAGTTTGCTGACAGTGACCACCAGTATATATAGCAGTACGGTACGGAAGGCCACTGCTCTACCTACCTCTGTGTCGTCAAGTATACTATTCATCTAGATTCTATACCTGTGGTGCATTTTAGTTTTGCAGTTTGCTGACAGTGACCACCAGTATATATAGCAGTACGGTACGGAAGGCCACTGCTCTACCTACCTGTGTGTCGTCAAGTATACTATCCATCCATACCTGTGGTGCATTTCAGTTGTGCGCAGTATATATAGTAGTAGGCCATTGCTATTGATACTGGCATATAATTTCACACATTAAAAAATGGAGAACAAAAATGTGGAGGGTAAAATAGGGAAAGATCAAGATCCACTTCCACCTCGTGCTGAAGTGCTGCCACTAGTCATGGCCGAGACGATGAAATGCCATCAACGTCGTCTGCCAAGGCCGATGCCCAATGTCATAGTAGAGAGCATGTAAAATCCAAAAAACAAAAGTTCAGTAAAATGACCCAAAAATCAAAATTGAAAGCGTCTGATGAGAAGCGTAAACTTGCCAATATGCCATTTACGACACGGAGTGGCAAGGAACGGCTGAGGCCCTGGCCTATGTTCATGGCTAGTGGTTCAGATTCACATGAGGATGGAAGCACTCATCCTCTCGCTAGAAAAATGAAAAGAC
The DNA here is from genome assembly GCF_028390025.1 of Pseudophryne corroboree. Lineage (NCBI taxonomy): Eukaryota > Metazoa > Chordata > Amphibia > Anura > Myobatrachidae > Pseudophryne > Pseudophryne corroboree. The sequence continues at coordinate 1,070,647,038 of NC_086444.1, forward strand.
TTAAGCTGGCAAAAGCACAGCAAAGAACTGTGCGTTCTTCTAAATCACAAATCCCCAAGGAGAGTCCAATTGTGTCGGTTGCGATGCCTGACCTTCCCAACACTGGACGGGAAGAGCTTGCGCCTTCCACCATTTGCACGCCCCCTGCAAGTGCTGGAAGGAGCACCCGCAGTCCAGTTCCTGATAGTCAAATTGAAGATGTCACTGTTGAAGTACACCAGGATGAGGATATGGGTGTTGCTGGCGCTGGGGAGGAAATTGACAAGGAGGATTCTGATGGTGAGGTGGTTTGTTTAAGTCAGGCACCCGGGGAGACACCTGTTGTCCGTGGGACGAATATGGCCATTGACATGCCTGGTCAAAATACAAAAAAAAAATCACCTCTTCGGAGTGGAATTATTTCAACACAAATGCGGACAACAGGTGTCAAGCCGTGTGTTGCCTTTGTCAAGCTGTAATAAGTAGGGGTAAGGATGTTAACCACCTAGGAACATCCTCCCTTATACGTCACCTGGACCGCATTCATCAGAAGTCAGTGACAAGTTCAAAAACTTTGGATGACAGCGGAAGCAGTCCACTGACCACTAAATCCCTTCCTCTTGTAACCAAGCTCCTGCAAACCACACCACCAACTCGCTCAGTGTCAATTTCCACCTTACACAGGAAAGCCAATAGTCCTGCAGGCCATGTCACTGGCAAGTATGACGAGTCCTCTCCTGCCTGGGATTCCTCCGATGCATCCTTGCGTGTAACGCCTACTGCTGCTGGCGCTACTGTTGTTGCTGCTGGGAGTCGATCGTCATCCCAGAGGGGAAGTTAGAAGACCACTTGTACTACTTCCAGTAAGCAATTGACTGTCCAACAGTCCTTTGCGAGGAAGATGAAATATCACAGCAGTCATCCTGCTGCAAAGTGGATAACTCAGGTCTTGTCAGCCTGGGTGGTGAGAAACGTGTGTCTGGTATCCACCGTTACTTCACAGGCAACTAGAGACTTGATTGAGGTACTGTGTCCCCGGTACCAAATACCATCTAGGTTCAATTTCTCTAGGCAGGCGATACCGAAAATGTACACAGACCTCAGAAAAAGAGTTACCAGTGTCCTAAAAAATGCAGTTGTACCTAATGTCCACTTAACCACGGACATGTGGACAAGTGGAGCAGGGCAGACTCAGGACTATATGACTGTGACAGCCCACTGGGTAGATGTATTGCCTCCCGCAGCAAGAACAGCAGTGGCGGCACCAGTAGCAGCATCTCACAAACGCCAACTCGTTCCTAGGCAGGCTACGCTTTGTATCACTGCTTTCCATAAGAGGCACACAGCTGACAACCTCTTACGGAAACTGAGGAACATCATTGCAGAATGGCTTACCCCAATTGGACTCTCCTGGGGATTTGTGACATCGGACAACGCCACCAATATTGTGCGTGCATTACATCTGGGCAAATTCCAGCACGTCCCATGTTTTGCACATACATTGAATTTGGTGGTGCAGAATTATTTAAAAAACGACAGGGGCGTGCAAGAGATGCTGTCAGTGGCCCGAAGAATTGCGGGCCACTTTCGGCATTCAGCCACCGCGTGCCGAAGACTGGAGCACCAGCAAACAGTCCTGAACCTGCCCTGCCATCATCTGAAGCAAGAGGTGGTAACGAGGTGGAATTCAACCCTCTATATGCTTCAGAGGATGGAGGAGCAGCAAAAGGCCATTCAAGCCTATACATCTGCCCACGATATAGGCAAAGGAGGGGGAATGCACCTGACTCAAGCGCAGTGGAGAATGATTTCAACGTTGTGCAAGGTTCTGCAACCCTTTGAACTTGCCACACGTGAAGTCAGTTCAGACACTGCCAGCCTGAGTCAGGTCATTCCCCTCATCAGGCTTTTGCAGAAGAAGCTGGAGACATTGAAGGAGGAGCTAAAACAGAGCGATTCCGCTAGGCATGTGGGACTTGTGGATGGAGCCCTTAATTCGCTTAACCAGGATTCACGGGTGGTCAATCTGTTGAAATCAGAGCACTAAATTTTAGCCACCGTGCTCGATCCTAGATTTAAAACCTACATTGTATCTCTCTTTCCAGCAGACACAAGTCTGCAGAGGTTCAAAGACCTGCTGGTGAGAAAATTGTCAAGTCAAGCGGAACGTTACCCGTCAACAGCTCCTCCTTCACATTCTCCCGCAACTGGGGGTGCGAGGAAAAGGCTAAGAATTCCGAGCCCACCCGCTGGCGGTGATGCAGAGCAGTCTGGAGCGAGTGCTGACATCTGGTCCGGACTGAAGGACCTGCCAACGATTACTGACATGTCGTCTACTGTCACTGCATATGATTCTCTCACCATTGAAAGAATGGTGGAGGATTATATGAGTGACCGCATCCAAGTAGGCACGTCAGACAGTCCGTACGTATACTGGCAGGAAAAAGAGGCAATTCGGAGGCCCTTGCACAAACTGGCTTTATTCTACCTAAGTTGCCCTCCCTCCAGTGTGTACTCCGAAAGAGTGTTTAGTGCAGCCGCTCACCTTGTCAGCAATCGGCGTACAAGGTTACTTCCAGAAAATGTGGAGAAGATGTTCATCAAAATGAATTATAATCAATTCCTCCGTGGAGACATTCACCAGCAGCAATTGCCTCCAGAAAGTACACAGGGATCTGAGATGGTGGATTCCAGTGGGGACGAATTAATAATCTGTGAGGAGGGGGATGTACACAGTGAAAGGGGTGAGGAATCGGAGGATGATGATGAGGTGGACATCTTGCCTCTGTAGAGCCAGTTTGTGCAAGGAGAGATTGATTGCTTCTTTTTTGGTGGGGGCCCAAACCAACCAGTCATTTCAGTCACAGTCGTGTGGCAGACCCTGTCGCTGAAATGATGGGTTCGTTAAAGTGTGCATGTCCTGTTTATACAACATAAAGGTGGGTGGGAGGGCCCAAGGACAATTCCATCTTGCACCTCTTTTTTCTTTCATTTTTCTTTGCATCATGTGCTGTTTGGGGACTATTTTTTGAAGTGCCATTCTGTCTGACACTGCAGTGCCACTCCTAGATGGGCCAGGTGTTTGTGTCGGCCACTTGTGTCGCTTAGCTTAGTCACACAGCGACCTTGGTGCGCCTCTTTTTTTCTTTGCATCATGTGCTGTTTGGGGACAATTTTTTTGAAGTGCCATCCTGTCTGACACTGCAGTGCCACTCCTAGATGGGCCAGGTGTTTGTGTCGGCCACTTGTGTCGCTTAGCTTAGTCACACAGCGACCTTGGTGCGCCTCTTTTTTTCTTTGCATCATGTGCTGTTTGGGGACTATTTTTTTGAAGTGCCATCCTGCCTGACACTGCAGTGCCACTCCTAGATGGGCCAGGTGTTTGTGTCGGCCACTTGTGTCGCTTAGCTTAGCCATCCAGCGACCTCGGTGCAATTTTTAGGACTAAAAATAATATTGTGAGGTGTGAGGTGTTCAGAATAGACTGAAAATGAGTGGAAATTATGGTTATTGAGGTTAATAATACTATGGGATCAAAATGACCCCCAAATTCTATGATTTAAGCTGTTTTTGAGGGGTTTTTGTAAAAAAACACCCGAATCCAAAACACACCCGAATCCGACAAAAAAATTTCAGGGAGGTTTTGGCAAAACGCGTACGAATCCAAAACACGGCCGCGGAACCGAATCCAAAACCAAAACACAAAACCTGAAAAATTTCCGGTGCACATCTCTAATTTATATACATATATATATATATATATATATAAAACAAATATAGATAGAGGACAGCGCTGATTTGTTCTTGTCAGGAATCCGCAGTCTCCATTGCATCACTTCCAGTGAACAGGGTTTTCCTGGCTTCAGTCCTCTGTTTTCAGAGTATTCCCTGTGAATTGGACCTGTGGAACTACAGGTCTCAGCAGTTCCAGTCTTCAGTCTCCTGCAGCCCACAGCTCACTGTGCTTCACCTAACCAGTTCTATCTTTTGGTAACCACTGGTTTCAGCCAGCAGCCTGGAGTACACAGTGTTTCTAGTTAAACAGCATTAACTCCCGATGCACTACTGATCCCAGCCAGCAACCAGCAGTGCATGGCATTAACTGTCTACAGAGTTATTCTCCCGGTTAATCACCAGCTCCAGTTAACTCACAGCTGATCTGAACACCCAATCCAGCAGGGTGTGTTTTCACAGAGATCATCCAATTATCACAGACCAAGGTGTTTAAACTCCAGTTCCTGGCTCAGTCTCATGGCCTTGGACAACACGTCACATTCTGTGAACAGGTGGCTCCTGTTTGCAATCCTCTGTCTCCAGAGATATCCTTGTGTATTGGACCTGTGGAACTACAGGTCCCAGCTGTTCCAGTTCCGTTCCAGTTTCCAGCTGTTCCAGTTCCGTTCCAGTTTCCAGCTGTTCCAGTGTTCCTGTGGAACTACAAGTTCCAGCAACCACTCCAGCTCTCCTGCGACATTCAGTGTGCAAGTTCCTGTGTTCCAGTCTCCAGTTCCCCTGTGTTCCTGGTTATCCTCCTGTTCCTCCGTGTTCCTGGTTACCCTCCTGTTCCTCCGTGTTCCTGGTTACCTACCTGTTCCTCCGTGTTCCTGGTTACCTGCTTGTTACTCCGTGTTCCTGGTTATCCTACTACAGCTCCGTGGAACTACAAGCATCAGCAACTCCTGCATTCGTTTACAGGCTTCACACCAATCTCCAACACAGTGTGCTTCAGCCTCAGCAGTAGAGACTCCTTCTCCAGGTGCATTCCATCACCTCACCTGTGAATCAGCTTGCAAGCTGCCTGTGCTTTCCCAATAGCACTGTGAACCCTGCATCAAGTCTTCTGCATCTGCTACCAGGTTTGCTACCAATATAATCACCTCTGCTGGCTCCACGTTTTAATCATCTCTGGTTCCCATACCAGCATATTGTTTCCTTGTTCAACTATACAGTCATACTGTTATTGTCATAGACTCTCAGCTTCCAAGCTGCACCATATTCATTTGCATTTATTGTTTGTTATTACAAGTATTCCTGCTGCCATATTGTTTTATCTTTCTGCTTAATAAACAACATCGCGCACATGCGCAGGAATCCAATCCAGTTTCCTCACTTCTTCCATCCTACCTCCACTGACCCACTAGCGCCCCCTCCGGGGACACAAACCAGACCGAACCTGACAGTTTGTCCAAGGCCCATGGACCCGGATGGTGGTCAGAGTGTGGGGTCAGGGATACTCCAGAGTTTGGTGTCACAACTCAATGATTATGAGACTGCACAACAACAACTGATCCTGTTTCTACAGGGAATGTCTATCCGTTTGGATACCTTGCAGCAATCCCTTCCAAGTTCTGTTGTTTCTCCAGTTCCTGTTCAAGTCACTCCTGCTCCAGTCATTTCAACTTTCCCTGCACAATCTGTTCCTGTGGATGGATGTTGCTCAAGTCAGTCCTATGGCAGTCCCTTCACAGCTAACTCTCCTGTGAGAGCGACTTTCTCCTTTGAAAGTTTCAAGACGCCTTTGTTGTCTGCTGTGAACTCTGAACCAATAAGCACTCTTTATCATCTATTGGAACAACTTCAAAGTCTCCTAACAAAAATCATTCTAATAATGCCAGAAATCCTGGGTGGTGCTTTAAACGCAGTGAAGAGTCCTGCTCAAAGTATTGAGACTAGTGTGACCTCCGTGTCAAGCTTCCTTCAAACTCAAGTCTCTTCTTCTATGCAGAGAGAGGGCAGATTCCAGAGCTACCCGCGCTCCAAACTCGCGGAAGCTGAACGCCGGCATCGCAAGCAGCTTCACCTCTGCTTTTACTGTGGGAGTTCTAGTCATCTTATTAAGGACTGTTCCTTCCGCAACTCAAAAGTTGGTGACAGGTCCCAACATCACAGTGTTTTCACCTGCAAACCTTCCAACGTATCCTCTTCAGTTTCAAGTTCCTTTACCCCGGACAGGAGTGTCCAAAAAGTCTACGATTGGGGTCCTGTGGCGAATAGACCCAATCCCAAGTTCAGAAATCAACAGAGACTATCTATGTTACCCATAACTAAAGTAGTTTCTGTGCCTACAGCCCGAGAAGGGGCATCTGTGCCTACAGCCCGAGAAGGGGCACCTGTGCCTACAGCCCGAGAAGGGGCACCTGTGCCTACAGCCCGAGAAGGGGCACCTGTGCCTACAGCCCGAGAAGGGGCACCTGTGCCTACAGCCCGAGAAGGGGCGTCTGTGTCTACAGCCCGAGAAGGGGCGTCTGTGTCTACAGCCCGAGAAGGGGCGTCTGTGTCTACAGCCCCAGGTGGGGCATCTGATGTTGTGACCCCAGAAGGGGTATCTGATGTTCAGGTTCCAGAAGTGGCATCCGGGCATGCAACTCAAAGAAGTGTGTCTGATCTATTAACCCCAGGAGGGGTCTTTGGAGTTTTAGCCTCAAGTGAGGAATCCAGGGCCAAGATCCCAGGAGGAATTCTTAAAGCCACAGATACAGACATGAACTTTTGTTTGCCAACTTCAGAGAGTGCTACCAGCTCTGTACCACTCCAAGAGGGATCATCAGAACATCCGGATTCTGTCTATACAGAGTCAAGTGTCAATGGACCTAGCCCGGTTCCAGCCGTCGGTCCAAAGTCTTCACTGGTTCCAGCCAGCCTGAGTGGCTCCAATGATGGGCTACCTCCTTCGGTTCCAGCCGATTCCAGAAAGCCTCCTTCGGTTCCAGCCGATTCCAGTCTCTTTGGATCAAATCTGGTCCTATCCGTCAGTCCGAAGACTCCTCCGGTTCCAGCTGGTTCAAGCTTTTCTGGACCCAATCCGGTCCCATCCGTCTGTCCAGATCAGCCTCCTTCAGTACAAGTCAATTCAAGTAGTCCTGTACAAATCCCGGATCCATCCGTTTGTCCAAAATTGCTATCTGTCCCTACCGATTCCAGTTCCTCTGAACCCGGTGTGGTTCTCTCCAGTGTTTCAAGTAAGCAACTCCCGTTGCTATGTCCAGAGTCTACAGTTCTTGCAGATATTGCAGTTGCCTCAACCCAGATGGAGGCTCTAAGCATCTCACCCCAAGATGAAGCTTCTAGCGTTCTGTCAACCTCAGCTGAGAAGTCCCGTCAGTCAATCCAGGAGATGACGTCCTCTCTCCACCCTCGAGCATTTCAAGTTGATTCTACTCCTGCTTCTGAATGCTTATTCCAGTCCTCTACTCTCAAGTGTCCTACATGGTCTTCCGAGACTTCAACTGACATTCAGCCTTCCAAGTGTCCACTAGATACACAAGCTCCAGTCTACTTTGATGGTGACTATGCTCAGTTTCGTGCAGTGGCGAGCCAATACCTCGCTTTTACTGAGTCGGAATCTTCAGTGACTATTTCTCCAGCCAATGCAATCAGATACTTCCTCCTGTTCTTCAAAGGTAGAGCACTGGACTGGGCGAATCCTCTCATTGAATCTAAAGATCCGCTACTGAGTGATCTTCCCGCTTTCTGCGAAGCCGTAAAACTGGAGTTTGCTCCAAAGTTTATGCATTCAAAGTCATCTGGGCATTCTGGCCAATTTGTCAACAGTTTGTCTACTGCTAAATCCTCTCCAACATTTCTGTCTGTGCAAGATCAGGATACATTAGACCAAGCTATTAAAGATTTCCAAGCTGCAAAGTCAAGACAAGGTTCTCAGACTTCAGATTTGAAAGTTGCATGTACTTCCGTGTCTCCATCCTACAGCAACACTTCTGAAAGTATTGACTCCCCGGATTCAACATCTGCTCAGTCTTCTGATCAGTCTTCCTGTTCTCAGTTTTTCGACTCAACTCTTTCAAAACACGATCAGGTTCTGTTGAATCAATGTATCAGAGATTTCAAGAATTACAAGAATTGGAGAGCTCAAAAACCAGTTCAAAGTCTACCATCTGTTGATGTAAGTGTTGGCTATGCTGCCGTTACCCCTAGTCCTGGTGTCTCATATAGCTTCAAATTCACTGGTCCACAGGTTGTCTCAGATAATGTTATTCCTAAACAAAAGGTTCCCATGACCACACTAGACCTGGACTTTGACTCTGAAAGTCCATGACCACACTAGACCTGGACTTTGACTCTGAAAGTGAGTTTGTTGATGAAGACTAAAGTTACATTATGGGAGGTTCTATCCTTCCTAGCTATGCCTTTTCCCAGGAAGTAAATTCTGTCTCAAATGACCATGAATGGTCTACTTGTTCTGACGAGGAAAATCTGTCTTCTGAAGATGAAAGTTGGGAAGACTTTTGAGGACCTCTGCTTTTGTGTATTCCGAAGTTCTTTTTCAAGGATCCTCCAAGTTCCAGCGTGGGTGTTCGGTGCCCACCCATAAAAGGGGGGGTACTGTCAGGAATCTGCAGTCTCCATTGCATCACTTCCAGTGAACAGGGTTTTCCTGGCTTCAGTCCTCTGGTTTCAGAGTATTCCCTGTGAATTGGACCTGTGGAACTACAGGTCTCAGCAGTTCCAGTCTTCAGTCTCCTGCAGCCCACAGCTCACTGTGCTTCACCTAACCAGTTCTATCTTTTGGTAACCACTGGTTTCAGCCAGCAGCCTGGAGTACACAGTGTTTCTAGTTAAACAGCATTAACTCCCGATGCACTACTGATCCCAGCCAGCAACCAGCAGTGCATGGCATTAACTGTCTACAGAGTTATTCTCCCGGTTAATCACCAGCTCCAGTTAACTCACAGCTGATATGAACACCCAATCCAGCAGGGTGTGTTTTCACAGAGATCATCCAATTATCACAGACCAAGGTGTTTAAACTCCAGTTCCTGGCTCAGTCTCATGGCCTTGGACAACACATCACATTCTGTGAACAGGTGGCTCCTGTTTGCAATCCTCTGTCTCCAGAGATATCCTTGTGTATTGGACCTGTGGAACTACAGGTCACAGCTGTTCCAGTTCCGTTCCAGTTTCCAGCTGTTCCAGTTCCGTTCCAGTTTCCAGCTGTTCCAGTGTTCCTGTGGAACTACAAGTTCCAGCAACCACTCCAGCTCTCCTGCGACATTCAGTGTGCAAGTTCCAGTCTCCAGTTCCCCTGTGTTCCTGGTTATCCTCCTGTTCCTCCGTGTTCCTGGTTACCCTCCTGTTCCTCCGTGTTCCTGGTTACCTACCTGTTCCTCCGTGTTCCTGGTTACCTGCTTGTTACTCCGTGTTCCTGGTTATCCTACTACAGCTCCGTGGAACTACAAGCATCAGCAACTCCTGCATTCGTTTACAGGCTTCACACCAATCTCCAACACAGTGTGCTTCATCCTCAGCAGTAGAGACTCCTTCTCCAGGTGCATTCCATCACCTCACCTGTGAATCAGCTTGCAAGCTGCCTGTGCTTTCCCAATAGCACTGTGAACCCTGCATCAAGTCTTCTGCATCTGCTACCAGGTTTGCTACCAATATAATCACCTCTGCTGGCTCCACGTTTTAATCATCTCTGGTTCCCATACCAGCATATTGTTTCCTTGTTCAACTATACAGTCATACTGTTATTGTCATAGACTCTCAGCTTCCAAGCTGCACCATATTCATTTGCATTTATTGTTTGTTATTACAAGTATTCCTGCTGCCATATTGTTTTATCTTTCTGCTTAATAAACAACATCGCGCACATGCGCAGGAATCCAATCCAGTTTCCTCACTTCTTCCATCCTACCTCCACTGACCCACTAGCGCCCCCTCCGGGGACACAAACCAGACCGAACCTGACAGTTCTCTTTGGAGAAAAGGTGTATACAACAAAAGAAGAAGTACACCACATGAACAAATTATTAAAAGTTCAAATAACAGTTAAATAAGTGTAAAGAATGTCACTAGGTCCTTCTTTGCTTTTATAGAACCGCCGCTCCCCTTTTTAATCAATCCGAATTCCAACGGATGTAGTAAATCTATAAAAAAAAGCATATAAAGGGGCGCTCCATAGTGCATAAATGTATTTAATAAAATAACATTTTTAAAAACACAAACGGTAAAATTAAACTAGTACCGACTGGCAACCAGTGTGGGCTGGTTAGCACATGATTTCACACACAAATCCTCGGCACTACTGGAACCAAAGGCCGCCCCGGAGCTGGTAATCCTGAAGCCGACGGCAGGTGTGATCCTACCTGCGGCTCTCCAACGGCAGTGATACACGGCTGGGTGAGGACTCCACTGTAGCCGGGCGGCCTTTGGTTCCAGTAGTGCCGGGGATTTGTGTGTGAAATCATGTGGTAACCAGCCCACACTGGTTGCCAGTCGGTACGAGTTTAATTTTACCGTTTGTGTTTTTAAAAATGTTATTTTATTAAATACATTTATGCACTATGGAGCGCCCCCTTTATATGCTTTTTATATATATATATATATATATATATATATTCCCCACGGACCGGCACTCCCTCCTCCGTTTGCTACAATGGCTCCGGTGCCCTCCAAGAAAATCCTCATAAACAATGAAAAAGAGGCGGCACTCGGAGACTTAAAAGATCAAATAGTGTATTCAGCAAAACAACCAACGTTTCGGGGTCAGATGCACCCCTTTGTCAAGGTGAATAACAATGTGCAATGTGTTTAACATACCTTTAAATAGAGAGACATCCCTCCGTGAATCACGCCCGCCCGGCCACACTGTTTCCCGCATCATTTCCGGCTGTCCAAGTGTGACGTCAGCGCTGTCGCGTATGGTCGCCATAGCAACCAAAGAGACAGCCCGTCCTCTCTGCTGGCTTCCGGCTGGTGTGTCTTGCGTGGTGGCGTCTGGTTGTTATGGTAACCAGGCTTCCTGAGCGGCCGGGCTGCGGCGCTATGTGATAAAAAGGAAGTAGATAAAGTGAAAAGTGCATGGATTAAATAAAACAGTACCCTATTACCACTAATGAAGCTAGCCATAAGAGGGATCTCCACAATTATTAAAACAAAACAGCTATATTTAGCAGTAACGCTGCCGGCCCTGCTGTAAAACTTAAAGGGGCTGGAGTGTCATAGATATGCTTAGGGGGATGAATGAGGGGGCGGATCAAGGCCACCAAGTCTCTACTAATGCCCCAGGGGACTATCCATGAGTAATCCCCTGACGCTGACGTCACACTTGGACAGCCGGAAATGATGCGGGAAACAGCGTGGCCGGGCGGGGCGTGATTCACGGAGGGATGTCTCTCTATTTAAGGTATGTTAAACACATTGCACATTGTTATTCACCTTGACAAAGGGGTGCATCTGACCCCGAAACGTTGGTTGTTTTGCTGAATACACTATTTGATCTTTTAAGTCTCTGAGTGCCGCCTCTTTTTCATTGTTTATATATATATATATATATATATATATATACAGGTTGAGTATCCCATATCCAAATATTCCGAAATATGGAATATTCCGAAATACGGACTTTTTTGAGTGAGAGTGAGATAGTGAAACCTTTGTTTTTTGATGGTTCAATGTACACAAACTTTGTTTAATACACAAAGTTATTAAAAATATTGTATTAAATGACCTTCAGGCTGCGTGTATAAGGTGTATATGAAACATAAATGAATTATGTGACTGTAGACACACTTTGTTTAATGCACAAAGTTATAAAAAATATTGGCTAAAATTACCTTCAGGCTGTGTGTAGAAGGTATATATATAACATAAATGCATTCTGTGCTTAGACTTAGGTCCCATCACCATGATATATCATTATAGTATGCAATTATTCCAAAATACGGAAAAATCCAATATCCAAAATACCTCTGGTCCCAAGCATTTTGGATAAGGGATACTCAACCTGTATGTGTGTGTATATATATATATATATATATATATATATATACTGTATACTAGTTGTTCTACCCGTTCTTCACACTTGAGTTTCTGATTTTCATGTTTTTAAATATAAATGAGCGTTAAAAATTGGTAAATGTACAGAGCTGTAAATTTGCGACGTGTTAATGTAAGTAAATATTAATCCATAGTTCTTGCCCGAGCAGCACCCGTAGCAGATATGGTAATAAATAACGGGACCATTTTTGCAGTTTATTAAATTCTACACACTGGAGATGCAATCCAAATTTTGATCTGATTGTCCATTTGGGCATTATTGTTCCCCCAAAGCACGCCACGCATAGTTAATGACTTCATTATGTCAACACCCTTTTCATCCCATTCGGGGAGGATTTTTAAGATTCTAGTTAGGTTGTTTTCCTATTTCCCATTTGTAGAGTACCTATGTGAAATTTCATCTTCCTAACATATCGGGAAGTAAGAGAATTAGTGATGAGTGAGTGCGGGCTTACACACACACACACACACACACACACACACACACACACACACACACACACACACACACACACACACACACACACACACACACACACACACACACACACACACACACACACTATAAACAACATTTTTCCACAAGGTGGCAGGGCTCCAATTATGATCAGTCAGTGGGAATATAGGTACACCATCCCGCCTGCGTCAGGGCCGTCTTAACAGCAGTGTAGGCCCCTGGGCACAGCAATGCACTGGGCCCCCCTACCCATCCTCCAGCGGTAGGGGTGGGGGAAGGGGGGGTGCTATCAGCGGCAGCTTTGATGTCCCACGGGCGGTAGGGGGTGTTCTATCTTCCGCTCAGCATATAGGACCTGGAGTAATTTCTGCTAATTACTCCTTTACTGCACAGATGGGGCTAAACTGTAGAAGGGGGCATTGGGCTGAATGAAGAAGCCCTGGTACATGACTTCCAGCATGGTAGGGGGTTTTTAATACGTAGGGGAGGGGTGGATAGTGGAGTGGGCTTAATATTTATCATTTTCCTGTGGGAGGGCAGCATGCTTGACTGCAGATATCTCAAGTTCCTGAAAATATATTTCTTAGCTTTGATTTAGGATAAAAAACTAGAGAGTTCCACCTTTCAGGAGGTACTGGGGACTTGGGGATTAGAGTTCAGGAGCCAGAGCAATTCACCAACGAATATCTAAAACTGCATATTAGGCGTGTGGAGCTGGAGCAGGGACCATCTACTGGAAGGCCGATATCTCTGGTTCTGGGCATAGTAGAGACAATTTGCCAGTGTCCACCAAAAGGGGAGAGTCACAGCTTTTGGATTATACCCTCAGAAAAACTCTAAAGTCAGACAGAACCTGAGATATTTGACTGGGAAGAGCAATTAACAGGCTTGGATGGGGACCTCTGCTTTCAAGTCAGATATCTCCAGGTCCCCAGGGCCGATTTTCGAAAATCTGGTACCCTTGGAAAGAGGGGACTCTCAGCTATCAGCCTAGGGCCCTTATACTCTTGGGGCCCTTAGGCAAGAGCCCATTGAGCCCATACAAAAAGACGGCCCTGGTCTGCGTGGGCCACTGACCATGATGATGTAAGAGCAGGCATTTTGTTTTTATGATTGCCCGAGTAAGTACCACCCTGTAGATTTGAAGAGCCACATTATATCAGCTTGCATGTTATCATCCAAAGATTCTATGGGGTATATTCAATTGATGACGGATCCATTCCGACATGCATTTGTCGGAATGGATCCGTCATGAGCTATTCAATGGGCATCTCAACTCGACTTTAAAAAAGTCGAATTGAGATGAGGGAGCCAAGGAGGAGGAGACGGGGGGGGGGGGGGGGGGGGGGGGGAGAGCAGCGCTACAGCAGCGGCTACAGCAAGCGTAGCAGGAGGATGTGTCACAGCTGCCGCTCATGGCAGCGTCTACCCGGCTCCAGCAAGCATAGCAGGAGGATGTGTCACAGCCGCCGCTCACGGCAGCATCTACCCAGCTCCAGCTCTGGAGCCGGGTGGAGTTGCTGTGAGCGGTGGCTGTGACACATCCTCCGGCTATGCTGCTCTCCCGTGGCTCTCCCCCGTCTCCCCGCTGGTCTCCCCCCTCTCCTTCTCTCGGCTCCCTTATCTCAATCCGACTTTTTTTTAAAGTCGGACTGAGATGGTTGGAAATGGGGCCAAAATCTGTTGGATTTGGCCCCATTTCCGCCAAAAGCACGCGGATCGGCGACTATTCCGCCGATCCACGTGCTTTCCGACAAGTCGAATTCCCAGACTTGTCGGATAATTTTGGGGTATATTGAATAGGTCGGAACCCCTTCGGACCTAAAAAAGTCGAAAACTGCCGTCTTTCCGACAGACGGCAGCTTTCGACTTCAATTGAATATACCCCTATGTGTCACTCCCATTTTTTATACAACTTCATAACTGTATTTCATTCTAAGGGGCCTATTTATGAAGTAATACAGTATATAGGAACCTCTGACTGTATGAAGGAATGGTTATCTCCATTTCCGACAGCAGCCGCAACCCCCATATAAACCCCCATATATTACTTTATTTGGCTGCAAAGCTGGCCAATTTACAAAGCATTGGAATGTGAAGCATTCCGGAGTTTGGCCGAGCAACTAATGCCATCTTCAGATGACGTTAGCAGCTGCAGCTTATAGGCTTTAGATCGCATGAATAACCAGTAGACCGCACATGAGCACAACGGCTCCGCCTCCCGATAGAAGTGAAATGATTGGTTTTGTGATTGTTTTACTCCATTATGCAGCCCCTGTCCCTACATGTGATTATTTGTACATTTGGCCAAATGTTAATTTTCTAATTGCTGTGAATAGCGACAATAAGAAATTATAATTATCGGTTCTGAGTCCTGATTAGTAAATATGCCCCTAAGGGAGGGTGGCTCTCCTGACAAAATACGGTATAGTAAATCAACCTTCAATAAATGCAACAGGGGAGGGGAGGGTATGTCCTTTGCCATAAAATGCATTATTTTGCAATGGTGACTATCACTGAAAGGATAGGGAAAGGGATGGGGGCACCAAATCTACCTGTTATTTCATGTTTTTAAAGTTAGCAAAAAGATGGCCTCTTTAACCCTTTAAATTAAAACTGATATTAATACATTTTATAACTTTGTTCCTACCCGAAGAGATCCGGTCCGAACTGAGTCCCAGTTTGGATCTTCCCGCGGTTCGGCATTTGAATTTTATATACGAATTTCAGGTTTTGAATTGCAAATATTACATGATTTTTTTTCTGTTTTTAGCCTTTTCTTTTCCATGAAATACTTTCCACGAAATCCAAAACCCAAGATTTGGATTGTAAATCCGAATTCTGAAACAAAACACTTGAGGGTGGTTTTACAAAACCAAAACACAAGGCTATGTGCACATCTCTGGTCTTTAGTTTCCTGCAATTCCGTAAGTTATGAAATAAAGTCACCTATTGTGTTTTGCACTATGGGCACATCCCTGACTTCTCCTCCACCATGTGCTTACGCTGAGACTGCAATATGTAGGCCCTATTCATTGCCTTTGTATATCTAATACCTGTATATAAAACTGAAAATCTGTCCTTCTGTGCTTCTGTCTTTCTATACAAATCCACAGTTTACAAGCAAAGATTGTGAAATTTCACATACAAGCGTATTAAAACATGGCAGAGGCAACTAAAACAATTTGAAATCCCTAGCACCCCTAGGGGGGCAGACAGCAGCACAGAGTATATCAGGAGACAGCATAACTCCAGAATTGCTGGAGCGTTGTACTCAAAAAATTGGTACACATATGCCTTACAATCTGGCAACAAACACTGTGGGAGGAAGACACCCCTAGCACCCTTTGGGTGAGGCAGCAGCACTGAGTATTTCAGCAGACAGCATAACTCTGGAATGGCTGCAGCAATTTACAACAAACTTGGTACACATATGACTTACACTCTGGAAACAAACACTATGGGGGTCAGACATCCCCGAGCACCCCTAGGCGTGGGACAGCAGCACAGAGTATGTCAGCAGCCATCAAAACTGTGGAATGCCTGGAGCAATTTACACCACACTTGGTACACATCTGACTTAAAATCTTGGAACGAACTCTGTGGGGGTTAGATACCCCTAGCACCATTAGGGGTGTGGCAGCAGCACTGAGTATTTCAGCAGACACCAAAACTATGGAAGGCTTGGAGCTATTTACAGCAAACTTGGTACACATCTGACTTACAATCTTGGAACAAACTCTGTGGGGGTTAGACACCCCTAGCACCCCTAGGGGTGAGACAGCAGCACTGAGTATTTCAGGAGACAGCAAAACTATGAAAGGGCTGGAGCAAGTTACACCAAACTTGGTACACATATCACTTACAATCTAGGAACAAACTCTTTGGGTGTTAGACACCCCTAGCACCCCTTGGGGTGGAACAGCGGCACAGAGTATTTCAAGAGAAAGCATAACTCCTGAATGGCTAGACCAATTTACAACAAACTGGGTACACAATACACATATGACTTACACTCTGGAAACAAACACTATGGGGGTCAGACACCCCTAGGGGTGGGACAGCAGCGCAGAGTATGTCAGCAGCCATCAAAACTGTGGAAGGCCTGGAGCAATTTACACTAAACTTGGTACACATCTGACTTACAATCTTGGAACAAACTCTGTGGGGGTTAGACAGTCACCCCTAGCACCCCTAGGGGTGGGACAGCAGCACAGGGTTTTTCAGCTGACAGCATAACTCTGGAATGCCTGAACGAATTTACACCAAACTTGCGACACATATTACTTACAATCTGTGAACAAACACTGTGGGGGTAACACACCACTAGCACTCCTAGGGGTGGCCCAGCAGCCACACTATATCAGGACATGCATAATATGTCAGTGATGACAGGGCTGCATGTGACAGGGCCAGTAACATGATGTGAGGAGGGGAATGGAGGTAGCACGAACCCACACACTGAGAGTTATATAGTGGAAGTAGCATGGTCCCCCAGCAGCACACAGTATATCAGGAGATACATAATGTGCTGCGCTATATAAGAAACTGTGGAGTGTTTGGGGGAGGAGGATCGATCTAGGTACTTATCTAAAATATAAAAGCAAACAATTGTGCTTCTGTCCTTCTGTCTTTTTTATACAAATCCAGTTTACAAGCGAAGATCGTGAAATTTTACATATGAGCGTATTGTTATTTATACTGTGGGGTATATTTACTAAGATTCATATTTTCCCGTTTGAGGTCAAAGTTCAATCACGAATGACATCGAAAGTGTAAAGTTGCAACTTTTTGAATTTAGTACGACTAATTTACTAAGCTGCCGTATTCTGCATTTTCGGATTTACCAATGTCGATGTCATTCGTTTTTTTTGGCAGTGTTTTACGTGAGTGACTTGTAAAACACTGCCGACTTTAATACAATGAATCTCGGCCGGATCTGAGAGATCCGTGCTGGGCTTCATTGTGCACCTTTGTAAAAAATAAAATCAGTGTTAAATTAAAAATAAAAATTGCGTGGGGTCCCCCCTCCTAAGCAAAACCAGCCTCGGGCTCTTTGAGCCGGTCCTGGTTGCAAAAATATGGGGGAAAAAATGTCAGGGGTTCCCCCATATTTAAGCAACCAGCACCGGGCTCTGCGCCTGGTCCTGGTTCCAAAAATACGGGGGACAAAAAGCGTAGGGGTCCCCCGTATTTTTGAAACCAGCACCGGGCTCCACTAGCCAGATACATAATGCCACAGCCGGGGGACACTTTTATATAGGTCCCGGCGGCCCTGGCATTACATAACCAACTAGTCACCCCTGGCCGGGGTACCCTGGAGGAGTGGGGACCCCTTCAATCAAGGGGTCCCCCCCCTCCAGCCACCCAAGGGCCAGGGGTGAAGCCCGAGGCTCTCCCCCCCATCCAAGGGCTGCGGATGGGAGGCTGATAGCCTTTTTGTCAAAAAATGAATATTGTTTTTAGTAGCAGTACTACAAGTCCCAGCAAGCCTCCCCCGCAAGCTGGTACTTGGAGAACCACAAGTACCAGCATGCGGTCGAAAACTGGGCCCGCTGGTACCTGTAGTACTACTACTAAAAAAAATACCCCAATAAAAACATAAGACACACACCTTGATAGTAAAACTTTAATGCATACATCCACACCTCCATACACACATACTTACCTATGTTCACACGAGGGTCGGTCCTCTTCTCCATGTAGAATCCATGGGGTACCTGTTGGTAAAATTATACTCACATAATCCAGTGTAGATGGGTCCTCCTCTGTTCGATTTGTAATCCAGGTACTTTGCAAAATAACAAAACGGATACCCGACCTCGCACTGAAAGGGGCCCCATGTTTTCACATGGGACCCCTTTCCCTGAATTCCAGGAACCCCCTCTGAC
The DNA here is from genome assembly GCF_028390025.1 of Pseudophryne corroboree. Taxonomy (NCBI): domain Eukaryota; kingdom Metazoa; phylum Chordata; class Amphibia; order Anura; family Myobatrachidae; genus Pseudophryne; species Pseudophryne corroboree. Next base: position 1,070,665,161 of record NC_086444.1, read on the forward strand.
TTATGTCTAAGACGGTTCCATCAGCCAATCAGGGAGCGCCACATTGTGGCACCCTCCTGATTGGCTGTGTGCTCCTGTACTGTATGACAGGCAGCACACGGCAGTGATACAATGTAGCGCCTATGCGCTCCATTGTAACCAATGGTGGGAACTTTGTGGTCATCGGTTGACCGAAAGTAACCTCACCGCTGACCACAAAGTTCCCACCATTGGTTACAATGGAGCGCATAGGCGCTACATTGTATCACTGCCGTGTGCTGCCTGTCATACAGTACAGGAGCACACAGCCAATCAGGAGGGTGCCACAATGTGGCGCTCCCTGATTGGCTGATGGAACCCTCTTAGACATAAGTCAGAGGGGGTTTCTGGCATTCGGGGAAAGGGGTCCCATGTGAAAACATGGGGCCCCTTTCAGTGCGAGGTCGGGTGTCCGTTTTTTTATTTTGCAAAGTACCTGGATTACAAATGGATTAAAAGAGGAGCCTTCTACACTGGATTTTGTGAGTATAATTTTTTCAACAGGTACACCATGGATTCTACATGGAGAAGAGGACCGACCCTCGTGTGAACATAGGTAAGTATGTGTATATGGTGGTGTGGATGTATGTATTAAAGTTATACTTTCAAGGTGTGTGTCTTATGTTTTTATTGGGGTATTTTTTTAGTAGTAGTACTACAGGTACCAGCGGGCCCGGTTTTCCTCTGCATGCTGGTACTTGTGGTTCTCCAAGTACCAGCTTGCGGGGGAGGCTTGCTGGGACTTGTAGTACTGCTACTAAAAACAATATTCATTTTTTGTCAAAACGGCTATCAGCCTCCCATCCGCAGCCCTTGGATGGGGGGGACAGCCTCGGGCTTCACCCCTGGTCCTTGGGTGGCTGGAGGGGGGGGGACCCCTTGATTGAAGGGGTCCCCACTCCTCCAGGGTACCCCGGCCAGGGGTGACTAGTTGGTTATGTAATGCCAGGGCCGCCGGGACCTATATAAAAGTGTCCCCCGGCTGTGGCATTATGTATCTGGCTAGTGGAGCCCGGTGCTGGTTTCAGAAATACGGGGGACCCCTACGCTTTTTGTCCCCCGTATTTTTGGAACCAGGACCAGGCGCAGAGCCCGGTGCTGGTTGTTTAAATATGGGGGAACCCCTATTATTTCCCCCCCCATATTTTTTCAACCAGGGCCGGCTCAAAGAGCCCGAGGCTGGTTATGCTTAGGAGGGGGGACCCCACTTTTTTTTTTTTTTTTCTAATAGCACTTTCCCATCCCCTTCCCACTGATAAACATGCACGGATCTCATGGATCCGTGCATGCCTATCCAAACACGGGGAAAAAAAGCAGGTCTGTTTTTTTTTAGCACTTTTTCACGATTTGTATTTCAGCACGGCAGTGTTTGGCTACTGTCGGCAGTGTTTGTGATTTGCACTTTTTAGTAAATTACCGATTTCTACCAAATTGCAGGCGTATTTGACCGATGGTGTATTGATTCGTGATTTTTTCCTAGGACTTCCAAAATATTACGAATGCCCTCATCACTGCCGAGATTTTTGCTTAGTAAATTCCCAAAATGACACTTTGAAGAAAAAACTTCATCTCGGTCAAAATCGGGACCTTAGTAAATATACCCCTGTGTGTTTAATATTTAAATACATTTTTGTAAACAAACATTCTTAAAATCCCGGGCAACGCCGAGTACTCCAGCTAGTATCTCATAAAACCTAGCAGAACCCAAAGATTTGATTATTGGTTCAAAGCGATGTACAGTATATAAGATTAGGAATGTCCTTGTGCCATGCTTCCCGTGTGTTTGACCAAACCAAGTCTGAATCTGTATGGATTAGATCAACATATACAGTAAGTAACATATCTACATACTGAAAATGAGGTTTTAGAAGACCAAGCAGTGATTCCACTACATCCAGGGCTGACAGTGTGTTACTAACGTGTGTTACCGACATTGTATAATGACGGAATTGTAGCCACATGTAGAACTTGAGTAAATCAGCTTTTTCTTGCAGCGATTAGAAACTGTATAATGTGTCAGGTGGGTGGAAAACATCTGTAATTGCCATAATGTCTGTGTTTCTCCATTGTAATACCCAAAATTAGGTGCCGGAGTGAGAGCGGGGTACTTGCAATGACCAGGTTCGGGGTATCAATGAAGCAGGACTTTAGGCGAATTCTCCCCTCAGACACAATGACCGACAACAGTTTTTCTTCAAAAACAGAAACTGTAGTATTTGTAGTGCTTCAGCTTAAGTTAAGCAAACAATCTCTGCAATAAATGAGCTTTAAAAATCAATTCAACACATGCAGGCCTCTGTAGTATTTGTAGTGCATCAGCTTAAGTTTAAGCAGTCTGTGCAACTAATTTGCTTTAGGGAAAACGGTTCAATACATGCAGGTTACTGTGGTACTTGTAGTGCATTGGCTTTGGTTTAACAAAACAGTCTTTGCAATTAAGTAGCTTTAGTGTGAGCAGTTAAACACATGAAGATTACTGTAGTACTTGTAGTGCACCAGTATAGATTTACACAAACAGTCTATGCTATTAATTAGCTTTAGTGGAAACAGTTCCGTACATGCAGGTTACTGTGGTACTTGTAGTGCATCGGCTTTGGTTTGTACAGAGTCTATGTAGAAAAGAAAACCACTCTGAAAGGACAGTTCTAGGTGTCCTCTCTTCTAAGGGTACATGGCTTACTAATCCCCTTGCCTTACCCCTGTCTTGCACAGAGCCTAATCAGCGCCAAAAGGATCCTTTGGGGGTATTTTCTTCTGCTGTCTCCTGGATTTCCAGCAGGGGTCCTCACTGTGGACCTTCTAGTGTACTCACTGTGGGTCTTCTATGAGTCCTAGCCCTGGCTCAATGCAGCCAGGATTCTGTCACTGTGCACACTGCCACAGCAGCTTCTTCCTGGCCTTTGGGCATTCCCTCTTTCCCGCCAGACTGCGCTGAACTCCTGACCAGAGGCTTAACTAGGGGATTTGGAGCCCAGGGCAAAATTAATATGCAAGGATTTCATAATGGTTGAGGGGCACGGGCATTGTGGGCTGAGGTGGCAGTGGCTGTGCTGACTTAATGCAACAGGGCATGCAGTGCAAGCCTGTGGCCCTCCTTGTCAAATCATACTGGCCCAGCCCGCCACTGGGAAGGGTGGAGAGGGAATGGGAGGAGCCCCTCTCTTCTCATCCGGCCGGACCGCATGCTGCTGCCTTTCTCCGCCAGGTAGGACACTGCCCTGGCCAGCTCCATCCCCCTCTGCCATGGTGCACATGCCCTCCCTCTTCCCCCCCTTGTTATGCCACTGTTCCTGGCTGTTACATCGTCAGGCTTTTCCACAGGTACGTTCCCATCTATCTCTCAGCTCCCTCTGGCTGCCTCTCTTATCCCTTTGCTGCTGGGTATTCTGCCTCTCCTCTGAGTCACTGTCATCTTAATAGCCTGGGATCCCCCGAAGACTGCAGGGAAGTTGCCAGTCTCTCCTGCACATGCTCAGTGAAGGCCCTGGAGCAGAGCCGGATTAACGGGGGTGCCCAGGGTGTCAGTACCCCGGACCCCCATCTTAAGGGGCCCCCCGGCCGGAGCTCTGCACCGCTCTACAGGTTGCCGGAGCAGGAGGGATCCACGCTGTGCATGCGGCATCCTCCCCCCTCCTCTCAGGCAGCACGGTCGGGGACTGAGTCAAGCAATCTCCAGCCTTCGCTGTTGCCAGGATAGATGCTGCTGGCGGCAGAGGCTAGAGATTCCTTGACTCAGTCCCCGACCGTGCTGCCCAAGAGGAGAGGGGAGGAAGCCGCATGCACAGCCGCACTCCTCCCCCGGCAGCGTGGATCCCTCCTGCCCCAGCAGCCTGGTGTATTCTCTTCTCCCCCAGCTACAGCGCGGCGCCCGTTGCCTGTGACCGGGGGAGGTGAGCAGCACGTGCAGCCGGGGGGGGGGCGGGGGCGCTGGTGGTCGGCGGGGGGGCCCTGCTGATTGGGTGCCTTGGGCCCCCCGGGGGCTTACTCCGGCCCTGCCCTGGAGAAAGGTTACATAAAGGTCACCTGGCTGCTCTGTTACATTTGAGTGGGACAGCACTTCACAAAAAAAAACAACTACAGGGGCTGCAGTCACATATGTAATACACTCCTCCCCTAGGCACAGTGACCTGACACCTAAAAACATGGGGTGACCCTGTCTAACTTTTTGGGATGCTCCCATTTATGTGGGGGTACCACATATATAGTACTGTTAAAAAGTTTTAGGCAAGTGTGGGGAAAAAATGCTGCAAAGTAAGAATGCTTTCAAAAATAGAGTTTTAAGTTTATTTTTATAATTAACAAAATGTAAAGTGAATGAACAGAAGAGAAATCTAAATCAAATAAATATTTGGTGTGACTTTTGCCTTCGAAACAGCATCAATTTTTCTAGATACACTTTCACGCAGCTTTTGAAGGAATTCGTCAGGGAGGTTGTTCCAAACATCTTGGAGAACTAACCACAGATCTTCTGTGTATGTTGGCTTGCTCAAATCCTTCTGTCTTTTCATGTAATCCCAGACAGACTCAAGGATGTTGAGATCAGGGCTCACTTCCAGGACACCTTGTTCTTCTTTATGCTGTAGATTAATCTTAATGACATTGACTGTATGTTTGGGGTTGTTGTCCTCCAATCAGATGCCTTCCTGATGGTATTGTATGATGAATAAGTACTTGCCTGTATTTCTCAGCATTGAGCTCATCATTAATCCTGACCAAATCCCAAACTCCATTTGCTGAAATGCAGCCTCAAATTTGCAAGGAATCTCCACCATGCTTCACTGTTCCCTGCAGACACTCATTATTGTACCACTCTCCAACCCTTCAGCGAACAAACTGCCTTCTGTTACAGGCAAATATTTCAAATTTTGAACCATCAGTCCAGAGCACCTGCTGCCATTTTTCTGCACCCCAGTTTCTATGTTTTCATGCATAGTTGAGTTGCTTGGCCTTGTTTCCACATTGAAGGTATGGCTTTATGGCCATAATTCTTCCATTAAGACCACTTCTGACCAGACTTCTCCGAACAATAGATGGGTGTACCTGGGTCCCACTGGTTTCTGCCACTTCTGAGTTGATTGCACTACTGGGCATCTGATTTTGAAGTAAGCAGGATGTGTCTTTCAGCTGATGCACTAAGTTTCCTTCGCTGACCACTGCGTCTATGGTCTTCAACGTTGCCCATTTCTTTGTTTCTTCAAAAGAACTTGAACAACACATCTTGAAACCCCAGTCTGCTTTGAAATGTAGCCTGGGAGAGACGTTGCTCATGCAGTATAACTACCTTGTGTCTTGTTGCTGTGCTCAGTCTTGCCATAGTCTATGACCTGTGACATGAAACTGTTTTTGACAATCTCATCTTTGTAGCAGAGTGTGGCTGTTCCTCACCCAGTTTTAAGCCTCCTACACACCTGTTTCTGTTTCAGTTAATGACTGTGTTTCAACCTACATTTGAAAATGTTGATCATTATCACCGTTTGGTATGATTGGTTAATCATACAGCTGACTCTAATTCTACAAAAAAAACGTTTGCACATTGGCCCTCATTCCGAGTTGATCGCACGCTAGCTGCTTTTAGCAGCAGTGCAAATGCTATGCAGCCGACCTCTGGGAGTGTATCTTAGCTTAGCAGAAGTGCGAACAAAAGATTAGCAGAACTGCTTTGAAAAAATGTCATGCCGGTTCTGAGTAGCTCCAGATCTACTCCTATCTTGAGATCAGTGCAGACAGTTTAGTTCCTGGTTTGAAGTCACAAACACGCCCTGCGTTCGGCCAGCCACTCCCCCGTTTCCCCAGCCACTCCTGCGTTTTTATCAGACACGCCTGCGTTTTTCAGCACACTCCCTGAAAACACTGAGTTGCCGCCCAGAAACACCCACTTCCTGTCACTCATACTACGAACACTCGAGCGACTGAAAAGCGTCGCTCGAGCTTGTGTAAAACTGCATAGTTTTGTGTGAAAGTACTTCACGCGTGCGCGCTGTGTACCATACGCATGCGCAGAAGTGCCGATTTTTAGTCTGATCGCTGCGCTGCGAAAAACGTCAGCAAGCGATCAACTCAGAATGAGGGCCATTATTGTAGTTTAGACATGGGGTGATTTCTGGATTTCCCAATATCAGTTTAAACTAGAGATGCGCGGGTTCAGATTTACACAGATCTCAGTATCCCAACAGCGGCATCCTGCCCACCAGAATGCTGCCAGCAGGGCAAGCGCTACGAGTCCCCTTGCGGGCTCGCCATGCTGCGGGCTTGGTGGCTTGCTGCGCTCACCACAGGATCTATTCCCACTCTATGGGGGTCATGGACACCCAAGAGTGGGAATAGCCCCTGTGAGCCGGTATTCAAGCTGTTGAGATTCCGGCGTTGGTATCCTGACTGCTGGGATTCCAACAGCCGGCAATTTGTTGCCTCCCATAGATGACATAGATCCAGGTCTTGTAAATGTCTCTGAAAAATATATTCTGTATGTCCACATGCCCACATAGTCATTTTTAATTAATAGTAGAACAAATGTTCCTTTCCTGCAAATGTATTTATTTTTATTTATTATTTACTACTAGATATTTATGTAGTGCACATATATTCTGCAGCGCTTTACAGAGAATATTTGACCACTCACATCAGTCCCTGCCCCAATGGAGCTTACAGTCTATATTCCCTACCACATGTACACGCACACACATTCACGCTAGGGTTAATTTTGTTGGGAGCCAATTAACCTACCAGTATATTTTTGGATTGTGAGAAGAAACTGGAGTACCCAAAGGAAACCCACGCAATTATGGAGAGAACATACAAACTCCACGCAGTTAGAGCCATGGTGGGAATCAAACCCATGATCTCAGTGCTGTGAGGCAGTAATACTAACCATTACACTGTCCGTCTGTTCCATCTGACTACTCTTTTTCAAGTAACACTAGTTTTGGGGTGTGGAATGAAATGTTGAACGTCAACATTTAATGTGTCGACATTCACAAGGTTGACACTAACATACTGTTAACATTGTACATGTCAACTGTCAGAATGTTGAAAAACATATCACTTTAACGCTAACTGCGCATAACACTAACTGCAGCCTAACCCTAACTGCCGCTTAACCCTAACTGCAGCCTAATCCTAACCCTACAGTAACTGCCATATAACCCTAACTGCAATGTAACCCTAACTACAGTCTAACCCTAACCTCAGTCTAACCCTAACTTCAGCCTGGTGGCTTAACTATATTTTTGCAAATATATGTAACTAAGATCTCTGAATTTTCTACTACCATATAGTGTTCAAGTCTTATTGCTAATGCCTCTTGTGTTGGGAAATTCTGTTTTGTATTTTTCTTGTTTAGAATGTGAACATTGTAAATGTCAACAGTCAGAATGTTGACACATATCTACCTATAACTGTAACCCTAATTGCAACCTAAACCTAACTACAACGTAACCCTAACTGCAGCCTAAGCCTAACCATAACCCTAGCTGCAGCCTAAACCTAAATACAACATAACCCTAACTGCAGTCTAATCCTAACTGCAGCCTTACCATAACCCTAACTGCAGTCTAACCATAACCCGAACTGCAGCCTAACCATAACCCGAACTGCAGCCTAACCCTAACCTTATCTGCAGCCTAATCCTAACTACAGTTAAACCCTAACTACAGCCTAACCCTAACTGCAACCTTATCCTAACCCTAACTGTAACCTAATACTAACCCTAACTGCAGCCTAACCCATGGCCGCAACTAGGTGGGGCTAAGGGGGCATGCATCCTGGGTGCAGAATCTGAGAGGGTGCAGAGATGTGTACTTTGCCTACCCTCCTACTTCTCAGCCCTAAGGGGCTACCTTCTGCCAGGTCCATAAACCCTCACTGCAGGTCCCCGCTCCCCATTACCACCAATGTGGACTCCTGGGAAACCAACCCCCCAGGGAAATAGAAGACTTATGAATGGGCGGTGTGGCCGTTCACACACTCCTATGTCTGCACCCAGTCCTGTTCCTCAGGGCCTCCCCTTTCCTGCATGGCAACTCCACCAGAGAAGGACAGGGCGAGAGGAAGCAGCAGCGGCCGATAATTAATCTGGGCACTGAGGTGAGGTCTCTAAATGCCAAAACAGCTGCTGCCTCCCAAAGTATGATCCTAGGTCCCAAATGGCATGCAGGGCTTTGTTTGTAGTCCTACAGCAGATGGCCAGTTGGTGTCATCCCCCCCTCCCCCCATGTGTGTGATACAGTGATTGCATGGCTTACATCAGGTGTATAACACCAGCCAGTCCTAAGGACTCCTCCCTGCAACCAGGATAACCCACATTGTGTCCCCCCGACATCGTGTCTCCTCCTCTTTAATTGGTCCTAGCTCTTGACTCTCGTACTGGGTTTTGTATTCCTACAGCAGTTGGCCAGTCAGAGTCCCCCACAATACTCTGAGGTGCATGTTAGTTTTCTTGTGTTCCTATCAGGGGGGTTTCAACATAGGAGGGGGCCCGTGTGCACCTGCGGCTGGGCCCCCTCCTCTACAGCGTTGTAGACTCCGGCACTGCGCATGTGCAGGTCTCCGGAAATATGGCACCCGCCATGATCTGGAGACCAATTTGACTACCACGCATGCGCGGCGGCCATTTTGGAGGTGATTTCTGGTGCGATTGCAGCGCCCGATGCTGGACGCTGGACAGGTAAGTATTAAAATGGGTGCAATGTGTGCGGTGTGGGCACCTCCTAGACCCAGGGGCCCTAGGGAATGTGTGCTGGATGCACCCTGGCGGTGCTGGTTGTCACTTTGCCAACTATTAATTAATGTGTTTTTGACATGGTTCCAAAGTGTGTGTTTATGTGTGTGCATGGGGGAGGGGGCAAATTAATGCCTTGCCCCGGGTGCCAAATCCTAGTTTTGGCCCTGCCTAACTCCATCTGCAGCCTAACCCTAGACCTAACTGCAGCCTAACCCTATATGCAGTTTGTCCCTAACCTCAGCCTATTCCTAATTGCAGTCTAACCCTAATCTTAACTGCAGCCTAACCCTAGCTGCAACCTAACCCTAGCTGCAGCCTTAACCTAACGGCAGCCTTAACCTAACTGCAGCCTAACTGTAACACTAACTGCAGTCTAACCCTAATTGTCAGCCTAACCTTACTTGTAATTCCTGTGTCGACAGTCTGACTATGGGGGGTTATTCATGTTTGTTAGCACACCAAAAAAGCACATTTGTGGGCAAAACCATGTTGCAGTGCAGGTGGGGCAGATGTTACATGTGGAGAGAGAGTTAGATTTGGGTGGGTTATATTGTTGCTGTGCAGGGTAAATACTGGCTGCTTTATTTTTACACTGCGATTTAGATTTCAGTTTGAACACACCCCACCCAAATCTAACTCTCTGCACATGTCACATCTGCCCCACCTGCAGTGCACATGGTTTTGGCCATTAGTGTGCTTTTTGGTTTGCAAACAAACTTGAATAATGCCCTACATACCTTATTTTAGCTCCAATTTGACTATCTGGGACCTGAGCTCTGTACAGAATATATTACCATATGTGGTGTGTGTTTTGCAAATTTTATCTTACACAAAGTCCTCACTCATACATAGGAAACAGTGTTTATGTAAATTAGAGTCTGAAGTCTGCTATAATGAAGTCTGAAGTCTGCTATAACGAATATTACATATCAGGGAACAAAAAAAAAATTCTGTTTCCTAGATATTAATTATTTGTCCTTTGCTGAAAGCAAATGTTTTCTGTAGTACAGTATGTAAACTTTTGCTTCAAGAAAATTATGGGGCGTATTCCTTATTCTGCCCAATCAGCCCACCATTAACTATGTATCAAATACAACGCGAGTTGCGACTGTGAATCCAAAGTACAGGAGAATTCAGTATTCCTCCGATTGCGAGACAGCTGCTCCCAATAGCCACTTTCCTGGAGAGTCCTAACACTGCCATTTTCACCACAGTGTAATTGTGCAGATAAGTGTGAATACTTGAGTTTACACAAGTGTACAGTGAGGGCTGAAGGAGTTGGCACCTTTTCCAAAAGGAAGGAGCAGGGCTCTGATAATTAAGACCATCTAAAGATGGTGTCAGTTCATATAATTAAGCTCCAAATTCTAAGATTAATGGAGGTGGCCACATCGAGTCACGAAAGGTGAATGCACCCGTTACTTAAAACATGCGGAACAAGTGCTTCTGTGTCTAATGGGGCTGTTCAGTTTAATGAATAGGCCCAAGACTATTATGTTTAAGCTACATATTAAAACAAGGTGATAGCTTTACTGATAGTGTTGTAGAATGCATTAATATTTAGAAACATATAATGTTGTATTGGAAACATTATGCTATTAGATAAGCTTCACTGTTCTAGAAGCACATGTTTTTTGGCAATGTGTCAGGCAGCGGTGCCTACCGCTGCGGCGCCGGATCCTGGCATCCGTTCGTGCTGGCGCGGCTGTTTGCGGTGCTCTGGGCTGCGGAGGAGTGCGGCGCGGTCGGCAATGGGAGTAACAGCTTCTTGGAGGCAGGAGGGAGGACCTAGTGGCCGCAGCCTCCCTGAATTGTCTGCAGTACGGGGACGGCCATGTTGGAGACCAAAGTGCAGCACCAATGAGTGATGGGTCAGTGACAGCCAATCCTGATTCCCTGCTGCCTATAAGTAGGCTGGGATTTTTGCATTCTGTGCCAGTGCTTTGTTGTAGTTACTCTGTGCCTTAGCTCTGTGCTCCCGCAGCTTGTTCTGTGCTTCTCCTGTTAATTGGTCCCATCAGGCCCTCAGAGCTCTCGGCCGACTCTCGCTGCACAACGCCCCTCCAGCGCTCCCAGGTGCAGCCACAGCCCACCTGTGCCTTCGTATCCCACAGGAACTCCGTAGTGGTTCGCCGACTCCAGTTTTCACAGTTCTTCATCCATATCTTCGTATCATCCAGCATCCAGCTTTCACAGTTCTTCGTCCACGTCTTCATATCATCCAGCATCCAGTTTTCACAGTTCTTCGTCCACGTCTTCATATCATCCAGCATCCAGTTTTCACAGTTCTTCATCCACGTCTTCATATCATCCAGCATCCAGTTTACACAATAAACTGATGATAAATGCCCACAGTGCCAGATAAATGCCCCCACAGTGCCAGATAAATGCCCCCAGTGCCAGATAAATGTCCCCACAGTGCCAGATAAATGTCCCCACAGTGCCAGATAAATGCCCCCAGTGCCAGATAAATGCCCCCACAGTGCCAGATAAATGTCCCCACAGTGCCAGATAAATGCCCCCAGTGCCAGATAAATGCCCCCACAGTGCCAGATAAATGTCCCCACAGTGCCAGATAAATGTCCCCACAGTGCCAGATAAATGCCCCCACAGTGCCAGATAAATGCCCCCACAGTGCCAGATATACCCCCAGTGTGCCAGATATGACCCCACAGTGCCAGATATGCACCCACAATGCCAGATACATAAATGCCCCCACAGTGCCAGATATGCCCCCACAGTGCCAGATATGCCCCCACAGTGCCAGATATGCCCCACAGAGCCAGATATGCCCCCACAGAGCCAGAAATGCCCCCCACAGTGCCAGATATGCCCCCACAGAGCCAGAAATGCCCCAGTGTGCCAGAAATGCCCCCACAGTGCCAGATAAATGCCCCCACAGTGCCAGATAAATGCCCCCACAGTGCCAGATATGCCCCCAGTGTGCCAGATATGCCCCCACAGTGCCAGATATGCCCCCACAATGCCAGATACATAAATGCCCCCACAGTGCCAGATATGCCCCCACAGTGCCAGATATGCCCCCACAGAGCCAGATATGCCCCCACAGAGCCAGAAATGCCCCCCACAGTGCCAGATATGCCCCCACAGTGCCAGATATGCCCCCACAGAGCCAGATATGCCCCCACAGAGCCAGAAATGCCCCCCACAGTGCCAGATATGCCCCCACAGAGACAGAAATGCCCCCAGTGTGCCAGAAATGTCCCCACAGTGCCAGATAAATGCCCCCACAGTGCCAGATAAATGCCCCCACAGTGCAATCCATAAATGTGCCCCCCCCCAAATACCTGCGGCGCTGAGAGGGGGAGGAGTACTGCTGTCCGAGAACGGGAGTGCAGGCGGGCGGGCGGCTGGCCGAGTGAGGGTGCGGGTGCGGGTCCGGGTGCGGGTGGGCGGCCACTTGTGTGCGCTATGCGCGTTGCGCGGCGCCGGCGTCTGACGTTAGACACCGGCGCCGCGCAGCGCGCATAGCGCACACACGGACGGGACGGGCCAATGCTGCACACACAGGGCCGGCTCCAGCTTCGAATATGGCAGCGCCAGCGCGCGGCGCCCATTGAGGGTGGCGCCCTGCGCGGCCGCTCTATTCGAACATGCCTAGAGCCGGCCCTGTGCAGCTACCTCCACCTAGCAAGTTCAATGGTTCTCCAAAATTTTGTAGAGGATTCCTTAACCAGTGCGAAATCCAGTTTGAGCTTCAGTCGGCCAATTTCCCATCGCCGCGCACCAAGATCGCATATATTATTTCTCTACTCTATGGTCAAGCTCTGGAGTGGGCATTTCCGCTTTGGGAAAGAGGAGACCCAATCCTCTCCAATTATACTGAATTTGTTTCTTCATTCAGGAAGATCTTCAACGAGCCGGGCCGAACCACCTCAACATCCCTTGAGATCCTTCGTCTTCGGCAAGGCTCGCGTCCTGTCAGTCAGTATGTAATCCAGTTCTGTACCGTATCCTCTGAATTAAAGTGGAATGAGGAGGCCTTAATTGCTGCCTTTTGGAACGGCCTTTCTGACAGGATTAAGGATGACTTGATGGTTCAGGCTGTGCCCACAAAACTGGATGATCTGATTTTGATTTGTAACAAACTGGACTTGCAGTATAGGGAACGTTGTCTGAAGAGATCCAAGCAGGAGCGTCCAAGTCCTTGCTTCTGGTTTAGACCTCGGCAAGATCCCTCTTCAGCAACCGAAGAGCCAATGCAAATCGGTCACTCTCGGCTTTCGGAGGAAGAGCGCTTTCATCGCCGTCAGGGAAACCTCTATATGTATTGCAGTTCTTCAGACCACTTTGTGAAGTCCTGTAAACTCTGGCCGGAAAACTCCCGCTCCTAGCTTACTCCAGAGAGGTTAAGCTAGGAGTTACCTTAGAATCACGTATAGGAAAGGAGCCAACTTTGCCCATTTATTTGGAAATTCCATCTTCAGTCCTCCTAGTCTCAGCTCTATTAGACTCCGGAGCAGCTGGAAACTTTATTTCTTCCACCTTCGTCCAGCAATTTAAGATTCAGACTGTGCCCTTGGAACAGACAATTGCCCTTACGGCGGTGGACGGAAGACAAATCCCTGAAGGTATCATCACCTACCTACCTATCTTAGTATGAAAATGGGCGTATTACACTCCGAATACATCACTTTCCTCATGATTCCCAAAGCCTCTCATGACGTAATTCTTGGACTGCCTTGGTTACAAAAACATAATCCGAAACTTTGTTGGCAAACTATGGAGGTTCAATCCTGGGGAGAATCCTGCACCGATACTTGTTTGGCCTCAGTTAAACCACTTAGTTCGCTTCATGTCTCTGAAATTCCCACAGTTTACCAGTCTTTCCATGAAGTCTTCAGTAAGCAAGGGGCAGATTCTTTACCACCTCACCGTGAATGGGATTGCCCGATTGATTTGATACCAGGCAGGACTCCTCCCAGGGGTCGAATTTACCCGTTGTCAATCCCTGAGACTCAGGATATGGCTGATTACATGCAAGAAAATTTGGCCAAAGGGTTTATTAGACCGTCATCATCTCCTGCAGGGCCTGGATTCTTTTTTTGTCAAGTAAAAGGGTGGAGGCCTGCGACCATGCATTGACTACCGGGGTCTCAATGAGACTATCAAAAACCGGTATCCACTCCCATTGAATCCTGAACAGTTCGATCGAGTGAAGGGGGCCACAGTTTTTACCAAACTTGATCTTCGAGGCGCTTATAATTTGATTAGAATCCGAGCAGGGGATGAATGGAAAATGGCTTTTAATACCCGGTATGGGCATTATGAGTACCTCGTGATCATAGGCGTGCGCAGACACTGACAGGCGGGTGCCGCTCCGGACTTCCCCCCCTCCACGGCATTATAGTGTTCTCTCACCTCCCCTGTCCTGGATATAGACTGCTTACCTGGTCTGCCCAGGTGAGCAGTCTATATCCAGGACAGGGGAGGTGAGAGAACACTATAATGCCGTGGAGGGGGGGAAGTCCGGAGCGACACCCGCCTGTCAGTGTCTGCGCACGCCTATGCTCGTGATGCCATTTGGTCTCTAATGCCCCAGCCATTTTTCAGAGTTATGTGAATGAACTTTTTCGGGATCTTCTCTATAACTGCTTGGTGGTGTACTTGGATGATATCCTAATATTATCCAAAGATCTAGAGTCCCATCGTCTCCAAGTTAAGGAAGTTCTAGCTCTTTTGAAGAAGAATCGTTTATTCTGTAAATTGGAGAAATGTACCTTCGAGGTAACATCCATTCCATTTTTGGGTTTCATCATTTCCGTATCGGAGCTTCGAATGGATCCTGCCAAAGTTCAAGCAATTCGTGACTGGTCAGTTCCCACGTCCATCAAAGGGATTCAACGCTTCCTTGGCTTCGCCAACTTCTACAGAAAGTTTATTAAGGGTTACTCCACCTTGGTTGCGCCCATCATAGCCTTAACGCGTAAAGGAGAGGATCCCTTGAATTGGACCCCTGAAGCTACTAAAGCCTTCCTCGGTTTGAAACAAGCCTTCACGCCTGCTCTCATTCTTCATCAACCCGACCTTAATCGTCCATTTATCGTGGAGGTGGATGCTTCTACAGAGGCAGTTGGGGCTGTCTTATCCTAAGTTTACGAGGACAAGAAGATCCATCCTTGCGGTTATTACTCTCGAAGATTCCTGCCTGCTGAACGAAACGATGCCATCGGGGAACAGGAATTGCTAGCCATTAAGTTAGCATTCGAAGAATGGAGATATCTTTTAGAAGGAGCTCAACATCCCATCACAGTGTACACCGATCATAAAAATTTACTATATGTTCTAACAGCTCAATGTCTCAATCCACAACAAGCGAGATGGGCTCTCTTTTTCACCCGGTTTAACTTCAAACTCACTTATCGTCCTAGATCCTTGAATAAGAAAGCGGATGCCCACTCCTGATCCTTCAATTCTTCTGAATCCAATTATCTAAAAGGTGAACAAGCTATTGTAAGTCCAACATCTTTCTTAACGACTCAGATTTCTTCAGTTCCTGTGCCTCCACCTGGAAAAACATTTGTTGCCCAAAATCTCCGGAAACGGCTATTGACTTGGGCTCATGCTTCATCTTTTATCGGTCACCCCGTGGTTCGCAAGACTCTTGAATACATTCAGCGGTCTTACTGGTGGCCACGCCTTAGAGTTGACATTCAAGAATATGTAGCCGCTTGTTCCAAATGTGCCCAACACAAAAACCTCAGGGGCCCACCACCAGATTTGCTACGTCCGTTGTCCATACCTGGTAAGCCTTGGACTCATATCTCGATGGATTTTATAACTGAGTTACCGCCGTCAAAGGGGCAAAATACCATATGGGTAGTGGTGGATAGATTTTCACAAATTCCACACTTCATTCCTTTAACCGGACTGCCCTTGGCGCGAGTACTTGCCAAACTATTCGTCTCTGAAATCTTTAAGCTGCATGGTCTTCCTTTGGAGATTGTTTCGGATCGGGGCATGCAATTTGTGGCCAAATTTTGGAAAGAACTTTGTTTCTCCTTAGGCATTAAACTGAATCATTCCTCAGCATATTATCCGCAATCGGATGGACAAACAGAACGAGTGAATCAAGACCGGTAGACCTTCCTTTGTTTATCTATTTCATCATCACAAGATGATTGGTCAGACTATCTTCCGCTGGCAGAATTCGCTCATAATAATCTCTTCCATTCTTCTTCTGAATCCACGCCATTCTATGTCAACTATGGTTTCCATCCATGAGTACCGGAATTTCAACCTCTTCCAACTCAAGAAGTACCAGCGGCTGATTTAGTCCTCAAGCAACTTTCCAAAATTTGGACTCAAGTACGCAAGTCCTTAGTTAAAACTTCCAAACGTTATAAATCCTACGCTGATAGGAGACGAAAGGCAGTTCCCAGTTACAAGGTGGGGGACCAAGTCTGGATATCGACTCGTAATCTCAAGTTCAAAGTGCCCTCCATGAAATTTGTGCCCAGGTACATTGGTCCATTTCCTATAGTAAGAGTGCTTAACCCTGTGTCTTACAAAGTTAAACTGCCGTCCTCCTTCAGAATACCTAATGCCTTTCCCATATCTCTCCTGAAGCCTTTGATTCTCAACAGATTTCGTACAGCTTTGCCCAAATCTCCTAAAATTCACAGTTTACAGGACGAAGAATTTGAGGTTAAAGAAATTCTGGACTCTCGTCGTCGTTATGGGCGTCTTCAGTATCTCCTCAACTGGAAGGGGTATGGGCCCGAAGAAAGGTCTTCGATGTTCGCTGAGGATGTCCATGCTCCAACATTACTACAACTCTCAACAGCTGCACAGTGAACTAGGATACTATAGCCTGCAGTGTCTGTTTTGTTTAGGTAATCAAAACAATTACTACAACTCTCAACAGCTGCACAGTGAACTAGGATACTATAGCCTGCAGTGTCTGTTTTGTTTAGGTAATCAAAACAATTACTACAACTCTCAACAGCTGCACAGTGAACTAGGATACTATAGCCTGCAGTGTCTGTTTTGTTTAGGTAATCTGGAGTTATTGTTATATGCAAAATTTAGGCTGTTTAATTGTTAGATATTTGGAGAATTTTGGGATGTCCTCCTCCCATATCATTATGTTTGTTTTAGCTTTTATTACCCACCAGTGGGTGTTGGGCAATGGGTGGGGTCTTAATCAGTGAACCTATACCTTACACATGTTAATGTTAGTTCATATTAGAGTATACTTGGCTGATTAAGCCTGGCTGATTGATCCAGGGTGTAGGACTCGAAGGGAGAAGGCTCAAAGGGAGTAGATATATAATTTTAATATCAAAGCCTGGACTTAGCCTGGACTTAAACTGGACGAAAAACTGAAAGAAAACCTCAAACAACACAAACAACAACAGATGAACTACTTATCAATATCAACTGTATATGCAAATTTATCACCCTCCAACTTTCACTCTGTGAACACTATGCAACCCATTTGCAGAAAGAAACATATGTAAGATCAAGTTTCCATCCATAATCAGGATCACAAAGATCTTCTTTGGGACAATTGTGAGTTCATCTTCTCATCTACAAACACTTAAAAAAAATCAAACAGAATTACCATTGCTTCTTAACCCTCTCACAATCCTTTCATTTCTTACAGCCCAAATACATTTCTGCACCCACTTTATCTACGCTTTTGACTCATTTCATACTAAATCTACACGCATTGAGCCTACACTGCTTTTCTCACCTGTATTTCTGCAATTCTTCTGCTCTGATTCCCTTACAGTCTCCTCTCCTACTTCCACTTTCCCTCATCCTATTTACCTACTTAACACTATGTCAAGGCTTTCTTATACTTCCCACATCACTCGGTGTCTACCTAATAATGTATCTTTATCCTTCCACCATAGTCTCCTGCACCTCCTCCTCTGTCTCCCCTCCATCCCTCTGTTTCCTTCTCCCTCCTTTCATGTTACCCCACTTTCACTCACGTCTGCCCCATGGTCCTGCTACCCCACAACTCAGCCCTGCTCCCTCTCTTCCTTCCCTGTCACCTCCCCACACCCCCATCCACATCACACTGACCTCCCTCCCTGCCCACCTCCTGCAGTTTCCCCTCCCAGCTCAGGCACCCGCACCATCACTACTCTCTCATCATCCCTGCCCTCAAAGTTAATCTCACCTCATCGCTACAGCAACCCTGATAATCTCATTCACATCTCTCCCACAAACTCATACCCCCTATCCTGTGCCCTCTGGAATGCCAGATCTGTTTGTAACAAACTGGTCCCCACTCATGACCTTTTCATTTCCAACTCCCTACACCTACTAGCCATTACTGAAACTTGGATTACACCCTCTGACACTACTTCTCCTGCTGCTCTCTCTGCTGGGGGCCTCACATTCACACACACACCCCGATCTGGGGGTCGCCATGGGGGTGGTGTTGGGGTCCTTTTACCTTCTAGTTACTCCTACCAACTCATACCACCAGAACCGTCCCTTACATTCTTTACATTTGAGGTCCATGCCATACGCCTCTTCCAACCAGTCCATCTTAGACTAGCTGTCATTTACCGCCCCCCTGGCACTGCTTCCAAATTCATTGACAACTTTGCTTCCTGGCTTCCTCACTTCCTCTCTTCTGACATTCCCTCCATTATCCTAGGTGATTTCAACATCCCTATTGACATCCCCACACAATCCCCTGCCTCTAAACTCCTTAACCTCACCTCTTCACTTGGTCTCTCCCAGTGGACCTCCTCGCCCTCCCATGTGAATGGGAGCTCACTGGATCTGGTCTTCACTCACCGCTGTGATATTTCTGATTTTTCCAACTCCCCATTTCCCCTCTCTGACCACCACCTGCTCTCCTTTAACCTATCTCTCTCGTCTTCCCCATCTCTACCTCCTAAGGCTACCATCACTAAGCGTAACATTGAGGCTATTGACACCACATTCCTTTCCTCCCTGTTTGACTCACTTCTCTCTCCTATTCTCTCTCTCTCTCATGCCCTGAACAAGCTACTTCCACATACAATGCATCCCTTACTTCTGCTCTTGACTCTGTTGCTCCACCAACCACTATTCACCCTCGCAAATTAACACCTCAACCCTGGCACACCAAATGCACCAGATATCTGCAAAAAAGTACTGCTGAGCGACACTGGAGGAATTTACGCTCTAAGGCATACTTCCTCCATTTCAAACTTAGGCTCTCATCCTTCCTCTCATGCCCTTTCTCTTGCTAAACAGTCATACTTCAAGAACCTCATCTCCTCCCAGTCTTCCAACCCCCGGCGCCTCTTTGCCACTCTCAACTCACTCCTCTGCCCACCTCCACCTCGTCTCCCTTCCTCACTCTCTGCTCTTGACTTTGCCAGCCTTCTCCCATGCCTTACCAACCCTCCCCATCCCTCGCACCTACTCTGACATCTTTCTCCCATGCATCTGGAGAGGTAGTCATGGCCCTCATTCGTTCCTGTCCCCTTACCACCTCCCCACTTGACCCTATCCCCTCCCGCCTCCTCCGCTACCTCTCTCCTTCTGCTTGTTCCCATATTTCCCACCTTCTCAATCTCTCCCTCTCATCAGGCACTGTCCTGTCTGCCTTCAAGCATGCACTCATCTCTCCTATTCTTAAAAAACCTACCCTTGATCCAAACACTCTCTCTGACTACCGACCCATCTCTCTCCTCCCTTTTGCCTCCAAACTCCTTGAGCGTATTGTCTACAACCGCCTTACTTCCTTTCTTTCCTCACACTCACTGCTTGACCCATTCCAGTCTGGCTTCCGTCCTCTCCACTCCACTGAAACTGCCCTTACAAAAGTATGCAATGACCTCCATGCTGCTAAATCTAAGGGATACTACTCTATACTTATTCTACTTGATCTCTCTGCTGCTTTTGACACTGTGGACCATCCTCTCCTACTGCAAATCCTTCACTCCATTGGTCTGCGTGACACTGTCCTCTCTTGGCTGTCCTCCTACCTTTCTGACCGTTCATTCTCTGTCTCCCCTCATGACTCCACCTCCCCCTCACTTCCACTAACTGTAGGTGTATTCCAAGGTTCTGTCCTTGGTCCTCTTCTCTTCTCTCTCTATACGTCCTCACTAGGTAAGCTCATTAGTTCTTTTGGTTTCCAATATCATCTCTATGCTGATGACACCCAAATCTATCTTTTCTCTCCATACCTCTCCCCTGCTCTCCTCACTCGTATCTCCAACTGTCTCTCTGCTACTTCTTCCTGGATGTCCCAGCGCTTTCTTAAACTTAACATGTCTAAGACCGAGCTGATCATCTTCCCTCCCTCCCGCATAACCTCACCTTCTACAATCTCATTATCTATTGATGGCACTGATATCTCCTCTAGCCCCCAAGTGCGCTGTCTTGCAGTAATCCTTGACTCCTCCCTCTCCTTAAAACCACACATTCAGCACCTCTCACAAACCTGCCGTTTTCATCTAAAAAATATTTCCAGGATCAGACCCTTTCTGACCCAAGATGCTACTAAGACTCTTATTTACTCACTGGTCATCTCCAGGCTGGACTACTGTAATCTCCTCCTGACTGGCATTACTGACAAATACCTCTCTCCACTCCAATCTATCCTCAATGCTGCTGCCCGGCTCATCTTCCTCACCACACGCACTACGTCCACCTCTCCTCTCTTACTAGACCTTCACTGGCTTCCCTTCCCTTTCAGAATCCATTTCAAGCTTCTCACACTCGCTAACAAAGCCCTCACCCACTCCTCTCCCATCTACATCTCTGACCTTATCTCCATTTACACTCCCACGCATCCTCTTCGCTCTGCTAATGCACACCGACTCTCCTGCCTATGGATTACTTCCTCCCACTCCTACCTCCAAGATTTTTCACGTGCTGCACCACTTCTCTGGAATTCCCTACCTCTCCCCCTCAGACTCTCCACCTCTCTACAAAACTTCAAACGGGCTCTCAAGACCCACTTCTTCACCAAACCCAGCCAAATCTCATCCTAACCCTCTGTTCTACGCTCTCTATGTACCCCATCTGTGTCACCCCTTTCTGTCTACCCCTCCCCTTTAAAATGTAAGCTCTCATGAGCAGGGCCCTCTTCCCTCATGTGCTTATCCTTTCTTACTTTAATGATCTTCAACTGCACCAAATCCAGCAGTCTTCTGCCACCTGATACTTATTCCAGTGTCATCTGCTGATGTAACTATGTTCATTTACCCTGTACTTGTCCTATACTGTCATCAACTGTAAGTTGCTGTTTTCCTGTTTGATTATTTGTTTATGTACTCTGTAATTGGATGCTGCGGAACCATATAAATAAAGGATAATAATAATAATAATGAATCCAAGACTTCCACTCCAAAAATCCTAACAAAGCCCAAAGGTGTTCGGAGACCACCCTCAAGGGGGGATTACTGTCCAGCAGCGGCACTTACCGCTGCGGTGGTGGGTCCTGGGGTTTGTCCGTGCTGGCGCGGCTATCTGCGGTGCTCTGGGCGGCGGGGGAGTGCGGCGTGGTTGGCAATGGGAGTAACAGCTTCCTGGGGCAGGAGGGAGGACCTAGTGGCCGCAGCTTCCCTGTAGTGTCTGCAGTACGGGGACGGCCATGTTGGAGACCAAAGTGCAGCACCAATGAGCGAGGGGTGAGCTTGTTCTGTGCTTCTCCTGTTAATTGGTCCCATCAGGCCCTCCGAGCTCTCGGCCGAATCTCACTGCACAACGCCCGCCAGCGCTCCCGGGTGCAGTCACAGTCGCCCGCTCACCCACCGGTGCCTTCGGATCCCCAGGAACCCTGTAGTGGTTCGTCGACTCCAGTTTTCACAGTTCTTCATCCATGTCTTTGTATCATCCAGCATCCAGTTTTCACAGTTCTTCATCCACGTCTTCGTATAATCCAGCATCCAGGTTTCACAGTTCTTCACCCTCATCTTCATACCATCAACCAACCAGACTTCACAGTTCTTCAACCTTGCCACTGCATCACTCTACAACTCGACTTCACATTTCTTCAGTCTCGTCCTTCTATCAACTTGCATCCATTCTTCACAGTTGTACAATCTCGGCCTCATATCATTCAGTGACTTCATTCCCAGCAGTTTCCCTATCCTGAACCAGTTAGCCCCAGCTTCCTACGGATTCATTCCTATCTGTTGTCTTCAATAAATATATGAAAAAGAATTACCTTTGTCCTCCTTGTTTCCAGCACTCAGGGGCATCTGCTCCTTCGGTTGGACTGAGTCCAACGGATCCACAAACACCACCTGCCCTGACACAATGGGGTTTATTTACTAAGTCCCGATTTTGTCCGATTTTTGTTTTATTTTCTAAGTGGCAACACGGGAATTTACTAAGCACAAATCTCAGTAGTGTTTGGGATATTCGTAATGGTTTTCATGGCAGAGATCAGAAAGACGAATGAATAGACCATTGGTCAAATGCGGTTGTTTGTTCATACAACACGGGAATTTACTATTCATTCGTATTTGGGTGTTTGTCTCTGAATGCTCAATTGCGGGAGTATTTTTTTGCGATTCGTTAAAAAAAGCAGCAAAAAAATAGACCTGCTTTTTCCTGGCTAGTTTGGATAATCATGCACGGATCAGTGAGATCTATGCATGGTTATCTGTGGGAATGGGTCTGTTTAGCTTAAAAATGTAAAAAAAAAAATTGCGTGGGGCCCCCCTCCTATGCGTAACCAGCCTCGGACTCTTTGAGCCGGTCCTGGTTGTAAAAATACAGGGAAAAAATTTATTGGGGTTCCCCCATATTTAAACAACCAGCACTGGGCTCTGTGCCTGGTCCTGGTGCCAAAAATACAGGGGAACAAAAGATGTAGGGGTCTACCGTATTTTTAACACCAGCACCGGGCTCCACTAGCCAGAGAGATAATGCCACAGCCGGGGGACACTTTTATATTGGTCCCTGTGGCCCTGGCATTAAATCACCAACTAGTGACCCCTGGCCAGGGTACCCTGGAGGAGTGGGGACCCCTTAACTCAAGGGGTCCCCCCCTCCAGCCACCCAAGGACCAAGGGTGAAGCCCGAGGCTGACCCCCCCATCCGTGGGCGGTGGATGGGAGGCTGATAGCCTTTTGTGTAAAAAAGAATATTGTTTTTTTGTAGGAGAACTACAAGTCCCAGCAAGCCTCCCCCGCAAGCTGGTACTTGGAGAACCACAAGTACCAGCATGCGGGAAAAGAACAGGCCCGCTGGTACCTGTAGTTCTACTACAAAAAAATACCCAAATAAAAACAAAACACAGACACCGTGACAGTATAACTTTAATGTACATACATGCACACTTACATACATACATACTTACCTATGTTGACACGGAGCCCCTCGGTCCTCTTCTCCAGTAGAATCCATGGGGTACATGTAAATAAAATATATACTTACAAAAATCCAGTGTAGATCGGTCCTTTTCTTTGTAGTTGTAATCCACGTAATTGTTAAAATAATAAAACAAAATACCCAAACCACGAACTGATAGGGGTCCCATGTTTACACATGGAACCCCTTTCCCCGACTGGTGGGACCCCCTGTGACTCCTGTCAAAGAGGGTCCCGCCAGCCAATCAGGGAGCGCCACGTCATGGCACTCTCCTGATTGGCTGTGCGCTCCTGCCCTGTCAATCAGAAGGAACGCACTGGTTACAAAGTAGCATAGCGGCGCTCCATTATAACCAATGGTGGGAACTTTGCAGTCTGCGGTTAACCGCAAGTTAATTGGGGTCACTCACAAGAGGCAATCAGGAGAGCGCCATGACGTAGCGCTCCCTGATTGGCTGGCGGTACCCTCTTTGACAGGAGTCACGGTGGGTCCCGCCAGTCGGGGAAAGGGGTTCCATGTGTAAACATGGGACCCCTATCAGTTCGTGGTTTGGGTATTTCGTTTTATTATTTTAACTAGTACGTGCATTACAACTACAAAGAAAAGGACCGATCTACACTAGATTGTTTGTAAGTATATATTTTATTTACAGGTACCCCATGGATTCTACTGGAGAAGAGGACCGAGGGGCTCCGTGTCAACATAGGTAAGTATGTATGTAAGTGTGCATGTATGTACATTAAAGTTATACTGTCACGGTGTCTGTGTTTTGTTTTTATTTGGGTATTTTTTTTGTAGTAGAACTACAGGTACCAGCAGGTCCGTTCTTTTCCCGCATGCTGGTACTTATGGTTCTCCAAGTACCAGCTTGCGGGGAGGCTTGCTGGGACTTGTAGTTCTCCTACAAAAACAATATTCTTTTTTTACACAAAAGGCTATCAGCCTCCCATCCACTGCCCACGGATGGGGGGACAGCCTCGGGCTTCAGCCCTGGTCCTTGGATGGCTGAAGGGGGGGACCCCTTGATTTAAGGGGTCCCCACTCCTCCAGGGCACCCCGGCCAGGGGTGACTAGTTGGGGATTTAATGCCAGGGCCGCAGGGACCAATATAAAAGTGTCCCCCGGCTGTGGCATTATCTCTCTGGCTAGTGGAGCCCGGTGCTGGTGTTAAAAATATGTGGGATCCCTACGTCTTTTGTACCCTGTATTTTTGGCCCCAGGACCAGGCGCAGAGCCCGGTGCTGGTTGTATAAATATGGGGGAACCCCATTCAATTTTTTTCCTGTATTTTTGCAACCATGACCGGCTCAAAGAGCCCGAGGCTGGTTACACATAGGAGGGGGAACCTCACGCAATTTTTTTTTTTACATTTTAACCCTTTAAACACTTCTCATCATGCACACAATGAAGCCCTGCACGGATCTCACTGATCCGGCCGGGATTCATTGTGTTTTGTCAGGCAGTGTTTTACTAATCACTCCCGTAAAACATTGCCCGACATTACGAATCACATCGACATCGGAAAATACGAATGTAGAAAACTCGGCAGCTTAGTAAATTACCATATCAGGATTCAAAAAGTTTCAGTAAATTACGTCCGATACAATTCGAGATCAAACTCCCTTAAAAACGACACAAACACGAATATTAGTAAATAAACCCCAATGTCTGTGTTCATCTATGTCTGTGTATAAATAACCTGGTAGTGAATGTGGTCAGAAGCAAACGTGTTAGAGCCCCATAACAGTTACAAACCTAGACCAACCTTTAACCATTCAAGCAAACAATAACAAAAGTATTGTGACCGGAATCACATAGACCAGATAAACTTCACCAGTTTCTTTATTTCTTTGTTATACCGCTTTTCCACTAGCTAAATTTACCCGTGTGTTTGCACGGGGGCGCGCATCAACACAGGTTTTTAGTAAGTGGAAACGGCTCAACACGGGTTGAGTGACCCTGGAATCCTACCTGGGTAGCTACCTGGGTTGAACACGGTAACACGGTAATGACCCGGGTAATTGTGCAGTGGAAACGGTCATTACCCATGTTTTCAGACCCGAGTAATGAGTGACATCAATAGCTTTTACAGAGCTTACCCGGGTTAAGTGGAAGCAGATCCGACCCGGGAATAACCCGTGTCAAAGTGCAGTGGAAACGACGGGGTTCGCCATGCTTCGGGCAAGGTGCCTCACTGCGCTCGGCACAGGTTACCGTTCCCAATTGTATTCCATGTGGATCGTTAAGTATGAAAAGGGTAAAAAAATTTGTGAAAAACTCATGTCGACCTTTTGACCTGTCGACCTAGAACATGTCGACCTAGAGACCCTGTTGAACTAGAAACCCTGTTGACCTAGTTACTGTCGACCAATAGTGGTCGACCTAGATAGTGTCGACCTAGTTACTGTTGACCTAGAGACCAGATCCCCTTATAACCAATACAGGGAAATGGCATGGATGTTCCCATTTGAATGTATATAGTGTATCTCTGATTTCTCCCCCCCCCCCCAAGAATGTAACAGCTGCATAATAGGGGTAAGGGGCAATCAGGGAGATTGCTACTGTTTCAGGGAGTCTCCTGCAGAATGAGAGAGGGTTGGCAACTCTGCTCTGCCACAATATATTTATGTGAAACACACCCATCACTGAAATAATATTCATAAACCTGATAATCACAGGATTCTAGTTACAGCTCAGGAAAAACTGAAGTGTTACAGGTAGCTTATCATTGACTTAATCAATGCAGAATAAGAGTAACAAGCTTTTATTTTATGGAATCCATGAAGCTTAGATAGTGTGTTGAAAATTGTTTGAAATTCATGGCCGGTTTGTCAGAGAAATTGATTTTATTACACATTCCGCTGCATTTCTTTAAAATATGCAAAAGAGCTTGAGCAGAAAAACTGTTCAGAGTGTGCCTGCCAGGGTGTAAAACAAAAAAGTATTACCAGCAGTCACTAAGTCAAATGGATTTCAGTTTTGGAAGATATTGCTTTCAAAAATGTAATTATTTGAAAATACACAGCTCACTTTTCTCTGTGATGTAAAAAGAAGGACTACGCACAATGTCCATTGAAGTTTCTTGGAGGAAATATGACTCAGTAATTAACATCATCAAATTGTTTAACTATGGTATAAAGAGCCATCTGTCGCCTTTTGGCTAAGATCAAGTGTAGTACCTGCTCGAGGGAAACACAGGGTGGAGTATCTGTTCTTACACTAGGAGCGTGAGAGGTTCCTAGATGTGGAATGGAGAAACACTTTGTGGAGTACCAAATGCTGGGGTGTGGCGCTGCCTCTGGTCGAGAGGGGAGAAAAACTAGGCTTAGTATCCACCGTCCTTCTAAGGGGATGAAAAAAGGCCCCTTGCGTGGAGTGGAGAAAGGCCTGGTCTAGTATCTCTTCTCGTACTGGGGGTTGACCCTGGCACCGAGTGGGTATGAAACTGGGTCTGGCTGAGAGGTCGGGAGCAGCTAGAAGCTCGAGGTGTTTCGTGCCCCTGGAACTGGAAGGGACAGGGGTGCCGGAAATGCACTGGGGTTTCGAGCCACCTTTGCACTAAGGCACTTTAGCACTTAACACTTCAACCCTTCCTGTCTGCACCCACCTCCTTTGCCCTGGCCTTTTGGCTAGGGTAAGGAAAATTTTTTATACCCCCCGGCCTTCTGGCTGGGGCTTATTTATTTATTTATTTATGCCCACTCACGTGTTTTGCACTTGTGCACAGCACTAGCACTTTTTATGTTTTTTGTAGTGTGTCACGTCACGGTTTTGTTGGGGTTAAGGTGAGACCCTTATGGGCCACCCTCTCTCCTAAGTTGCTGAGGCCCTCTCCTTTTGGGGAGGGCCAGAGGCTGATATCGGTCCCCAGGGGGAAGCTTCGGCCAACCCTGGGGACACACGAGGGTCCCTCCGCGCTTCGGCAAGGGGGGACCCACAGTCCCTTTTTTCCCTCAGTAGGCCTTCGGGCTCTGAGGGTTAGGGGAGTAACGGGGCCCTTCTCCTTTCGGAGAGGGTCCAAGAACCTTCGCCCCCAGCACGTTTGGTCACAGACACTGGGTGATGAAGTCACGCACCTCGGGAAAAGAGAAAAGAAAAAATAAATAAAAAATAAAGAGCCATCTGTCTCAGGCTTCAAATACTTTCTGGAACTATGGGAATCAGATCTAATAAATAATCACACTATACCTGACTGCATAAGGTAGATACAGGTAATTAGGTGTTTGCAGGGGTTAAAGTGAGCCGGAACGGGGCGGAACTGTGTTCCGTCAGTTCCACCTGAAGACGGAACGCAGTTCTGCCTCCTCCGGCTCACCTCACCCGATGTGTGCCGGCGCCGCAGGGAGATGCGGGGCGCCCATTGTTACCAGCGGCGCCCAGCTCTCCCCACACAGTGGAAGCCCGGCGGAAGGAGCTCACTACTGAGCTCCAGCTCCCAGCTCCCGGCTCAGTGCATGCTATGAGAGAGACATCATGACGTCTCTCTCATAGTGCAGGGAGCCGGACGCCAGGAGACCACAGCGGTCGGACGCAGGAGCGGGGCTTACTGGGGGCAAACTACAGGGGCTCATTACTACTGGGGGCATTACTACTTGGGGCACACTACTGGGTGCATAACTACAGGGGCTAAACTACTGGAGGCATTACTATTTGGGGACTAAACTGCAGGGAGGCTAAACTACAGGGGGGCTAAACTACAAGGGGTCAAACTACTGGGGGCATTACTATCTGGGGGCTAAACTACAGGGAGGATAAACTACAGGGGGGCTAAACTACAGGGGGCATTACTACTTGGGGCAAGCTACATGGGGCTAACTACTGGGGGCAAGCTACATGAGGCTAACTACTGGGGGCAAACTACAGGGGTGCATTACTGCTGGGGGCATAACTACAGGGGCGCAATACTACTGGAGACATAACTACAGGGGCATTACAGCGAGGCTAAACTACAAGGGGGCATTACTACTGGGGCATTACTACTTGGGGCAAGCTACAGGGGGCAAGCTACAGGGGGCTAACTAGGGGGGCAAGCTACATGGGGCTAACTACTCGGGGAAGCTACAAGGGGAAGCTAGTAGTTTGCCCCCAAACTACTGGGGGCAAACTACAGGGGCACATTACTACTTGGGGCATAACTACAGGGGGGATAAACTACAAGGGGGCAAACTACAGGGGGCATAACTACAGGGGTTAAACTACTGGGGGCATTCCTACTTGGGGCAAACTACATGGGGCTAAACTACTGGGGGCATTACTACTGGGCGGCTAAACTACTGGGGGCATTCTTGCAGGGGCTAAACTACAGGGGGCATTACCACTGGGGGCTAAACTACATGGGGCTAAACTACTGGGGGGCATTACTACTGGGCGGCTAAACTACTGGGGGCATTCTTGCAGGGGCTAAACTACAGGGGGCATTACCACTGGGGGCTAAACTACATGGGGCTAAACTACTGGGGGGCATTACTACTGGGGGCTAAACTACTGGGGGCATAACTGCAGGGGCTAAACTACAGTGGGCATTACCACTGGGGGCTAAACTAAATGGGGCAAACTAAATGAGGACTAAACTACAGGGGCTAAACTACTGGGGGCATTACCACTGGGAGGCTAAACTAAAGTGGGGGTAAACTACTGGGGTCATAACTGCAGGGGCATTACTAATGGGGGGCTAAACTACTGGGGGCATAACTACTGGGGCTAAACTACATGGGGCTAAACGACTGAGGGCATTACTACAAGCAACATTATTACTGGGGGCAATACTACACAGGGGCATTACCATTAAGGGCATTACTAATGGGGGCACTACTAATGAGGGCATTGTAAAGGGGGCACTTCATAAGGGGCATCACTCCTGGGGGCACTACTACTGGGGTCATTGCATACGGGGCACCACTACTATGGGCTCTATATAAGGGGCAATACCAGTACAGTGGACATTGCATAAGGAGCATTACTACGGTACTCATTGTAAAAGGGGCGCGACTGCTGTGGGCATTGTGTATTACGGGGTGCTACTACTGTGGGCATTATGTGTATTAGGGGTGCTACTACTGTGGGCATTATTACTATTGTGTGACCAAGCCCCTTTCATTATGAGACCATGCCCCCTTTTTGGGGGCAATACTTTTATTGCATGGGTGCCGTGTGGAGGGAGGGTGAGTTCTACCACCTCTCAATGACCACTTTAAGCACTGTGTGTTTGTATTTAGGGTGTGTGCCGGGTGCTACCAACATACGGTACAGTATATGTTTATTTGATTTTCTAATGAGATAGCTAAAAGTGCAAATTTGATATGCCCACAAACCAATATGCTGGGTGCCTCATTCCCCTATACTGTGTTCAGTGGTGCACATTGGGGGATTCTGAGTACCCAGAAACCACCCCTGATGGACAAAATATGAATATATCTACAATCCTAGCCCTTTCGCAGTTTTATGAGAATTACATAATTTTAGCCCTACCTATACATATGCAAATTGCAGCATTATGCCGCGAGGGACGGGGTCAAATGATGCAAGTTGCTGGCTCCACCCCCATCAATGACCTTTTGCTGCATCTTAGACTTCCAGTAAGTGAGAGAGGGAGCATGTGTGTGTTTGTATTCTATTTCTTTGTAATATATGCGAGTCTCAGAACAAATTTAGACGAACAGTATAAGAAATGTAAGGTGTGTTCCTGGATGCTGACTGGGAGGTAACAGGGGTGTGGCTAAAAAGACACATGAAGATGTTGCATCTTAAGGATGTGTTGCTGAAAATGGTTGCATCCAAAGACACAGAGCCACTCCCATATTGTGGGTTCAATCCGCGTGAAGTTCGCAAATTGCCATTGCTACAGTGTATAAATGGCAACAACTTCACCCTATCGCCTCTCACTTTTCGCCCAACCAGCCATATGCCAAATTCACACAAATGTTCTTCCCTACCCAATACGGCAGCGAACACTTTTGTGCGAGATAGGGCTGCCGTACAGTGCGCCTATTGCGGCACTGATTTGACCAGGCAAATAGTTTCACCAGCAATTGAATTCCCCCCAATAGCTCATGCTTAGATGCAGGCTCGGACTGGGCTGCTGGGGAATCGGTGAATTCCCTGGTGGGCCCCGGTAATGAATAGACACGCCCTCTATCGTGGGAGGTCAGGGGCCTAGCACAAATCACTATAGTGGGCTGCACAGTGCAGCTGCTTGCTGGCAGTCGTCAGAGACTGCTGACTGACCCAGCGATGGCTGCATCATTGGTAACATCAGCGGGGGAAGTAGTTCAGAACAGGCTGCTTCAGGAGGCACACAGGAGCCAGGTTAGAGGCTGTTGTATAACTGGTCTGGGTGGTGGGTGGGGTAATGAGGCCTTGGGCATTGCACTACTAGGAGATAAATTCCATGAGACACTGCAGAGGGGCAAGAGGAGCATGTGCTGAGCTCTGATTGGAGGAGCCCATCACATGCTCCTCTGACCCATAGCGATCAGCAGCAGTATAGCCTCATGGGAGTGACTTATCAGCTGCTGACTGAAGCTGTGGTTCTAGCTGACTACACTCAGTACTGATCCCTTCTGTAACATGTCATTGGCTCCTAACTCCCTTCTATAGATATAATGCTCTCAGTGTTCCCTTTACCTCTCTGTGTCCCCTATACACAGCTCAGTGTCCCATATACTTCTGTTTTTCCCCTATACACATCTCAGTGTCCCCTACGTCTCCTTGCATTCTGTATACCTGTGTCTCTCCTATGAATATCACAATGTCTCCTAAACCTATCTCAGTGTTCCCTATACCTGTGTCTGTTATACCTTTGTCTGTGTCCCTTATACCTGTTTCCCTTATACCTCTCTCAGTATCCCTTATATCTCTGTGTCCCCTATACCTGTGTCCCTCTGTGTCCCCTATACCTCTCTGTGTCCCCTATATCTGTGTCAACTATACATCTCTCAGTATCCTTTATACCTCTCTCTGTGTCCCCTATACCAGTGTCTCTTATACCTCTCTCTATGTCCCCTGAATCTGTGTCCCCTATACCAGTGTCCCTTATACCTCTCTCTATGTCCCCTGAATCAGTGTCCCTTATACCTCTGTGTCCCCTATATCTGTATCCCTTATACCTCTCTGTGTCCCCTATACCTCTTTCAGTATCCCTTATACCTCTCTGTGGGCAGGATGTACTAACCTTGTGCATTACATCATGCCACATATCACGTGCATACTAATCGAATATGTACTCTCGTTTATGACACGGGATTCCATCTGCGCAGAAGGCCACAGCGGCTGCGGGGGATGCTAGGAGTAATCCGATTGAATCCCAGCTAGGAATGCAGAAAGAAGCCCATAGGTTTCTATAAGGTAACGCCAGCACCCACCGCGTCCAGGGCTTAGTACATTTGGAAATATGGTAAAAAAAACCTCAAAATAGGGTTTTTACAACATTTTTGCTTTAGTACATCCTGCCCTGTGTCCCTTATACCTCTCTTTGTCCCCTATATCTCTCTCTCTGCCCCCTATACCTGTGTCCCCTATATCTTTGTGTCCTCTATACCTCTGTTTGTCCCCTTTATATCTCTCTGTCTACCCTATATCTGTGCCCCCTTTATCTCACTGTGTATATAGTATACTATGACTCTCCTAAATGGCTGACCACTTCTCTCTGGTGGTTAGTCACACCCATTCAGCTGACGGGCCAAACCCCTTAGTGGGCCCCTGTAGATAAGTTCCCCTAGTGGTCCTTCATGCCCCAGTCTGACACTGCTCAGGTGGAGAAATTGCACCAGACTTTAATGGAGCATCTGTTGGTGCTGCAAGTGGACTTCTCAGTCCTTACATATTTGTATGCACAGATTACACTAGGGAAGGGTTTTAT
Source organism: Pseudophryne corroboree (assembly GCF_028390025.1). Classification (NCBI taxonomy): domain Eukaryota; kingdom Metazoa; phylum Chordata; class Amphibia; order Anura; family Myobatrachidae; genus Pseudophryne; species Pseudophryne corroboree. The sequence goes on from NC_086444.1 coordinate 1,070,697,062, forward strand.
AGCAGCATTAGTTTAAAGTCACAGATGCAACTGCGGTAAAACTGCCTCCAACTCAGAATCAGGTCTATAAGTATTTACTTGATATACAAATCACACATAATACTGTATTTAACACACTTCTCCAAACAGAAATTGCTTGTTATTTAATACGCTCATCAAGCAGAAGATAGGGTATTTAATACGCTTATAAAGCAGCATTGAAAGCAAGTCGACCAAAATTGCTCCTGCACTGTGTGCTGAGTTAACCGGATTGCCCTTATCCATCTGTTTGGTATCATAGCCATCATCATTATCAGCCCAAACATGCACCAGCGCTGGTGCCGAATATCTGTCTAATAGCAGGCGTATTTATACGTGTGCACAACTATAGATGTCCCAAAATTTCATAGACTGTCCTCTAAATGCCTCATTACAGCCATGTTCTGTCCTCTGTTCTGTTTGCGTATGACTCTACATGGCTCGTAGCTGCCTACAGGGCCGGATTGGTACAACAGGATGCTGGGATGGTTTGCTGGGTGCCGCACACTAGGCAAATAACCCAACTGCAGTCAGCGCAGTGAAAGGCCAGGCATCACACATATCCAGGCTTGCTGCGGCTGGATTATTTACATACTGGTCAGCACCCAGCAGGGACTAGCCCAACCTACCACGGAGCTCAGAGACAAACCCAGACAGGAGCTGCTGTGGAGTGCGGACATGATGACAGAGGAACAGCAGCTCTCTACCTGCTTCTAACCTCAGCTGCTGAGCCTGCACACCTGTGCCTAGCACCACACACACTGCCCACTATACCCAGCACCTCACACACTGACACACACAGCCCCTGTACCCAGCACCTCACACACTGACAGACACAGCCCCCTGTACCCAGCACCAGACACACAGACCCTGTACCCAACACCTCACACACTGACACACACAGCCCCCTGTAACCAGCCACACACACACTACCCCCTGTACCCAGCACCTCACACACACTGACACACACAGCCCCTCACACACTGACACAGATATCTGTACACAGCACATCACACACTGATACACAGCTCCCTGTACTGAGCACCTAACACACTGACAAACACAGTCCCCTGTACTCAGCACCACACACACTGACACACACAGCCCCTGCACCCAGCACCTCACACACAGTCCCCTGTACCCAACACCTCACATACTGACACACACAGCTTCCTGTAGCTGGCACCACACACACTGCCCCCTGTACCCAACACATCACACACTGACACACACAGCCCCTCAAACACTGACACAGATACCTGTACACAGCACATCACACACTGACACACAGCCTCCTGTACCCAGCACCTCACACACTGACACACAACCCCATTTACCCAGCACCACACACATTGACACACACAGCCACCTGTACACAGCACCACACACAGCCCACTGTGCACAGCACCACACACACTGGCGCTCACAGCCCCTGTACCCAGCACAGCACACAGTGACACACAGCTCCCTGTACACACCTCACACACACTGACACACACAGCTCCCTACACACAACCCCCTGTACACAGCCCCACACACACTGACACACACACAGCCCCCTGTACCCAGCACCACACACACTGACACACAGCTCCCTGTACACACAGCATCTCACACACTGACACACAGCCCCCTGTACACACAGCACAATATACACTGTCAGTATTGCTTTGGGCATTCCTAGATGGTTGTCTAATCAGACGCAGTTGTAATATAGTATGGGCATGTTATAGGAGTGACACAGACATGTTGCTGATAGTGGTTATGTATAGAGACACTGAATTGCTCACATTGGAGACCATACTCAGACAGATGATCTGCACCTCGCATAGGGCTGGTGAAAGCGTCAGTGGCGCAACCAGTGATGGCGTCTAATGACACACAAAGCATAATTACAGCATCTGTGGACACTGACAGTGGGTGTCTCAGTCCTTGTCATTCATACGCACAGATGTACACCAGGGAGCTGCATTAGCATAAAGTAGCAGACACAATTTCTGTAAAAGACCCAAGGAAGGCTGCAACTGCATCCAACAGAATCAGGTCCTAGAGGAGCGAGTTTCCTGCCCCGCATCACAGACTCTACCCCCTCAACAGACTCCGCCTCCATTAGTGCTGCATCCAGAAATTTCCCTGGCAGGTTTTCTATACCAATCCGCCCCTGGTTGCCTATATTTGGTTCTAGAGCATGAGCAGAAGCCAACATGCACGTTGCGATCCACAGATGGCCTTGCATTCATCTCAGCATCAGCCCCAATGTTAAATTGAAATCATGAATCTTCTTTGGTAAAATTGCAATGAATTAGCTTTATTAAATTAAAAGCAGTCTATACTTAGAACTTTAATTCACTTGCTGAGTCCCTTAATCTTTCTTTTCTCAATGTTAAAAGAATCTGCAAAGTAAAATAGATGCAAAATACACATAATTCAATTAATTCACCCCTATTATACCTTATTGTTGCTTACAGTATTGAAGTTAACTTTTGATGTGCTCATCACAAACCTTTTAGCAGCTAATATAGTCTGTAGCAATAAGCTGCAATTTCACCATCAAGTATCTGTATATAGCACAGTTAGGGGATCAATGGAGAATTTGTCATAGGAATAGCCAATTCACAGGCCTGTGTGCAAGGTCCACTGGTGACACCCTCCCCCCTCATGCCCAACACAACTGGGAGCGAGGGCATAGTTGCCATAGGTGCAGGGAGTGCAGCTGGTATGGGGCTCAGAGCTAAGAGGGGCCAACCCTCCCTGTCAAAGATACATGTGTTATAAACATTTTCCCCCATTGGGTGATGTAAGAGGCACTTACACACTTTTGCCTTGGGGCCTACAATATATATAGTTATGCCCCTGGATATGCTCATTGTAATGTGGCATAAAATTAACAGGAGGGCCCAATACTGTTACATACTATGAAATGGGGCGCTGTAATGTGGCAATATATGAAGTGGAGTCATTATAATGTGATACAATATAAACTGGGGGCATTGTAATGTGGCAAAACATGAACTGGGTACACTGTAATGTGGCATAATATGAACTGGAGGCACTGCAATTTGGCATTATATGAACTGGGGGCACTTTAGGGTGGCATAATTGGAACTGGGGCATTGTAACTTGGCATTATATGAAGAGAGGGGCACTGATGTGGCATAATTTGAACTGGGGATACTATATGCCATAATGTGATTTGGGGGTACTGTGTTGCATAACGTCTACTGGCAGCCCTACAATGTGACATAATGTGAACTAGGGCACTACTATAGGTCATACAATACACTAGGGCACTATTATGGGGCATAAAATGACCTACTGCTGCGGAGAGGTGTCTCTCTGGAAGCACTGGAACAGGGGCCCCTTCAAAATGTTGCTATGTGGCCCACAAAGCTCTGGCCACGCCCCCGATTGGGAGTCTCTGCTGTTTGGTTGTCTGTAAGCACCTGCGTGCCGTTCTTGTCTAATTTCCTCATTACATTTTTTACTAAAGAGATTTTCAAGCATAACGAAGGGTGTACAGAAAAAAGCACCAAGGGGCGGTAGTGTGGAAGGGCTCATAATATGGACATGGAGAACCACATCAGAACAATCACAACTCTAACAATCATGAGTGAATGAGCAGTCAAAGGAGAGTCAATATTGTAGACACATGTATAGACAAACCCCAAAAAGTCACAGAGACCCCAGCTGGTGGCAGCACAAGGGATTAGCTGAGGTTGTCAGGGCGAGAGGGCCATACTGCCCAGTGCTTCATCACCCTCATGTCAGTAAGTGCCAGGGAAACCATTTCATAATCAATGAGGACAATGTAGCTTATGGGTCCTCAGGGTTCCATTTAAATATTATGCTTTGATTTGGAAATTGCCTTAGCATTAGGGGTGGGAGTAGGATTTGCAATTTTGTGTCTTTAGCAGCCTGAGGCTGTAATAAATAGTGGCACAATGTATAAAGATCAAACTGACAAAGAATACCAATGTAATAAGGCCAGTGTTGTCCGGTCAGTTGACACATGGGGGGAAATGTAATAGGGTGTGAGAATCAGAAAGTGAGAGATTTTGGTAAAATTCTATTGTTTTTTTAAAGTGGCAATCATTTACATGGCAAAATCAACATGTGATATCGGGTATGAAACAGCTAAGAGCCTTTAAGAACAGATTCTCTGTGGGCAATGACCAATCAGCTCCATCTTACTGTCCCACACCTGACGAGTAACCGGAATCACTATTAGGTGAACTATTGGTCTAAACCTCTTCAGTGTCCATTGTTTACCTTATTTCAGTGTCTTCGGCGTGCACATCGGGTTTCCAAGCTTCAGTGAGTCAGCATACTGTAGTTGAAACAGTGAAAGTTTTATTTGGCTCCTATTGATGGTGTTTCCCTAAAGTTTCCTGTATGATGCATCAGGTCCTGTTCCTACTAAGGGAACTAGATTTTTAGTTTGTAAACACTTGCCAACAGAGCTCTTTTGTCAGCAAGGGTGTGTTTCTGGGATGTTAGTGAGCAGATTCTGCGCGTTTTGTTTGACTAGTGGCTGAACTTCATCAGGGAGAGCTAAGTGTTGACAGGCCCAGTCAGGCTTGATGATGACACAGATCATCAATTTCTGACTGGACAAAAAAAAGACAGCACACCCTGTACTCATTGCTAACACTACTGCTTGTGTTCAAAAATATGCTTCTAGAAGAGCTGCAATAAGAGATAATTGTGAAGTAAGGTATCCATGGCATGCATGTGAATGCAGTTGTTGTTTAAGCAAACATTTAAAATGAACATATATAGAATGTGCACGTAGGTTTTCAATACTATGTTTTCCATAGCACAGCAGGCTCTGTGTTGGTGGCAGGAGAGGAACACTGATGGGAGGGGGTTGAGGGCACAAGGTGAGGGGCATTTGGAAAAAAGGGGAGAGAGAGAAGGTGAAAAGGCTGGTGATTTAGAGGCAGAAGACTTCTTACCCTCAGTGACTGTTCCAGCCGGGTGCAGGCTGCAGCAGGGGTCAAGGTCCAGGCTGCCTGGTGCACACCTCACTCTGGTGCTTTACTCAGCCATATACGTGTCGTGGCCCTGCGCATCACATGACCACAGTGCTAGGATTTCCGGAATGTAGTGTGGCCTGGCAGGGTGAATGGGATGTCAGAGGCGGAGTAGCCAGGGAGTGTGCTGAGTCTTCTTCGGCGCTGTGGCCGGGTAAGAAGGATAGGCAGAAGCGGAACTGGTTACACCTCCAATTATAAGTCTCAGAACGCAGTTCTGCCCTGTTCCAGCCCACTTTAACCCCTGGCCGAACCAATGACTTATACAGTGACCTGATTACTTCTTTCTGCTGCTGATTCCTCTCCTATGCAACCAAGCATTTGTGTTGCCTCCCTCATTGCTACTTTGTTACATTGCTTACCTGCCTTTAAGTCATCTGAAATAGTGCCTCCCAGATCCCTTTCCTCCTCAGTAGTTTCCAATATACAGTAGTGCCATTATTATATATTTAGCCTTTGTATTTTTGAGACCCAAGTGCACGATTTTGCATTTTTGGCATTAAACTGTAGTTGCCACGCTCTTGACCATTCCTCTAGGCTGCTTAGATCATCAATCATTTGCTTTACCCCTCCTGGTGTGTCTACACTGATGCATACCTTTGTGTCTTCTGCTAAAAAAGCATATTTTCCCTTCAATAACATTTGCAATGTCACCAATAAAGATATTAAAATGTAGATCCCTGGGATACTCCACTGGTAACATTTCCCTCCTGAGACTGCACTCCATTTACTACAAGTCTGTTTTCTATCCTGCAACCAAGATCTTATCCATTCAACCGTCTTAGTATTCAATCCCAAGCTTTTTCAAATTCCAAGTGTATGTAACAGTCTGCGATCTGGGGCAGTGTCAAAAGCTTCACTAAAATGTAGATAAGCTAAGTTATAACTACGCACCCCCCCTCCCCCTATCTATTACTTTAGTCACCTAGTCAAAAAAGTCAATAGGACTTGTTTGACATGATCTCCCCCCAGTAAATCCATGCTGTTTGGGATCCTGTAAAGTGTTTTTTCATCAGTTTCCCTATTACTGATGTAAGGATCACTGGTCAGTAGTTGCTGGCCTCTTGCTTGCTTCCATTTTTTGTGCAGTGGGACTAAGCTCGCTCTTTTCCAGTCCTCTGGAATTACTCCTGTAGCTAGTGACTGGTTGAATAATTATGTTAATGGTGCAACCAGCACCACTTTAAGATTTTTTTGTCTTTAGCCTTATTATTCTGCCTTTTGTTTTTAAATTCACAGCATACACAGTACTCTATGAGGGGTAATTGTAAAAAATAAAAAAAAAAGATGGATTTTGATATTCCATTTTTGTTTCTTTTTTTAAAATGTAATATAAAAAAATGTAATCTCAAACTCCAGATTATTTAACATTTACCCCTCATAGAGTACTGTGTATGCTGTGAATTTGAAATCTTTATCCAGTCCCTCACCAGAGATATAAGAGGTCAATTTAGGTGAAAAATGGAAAAACAAGCAATTTCAAAGTGCTCTAATAAAATAAGTAGACAAGATAGATAACTCAAATTTTATTTAGCAAGTCTATAACTATTCCCAAACAATAGTTATATTGTTATAATAGCTCTGACATTTTGTTCCTTTCCACTGAAATACAATCCAAAAAATAGACTTTTTTATTTTTTGAATCTGACAATTAAATTTGGCCTTAAATTTTAGTCATAAGGAAGTAAGGTAGGAAAATAGTCATATGAAAAAAAAATGTAGCTTGAAATGTGATGAATCTCAGCATTTTGTGACTTTTCTGAGCTGAGATATTGCATTTACCCCAAATGTAAGCAACAGTGAAAAATTTAATACGCCATGATACAAAATTGGCCGCCACCTTCATATAAAGGAAAATAGAAATAAAGTAATGGTGGTTTCTGACTACTAACTTACAGGGATCATCAAACACAAAAAATATATATATATTTTTTTTTTAAATGGTCAAGCAACCCGGGCTGGACCACTCCACATGGATTGACTCTCCTATTACATTTGCCTGTAGAAACAATACCTCTGAGGTGGGGGAGCAAACACCCCCCTTCTCTCTCTCCCCCCTTTTGATTGACCCCTCTTTCATTTTATGTGAAAACTGTATGGCAGGTTCTGTCTCCTGATTCACCTTTTGTAGTCTCTCATGTTTAAACTGTATAGTTTACATTCTTTGTGTACTTTTGGACTTGTTATTTATTTGGCGCATTCAATAAACTTGAAAAAAAGTGAATTTTATCCAAAAGTCAGTGTTTGCTGTGCATAGGGGCATGTATTGAATTTGAGTGAGTCTGAGCTGGGTTTTGGGCAGATCGGCGGTGCCTGGTTTTATTTACAGTAGCTCTGATTTCACATTTGTTGGGAGGTATGATGAGGAGATCAAAGTATACATGCTTCAGTATTGCTTCCTAATGCCTACAGTATATAAGGCGTGTGCAATAGGTTTCCGGATGTGCAGTGTATACAGTTGGTTGACACGATCTGACTGGTTGTGAACTCTACGAAAAGAAAATTACCAAGGTAATAGGCCCGGCGCTGTTAAAATGGGATGCTTATCCTAAGCAGGGCCGTAACTAGGGGGGGCCTAAGGGGGCATGCGCCCCGGGTGCAGGATTTGACGGGGTGCCAAGGAGTTACAGAGGAACAGGTTTTTTTTGTTTAGTTTTTTTACTGGCAGTGCTGTGCTGCTCCAATGAGACAGCAGACAGCTCCCAGGGCAATGTATCTGACTCACCTGTCTGCCCGCAGCTGTCTCCGACGCTGTGCGGGTGAGATCCAGTACCTGGGATCTCTCTTATGTTGGCTACTGTCTTAAACTCTCTTCTTTGCCATGCAATTCTGCGACTAACATGCGGTGCACCATACAAGCTACTATAGAAGCGCACTGTGCACCCAGTTAGCAGTATCAACCTACGCTTTGCCTCCCAGATGGGGGGATTTGGTGTAGCTTATAGGGGGGTGTAGTGCAGTGATGTAGTGTACCATATAGGGTATGTAGTGTGGTCATGTATTGCAGTATATAGGGGCATGTAGTGCACCGATGTGGTGTAGCATATAAGGGGATGTAGTATAGTGATGTAGTGTAGTATATAGGGTATGTAGTGTAGTGTATAGGGGCATGTAGTGTAGTGATGTAGTTCAGCGTGTAGGGGATGTGGTATAGTGATGTAGTGCAGTGGATAGGGGAGTAGTGCAGTGATGAAGTGTTATGATATAGTGCAATGTTTGGGGACACACAGAGGAGCATGTAATTAAACACGCTGGTGGGGCATGTGACGTATAGGGCATTTGAGGCACAAAGGGGAATATTGTCCAGTAGTATCCCCTTTTTTCAAAATGTTTGATAATCTGATTATTTTAGTCTGATAGGGTTTGTTTTTTGTTGTGTGTGTGTATGTGTGTGCGTGTGTGTGTGTGTGTGGGGGGGGGGTAGGGGGGCTCCAAATTACTGCCTTGCCCCGGGTGACGGAAATCCTAGTTTCGGCCCTGTCCTAAGCCGCTGTTTAAAGGGATAGTTAATCCCTGAGAGGAACAAATAGTAAAGGGTATATACAGCGCTCTAAACTGGATATGGAAAACCAATTATGTTTTATTACATTAAAAATTGTTGCAACAAATAAACAATTAAAAATTGAAAGTTAATAAATAAACCATTAGATTATACTGGTAGGGCAAGCACGGCAATTTCTTGGTATATTACCACATATGGAGGCCGGACATGTTCCACTAATATATAGAGTCCATGGATGGTTGTGAACTCTAACTGTATATCAGAATCAGCTTTATTGGCCAGGTATACTTGCGTATACTAGGAATTTGTCTTCGGTTTGCTATACAACAGCCAAGTAGGTAACAGATAAGCAGGTGGGGGGGCAAGTAAAGTCCCACAGATAGGTATACTGTAGGGACACAAGTTAGTTACATGTATGTCTAGTCAGTCAATGTTCAGGAGTTCAGCAGGCGGACCGCTTGGGGAAAGAAACTTTTGAGGCTTCTGGTGGACCTAGCGGGGACAGCCCTGTAATGCCTGCCTGAAGGAAGCAAGTTAAACATGCTGTGGCCGGGGTGTTGCTGGTCTTTTACTATCTTCATTGCCCGCTTTTTAGCTCTGGACAGGTACAGGTCCTGGACTGAGGGAAGGTCGGCCCCGATGATCTTCTCTGCGGTTCTGACCACCTTTTGGAGCCTGCATCTGTCCCTCGCGCTGGCGGAGCTGTACCATATGAGTATCGAGGAGCACAGTACCGACTCCACATTCGCGGAGTAGAAGAGGAGCAGAAGCTTCTGTGGGATGTTGAACTTCCTTAGTTGCCTGAGGAAGAACAACCTCTGCTGCGCTTTCCCAACAGTGGCGTCAGCGTTGGACCCCCATTTAAGGTCCCGGGAGAGTGTGGTCCCTAGAAACTTGAAGGAGTCCACTAGCGATACCACACTGTCAGCAATCGTTAGCGGAGGTGCACTAGATGACTTCTTCCTGAAGTCCACTATCATCTCGACAGTTTTGAGGGGGTTGAGCTCAAGGTTGTTATGGATGCACCACTGGGCCAGCCGGTCTACTTCCCGTCTATAGGCCGATTCGTCCCCGTCCTTGATGAGGCCGATGACGGTGGTGTAATCGGCGAATTTGATGTTCTTTACTGATTGCGCCTCTAAGGTACAGTCATTTGTGTACAGGGAGAAGAGCATGGGTGAGAGGACACAGCCCTGAGGGGCCCCTGTACTAATGGACCGCGCTTGAGAGGTGAATTCACCCACTTTCACCACCTTTGTCCTATCTGTCAGGAAGTCTACTATCCAGGAACAGGTAGCTTCTGGGACCCCTAGGCGAAGTAATTTGGGGTGGAGGATGCTGGGTACGATTGTATTGAAGGCCGAGCTGAAATCAACAAACAGGACCCTCGCGTAGGTACCGGGAATGTCTAGGTGCTGTAGAATGTAGTGCAGGCCCAGGTTGACTGCATCCTCGACACACCGATTCGATTGATAGGCGAACTGCAGGGGGTCCAGTTGGGGGCCAGTCACAGTTTTCAGGTGATTCAAAACCAGACGCTCGAACGTTTTCATGACCACAGACGTTAGTGCTATCGGCCTGTAGTCGTTCAGGTTCGTGATAGAGGGTTTCTTGGGGACCAGGAGGATAGTAGCCCTTTTGAGGCAGGAAGGGACTTTCTGTAGCTCCAGCAATTTGTTGAAGATCTTGGTGAATATGGGGGCGAGCTGACCCGCACATGCTCTTAGGGCAGATAGTGACACTCCGTCAGCACCCGGAGCTTTCCTGGGTTTGGCCCTTTTGAACAATGCCTCCACCTGTTCTTGGGCGACTTGCAGTGCCTGGGGTTGGCCATCGGTGTTCAGGGCATCGTAGAGGTGATTGTTTGGGTTGCAGGGGACTTCTTTTGCGAACCTGCAATAAAAGTTGTTCAGTTCGTCTGCTAGGTCTTGGTACATGGTGGTGGACTTTGATGTTTTCCTATAGTTGGTTATGGATTGCATTCCTTTCCATACAGATACGGGGTCATTGGTGGAGAGATCGTTTGTCAGCTTGTCCAAGAACCGCTTTTTTGCTAGCCTGATTCCTTTAGTCAGAGAGTTCCTAGTACGGTTGTATAGTGCTCTGTCACCGCTGCTATAGGCCTCCTCTTTGGCTCGATGAAGTTGCCTGAGCTGGGCATTGAACCAGGGCTTGTTGTTGTTGTAAATGCGGTAAGTCTTGGTAGGTACACACATGTCCTCACAGTAGCTGATGTAGGATGTGACAGTGTCTGACAGGTCATTCAGGTCGGTTGCCGAGGCTTTGAAGACCCCCCATTCCGTGCAGTCAAAGCAGGCCTGGAGCTTCATCTTGGCCTCATTGGTCCATTTCTTAACAGTCTTAACAACAGGCTTAACCGCTCTCAGCTTCTGTGTATAGGTAGGGAGTAGGTGGACGAGGCAGTGGTCAGATAGGCCGAGTGCAGCACGCGGGATAGACCGGAAGGCAGACTTGAGGGTAGTGTAGCAGTGATCAAGGGTGTGCTCTTCTCTAGTGGGACACGTGACTTGTTGTTTGTACTTAGGTAGCTCCTTGCTCAGGTTAGTTCTGTTGAAGTTGCCCAGTATATAAGCAGAGAGTCTGGGTGTTTTTGTTCTATGTCGTATATGCATATGGCCAGGTGGTGCAGGGCTTCGTTCGCGCAGGCGAGGGGGGGATGTACACTCCCACAAGGACAATTGAGGCAAATTCCCAGGGGGGAATAGAAGGGGTTGCAGTTGATACTCAGCATCTCCAGGTGAGGGCTACATGATTTGCCTATGATCGTGACATTGGTGCACCATCCGTCGTTGATGTAGAAGCAGATGCCACCACCCTTCGTTTTTCCTGAGAGAACCTTGGAGCGATTGGCCCTGAAGAGATATCGGGTTATCCGCAATATGGTCGTCCAGCCACGTCTCCGTAAAGCAGAGGACGGATGACCCTGTAATGCCTGACCCTGCGCTGCCCAGAAGGAGGGACAATTCGTCGAACTTGTTTGCCAGTGAGTGCACATTCGAAAGCAGGATCGCGGGAAGTGCAGACCGGTGCCCTCGCCGCCACCACCTCACTAGGGTGCCTGCGCGACAGCCTCTCCTCTGGGCCCAGGTCCTTCTACTAGGGCCGACGTGAGGGCCTCCGTCATTCTCTTTCCGGGGCCAGCGATCCACCCGCCAGTCACCACCTGGGCTGCGGGGAGGGGGGGGGGGGGGTGCGCTCGGTCATCCACTTTGGTGTCCACAACGTCTGCATCCTTGCCACACAGGGCAGCAAGGGCAGCGAGGGCTGCAAGGGCCGCTGATCCGCCCACCGACTGGCCCGAACATGTGGTAAGCACCTCGGGAGCGCTCCAACTTAGGAGGGCTTTCCTGCTGTATTTGGTCACCGGTGGGGTAGACAAGGGCAGGGGAAACAGGTATTTTGGCTGAGCTGCATAGCTCCGAGGCAGCCATCTGCGGCGCCATCTTAGATTGCAATCGATATAATCGTTGTTGCTGTAACCTATTGCTGCTCCTTAATACAATGGGTATATTTGAAACAAGTGATACTGTAAATAAAATAACTGCTTTTTCTGTTGCTGATTTAGTCAAAAGCAGCCTTGTGGAGAGGTGTTAGAATCCAATTCCTGTTGTGTAGGTGTGAAAGATCTCAGTGTGAGAGGCCTTTGATTTCTTGTGGGGGTAGTGATAACGTATATGAGCAGCACTACACACCGTCGTCGGCATGTTGACTTCCATCCGAAACTTGTTATGGGGGTTAATAGAGGCCACTGGAGAGCCATGATCCATGGTAATGAGCCATGGTCTGTAACAGCAGGAGAGTATTGACCAACTGCAAGCTGCTTCTGGGGAGGGAGCACCATCCCAAACCACTGTGTTTGAGCAGTTTGCAGAATTTGAGCGAAGGAGACGGTCCCTGGAATAAGAGGAGCGCTGCGGCCAACCTGTGTCTGCTATCACCAAGGACAACATTGCTACTGTGTAGGCAACAGTTAAGGTGGATGCCATGGTGACTGTGACCCAGTTAGAGAATGAGATAGGCATCTCATTGGGATCCATCCACTTGATACTCCACAACAAGCTTTGCCTGAGCAAGGTTTCTGCATGCTGCTCCCATGGTTGTGTATGTATCTCTGCTTGTCTCATCTCTATGGCTGGCGACTGTAGCACTGCCTTTGGACACTTTCTAGTCCTGTATCTGATTGGCTATCAAAGTTTATCCAGTGTCCATGCATGTGTGTTGCAGTGCCTCCAGTGAACACCACATGATCTCTTTTGTGATGGATGCTTAGACAAAAAGTATTACAATATTTACTTGCAGTGCTCTATAACTGACCCCGACAGTAGGCCACTGAGAATGAACAAGTGCTTTAATAGTAATGGGGCATGCCAGGTATATCCTGTACTGTTCAACATCCTGTTCTGCGTAATTACATTGGATCAGTCAGTAGACAAAACAGCAGGGGAAACAGAAGCTAAACACAAGATAATTTCTAACTTCCCCCAGTCTTGGGCCTAGTCAGTGTCGGACTGGGGCATGAAGGGCCCGGGGAAGATAGGGGCCCATTCTTTGGGGTATGGCCAGCATCCAGAGGGAGTGTGGCCACCTCTGCAGATGATTGGCTAACCATTAGAGTGTACATGGACTGGGCCTCTTTATAAATATATAATACATATATTTAGCAAATACAAAGTCCTGTGCAGTATAAGATAACATATGTATAATATATAAATCAAGTGCACAGTCTGTATCCTGATCCCTTGAGGAGGGGGTGGACCCTCAGGCAGTGGGCCCCCCGGGGTTTCCCCTCTACCCCAGTAGGCCAGTCTGACCGTGTGCCTAGTAAGGGCTTTATGGCCGTTACCCATGTGGCCCATTCAAGATCCTGCTCCAAGCTTCCACTGACTCCATAGTGGGATCTGTTCTATGTATCTATTTTGTAACTGTCATGACAACTGATCATTGTGCTTGAGATTCCTGAAGAGAGGTTATGTAAGGTCTGAAAATACTAGTTACAACATTGCTGCCATAGACTGTAACAGTAATTACAAGGACAGCTATTTCTCAGGCAGTGTGTGGAGACATGGGACTCATCAGTCTTCACAAACCAATTAACCTAGAGCAATAGCCTTGAACAGTAGGCTTATTGGTTTTGCTTACAAAAATATTTACTTTCATAGTAGATTGGTTGTTGTAATGATTTCTTGTTATAGAAACGCTCATTTATCAGGATTGCCAGCAAGAAATTTAGATGTTGCTGAAGCAGAATTCATGTGTGTAGACAGCAGTTTTTGAGTGTGTCCTGCTCAGTTATCCATAGTATTTATTTTTAAAGGGGAAGTCAAAGCTGCAGCTTTCTTTTGCAGCACATTGGGGATTTGATTGTCCTGCTTATTTTCTTTATCACAGGTGACTTGGACAAGTGTATGTAGTCTAGTTGTATGCCGGACCCAGGGCCGGTTCTAGACCAAATGGAATCCAGAGCAAGAATTTCCTTTGCCCCCTCCTCCTCACACACTCACTGCCCCATAGCCTCACACACATGCTGTCCTCATAGCCCAACACACAATTGCCCCATAACTTCACACACACACTGCACCCATGGCCCGCATTTAGGTGCCTCCTCCTGTAGTTGCTCCAGCCTCTGGCTTCGAATCCTTGTACAGTACTTCTGTGCGGAGAGTCTCCTGCAGCCCACAATGCAAAGTAGCAGGTGGGCAACGGGGCAGGCTGGGACTGTCGGAGATGTGCCAGAGGAGGTGCCAGGCTGCCTTTGGTTACCTGGATGCTCATCGATTGAATCACCAGCCGCATCTGAGATGTAGGTTAAGCCCTGAGCAGCCTGAGCTAGATGATCAGCTGGCAGCTGGGGGTTACAGGGCTGCACCACTCCATGTTAGAGGGCTCCAGGCGATGGAGTTATATGCTCATGCCTTGAGCCGTTCCTTGTCTAACCAACCTACTAGATGGAATTATTAAGTTAAAGGGTTTACATGATCCAGACAAGCAGCAGCACATTACCACCTGTGATTCCCAGTCCTAGGTAAGCTCGATTGGCTAGCATAGCTACGGTCACACTTTTAAATACTGTATTAAATTCCATACCTAAGCCCTCCTTGACCTGTGACTTGCTGTTTTGGCGGGAACCTAGCTATCACGGCTGAAGTTATTTGTGATCCCGGTCTAGATCTGGTCTCTGGGTCTGGACTTGAGAGTTGCGGACAGAATTGCACAGGCTTAAGATTCGATCACCTCATGCAGACGTGGCAGTTGGCTGAGGAACGTAGGAGAGGAAGTGACCACCTATTTGGGTACTGAAACACTGATGGCGTGAACCACTAGTGCAATGGATAGCTGGAAGGTCACTGAGAATGGAAAGTCTATGAAGACTAGTAGTAGGAATGCTGGAAGTCAGCAAGGCAGGTTTTCCGAAGTGCTGGACGGAACCAGCAGCACAGGTTTTCTGAGAATGCTGTGTGATGTCAACAATGCAGGTTTACCAAAGTGCTGGACGGAACCAGCAGCACAGGTTTTCTGAGAATGCTGTGTGATGTCAGCAATGCAGGTTTTCCGAAGTGCTGGATGAAACCAGCAGCACAAATGCCGCGATGGTCTTTAGAATTGGGATGGCACTCCTTAGCACCTGAGATGTAAAATAACGGTATGGCCCTTTAAGATCAGCCAGGGAGTCAGCTAGTACTGAGATGGGATTAGTACTTAGTCAATTACAGCTGGAGATTCAGGAGCTCTGCACAGACTGAGAGACAACAAAGCACTCACAGCTAACCAGTGCTGGAACTTGGGATTTATACCTCCTGCTCTCTGCTGACTGGTTGAGGGATTCACCTGACAAGGAAGTGAGTCCGGATTGGGCCCAGGAAGGTCAGATGACCAAGAACTGTCATGGCGATGTCCATAGCTGGTTTTGGAGGGAACTCCAGCGTGGTGAGGTATAGGAGGTTTGCTAAGGCTGCCGGATTCATTGTCACTGATAAGGGAGCCACAGCATAGCGGCTGACCACGCATGATGCCAGGAGACCATGCAGGTGATGAAGCATGCCAGGGCTTGTGGCGGAGGTAAGACAGAGTGCGGCTGGGTAGCGCTGAAAGCCTCCGTTTTGTGACACTAGCTCCTCAAGGACCTCCAATGCACTTATAGTACAATTCACTTCACCAACACAGTCACTGTCGGGATGGGTGGGCTGGCCTGCCTCCTTGCCCATGCTCTTCTAGCTCATACTTATCTCCCACCTCAAACCCTTGAGTCTGCCTGTCTTATTTTTATTGGCAGAACCTATGTTGATAGGTGTCAGTGGTGTGTGATGGACGCCAGTACACATGATGACTAGCTTAACCAGGTATTGGTTTATTACCCAGGTAGAACAGCAGAATGTGAGACAACACATGGTTAATGAGGTTCAATTGAGGAACATGCAGTGGGAGACAGATCCAGCATTGAGCAGGTTAATGCAGGTGGCGTGCTGTGTTTGTAGTGTGCATCTGCAGGTACATGCAGTGGTGGCAGTAGGACCTGTAGTGTGGCCAGAGGAATATAGTGGCACCACCACTGCTGTATGTGGCACTGGTATCTGAGGCACAGACACTTACTGATGTGTCCTATGTGCTCTGAGGACAGAGGAAGAAGAATGCACAGTAAGGCGAGCATGAGCATAAGGTGTATTGGGACAGAGGTTGCACATATGCAGTAGAGAACCTCCATTTCTATGGGTATATTGTCATTCTGAGGAGACAGCGCAAGAGCGCTATCTGTTCTAGTTATGCTGCCCATTTCTGCCAATCGATTCACTGGCTCCCTGTTCCACTCAGTATTAAATTCAAACACCTTCCACTTACCTTTAAACTCATCAACCACACCTTCCCTTCCTACATCTCCAGCCTCAATCCCACACCCACTCCTTTGTGCCCTCTTCTCTCTGCCAATGATTGCTACTTTTCCTCCTCCCTGATAACCTGCTTCTAAAGCCTGTCTCCAGTATTTCTTCGCTGCTGCTCCAATCCTCTGGAGTGTCCTCCTGCACTCTGTAAGACACTCAAATCTCTTTACCCAAGCCTATCACCCCTCCTTCAAAGACTCCAGCCCCTGCATTAGCCAACTCTGTTCCCTTTGGCAAACATACCTTTAGTCGGCAGTCACTATGTCAACAATGAATATGCCGCAAGGAGAATGTCAACGGTATTTTAAACATGTCAGCAGTATAACTGTAAAGCATCATGTTTAAAGTTAAACTGCCAACATAGTTAAAATTCTATAAGCAACATTAGATCCGTCTTCATTTTTTTCATCTGCATATGCACTGTTGTTGACAATATGACTACTAACCATTCCCTCTCCTTCTATAGGTCCACCATAGCCCCTCTAGAATGTAAGCTCTTGTGAGCAGTTTCCTCTCTCTCCCTCTGGGGTGTCTACATAATTATGTTTCGTGGTGAGAAGGCGTGTGTCTTACCACAATTACCCACATTCTGGTGGAATCAGCTCCCTCCAAAGGAGAAGAAAACAAGGCCTGCACATTCTGCACCTGTAGTAGAAGTTTATAATTACATGCTTCTAAATTGCACAACTGTAGCTGGAGAAAAAGTTGTCCGGGTTTTCAGCTCACCCAGAGGCAGAGGAAGTCAGGGGCAGGAGAGGGGTTTAAAAATTACATTTACCCACAATGCATTGCGCTGATGCCTGTTAGAGGCCAGTGAGCAGGGTTCAGTTTATAGCGCCAGGGACTGTGGACAATGGCCGTGCCAGGAGAGCATGGCATGTGTAGCTGCAAGCCACTGCAGCAGAGTGACTTTTGAGCTCGGGAAGTGCTAGGACCTTTTATGTTTGTGTTGCTTTATTTTCTGTATATACCTGTGTGACCAGGCCCAAGCCTGTGTATGCTGTGCTACAGTGTCTGATGCCAGTAAAGACACTGTGGTTGTAACCTGCCTGTGAGTCCTTATTTACAATACCCGTGTTACAGTATTCTGTATATTATAAATATAAATACTTTTGACTTGTTTGTAATTGGCATCTATGATTACCCAATGTTCTATATAATTTAAATGTATGTTCCATTAATAATAATAATAATAATAATAATAATAATAATAATAATAACAACAACATAGCAAGTGAATGGAAACTGAAAGAAAGAAACATCTGCTGGTCAATGGCTATGCTGTATTCCATAGTAACACTTTCTGCTGTTGCACCTATATAGTAAACGTGCTCAGCATTCGTTGATCATACCAATCCCACTAAGAGTATGAAAAAAAAGCAAAGTCTATAGATGAATAATGAATATGCAGCGCAGTGACTTGTAGCATAAGATCTATCTATATGCGTGTACATGCTTCCAGACACCCGTGGGTGTGCAGCATTAAACAGATGTAAGTCACTATAACGCCCACAAATCTTTTTTTACATAAATGATAAAATGCTTTTTACAAGCGTTGTAATGTTTGGAGTTTAGTTCTAATTAAAAAGTAATAAAAAGATGATATGCATGTAATTTAAAGCTATGTAATTAAAAGGAAATAAAAAGTTGTCAGCATTACTGGACCCAGTGTCATCGTTTGACAAAGTAAAGACTGACTTGTCCGTAAATTGCCCATGATAGCCTGTGGAACAGCGTGAAGCAGCCTGCTACCCTTTGTGTTTCATGCAATCATCATTATTGTTGGCTGAACAGAGCAGCAATTCCCAGCATGCCCAAATACTTCTGTGAAGATACTTCCCACACTTCTGTGATTAAAGGAATAACAGTCTATAATAAAACTCTGTGGTCCTGCCCCCTCAAAGCCTTCTGATTTTAAATATCGTCATTTGTTGGATTCGGCAGAATGTGGGTGAAGGATGTTATTATTATCTTTTCTTTTTTTCATCTTTTTGATGTGGTCATACATTCAGATTTTATTACTCAAACGTCCTACACTGCGTGGCCAAATTATAATGACAAACAGGTGATTTTATGCATAGTAGCAGTTCCGCAGATAATGCTGGCATAAGATGTCTGAATCTGTATGAGTACAGAAAGGCAAAGGTATGCAATGACTACTAAAAAGCATCACATACAGTAGAATGATTGTTGGCGCTCGCAGCACAGGTGTGAGCGTTAGCAAAATGGCTGCACTGGTGCATTGTTTGCGGACGTCACTTGTTAAAGTGTACACAGAGTGGGCCAGCAGACCATACACTGGGTCTTAGCGCAAGGCCTGTGGTCATAAATGGCTACTAGATGCTTAAGCAGAACGGAGATTCTCAAGGAATTGTTTGTCTCAAAGACAGGTACAATCTGAATCAGGGACCAGTTCAGATGACCTCTACATGAACCTAGCCTCAATACACCATGTGGCGTGGGACACCTGGTGCGAGTAAGCTGCTAGGTCCTGTGCATTTCCATTTGTGATAAGCATCTTTTGGGCATCTCTGTTGCAACATAGCAAGAAGTGAAGGGTTGTTTGGCATAACTGCAGCAATAGTGTATGAGGAGGACACATCTGTATCTGCTGCAAACAGAGTGAAATGCCTCCAGTTTGCTCAAGAACACAGGACAGTAAAGGATTGGAAACAAGTTATGTGGACTGGTGAATCACATTTTCAATTTACACCATGCAGATGGTAGGGTGAGGATATGGAGACAACAACACAAAAGCGTACATCCATTTAAAATTGTCACAACTTTCCAGGCTGGTGGAGACGTTATGATATGGGTTGTGTTTGTAGGAGTGTCTGGGCCCTTTGATTCATGTGAACATTTAGTAGAATCCATGCCTATGAGAATTCAAGCCATATAAAGGGCAAAAGGTGACTTTACAAAGGGCTATTACAGTTTGCATAACTCTTTGGCCACTTAGTGTATAGTACATTGTTTTATTATCTTGAATATTTCAATTTTAGACATTTTTGGAGATCCCAAACCAATAATAGTAGTTTGGTGTTGGTCTCATCCCTTAGAAACACAGTATTTGCTATAGTTAGCAGATTTTTCGCACTTGCAAATAACCAGTACCTTTGTTACTTATCTTTGACATAGGAATGGATGATTGAAGAGTTCAGACTGATCTTCTGGATTGATCTGGCATTCAAAGATATGGTGCGATTACTTCTTATCGACTATATCTTTCTCTTTAAGTGGGAGAAGCCCGGGGAGGAGATGCAGCTGACCATGTCATTAGGCTCCACCCCATCACGGCAAAATGATGCAACTCACAGGTTCATGGCGAAGAGGTGGGGCTAAAACTATGCATTTCACTTTATTTTTGCCCCATCCCCTACATAGAGACTTGTGATTATTTCCAATCCTACCCAAAGGAGCAATAACATTTGAGTGTTAGTTAAAGTAATAATTAATCAATGATTGGGCACCAATTAATTATTTAAGATGTGCATGCCCCCCTCACCTATGTTTTTGTTTTTGTTCTAATTCCTCATCGTGTTTTTAGTTTTGGCAAAACCACCCTCAAGTGTTTAGGTTCGGATTCAGATTTTGGTTCAACTTAAAATCACTAAACAAAAATCGATTATCATTGATAAAGATCGATACAAATCATGCCATTTTTGCAATCCAAAACCCTAAATTAAGATTTAAATCCAGATTCTGAACTGCAAGAAGATTTGAAATAGGACTTGGTCCGGATCTCCTCAGGGGATCTGGACCGGTTTTGGTTCAGATCCGCAATATTCGGGTGGATTCAGATATATGAAGAACCAGGGCTGGATTGGGACTAAAGATAGGCTCTGGCATTTAAAGCCCACAGGCCCACTCTGCTTGAGCATCTGGCTGCTGGCGTAGACTCTTCCCCTTATTCTTCCTGACTACTCCCACTTCTTAATCTATGCTCTTGCAAATATAAATAATATTAAAACATACAAGTGTACATTGTTCTCTATATTAAAATACACATAACAGAGATCATACTGTAGAGACATAATGAACTATAAACATTTGTGGGCGCCGTAGGGTGTAACCTCATCACAAGGAGCATGGCCTCACTACAGGGGCTGTGGTCTTGCAGGAAAAGATTACCTTATACCCCAGTTTTAGGGTTCACTACGATCTGCCGGCGGCCGGCCTCCTGGCGACCAGCATACCGGCGCCGGGAGGCCGGCCGCCGGCTTACCGACAGTGTGGCGAGCGCAAATGAGCCACGCTACGGGCACGGTGGCGCGCTACGCGCACCACACTATTTTATTCTCCCTCCAGGGGGGTCGTGGACCCCCACGAGGGAGAATAAGTGTCGGTATGCCGGCTGTCGGGCGCCGGTATGCTGGTCGCCGGGAGCCCGACCACCGGCATACTGAAGACCACCCCCAGTTTTACACCCTGCACCCCCAGACATTGGCTGCCACAGGAAAAAAAATCCTGTTTCATGCCCCTTACATTATTTCACATTTTTCCTCCTTATAGTAATGCCTCTTACACATTATACACCACACTGTAATGCCCCTTACATAATATGCCCTGCACCATAATGCCCCTTACACAATATGCAACACAGTAATACCCCTTGCACCATATTAAGCGCCACACTGTAATGCCACTTAAGACATATTATGCACCACACCGTAATGCCCCTTGCACCACATTATGCACCACACAGTAATGCCCATTGCACATATTATGCCCTCCGCACCATAATAAGTCATACACAGTAATACCCCTGACACTTTATTATGTCCCACACAGTACACTCCCCTTATACGTTAGGCCACACACAGTAATAATGCCACGGTCGCGGAGCCCGTGCATGAAGCACCACCTGCTCAGCTCTCCCCACCCATGCCTTTCATACATGGGCTGGCTCGGTCACGTCATGATGTCACAACACAGCAGTGTCATGACGTCACTGTGCAATGAGGCTGCCGGGCATGAGACTCTGCCCACTAAGCACAATGCCACCCAGGAGGTGGTGCTGCTGCACACGCATATGGATGAACAAACTGGTCCATCTGGCTATCGCCCCTTCTGGCATTTACCAGAAGTGCCAGATGGCCATGCCGGCCCTATGAACCGCACATTTCTACCAATTATATTGCACACTTGTGGCATTAAAAGAGTCTGCATTCATGTATGGCATGTGTGGTAAGTGACTAACCAGTAGTAGTGCTTACAGCCTAGGCTGGTTACCAAAAATTCAGCATGCAGACCATCTACAAAATTCTTAGCCAGCATCAGGATAAGCCAGGCTGAACTGCTCTTGAGAAAATAGGGAGACCCACAGTTGGTATCTTGATGGTAGATAGACAGTTCATAGATAGATGATAGACAGTCAATAAGTCAACACCAGATGGTTGACAGGTTGTAAAGGTTAACAAAGTCAAAATGTCGACAGTTAAATTGTCAACATGTACTTAGGTCGACATGGTCGACATCTAACTTGTCAACATAAAATGTTGACATAAATAAAACACAATTCAAGAGTGCGCTAACAAATAGTAGAGTAAGATTATATTGTATTCTCATCAAGGTGATGGATTTTCCTGCATGGTAAGCCTCTTATATGTACAGTTCATCTAACTATTTTGGTCTTTATTCCAACAATGGAAGGCAATCCTGTGAAAAACACCCTCTCACCAAAATCGATCACCCAACACAAAAAGGCAAATGGCCAATCAGTAAAAAGATACCAAATATTTATTTTCAAATTGTAAAAGTTTTTTTTTAAACCGTTTTTTTACATGAATGAAATACAATCGTGGCCAAAACAGGAGAGTGGTATCCTTCCTCCACTTTATTCAGGTGTGAGCTCGGGGAAGAATCCTCACTGGATTGCACAATAACCTTTTTAACCTACGCGTTTCGTCCTTGGACTTCTTCAGGGGTAGGTATCAAAGAATATCCATATGCTAGGTATATGACTATTTCCAATATGTTTTTTGTCCTGCTGAATATGTTTTCTTCAAAGATAAAATCAGATATGGTTAAAAATGGAGTATTCTTGTCCAAAAACCGTTAAAACCTATTGGTAAATCATTCACAGATGGAATAAGCCTTCTTTTATCCAGATAATGGAGTTATCCTATAGTCACTTTGAATATGTATTTAAAAATTGATGGCTATATATCCCCACTAATGGGATTAAAAAATCCCTGGTATGGAGGAGATCACCTATACAAGCTTTGTGGGGTTTTTTTTTCTTTTTTTGGGGGGGGGGGGAGGGGGGGTGTTTAAGCTCACAAAAAACCTCAAAACACCTTACTGCTATTTCTCTCCTGGATAAATGCTGCAATGATGTGTACTGGTCTCCAAAGTAACTTACAAATGTGGACACCTGGTTTTTCATGTTTTTTTAAAATGATTTTTAGGGTTGGGATTAGGTACTAGGCAAAGGGTTAGAGTTTGGTTGTGGAAGGGGACGGTTAGGCAGTAGGTGGAGAGTTGAAATTAGGCACCAGGGGTAGGTTAAGGGTTAGGCACTAGGGAGAGGGTTAGGATTAGGGTTAAAACATAAAAAAGCATGTGTCTACATGTTATCTGTCAACCATTTGCATGTTAAGCTTTTGACCCTGTACATGTCAACTAGAGATGAGCGGGTTCGGTTTCTCTGAATCCGAACCCGCCAGAACTTCATGTTTTTTTCACGGGTCCGAGCGACTCGGATCTTCCCGCCTTGCTCGGTTAACCCGAGCGCGCCCGAACGTCATCATGACGCTGTCGGATTCTCGCGAGGCTCGGATTCTATCGCGAGACTCGGATTCTATATAAGGAGCCGCGCGTCGCCGCCATTTTCACACGTGCATTGAGATTGATAGGGAGAGGACGTGGCTGGCGTCCTCTCCGTTTAGAATAGATTAGAGAGACACTTGATTTACTAATTTTGGGGAGCATTAGGAGTACTCAGTACAGTGCAGAGTTTTGCTGATAGTGACCAGTGACCACCAGTTTTATTTATAATCCGTTCTCTGCCTGAAAAAAGCGATACACAGCACACAGTGACTCAGTCACATACCATATCTGTGTGCACTGCTCAGGCTCAGGCCAGTGTGCTGCATCATCTATTATCTATATATAAATAATATTATATATATCTGTCTGACTGCTCAGCTCACACAGCTTATAATTGTGGGGGAGACTGGGGAGCACTACTGCAGTGCCAGTTATAGGTTATAGCAGGAGCCAGGAGTACATAATATATTATATAGTGAGTGACCACCAGACACACAGTGCAGTTTATTTAATATATCCGTTCTCTGCCTGAAAAAAGCGATACACACAGTGACTCAGTCAGTCACATACCATATCTGTGTGCACTGCTCAGGCTCAGGCCAGTGTGCTGCATCATCTATATATATTATATATCTGTCTGACTGCTCAGCTCACACAGCTTATAATTGTGGGGGAGACTGGGGAGCACTACTGCAGTGCCAGTTATAGGTTATAGCAGGAGCCAGGAGTACATAATATTATATTAAAATTAAACAGTGCACACTTTTGCTGCAGGAGTGCCACTGCCAGTGTGACTAGTGACCAGTGACCTGACCACCAGTATATATAATATTAGTAGTATACTATCTCTTTATCAACCAGTCTATATTAGCAGCAGACACAGTACAGTGCGGTAGTTCACGGCTGTGGCTACCTCTGTGTCGGCACTCGGCAGCCCGTCCATAATTGTATATACCACCTAACCGTGGTTTTTTTTTCTTTCTTTATACATACATACTAGTTACGAGTATACTATCTCTTTATCAACCAGTCTATATATTAGCAGCAGACACAGTACAGTGCGGTAGTTCACGGCTGTGGCTACCTCTGTGTCGGCACTCGGCAGCCCGTCCATAATTGTATATACCACCTAACCGTGGTTTTTTTTTCTTTCTTTATACATACATACTAGTTACGAGTATACTATCTCTTTATCAACCAGTCTATATTAGCAGCAGACACAGTACAGTGCGGTAGTTCACGGCTGTGGCTACCTCTGTGTCGGCACTCGGCAGCCCGTCCATAATTGTATATACCACCTAACCGTGGTTTTTTTTTCTTTCTTTATACATACATACTAGTTACGAGTATACTATCTCTTTATCAACCAGTCTATATATTAGCAGCAGACACAGTACAGTGCGGTAGTTCACGGCTGTGGCTACCTCTGTGTCGGCACTCGGCAGCCCGTCCATAATTGTATATACCACCTAACCGTGGTTTTTTTTTCTTTCTTTATACATACATACTAGTTACGAGTATACTATCTCTTTATCAACCAGTCTATATATTAGCAGCAGACACAGTACAGTGCGGTAGTTCACGGCTGTGGCTACCTCTGTGTCGGCACTCGGCAGCCCGTCCATAATTGTATACTAGTATCCAATCCATCCATCTCCATTGTTTACCTGAGGTGCCTTTTAGTTGTGCCTATTAAAATATGGAGAACAAAAATGTTGAGGTTCCAAAATTAGGGAAAGATCAAGATCCACTTCCACCTCGTGCTGAAGCTGCTGCCACTAGTCATGGCCGAGACGATGAAATGCCAGCAACGTCGTCTGCCAAGGCCGATGCCCAATGTCATAGTACAGAGCATGTCAAATCCAAAACACCAAATATCAGTAAAAAAAGGACTCCAAAACCTAAAATAAAATTGTCGGAGGAGAAGCGTAAACTTGCCAATATGCCATTTACCACACGGAGTGGCAAGGAACGGCTGAGGCCCTGGCCTATGTTCATGGCTAGTGGTTCAGCTTCACATGAGGATGGAAGCACTCAGCCTCTCGCTAGAAAAATGAAAAGACTCAAGCTGGCAGAAGCAGCACAGCAAAGAACTGTGCATTCTTCGAAATCCCAAATCCACAAGGAGAGTCCAATTGTGTCGGTTGCGATGCCTGACCTTCCCAACACTGGACGTGAAGAGCATGCGCCTTCCACCATTTGCACGCCCCCTGCAAGTGCTGGAAGGAGCACCCGCAGTCCAGTTCCTGATAGTCAGATTGAAGATGTCAGTGTTGAAGTACACCAGGATGAGGAGGATATGGGTGTTGCTGGCGCTGGGGAGGAAATTGACCAGGAGGATTCTGATGGTGAGGTGGTTTGTTTAAGTCAGGCACCCGGGGAGACACCTGTTGTCCGTGGGAGGAATATGGCCGTTGACATGCCAGGTGAAAATACCAAAAAAATCAGCTCTTCGGTGTGGAGGTATTTCACCAGAAATGCGGACAACAGGTGTCAAG
This sequence comes from Pseudophryne corroboree, assembly GCF_028390025.1. Taxonomy (NCBI): domain Eukaryota; kingdom Metazoa; phylum Chordata; class Amphibia; order Anura; family Myobatrachidae; genus Pseudophryne; species Pseudophryne corroboree. The sequence continues at coordinate 1,070,722,779 of NC_086444.1, forward strand.
CCGTGTGTTCCCTTTGTCAAGCTGTAATAAGTAGGGGTAAGGACGTTAACCACCTCGGAACATCCTCCCTTATACGTCACCTGCAGCGCATTCATAATAAGTCAGTGACAAGTTCAAAAACTTTGGGTGACAGCGGAAGCAGTCCACTGACCAGTAAATCCCTTCCTCTTGTAACCAAGCTCACGCAAACCACCCCACCAACTCCTACTGCAAAGCGGATAACTGAGGCCTTGGCATCCTGGGTGGTGAGAAACGTGGTTCCGGTATCCATCATTACTGCAGGGCCAACTAGAGACTTGTTGGAGGTACTGTGTCCCCGGTACCAAATACCATCTAGGTTCCATTTCTCTAGGCAGGCGATACCGAAAATGTACACAGACCTCAGAAAAAGAGTCACCAGTGTCCTAAAAAATGCAGCTGTACCCAATGTCCACTTAACCACGGACATGTGGACAAGTGGAGCAGGGCAGGGTCAGGACTATATGACTGTGACAGCCCACTGGGTAGATGTATGGACTCCCGCCGCAAGAACAGCAGCGGCGGCACCAGTAGCAGCATCTCGCAAACGCCAACTCTTTCCTAGGCAGGCTACGCTTTGTATCACCGGTTTCCAGAATACGCACACAGCTGAAAACCTCTTACGGCAACTGAGGAAGATCATCGCGGAATGGCTTACCCCAATTGGACTCTCCTGTGGATTTGTGGCATCGGACAACGCCAGCAATATTGTGTGTGCATTAAATATGGGCAAATTCCAGCACGTCCCATGTTTTGCACATACCTTGAATTTGGTGGTGCAGAACTTTTAAAAAAACGACAGGGGCGTGCAAGAGATGCTGTCGGTGGCCAGAAAAATTGCGGGACACTTTCGGCGTACAGGCACCACGTACAGAAGACTGGAGCACCACCAAAAACTACTGAACCTGCCCTGCCATCATCTGAAGCAAGAAGTGGTAACGAGGTGGAATTCAACCCTCTATATGCTTCAGAGGTTGGAGGAGCAGCAAAAGGCCATTCAAGCTTATACAATTGAGCACGATATAGTAGGTGGAATGCACCTGTCTCAAGTGCAGTGGAGAATGATTTCAACGTTGTGCAAGGTTCTGATGCCCTTTGAACTTGCCACACGTGAAGTCAGTTCAGACACTGCCAGCCTGAGTCAGGTCATTCCCCTCATCAGGCTTTTGCAGAAGAAGCTGGAGGCATTGAAGAAGGAGCTAAAAGGGAGCGATTCCGCTAGGCATGTGGGACTTGTGGATGCAGCCCTTAATTGGCTTAACAAGGATTCACGGGTGGTCAATCTGTTGAAATCAGAGCACTACATTTTGGCCACCGTGCTCGATCCTAGATTTAAAGCCTACCTTGGATCTCTCTTTCCGGCAGACACAGGTCTGCTGGGGTTGAAAGACCTGCTGGTGACAAAATTGTCAAGTCAAGCGGAACGCGACCTGTCAACATCTCCTCCTTCACTGGGGGTGCGAGGAAAAGGCTCAGAATTCCGAGCCCACCCGCTGGCGGTGATGCAGGGCAGTCTGGAGCGACTGCTGATGCTGACATCTGGTCCGGACTGAAGGACCTGACAACGATTACGGACATGTCGTCTACTGTCACTGCATATGATTCTCTCAACATTGATAGAATGGTGGAGGATTATATGAGTGACCGCATCCAAGTAGGCACGTCACACAGTCCGTACTTATACTGGCAGGAAAAAGAGGCAATTTGGAGGCCCTTGCACAAACTGGCTTTATTCTACCTAAGTTGCCCTCCCACAAGTGTGTACTCCGAAAGAGTGTTTAGTGCCGCCGCTCACCTTGTCAGCAATCGGCGTACGAGGTTACATCCAGAAAATGTGGAGAAGATGATGTTCATTAAAATGAATTATAATCAATTCCTCCGCGGAGACATTGACCAGCAGCAATTGCCTCCACAAAGTACACAGGGAGCTGAGATGGTGGATTCCAGTGGGGACGAATTGATAATCTGTGAGGAGGGGGATGTACACGGTGATATATCGGAGGGTGAAGATGAGGTGGACATCTTGCCTCTGTAGAGCCAGTTTGTGCAAGGAGAGATTAATTGCTTCTTTTTTGGGGGGGGTCCAAACCAACCCGTCATATCAGTCACAGTCGTGTGGCAGACCCTGTCACTGAAATGATGGGTTGGTTAAAGTGTGCATGTCCTGTTTTGTTTATACAACATAAGGGTGGGTGGGAGGGCCCAAGGACAATTCCATCTTGCACCTCTTTTTTCTTTTCTTTTTCTTTGCATCATGTGCTGATTGGGGAGGGTTTTTTGGAAGGGACATCCTGCGTGACACTGCAGTGCCACTCCTAGATGGGCCCGGTGTTTGTGTCGGCCACTAGGGTCGCTAATCTTACTCACACAGCTACCTCATTGCGCCTCTTTTTTTCTTTGCGTCATGTGCTGTTTGGGGAGGGTTTTTTGGAAGGGACATCCTGCGTGACACTGCAGTGCCACTCCTAGATGGGCCCGGTGTTTGTGTCGGCCACTAGGGTCGCTAATCTTACTCACACAGCTACCTCATTGCGCCTCTTTTTTTCTTTGCGTCATGTGCTGTTTGGGGAGGGTTTTTTGGAAGGGCCATCCTGCGTGACACTGCAGTGCCACTCCTAGATGGGCCCGGTGTTTGTGTCGGCCACTAGGGTCGCTAATCTTACTCACACAGCTACCTCATTGCGCCTCTTTTTTTCTTTGCGTCATGTGCTGTTTGGGGAGGGTTTTTTGGAAGGGACATCCTGCGTGACACTGCAGTGCCACTCCTAGATGGGCCCGGTGTTTGTGTCGGCCACTAGGGTCGCTTATCTTACTCACACAGCGACCTCGGTGCAAATTTTAGGACTAAAAATAATATTGTGAGGTGTGAGGTATTCAGAATAGACTGAAAATGAGTGTAAATTATGGTTTTTGAGGTTAATAATACTTTGGGATCAAAATGACCCCCAAATTCTATGATTTAAGCTGTTTTTTAGTGTTTTTTGAAAAAAACACCCGAATCCAAAACACACCCGAATCCGACAAAAAAAATTCGGTGAGGTTTTGCCAAAACGCGTTCGAACCCAAAACACGGCCGCGGAACCGAACCCAAAACCAAAACACAAAACCCGAAAAATTTCAGGCGCTCATCTCTAATGTCAACCATTCAACTGTTGATCTTTTGACCCTGTTGCCTGTTGACCATCTGGTGTTGAACTATTGACTGTCTTCTATGTATCTTCAATCCATCCCCCCCCCCCCCCAGCTTGTAGTTCTCCTGTCTTAATGCAAGTAAGCCCCAGCCAAGTCAGTACAGTGCCAAACTCCTTAGGTGATTGGTCCATCGGAGGCAGCAACATGGACAGTTATTTAAAATACCTAGCTTTTGCTGTGCGGTAAGGCTGTGCGAGCGATCATCAGGTTAATGGGTGCTCATAAGCCCTGGGTCCAGGAGGAAAGACCTTGGGCCCATAGATTATTGTTCACATGATAGCGACATCATTTAGGTAGACACTGGGTGATGGGGGAGTTGAAGAAAAACTGGACATAATGTTGTAAATAGGGGGAGGAAAACTGGAAATAGGAGTGGAGGCTGAATGCGAGAAACAGAGCAGTAGATTTACAGGTGAAAGTACAATGTTGATAAATGTGTTTGCTCAGTGGCAATAATTTAGGGGTAATTCAGACCTGATCGTAGCAGCAAATTTGTTAGCAGTTGGGCAAAACCATGTGCACTGCAGGCGGGCAGATATAACATGTGCATAGAGAGTTAGATTTGGGTGGGCTGTGTTCAAACTGAATTCTAAATTGCAGTGTAAAAATAAAGCAGCCAGTATTTTACAAAATAACCCACCCAAATCTCACTCTGTCTGCACATGTTATATCTGCTCCACCTGCACTGCACATGGGCCCTCATTCCGAGTTGATCGCTCACTAGCTGCTTTTAGCAGCAGTGCACACGCTAAGCCGCCCCCCTCTGGGAGTGTATCTTAGCTTAGCAGAAGTGCGAACGAAAGATTAGGAGAACTGCTCAAAAATATTTTCATGCCGGTTCTGAGTAGCTCCAGACCTACTCCTTCCTTGCGATCACTTCAGTCAGTTTAGTTCCTGGTTTGACGTCACGAACACGCCCTGCATTCGGCCAGCCACTCCCCCGTTTCCCCAGGCACGCCTGCGTTTTGACCTGACACGCCTGTGTTTTTTAGCACACTCCCAGAAAACGCTCAGTTACCTCCCAGAAACACCCCTTTCCTGTCAATCACTCACCGATCAACACAGCGACTGAAAAGCGTCGCTCAACCTTGTGTGAAACTGCATCGGCTTGTGTGAAAGTACTTCGCACGTGCGCACTGCGTACCATGCGCATGCGCAGAAGTGCCTTTTTTTTTTTACTGATCGCTACGCTGTGAACAACGGCAGCTAGCGATCAACTCGGAATGACCACCATGGTTTTGCCCAACTGCTAACAAATTTGCTGCTACAATCAAGTCTGAATTACCCCCTTAGTTTCAAGCAAAATAAAAGTGTAGATTATATGGGTGCAGAAATTTAATTTTAAGGCTGACAGTGTTAGAAATGAGAGAATGTTGAGGGTAGGCAAAAAGCAATGGTAAGAACTTTCAAGTATATAAAGGCAAAATTACATATTGTACAGCTGTGCATTTAGATATTTGTGAAAAACTGAAAGTAATTGAAGGTGAAGTGGAAGGGTCTTGCAGTGTTCAGGTTATACAGCCGGGAAGAGTTTGATGTAAAAGTAAATGAACTCACATTTGTTGTTTAAAAGCAGTCCTTCAGTATTCCTGATTATTGATAGATTATTTTCCTTCAGTTTTCATTTGGTTAAACAGCGGTATAAATTATACTTCAATTTTAATCACATTTTAATTCATATGCACAGCATAAATGGCCACGGCCTATGGAATGAAAGTTAAATAGAGATACAATGCATGTGTTCTCAATAATTGGATTAATACATCCAGGGCCAAATTTAATAGAGTGAGAGTTTCAAAAAGTGAGAGATTTGGTAAGGTTTCGCAGTTTTTTTAAAAAAGTGCCAATCATTTATACAGCAAGATCAACCTGGTTTTGCAGTGTAAATGATTGCCACTTTAAAAAAAACTGAAAAACCTTACCAAATCTCTCACTTTCTGAAAGTCTCACTCTATTACATTTGGCCCTCAATGTCCACCTCCTAAAATGGATAGCAATAAAATGGCTAAAACAAACAACCATGGCACTTCAGCATACCATATATCTAAGAATTAAAATAAGTTTAAACCCTTCACACAGAGAAGAGTCTGTAAATAGTAGATTTACCAATTAAATTGAAAGCCACATTTTGTCAATAGCAGATGTCCAATATCTATAGCAGTGTGTAAAATGTGGTTACCTAAGCATATATCTCTACAAAGTAGTAATTATTTGTGAAAATGTTGTTACCTATGCATATATTATTTCAAAGTACTATTAACTTGCACCAGTGTTCAAAAACTATGCATATATTATTTCAAAGCAGTATTAGCTTCCAGTGATAAGCACCAGTGTTCATTACCTGTTGATAAAAAGGAGAGATGACAGCTGATGATATAACTAATAATGGCGGTATACCGCTAAAGTTATGCTTCAATTTTAATCACGCTTTGATCAATATGCACACCCTAAATGGTCACAGCCGTCCTCTGTTGCCCGTCTTCAGCGTTGCCTGTCTTGAACGTTGCCTGTTTCTTGGTGCTCCAATGCTGAGAAATACAGGCAGGTACTTATCCATCATACAATACCATCAGGGAGGCGCCGAGGTTCTGCGAGGTGTCGGGATTCTGGGGTTGGTCACCTGACAGTTGGTGTCCAGTGCGAAGGGATGCTAACTGCATCCCGCTGCGATACATAAGAATACTCTCAAAATGCTCTAAAATCTTCCACTTATATTTGTATATACTGATGTTTCCTATGCTACATAACCTATGTTAGAATAATGTAAATGCATATGGGGTATATTTTCTATCTGACTCATACTATTTGCTATGTGGCCAATGCATGTAGACTGCTTAGTATAAGCTACTACAGTATTGTACAATTACAAGTATGTGGTCACAGCACATACAGTGCATACAGTATTATAAATGCCATCATAGCTATCTGCAAACATCTTATTTCAGTAAAACTCTGTCCATCATGGTCTGACTATCCCTCACCCGCTCTATACACTCTATCCTGTCTGTTTGTTCCAGACTGTATCAGCTTCTGTGCGCTTGTTAATAAATAATGTATGAGGCACACTGCATTTTCTACCGATTGCACAGTTTTAAGATTTTTGAGATTGCAAATCAGCGGGGCCCCAGAATGCCTTCCAGCAATGCTTATAATAAGAGTTAGCCATTTGCTTCCAAGGCCGTGCGCTGACAATTTGTTTATATTAAATGCAACAGGTGGAAGACTTTGAAGTAAACATTTTAGTAACTTTTCAAATACTAAATCAATGTTGACTTTATGTTTATCTATCTATCTATCTATCTATCTATCTATCTATCTATCTATCTATCTATCTATCTATCTACAGTATATATACACTATGTTGACAAAACTGATTGGACACCCCTGTGGAAGCAAAATGGTATGCTCCTGCAGCAGACACTTGTTCGTGAAGGTATAAAATGGGTAGAGAGGCACTGATTAGATCATTTGCTAACAAAATGGCTTGCCAGAGGGAGCTTACCAAGTTTGAAAAGGGGATCATAGTAGTCTGCTTGATTGCAGTGTGAGAAGCATTGCATTTGTTAGGAAGGTTCCTAAGTCCACTGTGTCTTTTGTTAATAATACATGGAAGAAGAATGGTCATGACAGGAATGCACCTCACCCTGGAAGACCATTGAAACTGCAGCCCAGGCACCGGAGAGCGCTAACCAGGCAGCTGCAAAAGAACAGTGGTCGTCCCATACATACCATTGCAAATGAGTTCCAAATGGCCACTAACGTGCCAGTTTCATCAAGAAACTTGGATATTATGGACGAGTAGCTTATCATAAACCTCTAATCACAAAGAAGAATGCAGCCCAGTGCTTATGATTGTGTAAAGAGCTCAAAAACTGGACAGTAGCAAACTCGTACTGTTTGCAGATGACCTGCTAGCTGTCATATCAAATCCAGTGGTATCTGTCCCCAACTTGATGTCCAAATTTGATAGATTTGGCTCCCTGTCGAATTTTAAAATTAACCTTTCTATGTCAATGGCGGTGACTGTATCAGCGCCCTCCCAAGCCCTTGACGACCTTAAACAATCTTTCCCCTTCCACTGGCATCCCTCTAGCTTTAAATACCTGGAGGCTATTTTGAATAAGGACCTATCACGCCTTTTTGATGAAAACTTTAAAAAACTACTTGCCACACTACACTCCGAGTTCCGGGACTGGGGCAACAGGAGACTTTCCTGGTTGGGGAGATGCAGTGTAATTAAAATGAACATTTTGCCTAGTGTTTTCTATCTCCTCCAGGCGCTCCCAGTCTCTATTCCCAAAACTTGGTTCAGGGACTTACACAATTTAGTCAGAGATTTTGTTTGGGGTGACAAAAGGCCTCGTTTCTAACATGCCATACTTTTCAGCCGTAAACACATGGGTGATCTTCAGCTACCACATTTCTCACTGTACTATGATGCTATTGTCCTCAATAAGATTATAGAATGGTCACACTCACATGACACCAAACAATGGGCACTTATAGAGGATGCAGTGCTATCCGCCCCCATTGCTTACTATCCATGGCGCTCAAAGATACCAATCATTGAACACCCTACCATTGGCCTACACTCTCACGCTGGAGTAGACTTAGAGTTCTCCCGTATATTTCTTCCAAACACTCTCCTCTGACTCCACTATTTTACAACCCAGATTTCCCTCCGGCAGTCTCGGGCCGTGGGTTTGACTCTTGGAAATTAATGTGTGTGGGGCAGTGGGGGGGCGCGTGTTGGCCAGCTGGTGGAGCGTGGAGAGATAATCCCCTTCCCTTCGCTGCAATCAAAGTGGACTCTTCCACCATCGGAGATTTGAAAATACCTACAGTTGAAGCACTTTGCCTTGGGAAGTAACATCTGCCCAAGCTTGACTAGACCCTTGACGATTTTTGAGAATATCGCCCAAAGTACTTTCTCTCAAAATGTTATAGATTTCTGATTGAGAACAAATTCCCAGATCTCCCTAAGTATACCAGAGATTGGGGCCATGACCTACAGATTGATATATCAGTTATTCAGTCATTGAAACGCAATTCAAAGTTTTATCACGGTGGTACAGAAGCCCCCTAACATTGGCTAAAATGTTCCCTGATGTACCGGATATGTGCTGAAGATGTAACAACGAAATGGGATCGCCGATGCATATCTGGTGGGACTGTTGCATATTTCGCCCTTTCTGGGACAAAGTTATCGCAATTTCGAGACTGATTGTGGGTTCGGAGGTTTCCTCTGAGCCTGCCTTCTGGCTTCTCAACTTCATTACGTGCCCCCTGTTGACCTACAAAAATGCTTTATTAAAGTTTCTTAATAGCGCCGCCAAAGCGGTTATTCCGGTTCGCTGGCGATCTACTGAACTACCCACTGTGAAGGAATGGGTTGCCAGAGTGGACTGGTATATGTCCATGGAGGAATTGCGGGTAACACCAGATAACCATCGGAGATTCACGACTATTTGGTCCCCTTGGTTGGATTTCAAGTTCTCACAGACATACCCAACATTTGTGACTTGACTTGAGCCCCTCACAATGCCCTCTATTTCCAGAATCTAACTGCCTTATTGTTATCCGGTGTTAGGTGATGACACTTTTGCTCTTTGGTCCGAGTGAACATTGGACAGACCACACTGCCCTTGCCTCCCCTTCCCTCTCTCTGATTCTCTATTTCTCCTATCCTGCATTCTTTCCTGTCCTTTTTTCTTCTCATGTTCTTGTGTTACGGAATGCCTTGTTTAGACAGTTTATTACTAAGTGATGTTTGGTTTGACTGAAGGTACTGATGTATTTATCCAGGCATTGAGTCTATATATATGGTTGTAACGACTATGTTTATCTGTCAATGCCCACATCCATTGGATTGTAATTTATTGTAATACCAGTCAAAATGTGTATGCTGTCTTCTTTATTCTGTTATAAATCAATAAACATTTATTGAAAAAAAAAATGGACAGTAGAACAATAGCGGCAAGTGTTATTGAGTGACGAATCATGATTTACACTTTTCAGATCAGTTGGACATGTTTGGGTTTGGCAGGTGCCAGGAGAACGAATACCAGTGTACAGTACCTACAGTAAAGCATGGAGGTGGTGGCGTTATGCTGTGGGGCTGTTTCAGCTGGTTTGGCATGGGTCCACTAGTTGTAATGCATGGTCACATTAACTCTAAGTATAGAGATGTTCTCGATAATTCTGTGCTCCCTACATTGTGGCAATTCTTCGGAAACGGTGAATGTTTTTATAAGGACGACAATGCCACCTGTTATGATTCCAGGGTGATACTAGACTGCTATACAGAAATACAGTATACAGAGTCCAGATCTTCACCCCACTGAGAACCTCTGGGATGAACTGGAGTGACGGGTGTGTTCTAGGCCGACTCGACCTTCTTCAGTGTCATAGTTGGTCACTGTACTTAAGGCGGAATGGCAAAACATAATGCCTGCTGTGGTCCAGGAACTTGTGAACAGTTTGTCAAGAAGGGTGTCTGCAGCAATCACTGCATGTGGTAGACCTACAAAGTACTGATGTCAATGAAATCTTGTTGATCTGTTTGCTGTAAGTGTCCAATCACTTTTGCCTGCATAGTATATACACTGCTCAAAAAAATAAAGGGAACACTTAAACAACACAATGTAACTCCAAGTTAATCACACTTCTGTGAAATCAAACTGTCCACTTAGGAAGCAACACTGATTGACAATCAATTTCACATGCTGTTGTGCAAATGGAATAGACAACAGGTGGAAATTATAGGCAATTAGCAAGACACCCCCAATAAAGGAGTTGTTCTGCAGGTGGTGACCACAGACCACTTCTCAGCTCCTATGCTTTTTGGCTGATGTTTTGATCATTTTTGAAAGCTGGCGGTGCTTTCACCCTAGTGGTAGCATGAGACGGAGTCTACAACCCACACAAGTGGCTCAGGTAGTGTAGCTCATCCAGGATGGCACATCAATGCGAGCTGTGGCAAGAAGGTTTGCTGTGTCTGTCAGCGTAGTGTCCAGAGCATGGAGGCGCTACCAGGAGACAGGCCAGTACATCCGGAGACATGGAGGAGGCCAACAACCCAGCAGCAGGACCGCTACCTCCGCCTTTGTGCAAGGAGGGACAGGAGGAGCACTGCCAGAGCCCTGCAAAAGGACCTCCAGCAAGCCACAAATGTGCATGTGTCTACTCAAACGATCAGAAACAGACTCCATGAGGGGGTATGAGGGCCCGACGTCCACAGGTGGAGGTTGTGCTTACAGCCCAACACCGTGCAGGACGTTTGGCATTTGCCAGAGAACACCAAGATTGGCAAATTCGCCACTGGCGCCCTGTGCTCTTCACAGATTAAAGCAGGTTCTCACTGAGCACATGTGACAGACATGACAGAATCTGGAGACGCCAAGGAGAACATTCTGCTGCCTGCAACATCCTCCAGCATGACCGGTTTGGCAGTGGGTCAGTAATGGTGTGGGGTGGCATTTCTTTGGGGGGTCGCACAGCCCTCCATGTGCTCACCAGAGGTAGCCTGGCTGCCATTAGGTACCGAGATGAGATCCTCAGACCCCTTATCAATGACAACATGTCCCGAATAATAGCTAGCCACACTGCAGCTAATACGCAACTCACTGCCAGCCTCAATATACTCAGCCAAAGCCTTAATGTTTTGGCATCACACCAAGTCAGCTCTAGCTCGGGGACAACTACACCAAACCAGACCCCAGTTCAATCCCCAGTTAGACGCTCCAGTAGAACCAGGAGCAACGAGCCAGCACAATCCACGGCACCCAGCACACACCATAAAAAATAATAATCTGGCATGCAGCTAATATTTTTTCAAAATTTATAATATGTTGATTTGTTGTGGCAAAAATGCCTTTGTTGTAGGTAATAAATTGCTCACACGGAATATGTGTCTTGTTTAATTTGCTACAGAAACCACCTGTACATTAGTGTCTAGGCCCAGATGTGTATTGGTCTAAATATATTGCCTGCCACTAGGTGGCCTCAGCTCAACGTGTGTGTAATCTATGGCACCCAGCACATTGGGCATGGCCACAAGCTCACAGAAAGGTACCCTGACTGCATGCCACTGCGACTTCTGGGTAGAAAAGCAGAGAGAGGCATCTATGTGGCCATCCAAGACATCCAAAACCTGAGTGGACATTCCTAAATTTAAGGTGAGTGTCATGACCTGTAATCAATACAATACTGTGTTATATGACATTACAGAAAAACCACTTAGACATAGACGTGTATGTATATTTTAAATCACCTGATTTAAATATTTATAAAAGGTGGCCTGTGAGATAATAATGACATCGCCAGTCACAGACTGGAAGCTGCCAGTAGCCATAAAGTGCAACACAGCCAGGAGTTTGTGCAGGCCTGAGCCAGAGCGAGAGCGTGCTGGCTCAGGGTCTAGGTTCAGTTTGACAAGGTCATACAGACGGAAAAGGTTATTTACATTTAGTCGGACCATCTGTATAACCTGGTCATCAGACAATTTGTTAAAGTGTAAACGACCACAAATAAAAACAGGTATGCCCAGCCTACGCGGAACCTGTACAACCTGCTGACCATGTTCATTTTCCTGGACTTGGTTTATTGTAGCCTCATGGAGCACTGCCAGGTATCCCCCAGCAAACAAGAAAGCAGTACTACACAGTACACACGGTAGCAGCCATTTCAGAGTGAGAGAGGAGAAAAATGTGTTTGGGCCCCTTTTAAAGGCCCAAAAAGTCAGGTGTGAGTAATGTAGAATTGGCAACACATGTAAACACGCTTCTCAAAAGCAGGTCTACTTTTTTTTAGGCTTTTTGTACGATTAGTATTTTTTCACGGCCGCACATGCATTTTCACGGAAGAGAATTCAAATATGAATGCTTAGTAAATGATCGAGTTCTATATCTAAACAGCCGCGTTTGACCGATGGTGTATTCTTTCGTATTTTTACTACACAGCCGTAATAAAAATACGAATGCCCTCATCACTGCCGAGATTTGAGTTTAGTAAATTACCGAGATGACACTTAGAAGAAAAAACGCAAAATCGGTCAAAATCGGGAGCTTAGTAAATATACCCTTTAGTGAGATGTAAGGGGACACCTCTGTACACTGTGCTAGATAATACCCCTTTCACACTGTAAACCAACACACTTTCAAGCCGTGTAGCAGCTGCTGAAACCTTATTCACACTGCAGGCTGGACCTGGGTTATTGCTGGGTCGTCCTTTTAAGATTGTACCCGAGTTTCATGCTGCAGGGTCTGCCGACTTTTGGAGATTACATTATCTGCACGCACAGCTGATCTGCCTCACTGCTCCTTTTAACCTTTTGACCTGGGTTGGATAATCCGTGTCATGCCGTTCAGACCGCATTGTGGGGGGGATGTAGTAAGTCTTATAGAGTGATAAAGTGGAAAATGTACCCGGTTTGTTAGTGCCTAACCTAAACCACCTACATGGCTCACACTGGTACACCCTCACAATGTCCCCATCTCCACTGTAATCCATACTTGTTCCTCTGGTCTTTGTTGTTTCTTATGCCCCCAGCTATATTTATTGACAGTAGTCTGCTTTGTACCTCCCTTATGTAATGTATAAAATCAGTCTGGCATGAAAGGGCATCCTAATTATCATGTGTTTATGGCTTGTGTTTCAAGAACAGTGCGCCATCCCCTGGTACACTGCTGCTAGCAGTCCTATTTTTACCATATTGATTGAAATGTTGGTTCACTTGGAGGTTTCATGGGAAGTGCTTTGCTATCCTGGCAGAGATCCAGCATCATTCTCTTATTCAGTGTTGGGTACATCCCTGGGGAATGCTGAACTTTTCTGTCTTTTGTCATACAGTACTTTATATACGCCATAACCCCCCAGTATCTGCAGAACACGATGGCACCTTACTAATTATTAATATTATTATTATTATTATTAATAATATTATATTAATATTAATATTGTATCACTGATGTTGGTGCACATTATTTTCACACTGCTTTAAGAATTGCCATGTTACCAGTGATCTTTAATATTGCTTCCCAGCACTGACAAATCTCCTGGCGTAGCCAGATAATATGAAGCACTAGTACATGCCTATCAACACATCACCATCAGATGGCGTCATATTCCCCATCATCTCTGAGGTGGCAAAGATAACTTGTCCCCATACTTATAATGGAACAGACTTTGCAGAGGGGTTATTCTCACAAATGGACTTGAATTTTACAGATCCTTGGAAACCAGAAGTCAGTCTCTACTTTCAGGGGGACTGGTTTTGCACATACCAAGCCTACATTGGGCCTTATTTAGAATTATGAGTAAATTTCTGATGCAATTTTGCTGTAATGCTACAAACGGTGGCAAATCTTTGCAAGGGGTTGGGCTGCAAATATGCAATTTCTAACATCCTAACCAGGGGCGTCTCTAGACAGGAGGGGACCCGTGTGCAGACACCTTGTGTGGGCCCCCTCCTCTCCTGTAGCCGTTGCGCTGCTGCTAGTGCTCTGAGCGATGTAGACTCTGGCACAGTGGCCGCTGTGCAATTTTTTCGGAGTCCTGCGCTGCCAGAGTCTCTAGTGGTCAGTGCGCTAGCAGCAGCGCGACGGCTACGGGAGAGGGGCCAACACACGGTGAGCGATGGACTCTGGAAAGGTAAGTATAGGAGAAATGGGTGCAGTGTGTGCGATGTTGGCCCCCTGGGACTCAGGGGCCCATGTGCACTGCACACACTGCACCCATTATAGAAACGCCAATGATCATAACCCCATCCTGGAACAGGAAACATAGGGGGTAATTCTGAGTTGATCGCAGCAGCAAATTTGTTAGCAGTTGGGCAAAATCATGTGCAGTGCACGTGGGGCAGATATAACATGTGCAGAGAGAGTTGGATTTAGGTGGGTTATATTTATGGTGGCCAATCCCGGGATCGGGATCGGTGGGATCCCGGCATTTAGGGCCACAAACGGCTGGGATTCAATTCCCGGGATTGGAAGCTCCAATCCCGGGGATTTAGTGATCAGCGTTGAGCGTCCACAGGACGCTCAGACGCTGCCTGGCTTCCTTCTTCTGGCTCCCCAGCATGCTGCACCGTCACACGCCGATGGGAGCCGCCAGGAGAGAGCGGAGGATGTTCCCCACCCACACGCCTCTGGTGTATGCTGAGTTATGTGTGCGAGGTGGGCGGGGCGAGGGTGCGGCCACATAGTTAAAAGTCAATCCCGGGATTGGCCATTTTTCAATCCCGATACCCGGATTGAAAAAATGGCCTGGGATTGGCTTCCCTAGTTATATTGTTTCTGTGCAGGGTAAATACTGGTTGCTTTATTTTTACACTGCAATTTAGATTTCAGTTTGAACACATCCCACCCAAATCTAACAGGGCACTATCTAAATCTAACAGGGCACTATCAGTGCTGAGTTTGTTTGTTTTCCCTGTGTTTGCATTGGTTTTCATTGTTCTTTACATTCCTGGCCCAGTCCAAAAACATTCTGGCAGGATAAACCTAGCAGGTGTCAGGGTTGGTGTTAGAGAATTTTGACTGTTAACTTTACAGTAGCAGTAACCAAATGATCATTGTCTATATGTTGGCGCTATATAAAGTGTATTATTATTAATATTATTATTATTATTAATAGTAGTAGCAGTAATAAAGATAATGACAATAATTATAGCAGTAGTAGTAGTAATAATAATAACAATAATAATAATAATAATAATAATAATAGTAGTAGTAGTAGTAGTAGTAATAATGATGATAATAATAATAATAGTAGTAGTAGTAGTGGTCGTAATAAAAATAATAATAATAATAATAATAATAATAACAACAGTAATAATAATAATAATAATAATAATAGTAGTAGTAGTAGTAATAATGATGATGATAATAATAATAATAATAATAATAATAGTAGTAGTGGTCGTAATAAAAATAATAATAATAATAATAATAATAATAGTAGTAGTAATAATAATGATGATAATAATAATGTTAATAATAATAATAATAATAATAATAATAATAATAATAATAGTAGTAGTAGTAGTGGTCGTAATAATAATAACAATAATAATAATAATAATAATAACAACAATAATAATAATAATAATAATAGTAGTGTCAAAGTCGAAAAATATTGTAATGCATATGTCATGTACTAACCACACACACATGACCGCTGCGCGTGCACTTGTTCCGCCGTGCGTGCACATATCCGCAATTTGCGTATGATCGCTCCTGCGATCCTGTGCGTGGTATGGGTATTTACGGCGGAGTTTGTGAGCGCGTAGAGGGTTATCAGAACATTACATATTTAACCCAAATAGTGCACATTGTACACATAGCCCCCCTGCACCACATCAGCAAGTATCAACAGTTTAAATGATTCCAGGACTAAGGGATTCATCTTTGCATGATAGGAAGGGACAGACTAAGGTTATAAGGTGATGTCTAGTATCCAGCTGTAGGGTATTTTAAGGGTAACATTCCGGTGTTGGTTAGAGAAAGATCGCATGTTCCTGCATATAGTTATGTGCAGAAGTAGAATATAGATATAAACTGTATTTACTGTATATTATGTATGCGGTGGGAATCCAGAGGAGACCACTCACAAGAGCAGTTGGGAAAGACATCGCCCACCTTTTCAAATCAACCTATGACCTCTCCTGTAATGTAAAGATGCATCTCTGTGTCCAATGAACAAAGGGATTACAGTAACCATTGTATTGTTTATGGAAGTTGTGTTTAAAAAGCCTATTGCTGCCTGGCCGGTCAGAAGACTCTGAACGCTATCTACCTGATGAGCGGAGGACTGGTCCAGGTTGCGCAAGCGAATATTCTCACGTATGTACATTGACTGTAGCCATTATTCTGTTGTAGATTTATCTTGTTAGCCTTGTAGTGTATAAGTTGTATTGTTATCCCCTTTCAAATAATCCACTGTGGCGTTAGAACCCAGCAGTTAACTACAAATCGGTGTTGTGTCCTCTTTTCCCTGCTAAGGTTTAAAGTGTATTTAACTGTATAAGGTTTAAGAGTGTATTGATAAGGTGTGTACGCGCTGCGGGTACTTTGTACCGTCAGCGCTGCATAAGGTTTAAGGTGTAACA
Source organism: Pseudophryne corroboree (assembly GCF_028390025.1). Taxonomy (NCBI): domain Eukaryota; kingdom Metazoa; phylum Chordata; class Amphibia; order Anura; family Myobatrachidae; genus Pseudophryne; species Pseudophryne corroboree. Next base: position 1,070,739,097 of record NC_086444.1, read on the forward strand.
TCATTGCAGTGCTTTGCTGCATAAGGTTTAAAGTGTAATCATATCATTGCATTGTATTACTAATAAGGTTTAAAGTATATCAATTGAGTGTGTACGCGCTGTGTGTACTTTGTACCCCCAGCGCGGAGTTTGTACGCAAAGTACGTACACGGTGCGTGACTCTGTACGCAAATAGCGTACGAAGTACGTAGCGTGAGTTTTAAGTATAGCGGTCGCAGCAGCTCCATGGTAAAAGTGTGTTTAAAGGTATAGCTTTATGGTTTAAGATAATATCGACATTATCAATTGGGGGCAACGTCCTCATACCCGCAGCCTAGCAGGTTTAAGCAGACTTTATCTATCAGCAAAGGGCGAACAGGTATCCTACGTAAGCCTTTTCCTGGCCGTAGAATACACTGGTAAACCCTATCTCAATTGCTTATAAGATAAGCGTCTGCTCTGCATGGTTTGTAGGGATGCTGGTGGGATCCGTAAGGTAAATACGCAAAGCTATTTTAAAAGTCTGTGAATTTCTGTTTGGCGCCAAATGTGCACACAACACAAGCATACACCTGTACTTTGTACTTTGTATACCTGCTCGCATTGTTGCCATAAATATTGATTATTAGATTTATTCTGACCTGTACTGAGAAATTTGTTGCTATTTAGTTAAGACATAGACTAGATATTAAGGAAGTAAACGTAAAACACAAATACAGTCTGGCCTAGTTAAACAGGTTTATACAGAAAGATACTGTGTTGTGTTAAGTAAACGATTATAGGTAAAATCGCTTACATTTATAGAAGTGTGGGATTTGTACTACTGCGGACGTACGGTCTTTGTACACGTGTCTCGGACAAAGTATGGGACTGCGTACGCAACGTAAAGACATACGCACGGTCACGTGTTTATGCAACGTGCGTAAGGGTACGGCCGCTAAGTACAAATTACACAATAGCATTGTTTAGTTTAGGGGCGGAACAGTAGCCACGCTACAATAGCACAAATTGCTCGGTTTCCAAAATTTAGTTTAAATAAAACCTTTTTTACTGTATTACCTCTGGGGAAAGCTATCAGTCAACAGGAAAGGATATTTTTCTGATCAGAAAACTATCGAGTGTTAGTGTGGGCTGAAAAAGGTGTGAATATTGAACCCCGCTTGGTGAACTTGGTGAACTCGGTGAACTTGGTGAGCATGGTCTAGGTGAATACGTGCAACGGAGTGTGATAAAGTTTTTTAAAGGTGTTGTTTTCTTGGTATTACACTCCGGCTGTTTTGGAGCACAGTGTGAAGACTCCAGTGATCCTACAACTTATAGATAGCAAGTGTCTATAAGCGGTACGATTGGACCGCATGGTTGTGTGAGCAATACGTGGCACAACGTGATACGAAGTTTTGCATATTTGTGCGTAAATCTCGTCATCATACGCGTTGTGTAGAGCACATGCAAGCGTGATTTGTGCAGACATTGTCTTTTAGGCAGATATTCACTGGGTACGGTGAGTTACTCCTAAAGGCCCAGGGGATATAGGCTGAAGTAGGGCCTGCATTGGCTACGCGTGTCTGCTAAAAGGGGCGGATCCGTGGTACTCGGAGCAGAAGAAGTTAGTGGAAGAACTTTGAGGACTTCCACCGTTACTGTGTTTGGAGCATTTTAGGAAGTTTTCCCGTGTTAAAAGGGTCCACAATGGGAGCCAAGTGCACAACACAGGGATGTTCCTCAGTCAGGGTTCAGACAACAGAATTGAGACCGAGGGGGTCAGCTCGGTTGGTAATGTGGGGGAAGTATGGTCCCCACACTGAGACCTTTTGTGATGAATGGACACGAATGACTGTGGGGGATAAAGCATCATTTCCTGGGATAGGTAGTTTTGATCCAGAGGTACTACACAATGTAAGGAGTAGGATATGTCTAATAAAATCCAGAAAACAAAGGATTAGACATACAGATTGCTTAAATTTATGGCAGCAAGAGGGCGATATGCAAAGAGAACTAGCTCACGCAGCTGGTTCCAAACCTAGCAGGAAAATGATGGCAACCGCACCACCACCACCGTATATTGTAGGGGAGAAAGTGGCTACAGACAATGGCATACTGGTATCTGATAAGAGTATAGTTGATAAATGTACTAATGCTTACCCGTGCAAGTTGTATCCCATTTTAAACTTCCCTCAGGACTGTGAACAAGAAGATGAGCCCAGCACGATATCAGCACTCTCTCTAGCAGCCACCATACAAGACACCCAGGTGGGCACGGCCCAACCAGTAAGAACAGTAGTAAAGGCCCCTAGCGGAGGGATAGGTGAGGTCGTGTCCACAGCTAAGTACGGTACCGTACATTATGCAGAGACAATAGCAACCCAGATTGTAAAGTCAACTCAAAATGATGTAATTGAACTAAATCCTGTCAGGGTGATCACAGTCTCCAATGGGAGGACTAATGCTCAGGGAATCACTCCTATCAGAAACATTGCTATGCATTGTCCCTGGTCCCGGACCGAATTGAGGACAATTATGTCTGAATTTCCCGATCCCAGAAAGGATCTAGTCGCATGCCAGAGGTTTATTAAAGAATTAGGTAACGCCACCGAACCCACAAACAAAGATTGTCGAACAGTGCTACGAGTATGTTTACCTTCCAATATTGGCCCCGCGAAATTCATTACTGATTGTAAATTAGACGCAGAAGTACCTCTCACTGATGAATACACTCAGGAGAATGTACGACAGATCAATCTGCAATTAGGAGTATATTTCCCTACTGTTGTCAAATGGAATAAAATCTTTTCCATAAGACAAAAAGAAGGTGAAACGGCATCTGAATATTTCCATCGAGCACTGCAGGAAATGGCTAGATACACTGGGGTCGAGGACATTAAGGAAAATGTACATCACAGGGAGGTAGCTGTGTCAGTATTAATAGACGGGTTGAAGGAGGCACTGAGAACAAGGGTAAAGACCTCTCTACCAAACTGGAGAGGTATCTCGGTGGCTGCATTGAGATAGTCCGCTGTCGAGCATGATAGGAACATCATTAGGCACAGGGAGGTACAGGGGGAAAGGCTGATGACAGTAAGTACACAGGCTCTTACAGCAAAGCCCCATCATCCAAAACCCAAGGCCTCTGACTCACGGAGAAAGCCAAGAGTTTGTTATCTGTGTAAAAGGGAAGGGCATTATGCCAGCAATTGTAACAGCACACAAAAAGTCAGACCCCCTAGACAAGAACACGAGCAAAGTTATGATACACGTAATTGGGATCAGGGATCACATAGGAAAAATTATGAGCCACACGCAGGGGAAACAAGGAGGTATCCACCTAGGAGGGACTGGCAGGCCTCCGAAAATTCTCAGTTACCCCCCTCACATATTGTAGCTGCCAGCGCGCTGCAGGAGGGTCACAATATACAATAGGGGTTGGACCACGCCTGTAGTCTGCAGCCAGTGAAGTTGATTGCTAGCCTTGGTAATGAACCTGAGGTCACAGTTGATGTAGCTGGTAGATCATTCCTTGTAGATACAGGGGCGGCCATGTAAACTCTGTGATTTGTCTTCAAAGTTTCCTCTTCATTTCTTACATTCACTGACAGGATTATAGTTCAAAAGCCACATGCCTATTCGGTCTTTCAGAGCTCTGCCTAAATCCAGTATATCTCACCAGCATAGGGACACCAGTATCAGTGTGCCTGGTCATGCACAAAGGGAGGAGAATGGGAATACTGGTGAAGGTAGACTGTGCATAGATACCGATATACATGATGCTGTGACAGCCTGATGGTGAACGCAAATCTGACAAATTTTCTTTTTATTATTTCCCCTCTCTTCTCACTTCCCAAAGATCACACAATTGATAATACACAACAGTTAAACAGATTTATGTTTCCTACAGAAAGGTCGCTGACCCGGAGAGAACATCGTATCACTGGAGTGTCTGTTCCAGGAAGGCTGAGAGACAGTACTGTTGAGACGGCACCTGAGCGCGGAGAAAAACAAGACCAGAGGCGGTTGTCGCACAAGTTTTCTTTTTCCTTTTTTTTTATTTTATTTTCTCCATCTCCCATTACCCTCCTTCCCCCCCCCCCTTCTTGTTCCCTTGCTCTCCCCTTAACAAGATGGACTTACCCCAAGAGACTGCGTTCCGGGTTTTCCTGTTAACCTTGTTGTTGACCAGAGCAGTCTGTTTCGGTGAGAGTACCAGAGAGGTCGATATAGGATCTGGAATGGGTTCTGATGGCGAGGACGGATTTGTAGAATTCGAAGAGCAACACATCACTCGTGCAAAGGCGAGTATCAGAAAACGATCTGGTAGTCAGGGAACTAGGAGGCACTGTGAAGGGTTATTGGCTGAAGAAAATTGCATTTGTAAAAATTGTGAGAACATAGTTGAGGATGGGTGCATCCAGAGATGTCAGTCCAGCCTTAATATCAACATGGACCGTCATCCATTGAGTGATTACCACTCACTAGTGGGTAAGGTCTTAAACCAGACAGAATGCTGGGTGTGCTCACAAGTACCTCAAGGTCAGAGCAAGTCAGGATGAGTACCGTACCCTTTAGCAATAGATGAGGTACTCGAATTACGGGGTGGGAGACCGGTGGACAAGAAATTTAATATTTCTAGGCCCCCTAGTTTGAAGCTCCACCAGTATCATGTAGATAGATCCCTAGTGTGTTTCAACATTTCCAATTCCCGAAAGCCGGGAAATTGGGAGGTGACATGGAATAACCAGACCATGGCATTTTCGCACAGAGCTGATATGATACCCGTAGACTCTGAACTTATATGCCAAATAGCCAACAGTGGAAGGTATTTTCGGTATAGGTATACTCTAGGAAGCAAGACCATGCGGGTTGGAGAAGTATCACCGGGGTACTGTGCGCATATCATACAGCCTGATACTTGTACTGAACAGATGAGAGAACTAGGGATTGGGTTTTTCATTTGGAAAGTTTGTAATATGGTAATGTCATATTCTGTCCCATATGTTCTCCCCGATGATGCCTATTTCATATGTGGGAGGAAGGCATATAAGTGGCTTGCCCCAAACTCAGAGGGATTGTGTTACATTGGAAGAGTGTTGCCAGAGGTCAGGACCATAACCCATGATAAGATGAAAGATGTTCACCGCAGTGCTCAAGCTCCTTATACTCATACTCATTATGAACACATCGTTAAGAGACACCTCATAGATAGGACAGAGCACGTGGCCTCTGATTTGATCCACGAATCCACCGGGATTCAATTCCTTCTCGCATTAGACATCACCCGTACTGCCAGAGGAATTATAAATTATAGGTACATCCATGCGCTAGCGAACCTGATAGATAATATCACTGAGATGTATGACGACACCTTCAGGTATACGAGTAGGGAGTTGCAAGCTTACAAAACGAAACTGATCCAGCACAGGATGGTCCTCAATTATATCACAGCCGTGACGGGTGGGTACTGTGTCACTTTGGCAACTCAATATGGTGTAAAGTGCTGTACGTATATTACAAACAGCACTGATGACCCAACCGAGATCATCGATCAAAAGATGGACGATATCTTGCAGTTGAAGTGGGAGTTCCGAAGGAGACACAACCTTACCCTGACTGCTGTGAGTAATGAACTGACCGGCTGGGTCTCATGGTTGAACCCATGCAATTGGTTCTCAGGTTTAGGAGAATGGGCTCAAAATGTTATTATGAGTGTAGGAAAGTTTCTCCTTTGTATCCTGGGAGTCGTCATAATTATTGGTTTGATATTTAGGTGTGTTCGAATTTTAACACGGCTCAAGAACGGCACAAAATTGATGAGTCTAAGGAGCAGGGGCATTGTTACAGCAGCAGATTTAATTTACGACCCATCCATAGAGACAATGTTGTGATAAAGATTGCAAATGAATTCCACGACCCGTTTCTTTCACTCGTTTTTCCTTTGTCTCCCCCTTTGCCCAGATACATCGATCCGGAAAAGACATCAACTACACCCAAGAATGATTACGCAAATGTTATGTGAATGTATTTTTGATATGTGTCTTATCTTCAACTCTACAACCTTCAGTTAGTGACACACATAGTCGACAGGTGATATCCACATATATTAGCACTCACATATGTTCCCCCTCCATGTATCATCAACTAAATGTGCACCCCATTTGTTGGAACAAGAAGCCGAAAAAAGCTCGGTAGTGTTTGTTGGCCCACTTACAGACCCTTAATACGGGATGAGAAGGATTTAATGTATACTTCGCAATACCTCGAAGCTTATCTAGAACATATACGGCACGATGATACATGCCCCTCAGACATGAATTCATACATACATGCTTTTTCTATCCCACTAGGTCATACATTTCCCACCTACACCTCTCCTCCTACCATCCAATCATCTGTAGATATTGTATTGTATATTTTTCTGTTTAATGTTTAGATAGTGGCAGTTATTGTTGACTGCCAAAGTCGAAAAATATTGTAATGCATACATCATGTACTAACCACACACACATGCCCGCTGCGCGTGCACTTGTTCCGCCGTGTGTGCACATATCCGCAATTTGCGCATGATCGCTCACGCGATCCTGCGCGTGGTATGGGTATTTACGGCATAGTTTGCGAGCGCGTAGAGGGTTATCAGAACATTACATATTTAACCCAAATAGTGCACATTGTACACATAGCCCCCCTGCACCACATCAGCAAGTATCAACAATTTAAATGATTCCAGGACTAAGGGATTTGCCTTTGCATGATAGGAAGGGACAGACTAAGGTTATAAGGTGATGTCTAGTATCCAGCTGTAGGGTATTTTAAGGGTAACATTCCGGTGTTGGTTAGAGAAAGATCGCATGTTCCTGCGTATAGTTATGTGCAGAAGTAGAATATAGATATAAACTGTATTTACTGTATATTATGTATGCGGCGGGAATCCAGAGGAGACCACTCACAAGAGCAGTTGGGAAAGACATCGCCCACCTTTTCAAATCAACCTATGACCTCTCCTGTAATGTAAAGATGCATCTCTGTGTCCAATGAACAAAGGAATTACAGTAACCATTGTATTGTTTATGGAAGTTGTGTTTAAAAAGCCTATTGCTGCCTGGCTGGTCCGAAGACTCTGAACGCTATCTACCTGATAAGCGGAGGACTGGTCCAGGTTGCGCAAGCGAATATTCTCACGTATGTACATTGACTGTAGCCATTATTCTGTTGTAGATTTATCTTGTTAGCCTTGTAGTGTATAAGTTGTATTGTTATTCCCTTTCAAATAATCCACTGTGGCGTTAGAACCCAGCGGTTAACTACAAATCGGTGTTGTGTCCTCTTTTCCCTGCTAAGGTTTAAAGTGTATTTAACTGTATAAGGTTTAAGAGTGTATTGATAAGTTGTGTACGCGCTGCGGGTACTTTGTACCGTCAGCGCTGCATAAGGTTTAAGGTGTAACATCATTGCAGTGCTTTGCTGCATAAGGTTTAAAGTGTAATCATATCATTGCATTGTATTACTAATAAGGTTTAAAGTATATCAATTGAGTGTGTATGCGCTGTGTGTACTTTGTACCCCCAGCACGGTGTTTGTACGCAAAGTACGTACACGGTGCGGGACTCTGTACGCAAATAGCGTACGAAGTACGTAGCGTGAGTTTTAAGTATAGAGGCTGCAGCGGCTCCATGGTAAAAGTGTGTTTAAGATAATATCGACATTATCAGTAGTAGTAGTAGTAATAATGAAGATGATAATAATAATAATAATAATAATAATAATAGTAGTAGTGGTCGTAATAAAAATAATAATAATAATGATATGGTATTAGTGCAAGCACTAGTTAAAATTTGAGATGTGCGGGTTCTGTTTTACTCGGCTCTAAATGCCAAAATTAACAGAGTTCAGATTTATCCAGATTTTTCTTATTGGCTATCCAAAACATGTGATATCCGAGAGCCAATAAGATGCCGTTTTGAGATCCAGGTAAATTTGGGTAAATCCATACCTGCACATCTCTAGTTAAAATGTACAATTGGCTATCTGTCAAAATCAATCCTCTGTAACATTTTTCTGTATGATATTTATTTATTCTTGTTAATAATTATTAAAATGTGCTATATGAACGTCTAAGACTGAATGGATGCAGATTTTTGTGTTTAGTGCCCTTTAAAAATGGATTTTGGTTCACTTGAGTCTACTGCAGTGCAATCACAATCACACAGGGGGGCATAACTAATATTATTACACTCCACATCTTCAGCAGCTGGAAACCTGCTGCTGACGCTCAACTATTGTTCTGACCTTCGTAAAACTATCATCACAGTGGTAGACAAATCATATATCTGTTCATTGTGCTATCTGTCCAAATGACACTTCCCTGAATTCCTATTTCTCCCCTGTAACTGTATTTCCAGACATGATGAAGATAGACAAAGGATTTTAATAATTCATCAATGTTTGTCCCAGCGCAATTTCAAATAAAATACCTGCACTGTTCTGTGTCATTTAAATTAATCCAGCATTCAAAGTGCCCTCTCATGATGATTATTAAAAACGCTATTTGCAATCGCTGTGATTTTATTTTTATTTTTTATCTCTCCGACACATTTCTTATCTTCAGGATATTTTTTTCTTCTTCTTATGACACATTGGAAATGTTCTTGTTGCTATGTATTGCCTTGGTCACTGTCAGGTTGGTAGCTATGGTTACAACCGGTGACGTGAAGTGAATTAAGATTTTTTTAAATGTTTTCCAGTTCGACTGCTTTAAACAAGCCCAGAAAAAAAAGCGTGCAACCGTGTCAAACATCTGTCCCCAGCAGGAAAATAAACTTTTCAGTTATCACAGCAAATTATACTTAAAGTAGACACGTACAGGGATTAGTGTGGACTTTTTTTTTGATGACCTATAATTGGGAGTATACAGATTTGCATTGATTTATGATGATTACGTCATCTCTGTATATGTTGAGCGATGCATCTCTGGAATAATGCAGCCTGCTGCACGCTTCCAGATCACTCATGAATGATGCGTTTAGAAGCAGCACAATAACCTGCATTATACATGGATTTTATCCTCCCCTGTCAAATGACAGCTCAGTTTCTATAATCAAGGAACCTGCTGTCTGCCTCAACCACCTGTCTGGCATTTCATCAGTGAAATCTCCTACTTAGGATTCTGTAACAAAATATTCTCCTGTGTCTGCTGCCTTCTGACCCCTGACTGTTGGGTCAGATCTTCTATTTAATTTATGAACAGCGTTTCCATGGCTGTCTTTTGATTTTCATACACCGTGGAAGCAGCGATAAAAAGAAAAGAAAAATAAACGATGTTACTATATACATCTAAGTACGTTTGAATACTTCTTTTCCTTCTACAATAATTAGTTTAAATTGCATGTTTAAACAATTGTTATTACAGAAATTCTATTATGTTATTCATCCTTTAAGGTTATTCTCAGCAATCTAAGTTATAACCAATTAAAGATCAAATAACAATTTTCTTCTAAGTGCACTGTTTTGGAATAGGCCAACATCAACATTGGATAACACTAAACACTTCCTGTAAATGGAATTTGTATTGTTTCTGGTTGGCTAACATTAGCGTCCTTAGCCTCTTTCTTATTTAAATGCAAATTCCATGCGATTCAGGCTATTCTTGTATCTAAAACCAATTAGGTAGAATAAATCTGAGATTGCACCTTGGGAGCAAAAAAATGCACAGATCTTAAAAGCAATCACAAAAATAAAAACATGCCAGAGAGTGATAATGATTTTATACAATAAGTTTTAAAACAAGCGCATAAAAAGCACTGGTGAAAATTAGATTTCAACATGTAAAAATGTATCTACAGAAGTTTGTACATCATGGAGAGATCAGTAATTTGACTCATAAAATGCAGCATACTTTAGTTCATAAGTGAAATAGGAAAATTAATTTGAAAAGGACTCAGCCTGCAAATTCCATCCTTGCACAGTTATTTAATCTGTTTTTTTTTCTATTTTTAAACCCACCTTAGTTTAAATTAAATTAAGAAAAACTTCAAGGGTTTTCAGTAACACACAAACACCACACTTTTTGACACAAACAACACAATATAAATCATACAAATTCATTACCCTGTTTTCTTTAAATGGTTTGCATCCAACAAAAGCAAACAGACATGGATGACGAGTAATACACTTTAGACAGTAAATCATTAATTGAAAAATAATCTTTACTGTGGATGAATAGGATTTATCAAGGCAGAAAAAAAAACCCAGATACATAAAAAGTTTTTCTTAAAATGTGTCATAAGTCATCCTGAAATTTTGAGGCTCACATTTTTAAATAGTGTCCTGAGTTACTTTTTAGGCAAGATACTGCATAACAATGCAAACTTACTCAGTAAATTCTAATGCATTCATCAGGCACCTTTTGTGTTACTTTAGCCATCCACATGCTTATATTTCCATTAAAATTCTTTTTTTCCCCTCAAGTTTAGTGGACATTTTGATTCATCATTTTAAGCCAAACAATTGTCATTAAAATTATTTTACTAAACTGTAGAAATTAATTTTGTATCATTTTGCCCTGTTTGCCTCTTGAACCAGTTCACAGTAGAATGTTCAATCCACCAAATCGGAAATAAAAGGGAACCAACTAGCTATTTGTATTTAAAACATTATTTTTGTTTACATTTTATTTTATCTCCAATATTTTTAAACTCAAGACCTCAACTACACCAGTGCCCTCCCACTGACCTAGTTTCCAAGTAAGATTTCTAGACCTGTCGCTTACTCTACGTGTTTTTCCATGTTAAAAAAAACGTGTAAGATACAAAGAAATTCTGAGAACTCATGGCAAATGGACAAAGCAAAACTTTCAACTGGACACCCTTAAAACAGAGCTGAGCTGGCAGTTGGACATCCTTGCAGACCCACCGATGTCTAGTAGTTGTGGGTTAGCAACATTTGAGAGCTTTAGGACAGTGTCGGACTGGGGTGTGAAGGGCCCACTGGGGGAATGCAGTGGTAGGGGCCCATGTTTATCGGTGTGGCCAGTCTACAGAGGGGATGTAGCCAACAACCACATTGATTTACCTAAACATGAGAGAATGCCTGGACTGGGCCCCTTGAAACATATATAGTAATACTGTTAGTGCATGCATGCAAATGTACCAGATTAATAACAGAAATGCACTGCAGCAAATACAAAATAGTTCTGTGCAGTATAAGGTAACATATGTAATGTGTAATTTAAGTGCACAGTCTGGAACTTGATCCCTAGAGGAGGAGGGGCCCATACACAAAAAAAAAAAAAAACAACAACAAAAAACTAAAACCCAGGCAGTGGGGCCAACCGGGGGTTCCCCTGTACACCTGTGGGCCAGTCCAACCCTGCTTCAAGATATATCTAAATATCCTTATTCTGATATACATTTTGCATTGTTGCAGCAGAACCGAGCTGTTAACTGGATACCCTTCCTAAGGGACATTGAAAGGAAACATTGGCAGTACCAATGTAAAGCAATGTTTCTACTTGTTTGAAGTAAACTAGCTAGTTAACACTCCATGAAAGGTATTTGAACACAAAACTTCCTATACCATAATCCCACACTTAACGTGTAATCTATCAGTGATTTATGTACATCGTCATTCAGTTAAATTGCATTATATTTAAAACATGATGCTCAGTATGCCACAACCGAGGCTCGAACTCTCATCCTCACATACTACAGTCAAACACCTAATAAATGAACTATTTGCTCCTGTATAGAAAAAAATTATAATTCTAAATATATTAAGCTATTTGTAATAGTTTAAACACAGTTCATGTTTTCCAGGTCACCCAGCAGGTGCACAGGTACATTCATTACTCAGTGACACATTTTAAAAGCTCCACAGGTGGAGCTAATTATTTCAGTTGTAATTCTATGAGGAGACCTGGAAAACGTAAACTGTTGGGGGTCCTTCAGGACCCAGTTTGGGAACCACTGGTTTAAACCATTACAGCTAAGCAGATCTATGTAATATGCAGCCACACACTGCGTAGATCTGCTTAGCTGCAATGGTTTAAATTGACAAGTACAACTAGCTTCATATACCTTGAATATCTAGGCTTGCAATACAGGATCAAATAGCTGCCCCATGTGTTAGTTATCTGACTGTTGTACCAGTCCCAGGAATTGCATGCTGAAAAATGTGTGCTTTCAATACAGGGGGATTTGACAGACACTGGAGCCAATCAGACAATTGTGTCCCCACCTTTCCCTCCTCCAGTACATTGGTAGAACATCATAAAAAAAAACCTAGAGATTGTGGAACTAAACTATCAATGGTTCAGATGAAACATCATTTGATTCCCATCCCTAACCCTTAGCTGCCAAAAGGATACCCATTTGCAGGGTAGAGATAGCAACCAGGCACTTTTTCTGAAGGACTGAACTATCAAGAAAGCAACAAGAAAATAATTGAGGTTGAAGAGACAGAAAATGTGCTGAGTGGTTAGTGATATTGAGTTAAAATTGTACTTTATAATGTTCAAAAACAAAACAAAAATCAGACTATAGTGGAATTCAGCAAATGGAAAATAAGAACTCCGGAACAGGCTGGAGCTATGATATGTACTTTATACCAAAGTATTCCAAGGCTGGTGAGCAGACAAGCTAGAAATATAAAGACCGGTAACTGACAACACAAGTGCAGTACTTAGCCCAGGTAGGTGCTGAAAAGGTCTAGATGTTGGTGGAATATGTGCTTCCTTCTGATACAGTATGTTCACAGTCTGACATCACTACTCTTATCTTTATTCACTTCACTCATAACTTTTTTATCAGGCTTTCTGTCTTATTGCCTACATTCACTTTTAACCTTCTATCAATTTAACTATAGTATGTACAGTATATGCAGACTTTCTTTATGTTTATCTACAGTATTTCCTGTATATGCCTTGGTTATGCTTTGAACATTTTTCTTAATGCACAAGTCATATTTCTAATCTAAACATGGCTGTATGTATAACCCAGCCCTGATTTTTACTGTGGGGCATTCATTATCCAGAACAGAGTGACACCTGATAATTAAGTATCCAACTTGCCTCGAATTGGTGCTTTTTAGATATTAAAGTACCACAGCAATTCAGTATTATGCCAGTTGCAGCAAAGTTGTTCCGAATAGCAGCTGTCACAGTGAGCCCTAACAGTAAAATGTAGCAGCAAAAATTGACACTGCCGAGCAGTGTAAGGGCGCATGCCTGAACTGAGTTGAGATATGCACACTAAGGGGGCCAGAGGGCATGGAGGGAAACATATCGCTCTTCGCATCCTGGATCTCCTTCCCATAGGAAGTGCAGGGCTCCAGGAACTAATACCATCATTAGATGACATCAATTCCCATAAACATACTCCGAAACATGGGCCACTGATGGCTGGACTCATTACTTAAAACATGTGAAAACTGCTATTTCCCCATGTGTAATGGCCCTGTCCAGCTTAATGAATAGACCCCTGTGTGTATAGAGAAAATGGTCTAGTGTCAGTGAAAGAGAACAGGAAGGGTGGTGGTATGCCTTCAGGGCCTACGTTTAAGGGTCCACTACTTGCAGGCAGTTTACAGCACATGACCATTCATGGTGGCAAAATACTGGGAATTGTGTATGCCCTCTCAATCATTTCCCTGACCTCAGAGCCACCCATAAGCTCAATTAGGTTGCCAGAATGCCCTTAGAACAAGATACAGAGACTATGGAGCAGAAACCAAAACAATGCTCTTTCAGCAAGCCAGACTCTGAAAGCAGGTCTAGGAACACCAATATAAAAGCTAGGAACATTTCTGCAACACGATTATTATTCTACAGTAATCTAATATCATTTACATCAGACAAATACAAAGACAATCTGCAAAAATAGACCTAGGGTGTCTTTAAAACATTAAGTTGATTTTTTTTTTGTAATAAGAAATGCCTTCTATTATTTCCTTAATCCTCTGTGTATCAGTTACTATGTATCTATATCAGTGCCTTAAAATCAAATTAGAAATGCATTTAACTCTATTAGGATACTCTTCTAAATTAATTTTATATTGATACGAATCCCTTGGGGGGGACTTGTAAATGCCAATTATTTAATTCTTTCTCTTCTCTGTAGAGTAGGCTAAGCATAGATCCACTTAACACTGCAAAATAAAGAGAGAGAAATCTAGCTCAACTCTATTTACAGATGTATCTATAAAGAAATTAAATAGAATTCCTGAAAGTAATTATGGAAATATGTAAGTTTTTGTGAGTTATTTTAGTTTTCTTATAAATTTGCTCCATGTTTCCTTAGTTGAAATTAATCAACATGATATTAATATAAATTACATTTACTTAGTTATTTGGGAAACTATGTTGTTTTACAAATAAGTTGAGTGTATTTGACCGCATAGGTGGGACACAAGTTATCTATAGAGGTGGGGCACAGTTTTTCTGAAGAGGTGGGACACAAGTTGTCTATAAAGGTGGGGCACAGTTTTTCTGCAGAGGTGGGACACAAGTCCTCTATAGAGGTGGGGCACAGTTTTTCTGCAGAGGTGGGACACAAGTTGTCTATAGAGGTGGGGCACAGTTTTTCTGCAGAGGTGGGACACAAGTTGTCTATAGAGGTGGGGCACAGTTTTTTTGCTGTGGGACAAAAGTCATCTATAGAGGTGGGGCACAGTTTTTCTGTAGAGGTGGGCCACAAGTTGTCTATAGAGGTTTTTTCTGCAAGGGTGAGGCAGAGGTCAGATTGTATAAAGAGGTGGGCACAATTTTCAGTAGAGGAAGGGTACAATTTGTCTATAAAGGCAAGTCACAATATGTCTCCTAAAGTGGGGCACATGAATAGCTGGGTCACAGAATGTCTACAAGGGGGCTGGGGGTCACAATTTGTCTGCAAAAGTGGGTCACAGTTTGCCTTCAGAAAGGTGGCAAAGTTGGTATAAAGAATTGAACACAGTTTGTCTCCTAAAGTGGATCAAGGCTTATCAACAGTACACAGTTGCGGCAGAGTATGTCTACAGAGGTGGGACACAATTTGACTACAGAGGTGAGAACAGTTTGTATAAAAAGGTGGGCATAGTTTAACAGTAGAGGTGGGGCACAGTTTGTCTACTTAAGTGAGGCATAGTTTGTCTTTATAGTTGGGACATGTTATGTCTACTGAAGTGGAGTACAGTGTGCTTGCTGAGGTGATGCAAAGTGGTCACAATTTGTATAAAGAGGTGAAAACAGTTTGTCTGCAGAGGTGGCCATAGTTTGTATAAAGAGTTGCAGCAGTTTACCTGCAGAGGTGGACATAATTTGTATAAAGAGGTGCAGCACAGTTTGTCTGCAGAGGTGGCCATAGTGTGTATAAAAAAGTGCAGAACAGTTTTTCTGCCGAGGTGGGGTACGTGTTGTTTGTAGCTGGGATACAACCAGCCTCCTTAAGTGGGGCAAAAGTTTATATACACCGTCAGGGCACATTATCTCTACAGAGCTGGGTCACCTCTTTTTTTTTTGCAGGGCACAGTCTGTCTATCAAAGTGGGGGCACAATTTGTCTACAGAGAGGCACAATTTGTCTATTAAAGTGAGGCAGTTTGTCGGCAGAGGAGGGGCACAGTTTGTCTACAGAGGAGGTTGGTACACAGTTTTTCAACAGATGTGGGGCACAGGTTGTATGCAGAGGCGATTACAGATTAAGGACCTGATACAGAGGTACACACTGTATACCAATTTTTGCACAGCTGAGGAATTATTTGCCACCACGCATGCACAAAAAGTTCCAGATACCCTTACTGCACATGTGCGAAAAGTCCTGGAAACCCTTAATGCACATGCGCGAACTAATGTAGCGTACGACATTGGTATTTTTTGAGTCTGCTTCTGCGATCTATAGGTGGTTCAGGGTGGAGACTGGGAAGTGAACTAAATTCATTGAGGAGTTGTCATGGGTGTTATGGGAGTGTCAAGGGCATGTATCGGCATACGGCTACATACTCTTTCGCAGCACACTCTGTGTCAGGCAGGAGCAGCTAAGACACTCGATGTTGTGACCAGTGGTGCATATATGGTGGAGAGATCAGATACACGGGCGCACTTGAGCAATGATCAGATGAGAAAAGTGGGTGTCGCAGGGTTTGCCCAGTCCAGTACACGGAAGTATACAAGAGGAATTCTTGAACAGCCATTTTCATACTTTGCAATTGAGAATCCGATAGTAATCGCAGCTGCACAGGAACTGCATCCACATGTGAATCAGGCTCTAGGTGAAATCTGAAGATTGTCATCCTGAAAGATTTTGTGCATCATGAATGCCATGTGGTTTAAAAGGAATGATTAAATCAATGGTACATTTAGTTACAAAATAAAAGGAAGTAACTAAATAAAAAATAAAAAAATCAGAATAATACTGATCCACAAAGGATTTAGATTGTTGTGTATTCATGTTGGAAAACATATTTATTGGAAATAGGTACTAAATGGAAGATGTTCTAATAGGATTTACTTCCAGCTTCCAAATATCAGCAGTGGCATAACTGAAGGCAATCTCAAATTAGTTAACACATTTTCTAAATAATTTAATAATGTATAATCAGGGCCGGCACTAATATTAGGTAAACTACTGTAAGATAGATGCCTAGGGGTATAGTTACAAAAGTGCGGGTTTTGCAGAAGTAGAGATGTTACTCATAGCAACCAAACAGATTATGGCTATTATCTTCTAGAAGGTGCTAAATAAATGATAAGTAGAATCTGATTGGTTACTACCGGCAACATCTTCACATTTGAAAACCTGCACTTTAGTAAATATACCCCCTAGAGCGGAATTAAAACACTAAATGAGTGGCACAATAAATAGTTTCCCAAACGCGAATCCCATTCTGAATGTAAGGTACAGAAAATGAGTCCCATCAAAAGAAAGGGGGATATGTATGGAGAGAAGAGTAGTTTAAGTGTGTATTATGCACATTTATAATACATCTAATACTAATATATCATATGTTTATATATAATGTAGATATTGATGCAACAAGTCTTTATTAATTCATTCTAAAACAATCTTCTTTTTTTGAAGCATGCTGTTATTTTATAAATTGCTATTTTAGTCAATAATGTATAACTAACAAAATACCAACATTATTCTGCTTGTAAATATGTATTTGTTCTATAAATTATATTTAAGTTTTGCTCATTTATTATTTATTTATTATCAGTTATTTATATAGCGCACACATATTCCGCAGCGTTTAGAGAATACTTGGCCATTCACATCAGTACCTGCCCCAGTTGAGCTTACAATCTATATTCCCTACCACATGTACACACAGACATATTCACGCTAGGGTTCATTTTGTTGGGATCCAATTAAACTACCAGTATATTTTTGGAATGTGGGAGGAAACCGGAGTACCCGGAGGAAACCCATGCAAGTATGGAGAGAATATACAAACTCCACACAGTTAGGGACATGGTGGGAATTGGACCCATGACCTCAGTGCTGTGAGGCAGTAATGCTAACCATTACACCATCCGTACTGCCCATAAACACCACGATTGCTTGGTATACTATAGAAGAGTATGGGAGACCAGCTACCTTCATGGTCTTCAGCTTTATATTATGCCGCATTGCAGTGCTGCACCCAGTTCATATCGTGCCTCATTACAGGATCCCAGTTCATATTGTGTAACATTAAAATGCCCTCCAGTTCATTTCATACCACTTTACAATGAGCAGGTCCAGGGGCATAACTAGATATATTGTAGGCCCCAAGGCAAGGTTTGTTAGGGCTCTTTATATCACGCAATGGTGAAAAATATATAGTACACATCTTAAGGGCCGTACACACATAGAGATGTGTCACAGAGATGTGTTCTGAGCGATTTAGCACAGATCGCTCAGCACACATCTCTGGACGCTCAGCACACTGACTAGATCTGGCACGCATCGCTATTGCTATGAGGTATACACACGGAGCGATGTGTGCTTAATTTCAGATTACTTAGAATTGAGCACACATCTCTACGTGTGTACCCCCCTTTACTGTGACAGGGAAGGTGGCCCCTCTCCGCTCTGGGATGCATGGCACTCCCTGCATCTATAGTAGTTACACCTTTGTCTCTGTAACTCTTATCTGACACTGTATAATGTTTTCAATACCATACGGTATGGAGCAAAGAAATTGGGACCAAGAAGTTAAAATAGCAGCAGCCAATAGAAAAAAAGGTGTTAGTAGGATGTAGTCACCAATAAGTAGATAATAGCTGAACTTGTAAAATGCTGCATGTCCAGTATTTGAAAGTGATATGTACAGCTGTGATAGAAAAGTGTTAATGATCTAAATGGCAGGATTTCAGTCTAGATTTGCATACAGATGATGAATTATTTTTATGCGGGTCAAGAGGGCTCCTGTCATTTTTCAAACCCAGCGTGTAACATGGCAGTTAGGAGCTGGTTGGTTGGTACTTTATCTTGGTTCACTTTATCTCATACTTGCCTACCTGACCCTCTCCATGAGGGAGAAAATGCTCTGTTCCTGGACTTTCCTGGTAATGTATGATTGCCATCACCTGTGGTGAAACATCTTTCTTATCAATTAACCAGCTCACCACAGGTGATGGCAATCATACATTACCAGGAAAGTCCAGGAACAGAGCATTTTCTCCCTCATGGAGAGGGTCAGGTAGGCAAGTATGCTTTATCTCTCTCAAAGGCTTAGGCCAGTGGTAGCCAACCCTGGTCCTCGAGAGCTACAAACAGTTCATGTTTTCTAGCGCACAGATGCACTCATTACTCACTGACACATTTTAAAAGATCCACAGATGGAGCAAATTACTTAACTTGTGATTCTGTGAGGAAACCTGGAAAACGTGAACTGTTGGTAGCTCTCAAGGACCAGGGTTGGCTACCCCTGGCTTAGACCCCACAGTTTGAAATGACAGACACTGATTGGATGCTTTGGGCAACTTCTCTACTTTATCTCTCTCCAAGGCCTGATACATCCCACCCTATTGTCTGCTCCTTGCCTTTTAAATTCCAGCCCTCTTGCCTGCATAAAAATAAGTCATCATCTGTATGCAAATCTAGACTGAAATCCTGCCATTTAGATCATTAACACTTCTCTATCACAGCTGTACATATCACTTTCAAATTTCTGTCTACTGTATCTCTCTCCAAGGCTTAGTACATAGGGGGTAATTCCAAGTTGATCGCAGCAGGATTTTTGATAGCAATTGGGCAAAACCATGTGCACTGCAGGGGAGGCAGATATAACATGTGCAAAGAGAGATAGATTTGGATGGGTTATTTTATTTCTGTGCAAGGTAAATATTGGCTGCTTTTTTTTTTTACACTGCAAATTAGATTGCAGACTGGACACACCCCACCAAAATCTAACTCTCTCTGCACATGTTAAATCTGCCTCCCCTGCAGTGCACATGGTTTTGCCCAATTGCTAACAAAAATCCTGCTGCGATCAACTTGGAATTACCCCCATAGATCCCTGTGCTAGATAATGACAGTTAGAAGCTGCTATGGGCCACTTCTCCACTTTATCTCTCTCGAAGGCTTGATACATCCCACCAGCAATGTTAGGCATGAGAGAGTCGAGGCAGTGGACATATTTAGCATAATATGAGGATAGATGTGGGTGAGCGGATAACTTTATATGTAAAAAGGACTTTGCAAGTCATAATATGATAGATGCTGTGTGAATGATTAAGTCATATGTCAGCTGGTTGAAATTGTTTAGAATTTGATGTCCCTAGTTTATGAGTTAATAAAAATCATTAAAAGAAGAAGGAGATACATTGATAAATAAGAACAATGATGATTTAGTGTGTACAGATAATGACAGATTTTGGTAATGCTGTAGAACAGAGGTTCTCAAACTCGGTCCTCGGGGGCACACACAGTGCATGTTTTGCAGGTCTCCTCACAGAATCGCAAGTGAAATAATTAGCTCCACCTGTGGACCTTTTAAAATGTGTCAGTGAGTAATTAATACACCTGTGCACCTGCTGAGTTACCTGCAAAACATGCACTGTGTGGGGTCCTGAGGACCGAGTTTGAGAACCTCTGCTGTAGAAGAAAAACTGACATGATCCAGACAAGGTGAAACAGAGGGAAACATCACAACTTACTATAAGGTGCTGGGCCAGGTCAAATGAGAAAACAACCGTTTTATTTAGTTTTACAATTAAAATATTAATTGTTCCTATTAAAATTGTCCCTGAAATCTGACCATATCACTTTCTGCAAAACCTGAATATTATATATTTGGATTCACCATTTGTTACTGTATAGACCTCCATTGTGGCTTTCAAACTGTGTGGATGAAGGGGCAACACGTCTTAAATGACCCGTTTTACTGAGTAAGAATGCATACAAGCACTGCAATATCTACAATGTAAAGTAACAAAATAGGTTGGGTTATAAATCGGCATTACAAGAACATTATGTTTCAGCCTGTTTCATTAATTAAAGCAGTTTTAATTTTTTTCTTTTTTCATATATACAATATTAATACCCTATAGACAAAATGCATTTAAAATCTTTGAACAACCCCATAATAACAACAGTTTAGTGAAATATGTACAGAATTTATAGCAATGTATACACTTTATGACTGCTCGGTCATCATTTCAACAACCTGTCAATGCCACAGTTGCCTGCAGTCCATAAAATTGCAAGATCCCCCTGGGAATGATGGGGTTAATGCACAGCCACAGAACATGTTTCTTCCTTTGCAGAATGATTCTTGACCTGTTACAAAGTTCCAGCAGACTTAAAATCCATTAAATGAACATTCTCCATTAAATGATTTAACATTTAGAGATTTAGCAGGTTTTTTTTTTTTTTACAAAGAAATTCAATTTGGAATAATAACCAAGTACAAAATATTAAGTTTCAGGGGAGTTTAAAAGAGCACGTAGTATTATATTCCAGTATTTTTCTGGCAATATTTTTTATTTCACAAAGTCTTTATTCTTTGAAACCCAATTAAGTGGAAATAATTATTTAAATTGTCTCTGTGTGTAGTAAGTTCTCTTGGGTAGAAATTTCCCCTTAGCCAGCAGGCACCTTAACATCCCAGAGTGCTCCGTCAGTACAATTCCATTACATAGAACTATCTGTTTCAGTCTACGTTATGCTGAAAACAGTTATCTCAGCAATTTGTAGGAGTTCTTTCTTGTTCACTTCTGTAGTGAACTACAGAAGAAATGTACAGTATCAAACCTTTTGCAGAGAGAAGTTGCCCATTGTGACCATCAGCTTCTAGCTATCATTTTGTAGAATACACTTGATAAATGATAGCTAAAAGCTGATTGGCTAACCAACCAATCAGCTTTTAGCTATCATTCATCAAGTATATTCTATAAAAATACTAGCTAGAAGCTGATGGGCAACTGCCCCACATGTCCTCTTTATAAGATTTGACACATCTCTCTTTGGGGGGAAATGTATCAAAGCTCAGAGAGAGCTGAGAGAGATAAAGTACCGACCAATCAGCTTCTGGCATTTTTCAAGTACAGCCTTTAAGATGACAGAAGCTGATTGGTTGGCACTTTATCTCTCTCCAAGTTTTGATAAATCTTCCCACCTATGTGTTATAAACTTCTGTACCGTATTGTACATTTTGACAGTCTGTATCACAATACCCTTTCTTTCTAGTGTATTCGGTGCCAACGTAGGCTGTAATACTTTGCTTAGCACACTTTGGATTCACAGGAGAACAATAAAAAAGGTACTGCTTAAGGTACTTTGTCCATCAACTATTCAGCCACTGATTGTTCCTGCATTATTAGTCCACGGTTAGCTTTCACTTATGTATTGGACAGGGTGCCATTTATTATGAACCCTTTTAATTAGTTTATAAAAAATAGTCACTTTTTTATTTTATAATGCTGTTAGTCCAAACTTATAACTATTTGGAAAATACACAGTGATAATCAATATAAAATAATATCATATGAAAACATTATTCCCCAGATTTCAGAAAGGTAAATGCAGCAAGTTATATACTGTACGCCATAGTGGCCTTACTAACCTTGAACATGGGAACATAGAACCTACAGACAGAAAATAACTACCTGCCTACGCA
Organism: Pseudophryne corroboree; assembly: GCF_028390025.1. Classification (NCBI taxonomy): domain Eukaryota; kingdom Metazoa; phylum Chordata; class Amphibia; order Anura; family Myobatrachidae; genus Pseudophryne; species Pseudophryne corroboree. The sequence continues at coordinate 1,070,761,134 of NC_086444.1, forward strand.
CACTGCCTACTTGTTTCTGTAAATGTGGGCGATGTGAGTTTAGTCTCATTCAAATGTGTTGTTTCTAAATATTCAGCAACCAAAATGATTTGATAAAGAACAATGAAGACAGTGAATGTTGATATCAGATACTGGGTCAGATGTATTAACTTGGAGAAGGCATAAGGAAGTGATAAACCAGTGATATGTGCAAGGTGATAAATGCACAGCCAATCAGATCCTAACTGTTAATTTACATATTGGAGCTGATTGGCTGGTTCGTTTATCACCTTGCACATATCACTGGTCTATCACTTACTTATGCCTTCTCCAGGTTAATACATCTGCCCCACTGTATGATAGGATATCACTTCATGCTATCTTAAAGTGAAAGCTTGTTACAGTCATACTGTGAAACACAAATTATATATGAGCCTGGGTTGCTAGGCTCTATGGTACAAGATACAAGTATCCATATACAGTATATACATATATAGATGTATGTTGAAGAGGAGTGAAATAGAAAATGTATTCAATGGGGGATTAAACCTGTATCACACCTTCTAAAGAGGATAAGTGGGGAAGTTGCCCAGTAACTAGTATTTAGTACATACTCAAAAATGATAGCTATAGGCATTTTCTCCAGCTGTCCTCTTAGGAAGGTTCACTGCCTCTCCCCCATGGCATTTCTGTGAAACACTTCAAGTAAATCTAGCATCAAATAATGTATTATTAGAATGATAGCATGAGGTGATATCCATTTTACTGGATACCGTGCCGAATACGCAATACTGTTAAGTAAGTTCTACCTAAACCCAGGGCAGTAGAGAGCCTGGCTGTGCCCAGGTACTTTTCAGGGTGTGTGGCCTAATCACAGGAGGCGTGGTCACGCTCCCTTAGAAAAAAAATACAGAAAAAATTGTATTATAAGTGCCTCCCTGGCCACACTGCAGCCCAGCACACAGCATCATGCTGGGATGAGGACAAGAGCTGTAGCTGCTGCCAGGTAAGGGAGAGGGGCCCCTCCATCAGACCTGGGTCTGGGTAATTAGTACCCTCTCCCACCTCTCAGCACCACTGCCTAAACCATGCTGCTCTCCACCAACTTAACAGCAATCATAAATGCAGGCAATATTTACTCTGAGTGCATTAGTGTTATACTCCACTTACATATCAGCTTTTTCTTAGCAGTCAGTGAAACACTGTTAGATTGTCATAGTCTGGTGTTGTGATGAGACTGTATTAAAATGTAGCACACTGAGGCATTAAACACCTTCAGCACTGCGGTTACAACAGCACCAAGCTTGCAAATCCTTTAGTGATTTCTTATACAAAAGGAAATGAAATATCTGTGCATGTGTGATGTACTAGATGCTGCCAAAGTCTCACTGAGAAGCAATCCTTTAAGGAGAGTGAAGATTGTTTTCCACTTGCCTTTGATTTCATTGGCAGATCAATTCCCACTGGATTTAGATTTGTAATGTAAAGGTCTTAACGCTACATTTGTGTTATGTTACATATAGACAGTATTGAGCTTATTAAGCAGACATTCTGGTTAAACAGGACAGGCCTCATTCACAAAACAGTAGTCACTGTAAAGATGACTGCCATAATAATACAGATACGGGATCTAGAATCTGGAATGCTTGGTAGGCTAGCGTTGTCAGGATATTGGATCCTTCCGTAATTTGGAGCACCATGCCTATAGTATACAATAGGTTCTTTAAAATCTCCCCTGTCATCCCCCCACTACCATTGGCATCCCTTTGTTTAGCAGTGCTCCTCACAGTGACGACAGAAGGAAACTAAGTGACCATACCTGTGTATTTGTTATTATTATTGAGAAGTAGCAATTATTTACCTATCTTTCATTTCTTTTTCTTTTTTTTCTAGATGATTGGTTTCCAGATAACAGATCCCATTCCACATAAGAATAAACATTGGGGGACATCTATGATAACTTATGTACAGGTAACTGAATGAAAGTTATTTTATCCACAGCAACAAACAAGACATTTTTAAAATCCAAATTGTTCAAGAAAAATGACCGATTAGTTGTCATGGAGACAGCACCTTCCGAGCACAGTTACATATGTATGAGTCTGCATGAATGTCCAAATTTCTATCTTGTTGGCTAAATATCTCTTCATTAATAAGCAGCCTTCTGATATGAGCACAGTAGGTGAATATCAATTACATTGTTAGGCAAATTTGGCCACTTCAGCTTCAGCTGTTGCAGAATTATTGTTATGCTCTTGTGTTGATCACCTGATATCCATGTTGGATATAGTTCCCTATCTAATAAAGACTGCCTGGCTCTAGTTTTGTGCATGCTGCCCATGTTTCCTTTATCTAAGGGGAAATACCAGTTACTATATTCTATAAGGATACAAAGACAAGGTTGCAGGTGCACAATTCAAACACTACCAATTGATTAATAATAATCATTGCAATAAAATTCCTAATTTTGAGTGAGGTTCTTCACATAGTTATGGCTATAAATAACGGCTTGCCCACTAACATCCAGGTGACCTCATTAATTGGGCAAGTACCTAACATATTGGGGGGTACAAGTCCAGTGCGCAGGACACAGCCGAGCAACCCCAGGGCAACACTTTAGTGAAAAAATATATAGTGAAAACAGGGAAGATAGTTAGTGAGAGAGGCTGCTGAAAAACAGCAGTGGTAAGACAGTGAGAGGTAATGGGGTGAGAAATAAAGTAGTGAGAGGTAAAGTATTGAGAAGTGAAGGTGGAAAACACGCACAAATAAAAGGAAATATGGACTTAAGGGGTCTATTTACTAAGCCTTAGATGCAGATAAAGTGGACAGAGATAAGGTACCAGCCATTCAGTGTCTAACTGCCATGTCATAGGCTTTGTTTGAAAATGACAGCAAGGAGCTGATTGGCTGTTACTTTATCTCCGTCCACTTTATCTCCATCCAAGGCTTAGTAAATAGTCCCCTAAGTGTTAACCTGAGGCCGAAACTAACCTAGCTTCACTTTTTCCAAACTATATATTTTTTCACTAGAATGTTGCCCTGGGGTCGCTCTGCTGCCTGGGTTTGGGATGTCCTGCGCCCTGGACTTGTACCCCCCAATATGTTAGGGACTTGTCCGATTAATGAGGTCACCTGGACGTTGGTAGGCAAGACAATTTGTAGCGTTTGAATTGTACCCCTGCAACCTTGTCTTCGTATGCAGTACTGAAAGGTCTCCGCTCTCATTACCGCTGTGCACCCCAGGATTCCTCCCCTTTATATATATATATATATATATATATATATATAAGGAGACAGGACTGCAATCATTTGTTATAAAAATTATGTAAAAACACTTGTTTTAGTCTAAAATTACCATATTGTATATTACCACTGCTCACTCTGTAAGGCAGCATGTGGCAGGGTTTAAGGAATAATAATAATTAAAAAAAAATGTAAGCGGTGAAATAATATTGTGTTACAAAGATTTATCTGCAGCTAAGTAAAAACCTTTGGCCTTTGGAGTAAATTACATGTGGACAAGATGTCTTACTCACATTTTGATTGGGGGAGGGGCAAATACTTCCCTTTTAAATATGAGTTATACATGATAGGTAGGACATGTTGTGTTCTCCTGCTTAGTACATCGCATAGTGAATAATAAATTATTTGACAGAATAATTTTACCCATCCAACACTGTAGTAGTCCAGCATTTCATATAATATGCTGCAAACCCTGGTACCGTTGAGAGGATAATTTGTACTTGGAAATCATACCTGTGTAATACTACTGCTGTATAAGGCACTACATTCAGCCATGATGTACAACACTGAGCCTAGTTGATGTATTAACTAGTGTATTGGAACAAATCTTATGAATAGATTATTTTTTTTCTTCCATTAAAATGATAGGTTATGCCATTAAGGACTAAAATGAGCTGGTTCTAGTTTCATATTTGTAAAGGTTCTAGCTAGATGACTAACTTATAATGCAGGGAGCGTATTAAAAACACGGAAAGATATTTTTTCCCTTGGCAAATGACTGTGTAGCTTAGTGAATGAGAGCCCATATACTATGGCGTTCTGGTAAGGATAAGCACAAATAATACATTCTTTTTTTTAAAGAATCCTCTCTTAATGTGTTCAAAACAGAAACATAATATGTAGAGTTTAAATGTCTGTTATATCTAATTAATCAAGCCAGCAACATTGGTAAAAATTATAATCCAGGTGAATTAGCTTCTTTGAATGAACTGGAACTAGTATATTACTGCCAGACTTCGTATCTCTCCATCCACAAAGAATACACAACAGTTGCTGTTCTATATTACACTGAAGGCTGTCCAGAATTGTGCCTAAAGCCTAAATCTGTTATGAGGACACACGCAGAATATGGGCCTGAGAATTGCTTTGCAGTTGCCACATGTTATCTGACTGTTCTCACCAGCATCTCTGCTGTACACTGCAGACTCCCGCTCAGATCTTGAGCAATGCTCTTATTAACAGCCAGATATGTTAATACCATTTTCGATATGTAACTCATCTACACAGTCAATCTTAAGGGGAGTAAAATTCATACCAGGCCTTCAGCCCTACGGAGTCTTGTCCCTGGTCTTTCTGCTAGTGTTTAGTACAAAAATATAAAACCCCCATGCTTTGTATTGAGATGTTTTTATTGGGAAGGTAGAAATCTAGCACCTCGAATTACATTTTCAATGTATGATCATCGGTGACCAATAATAGCATTACTCTCAACATCCCTTGGGACATTTTAGGCCACTCCAATGATCTGCCTAGGCATCACTCAATTAGCACAAACCAACACCTATTCTTAAGCTACACCCGCTAGATTCTAAAGCACCTCCCACTGCAGGTATGGCAACCGGGGCTTTCCCAGCAAAATTGGGACTATTACAGAATATGTAATACAAGTTTTCTCTTTTATCCATCCGACTACAAATAATGTTCTACACTCAATAGTTGTTGTTACTGTAAAAATGTCTAAGGAACATTAGAAATTATGATTTTATATCACAACAATGCAGTTATACATTTCTTCTTATTTTCTGTATGAACCTAGACTTATTTTGAAGTTTTCAATAAACTTTTGTAACATTTTAGAGTTGCAGACCAGGTGAATAACATATGCAGCATATTACACTAATTAAACCTGTCATTTTCAGACTACATCACAAAGTACAACTACAGTAGTTCAACAAACCGTATCTATCAAAACTTTTTTGTGTTGCTTTTTTGAGATGTATTCCATTCCCTTTCTACATTGTCACACTATGAAGGCCATTTATGATTTAAAATCATTGCTTCTTCATAAAGGTCACCACTTGTATGAATAGCTCAGCCACTATAAACAGATCAGTCATGGTGCCTACAATAACCCCCTTTCCTACAGAAATGTTGTTAGTCAGTATTAATTGTCCTTTAAGTATTGTACATGCAGCTGTAGGGGTAGATATACTACCCTTGGAAAGTGCTAAAGTGGAGAGAGATAAAGTACCAGCAACTCGGCTCCTAACTGCCAAACAGTGTTTTACATTTTTTTACAGAAGTTGATTGGTTGGTAGTTTATCCCGTTCCACTTTATCACTCTCTAAGGCAGTGTTTGCAAACTCCAGTCCTTGGGTCTCCTAACAGTTCATGTTTTCCAGATCTCCTAGTTGGTGCACATGTGTGTTCATTACCGACTGACACATTTAAAGGAACCACAGTTGGAGCAATTTTTTTCCACTGTGATACCGAGGATATCTGGAAAGCATGCACTGTTAGGAGACCCTGAGGACTGGAGTTGTGAAACACTGCTCTAAAGGGGGTTACACACGGAGCGATGTTTAGCTAATTTCTAAGCAATCTGACTAGATTACTTAGAACATCACTCCGTGTGTAGGGGTGCCAGCGATAGCGTTGCACGGTTTCGCGCGTCGCTATCGCAGATGCTAGATTGGCCTGCATGCAGGCACAATCTTGCAGGTCGCTCATTTCACCGCTGGGTGAAATGAGTGGCCCCCATGTCCGTCCCCCCATCTCTCAGCACATCGTGCTGTGCTGAGTGGTGGGAGAGATGTGTGCTGAGTGATCTGTGCTAGACCGCTCGGCACACATCTCTGGGGAAATCTCCCAGTCAGTACGGCCCTTATGGCTTAGTTCATCTGCCCCATAGTCACTAACCAATATAGCCACAGTTAGTCACTATCTATATTAGAAGCGAGATAAGGTATATCTAGTTACAATACACAAACTCAAAGAAGAGGAATTACTGTAGCAGGTGAAACATCAGAGTCAAAACAGCTACAAATGTCAGGGCAGGCAGCAAGCAACAATGGGGGTAATTCAGACCTGATCGCTAGGGTGCGTTTTTTGCATCCCTGTGATCAGGTAGTTGCCGCCTACAGGGGGAGGGTATGGAGTGTGTGCAGGTGTGCGATCTCATTTGTAGAAGAACTGTACAAACATCAGTTTGTGAAGTTTCTGCTCAGCCCAGGACTTTCTCAGCCACTGCGATGATCGGGGCCGGAGCTGATGTCAGTATACCTCTCTCCAAATGCATGGTCCCTCCTGTGTTTTCCCGGACATTCCTTGAAAACGGTCAGTTTCCACCCACAAACGCCCTCTTCCTGTCAATCTCCTTGCAATCGCCAGTGGGATTGGAAATTTCGCCCCATCCCATCGCTGGCCAGCGATCCCCGTTGCTGCGGTCCGTCGCGCCTGCGCATTGTGGTGCATACGCATGCGTACTTCAGATCTGATTGCAGGCTGTGAGAAAACGCAGCCTAGTGATCAGGTCTGAATTACACCCAATGTCCAGAGCTCAGAGGGGCAGTCGACTAACTGTATCTGTTGCTATTGTAGTCACAAAAAAATGAAAAATCTGCAGAATTATTGTTTCATAATAGCAGTCTGAATTATTAACCCAAGGAAAAATTGCAAACAATAAGTTTCTTCTTATAGTCACTGATATAGGTTACAAAACTCAACTCCTTTTATCATGGGAATGAATCCTGCTTTAATATTTCTACCAATGAATCATTAGTCCTTATACTCTGGTTGTCGCTTTCAGCATCATAAAAAAGATCAATTAATTGCCAATAATTTGCTAAATTCTCTCCAAAATGTCAAAATAAATTGGTATGCTCTTTTAGTTGTTGATGGGATTCCATGATACTTAAATATTTGATCTACAAATATCAAGGGCAATACTTGGCAGAAAGTAATCAGAACAAATGAACAAAATGTTCTGAATGCAAACATACAGTAATGTTAAATCTTTCATAAAAAGCTGGTTTTGCATAGTGCTGGTTATTGGAAAATAGGGTGGCCTCACATATTGCCCCACCCCCTTCCCTTTTTTTCAACACCAGCCGAGGCTCAGAGATCCAGGGCTGGTTAATCACTTGGGAAAGCCACACTATTTTGTGTAAACCTTATAACAAGTTTAAAAACAACACAGCCTGAAAAGATCATAGTGAACTTGATGATGATGATGAAATTTCATCTGATTCATGGTGAAACAAAATTCCAAATCAATGGGCATAGTTTATGGCTTTTAAATAAAAGTCAAAACCAATGCTTAGTAAATACTGTATAGTTCAGGATTAAACCACTGGTTTGTAATTGAAGCACAAACCGCTGCTTAGCAAATTTACCCCCATGTTCCTTTAACCACTTGCCTGGCATGGTCACATCATTTACGACAACACCAGGCAGCACATTTTCTGATATGGTCACAAACGATGCGACAAGTCAGATACACAGTGTGAACTGCTGCAAGAAGAAAATCTTTCTGCAGCTGTTGCTCTCAAAGGGACCTTCCTGCTTCCCTGCACCCTCCCACAGTGTCTGCCATGCTGCCAATTACTGCTGATCAGTCAGCACTGCAGGATCTCCCACCTAGCGGCTACAGACATTAGCAGTTGCTGGGGAAATGTAAATTAACCCCCCACCCCCCCCCCCCCAGTGTGTACCTGGTGGCTGCAGCTGCTGGGAAAATTAAAGTGCTGGTGGTCATGCAGTTACCACTGTTCCCGCTGTTCCAATGGCGATTTTTTTTTTATAAAATAGTTTTGTATAAGTTTAAATACATGTTATTCACCTAATTCACTCCTAAAACAAAAGACAATTTCTGAGTTTTGTTTTTAGAAAGAAAATAGTCAGTTAAGTGGTTAAGGTTAGTTAAAATAAAGCAAGAATTAAGTTTTAGTGCACACCTCAAGAGTATATATACACCTGTATATGTTTCCTATATTTACCAGAAACAGCCACCAAAGAGTAACTGAACAGTATTATTGAAAATATTTTGATGTCAAGCTTTTATGTTAGATACTGTATAAGTAGATTAGAAGGGTGGTCAGATCGACTCCTGTTCTTGGGTTTGTCAATGTTAAAGGAATAGATCTAAACTCTGAGCAGTAACTATTTGATCAGTAGTTATAATGGAAAATATGGATCTTTATGTTTTTACAAAAAAAAAATGCATCTGACAGATCATTAGCTTATCATTTGATATTTTTTTGTTCCTGCTCTATAAGGTGATGTGAAAAAATTAATTACAAAAACAAGAACCATCTAGAATTAAATCTTTTAGCTAATTCCATGCATTTAAAGTTTTTAGATCAATATAGTGCTGTATATAGAGCCTATTCCAATCAATGGCACCATGTTTCACATGCCCATCAAAGTAATTGCCATTCCCATTTACCTGTGTAATAATTATAGGGGTACAAAATTGTGTGTACCGGTGTAATGTTAAAGACCTGTATCAATGTTTAATTAATGAAGATAAATTCTTCATAAAACATCTATATTAATTGGCAAAGAAAAAAACCTCAGAATGAATTAAGTTATTGGGTTGGACCCATACCAAATCCAGAACTGTTAGTAATTTATCCATGAAATGGAGCTTCAGTAATTAAAATAATACATTTCTGAAGTTTAGTACAATATGCAAGGAATGTTCTCTAAATGTGTCCAACAGTAAGCAGGTATAAATATTATGTTACTGACATTCTGTAATATTATTCAATATTATAGAATGTCAGTATAATATTGAGATAAATGACTACAAATTTCCCTAGAAATTGGCTAAAAATAGCATTAGTAAAAACAGAGACTACAGTAAATGACATGGTTAAATATTCATAATAGACATCACTAATATCAATGTAAAGTTTCCATTTATTCCATTATTTGATCTCTATGAAATGTTAGGCTACTTTTGGATCTAGCTTAGTGAAGATGGTATATTACCATATTTGATTAAAATGTAAGTTGTAAGGGGTAAGATATATTATTTTAACTGTAGTTTTACAAGGGCAGATACCTAAATATTTCTATGAAGAAAAAACCCTGTTCTGGTAGTAAAACTGTGATGTTCTCTATATAGTCTGCATAACCTTGCTCTAAGGAACCAAGCCAAAACTATTAATCTAAGAGTCATGGTCTCAGACATAAAGTAATAGATCAATAGATTATAAATTATAAGTCTACGAAATTACAATTTCAGTAAAGTTTGTTTCCCAATACAAATCAACAAATTCTGGACAATGTAATAGAACACTGTGGAATAACAGCAGCAATAGATTCATTTAAACAATTTTAGAAGGAATTCTGAACACCATTTGGTTATCTGACCAATCTGCCAATCAATCATCCAGAAAGACCCAAGACTACTGTAACTGCCAAGAGGGAGAATGATTCAAGGATAAGGATGTTTTTTCAAAGTGTTAACTACACACTTAAATCTCAGGAGTTACAAAATAAATCACAGGTCTATTGTCTAAGTTAAAACATATTTTCAACAGACACAAAATAAATACCTATTTTTAGCAAAATGCATATCTAGGAAGTTTTCTGCAGAACCAAAGTTTAGTTATGTTAAGAGAGCGAAAGAGAGCACTTTATAGTAGGTGAGACAAACTTACCTATGACAGTTTTGACGGTGGGATGGTCACAGGGGTGTCTTAACAGTGGAGGGGGCCCATGTGTAGACTGTGGATGGTCCCCCTCCTAGCCACAATGCAGTAGGCTCTGGCATTGTGCCAGAGTCTACTGCGCATGTGCAGGTCACGGAAAACATGGTGCCCGCCATGTTCAGGGACTAATCACTACTGCGCATGTGCTGTGGCCATTTTTGGTGGTGATTTTGTCACAGCTGCAGCGTCCGATGTGGGACTCAAGAAAGGTAAATAATAAAACATGGATGCTATGTGTGCAATGTGGGCCCCCCAGGGGCCCAGGTGCACTGCACACATTGCACCCATTATAGAAACGCCAATGGATGGTCGTTAGGGGTCTACTCATCAAAGAATGAAATGCCATAATGCAAGGAGAATCCTTAATTTCTGCATGGTTTTACCAAATTATAGTAACAGACTGATTCACTAAGTACAGTACAGTAAGTCACACGGGAAGAATTATGGATATTGCAGTCTCTGAACCATCCCCATACACTAGTGTGGGGATATAGAAATTATCCGAGTCAACAAGGTCTAAAAAGACATACTGTAGTATTTTTCGTAATTTGCCAGTTTGTTTAAACACCATCCAAGGACGGTGTAAATGACCTGATGCCAGGCCAGGACTTATATCGGAGCTGTCACATAAGGTACACTTGTCGCCACTCATGTGCGACTAGGCATGTACAAGTATTACAAGAGTCAGTGTAGCCCATAAGAAGAAAACAATTTGCAGAGGATGCTACTAAGAAGACAACAGTCACTGTGTCTCACAATCTTGCTTAATGTTGTTATTGCACAAAAACATTTCCTACAAAATGGTGTTCACTGTTTGAGGAGCAAATATTTGGGTCAACAGGATGGGTGGAAAATTGCCTCCCATATGAAATGTTGACTTGACACAATAATTTGTTTGTGGTTCTCACAAATGTGAATTATGCAGGGTGAATTATTTAAATAACATTGAAGTTGCCGAGATTGTTCTGAGACTTTTCAGATCTGATCAGATCTGGGAGATAGTAACTACTACTCAGTTATTATTTGCAATGATCCAGTAACATGTCAGCCTGTTTTTGCAACTGTTTGACTACAATCCATGGACTCCACCTCTCCGCTGCCTGTGGGATCCGAAAGACAGTAGCTTTCCTTTTTTTTTTTATAAAAAAAATGTATGCCCCAGATCAGATCGGATAAGCTACAGCTTATATTTCAGTTTTCTCCTACTGCAGACCTTACACAGTCTAGCAGGAATTTCCGCTAACAAAAGGATCATGTGCCCTATATATAGACAGGCTACATTTCCTAGGAATTAAGTTGGATAAAGAATATCCCAAATGAGCTTCTACTTACACTCCCTGTTAAGTTAGTAAATGACATACTGTAAGTTTTGTGTCTTCCAGTCTGGTGTGTTTGTGTCCTTCCACACTGCCCAGTGATTGGGAATCATTACTGGTGTTATGGTATAATAGTTCTACAGTTAAAAGATCGACATGCACAAGGTCAACAGGTTTAAATGGTCGATACAGAGATGGTCGACACATGAAAAGGTCGACATGAGTTTCATATTTTTTTGGGGTGTCAAACTTTACTTTCTAGCACATGGAACCCCAATTAGCTTTGTGCTAGATCACCATCACCATTTCCAATTATTGTCCACATGGATGGTAAAGTATGAAAAAGTAATTTTTTTTTATAAAAAATGAATGTCTACCCTTTGCTGTGTCGAGCATATGCATATTAACCATTTGGTGTCAACCGATTGACTGTCAACCTTTTCACTGTCAACCTGTCAGCCAGATACCATCATTACTATAGAAAATATGTGCAGCTGGAAGGGAAAAATATCTTCCATGCTCTGTGCTGGCAGTTATACTTTGCTCATAAACCTACGTATTCAGCTATTTGCTCTTAATAATAACAGGAGGTAAAAACAGAAAGGCAGCATCCCTTGTATGCAAGGCTATGGCTGGACATTACAGAGTCCAGAGAACCTTAAATTCAGATCTCCATATATATGACTTCTTTTATGGCAGCCTGCTTCATGATTGTCTTTGATTTCCTTAGACCAACAGTACAGATACCTTGTAGTAAAATATGGTACTAGCTTCTTATTTGGACCTAGAAATCAATATATTATTAACATGTAACTTTATATTTTGAAAATATAGAGAAGTTATATTAAAACTATAAAATTTTATTTTGATTTCAGGTGCAAATGTTTCACCAACGTAGTAAAAGACAATGCTGGCTTGTTTGATACTGCTCTATATGTTTAGGAGACAAAAAACTCCAAAACATTCTAGTTATAGAAGGTGAGTATGTTTAATGATATTATATGATATACTGGGAGTGTGCAAAAAGAGGAATCCTAATACTGTAAGTGCATAAATCGGCGCTCAACTAAATGAATATTTTTACGACTTATATTTACAACTCTGGCAAAACTGTAAAGTCTTCTATAAAAAGTTTCTTTCTGCTTTTCATGTTTATGTCCTTTATGTATATTAAATACTCTTGTAGTTTATGTGTATTAAGAACTTTTGCAAAATATCTACATGAAATTGATTAGCAACTGTTTAAATAACTGCAAACCCTTAACCCTGCTTTAATTATGCCACAAAAGGCATATTTTCTTCACTGATAGAATACAGGTTAAAAAAAGAATATGAAGTGGCCCCTATTTTACATTTTTACAAATATATACATATACATGTATTGTATCAATGTATTAAGACTATATGTTGATAATAGTGCCAATTTAAATACAAGAATGCATTTGTAATCCTGTGTCTATGCCTACATTTTAAGTTTAAAGGGACAAAATGGAAATTCTTAATCTTACTGAATCATAATGGTAACAGTGGAATCACTTGATATTAAGTCAGCATGGGCATATCCCTGATAGATCAAACTGGGACCTTACCAGGGTCTGATCAATTACACTTGTGTCTTGTTGAAACTGTTCCATTACTGTATCAACTAGGAAATTAGAATTTCACAGTTTTCCTTAAGTATGATTACAGCAAATATGATCAGTTGTCTCTTTCACTATAAATGGCTTATAGTCAAGGCCGGGATGAGGGAAGGTAGAAAGGCAGCTATTTTAGACACAACAAGGCTTTGGGGTGCAGGTCCAGCACTTGCTACAATCCGCTTTCTGTTCTGCTTTGGAGCACCTGTAGGGAAACTGTGTCTTCACCTGACCCCTATTAGCAAGGACATTTCCATGCTCTTGCATGGCTTGTCAGATTCACTTAAGGCCACCAGAAATTACAGGAGGATACAATTACAGGCCCAAAACTTTGCTATGCTGCAATCAATGCTTTTGTATGTGTCGAGGTCTCGAGGGACAGGCACAATTTGGCATCTCTGCATTGGTTGCCAAAACAATTTGTCCCATTATCAGTTCTAGATTTCCTCCTCTCTCTTCATTACAAAGCCAGCATGGAAATTCTGTCCATAAAACTGTGACCTTCTGTACTTTTCAGACAGTTTGCTGAGAATTCTGGCAGTGAACACCTTTGACCTTCGAATAAGTTAGTAAGTTGGGAGTTTGTCAAGGTCATCAAAGGTCAACATTATTCTACTGAGTACTACGTGTATGTTCTTAAATATCTTGATCCTTATTTCTCAATAAATGTATGCCCCAGGTTTGCCACTTGGCTCTTTATGATGGTAATGAAAATGAGGACACCTACCGTACAGTAAGTCCACGTGTATAGTGTCAGATTACCAAAAGTGTTGATGTGTAACTGTAAACCTCAACTGGACTTTAATGGTAATTCTGTGTAGTAAAAATACAATGACTGGATGCGTAAAAAAAGACATTACAGATAAACCTATTTAATGTATAAAATATGTGCAGACTGTCTGCTTTAACCCCTTCCCTGCAACGTGTTGCTGGGTTTATTTTTTTTCTTGCAGCCAAGAGGTTAAGGCTGAAACACGATGTGAAATATATATTTATAAAGCTTTTTCTTACCATAATGTATTGGAATAATTTTTATCTTCATTTAAGAAGACAGCAAACTTTTTTTTTCAATAAAAGCTAAGTTCTTTCTTTCTAAAGAACCTACTATTTGAAAATTAAATGCAGTGTTCAAACACTAAAATCATTTTAATGGCTGAATATCTTACCTTGAATTTGCAGCACTATTGCTAATGCAGTTCCTTCAGGATCAGAAGAATAGAACTAGCATCTTCAAAAAGGTGACCTAACTGCATAAGTTAGTGTACATAATAAAGCCAATACACAACATTAAAGAAAGAAAATGCAACAGGGAATATCATCCTTGACCACCTGTCTATGCCATTCACATCAGTCAAATCAGGAATTTTAATTTTCATCTGAGAGGCACTTCTCCTTAAGCGCCCTTTTTTGTGAACAATGTGCCTATCCAAGGTGCTTCTGCTGTACATATCTCTATTGGAGATTGGCTTCCGATACTGGATACTCGCACTGTCGTATGAGAACATGGTGGCTCGTGGATCGATGGTACTGGTTAAGACTTCCGTTCCACTGACTTCATTTCGGATCTCTAGTGTTGTCAGCAATATGTTCCCATGTGCGTCAACCTGGAAAATGTGAAATGTAAATAATAGATAAAATAAAATAATAATAATTATATTAATAATAATTAAATAAATAAAATAATAATAATAATAGTAGTAGTAGTAGTAGTAGTAGTAATAATAATGATGATAATAATGATAATAATTAATGAATTAATATTAGTAATAATAATAACAACAATAGCATTGGTAACAATAGTAATAACATTAGTAATAACAATAATAATAATAATAATAATAATAATAATAATAATACCTGTAGTAACAACACAAATAATTATAATCTATAAAATAATTGGCTAAGGAAACTCATGCTCCCCCCTCCCTTTCCCTTCCTCCCAGGCTCTCACTGCAGTGACGGGACAGAGGACAACTTAATTATTTTGCTGCACATTACAATTGCACTTCATTTTTCTTTTTTCTTTTATGACTATGCAATTTTGCTGTCAATAGGCTCTTTGAAAATCTATCCCGTATCCCTAGTACTTCATTTAGACTAGAGAAAAAAACAGTCATAAACGCTAAAGCAGTTTTCTTTATTACCACACTTACTGTACATGTATCATGCTTTTTGATACCTAGCACAAGATGACATTTTACAAATAAAGTAGATCAGATTGACGGAGCCATAGATGAACGCGGCTTCTTACCACGTAGGAAAACTGAGCACATGTCTGGTGTAACGGGACACCATAAAATGGTTCTATATTTGTTGCATTTTCTATTTTTTATTTTGTCATTACTTGGCTTTTGCTAACTAAGTCAGCCCCCAATGATCATATACATTGAAGGAGAGGCCGGGCAGAGTTTTACGTGGGATACACAATTGATTTTTAGTAGATGCCCTTCTAGATATTGTGATTGCATATTCCCTAAAAGAAGCTGTTCACCCAATAGATGAACTTAAGGTATATCCCTTTGTTCATAGTTATTTTCCCTGAGAATAAGAACCGGCAGTAAGTGCCAAGCAGCTCAATAATCATAAACCCCAAAACGTTAAAATGAACAAATGATATGAATAGTTATGAGTGTAACTAGATGCGTCTTACATGGATATTTTACATGCAGATTTCAATAATGCTAATGCTCTATGGGCCTGATTTACAGATGCAGATGGTCCATGTTCGCCCAGTGTGCGTCCGATGATTGTGTTTTTGTATGCCAGCGGCAGATCAGAGGTGCTAATTATGGGCATCGCTATATAATTCTCGATGGATGCAACATTTGCATATTTTCAAACAGATAAATAAGAATTAGGCCCTAAAAATATTGTGTGGTGCGACACCATGCATTATCTATATTTATTTTATTTATTTATTTATTAACAGTTTCTTATATAGCGCAACAAATTCTGTTGCGCTTTACAACTGGACACAATGATAAGACAAAACTGGGTAATAACAAAGAGTCAGAGGTAGGAAGGCCCTGCTCACAAGCTTACAATCTTGACTATACAAGTTTGGGGAACAGAAAGTAGGCGGCACAAGGTACACGTTAGCACTTCAGGACAGTGTTATGCATTTCTCTTTATTATCACTTACATGGATTTTGGAATAAATGTTTTTATTACATGGTTTTATTTAACCTAAATTCAGCACTGTCTAAGATATGTTGGTTCATTTCATATATCATGGTACAGAAATCTTCCTTATACGCATATTCAGTTATGTTTTTTTATCAACAGCATTGCTACACAAGTAAACTTACAGAAAAAGGAAGAAAATAATGATACACATCCTACTAGCTTATTTTGTTGGCAAGGAGGACATAGGTGAAGATGAAATATTGTCTAATAAACGTTACCTTGATTTTAAAATAGTCTGCAGGAACATAATAGAGATGGATGGTAGGAAAATTAGTTGAAGGCTGTAAGCAAATGCTAAATGTACAGCTGTGGATGAGACCTGCTATTGTAAGTAATCAGATATAACAGATTGGCTGCAGAAATGCTGAATTGTCAGAGGAGGGCAGTAAACTGTTAAGAAGGGAATTCTGGAAGAATGTTTGGTGTTCTATATTTAAGAGAATCCAGTTTAAATAATCAGTTGTTTATATAGGAGCTTATAAAGAATTTGGCACATTTTTCTCTGAATGTACAGTATAAGGGAAAAAGACACACCCAGGGCCGTAGAAAGTAAGGCCAGGCCTGGGTAATGGGGGAGTGGCCTATTGTAAGGAGGTGTAAAACAATAACCCCACAGAAAAACTAGTAGGTGCTCTTCACAGGTGGGCACTGTGGTAACTACAGTCAGGAGCAGATCAAGGGGAGGGGGTTGCAATCAATGCGATTGCTGCCCCCGCTCAGCCAGTGGCAGCAGCCTTCTTACATCCACCATAACCCAGTCGCGCCTGCTGTGCTTTGGGTAAGACGCTTAGCGGCAAATATGAGCGTGGCTACATCTGTAAGTAGGAAATGTTATATTAAGTACTTTATTCTTACACAATATTATAAAGCAATGAGGTGTCATATGCAATATTTTCTTGACAATTGTGAAAATCTATTTTTCACTCTAAAATGTAATTAGGCATAACAGAAATCTAAAATAAAAATACAATTTACTTACAGTGCATCTGGAAAGTATTCACAGGGCTTCACTTTTTCCACATTTTGTTATGTTACAGCCTTATTCCAAAATGGAATAAATTAATTATTTCCCTCAAAATTCTACACACAATACCCCATAATGACAATGTGAAAAAAGTTTTTTTGAGATTTTTGCAAATTTATTAAAAATAAAAAACTAAGAATTTTTTTTCCCCCTGCAGGAAGGAAAGTAAGTGGGACCACCGAAAAAAAATCTTAGATTGAACTCCCTTGGAGCACACTATGTACACCAAACACGGGGGTAATTCTGGCAGATGAAGGCTTCCTGGCTTTTATTCTGAGGAAGTCCGAATTACTTCCTAAGAATAACCCTTCTTCCTCAGGATGGATGTCTCAACAGCCACACTGTCAAAGCTAGATGGTCCAAATCTGGATGAAGGCATGGGCCCTGGGAAAGAAGATCCGGTCTCCGAGGTAGTCGTAGTGCGTCAATGGATAGACCCTGAAGATCTGCATACCATCTTCTCCGAGGCCTATCCAAGGCTATCAGAAGCATGGTATCCCCTTTCTTCTTAAATGTGCTGATGACCTGTAGATTCATCTGGACTGGAGGAAAGACCATGGAGCCACCAATGCATCCACCAGAAAGGCTTTGGGATCTCTTGTATGAGCGCCATACCTTGGAACCTGGTGATTGTGACGTGATGCCATCATGTCAATGTCGGGAAGACCCCATTATTGGACCAGTATCTGAAACGCCTACTGGTGTAATGCCCACTCACCGGAGTGAATGTCCTGACGACTCAAAAAGTCAACCTCCAAGTTGAGTATGCCAGGTATGAAGATTGCGGAAAGTGCTGGTTGATGACGTTCTGCCCAATGAAAGATCCTCATAACGTCTGTCATTGCCATTTGACTACGAGTGCTCCCTTTATGAATTATGTAGGCCACAGCAGTCGCAACTTCACCGTGCACCCCGAGGTGTGGTGCTACAGAAAGAGTTTGGAAGATTGCTCTTGTCGAAGTCGGAAAATATTACAGTACACACATCACGTACAAACACCACATAGATGGCCTCCGTGCGCGTACTTATTCTGCCGTGCGTGCACATATTCGCAAATTGCGTATGATCGCTCACGCGGTTGTGCGTGTTAGCGCGTGGTATGAGTAATAACAGAGGCATTTGTACTCGCATGGAAAAGCCACAAAGACATATCATATATTTAATCCATATATTGCATAAATCACCCACTGTCTGCTCATCCTTCTAATAGCATGAAGATGGTTCACACATAAATTATTCTCCCAGAAACTCAAAATACAATGTACCAGATGGCCTTGTTTACACAAAGCTTTGAAATCCTATGAAGAAGGCAAATACCTTTGGTTACCCCCATTGTTCTAGAGTTGTCCAGTATCTGTCGAAGACAATAAATACTGGATTGTCATTGTCTTATCTGAAGACAGGACAAACAGAAAGACAATATCCAGGAACCTAGGTTGACTGAAGAGAAACTCAATTAGCAATAGCTAACAAATTACAAACCAGACATTTAGAAATCTGAGGTAATAACAATCATAGTCTAAACTCTTGGAGATATATATATATATATATATATATCCTAACAAATTGTAATAGCAGGAGTGTGTGTGTATGTGTATATATATATATATATATATTTATATATGTAGATAGATATATATGCATATATGTATATCTTGAGGATGGAAATAGATAATCATATCATGTGTGGGATCATATTGTTCATAGTCACGTAAACATTCATCTGGTGGGTATAAGAATATTATCATATATTGCAACATTAAGTTATTAATAATACCAGATTTATGTATGATTAATGTGATGGGTTTAACTGGTCATGAGGCGGGAACTCAGATGCAAACAACGGAAATCACATCTCAAGTTTTAGCCATCGCCCACCTCTTGAGCTGACCAATGATCCCCGATGCACAGGATATGTCCTACCCCCGAACCAATGGAAGAAGAGCACACAGTGTCTATTGTATTATGTTTTGATTCACTGTATAAAAAGCCAAGCTGCCTAGCCGGTCGGTAATCTCTCTCTCTGAAGGGTCATCTTGCCTGATAGACCTGAGCACCGGGACCGCGTGGCCCTGGCGAAACCAAACGTATGTACCATTGACTGTAGCCATTTTTCTATTGTATTGTATTGTTGTTATTGTAACCCCCTTTCAGCAATTATATGTTGGTGTGTCGGAACCCAGCATCTTAAATACAATCTGGTGTCGTGTCTCTTTTCCCTGCTAAGGCTATAAGTGTATTTCAGTTACACGTGTAGCTGCAGAGTGCTCACAGCGTGTCTTTGGGTGTGTACGCACTGCGTGTACTTTGTACGGCCAGTGCGGCGTTTGTACGCAAAGTACGTACACAGTACGGGGCTTTGTACGCTAACGGTGTAAAAAGTACGAAGGCTAAGGTTTGATCACAAGCGGCCGCAGCGGCTCCATTTTAAAGTGTATTTAATGTGTTTTTAAAGTGTTGCTTTTCGTCCTGTATGTAAATCGACGTTTACAATTGGGATCTCATCCGGTTTTCACATGCTCACAGGCTAGCAGGTCATAGCAGACTTAATCTATCAGCAAAGGGTGGAAAGTTATCTACGTAACCTTTTCCTGGTTGGTGGATGTTCTAAAAACCCTATTTGTGTGCTGTTAGATTGCGTCTGTTCTGTCTGGTCTGCAGAGGTGCTGATAGAACCCGTAGGTAAACAGGAAAAAAGCTATTTAAAAACTCTGTGTAAATTTTCTTTGGCGCCAAAAGCGTACACAAAGGGCACCGATACTTTGCATACTCTCTCACATATTGTTGCCACAAGGTATAGATTGCTAGACCAGTTTAGATCTGTGTGAATTCGGATAAATTTGTTGCTATATAGTTACAAATTTTAAAGAAAAGTATTTAAGGAAGTAATTATAAAGACACAAAACGCAGGTCTGGCCCAATCATAAAGAGTTACACAGAACAAGCGTGGGTTGTTCTTGTGAGTGATTATAGTTAGTATTGCTCACATTTATAGAGATTGTGTGATTTGTTTTATTGCGGACACACATTTTGTACACGTGGCTCAGACAAAGTACAGGACCGCGCACATAGTGTAAAAGGCACGCACGGTCACGTGTTTACGCAAAGTGCACAAAACTGCGGACGCTAAGTACAAATTACACGATAGTTTCGTTCAATTAAAAGGTGGGATAGTAGCCATGCTTCAATAGCACATAACTATCCGGTTTCAAAAGCAGATTAGTAGAAAACTTTTGTTTAAACTGTATTGCCTCTGGGGGAAAAGCTGCCGATCAGAACGAGTGGAAATTTTCTGTACAGAAAAACACTGTGTATTTGTGTGAGCTGAAAGCAGGAGTAAGTGGATTGAACCCTGTGAATTCGGGATCCCGTCGTTCGGTACACCAAGTGAGTGGAGGCTTGGCGGCGTGAGGCGGCTGACTCACGTTAGTATAGGTTTGAAATACGTAAGTTGTGAGGAGACTTGCACAGGAGCGTGGTAGTGAATTGTGAATTGTGACCCATATAGTTTTTTTGATACGCTCCGGCTGAGGTTTCGCAGCTTGTGATTCGATTCCAGTGGTCGTAGGGCGGATAGGTAACAAGTACCTATACGCTGTGCGATTGGACTGCATATTTGTGGGTGCGATACATAGCGCAACTTGATACCCCTTTGACGAGCTTTTGCGCAAAGTCACGGTATCATTATCGCTGTATAGAGCATACGCAAGCGTGATTTGTGTACAAGTGCATATGGAGTTATCGCTGGTCTCTCTCAGGAAAATCTCCAACGGCGGATATTTACTGGAAAGGGTAAGTCCCTCCTAAAAACTTCCAGTAAATATAAGCCAATTAGGGGCCCTAAGATACACTGTTGCCTTCCGCTATCAACAGTGTATCGCAGTACCAGCCAACGTGGGCGGGAGTGGGTGAAAGCGCTCTAAGAACTTTCACCGTCTGCTTACATTGAGTATTTTGTTTTTCGTGGGAAAAGGCCCACAATTCTGGGAGCCAGTTGCTCAAGTGAGAGACGTATGGTAGCCAGGGTTCAGGCCGGAGAGCCGCGGCCCAAGGAGTCAGCGAGGTTTATAATGTGTGGGAAATATGGTCCACACGCTGAAGTTTATTGTGACGAATGGGTACGTATGACTGACAAAGATAGGGTATCATTCCCGAGGGTGGGCAGCTTTGAACCAGAGGTACTGCAGAATGTAGGTAGTAAAATATGTCTGATTAAATCCAGAAAACAAAGGATCAGATATAACGATTGTTTAAACCTATGGCAACAAGAGGGGGAGGTGCAAAGGGAACAAACTCGCAAAGCAAGTTCCAAACCTAGCAGGAATGAGGGCGCGGACACACCATTATCGACACAGTTCGAAAGGGAATAGATGGCTACAGTCAATGGTATATCTGTAAATGATAGTAGAATACAAGAACAATGTATTAACCCTAACTATTGCAAGTTGTATCCTGTTTTGAAGTTTCTCCAAGGTTATAGGTCACAGGAAGATGAAGGACCCAGCCAAATCGCAGCTCTCATTCAGGCAGTCACCTTGCAGGAAACTCAGGTGGGGCTTGTCCAACCAGTAAGAGCAGTAACAGTATCCCCCACTGAAAGGACTGGTGAGATCTCAGACATCGGTAAGTGTGAGACTGTTCCTTACACAGATACATTAACACCTCACAGTGAGCAGATTAGGAATGGAATGGTAGGATTACATTCAGGTATGGAAATAGTAACTCCCAATGGGGGAACCGATAGTCAGGGAGTAATCCTCACCAGGAATAATGCAATGTATTGCCCGTGGTCCAGATCAGAACTTCGGTCAATCATTTCAGAATTCCCTGATCTCCAGAAGCATTTAGCTAGATGCCAGAAGTATGTAAAGGGTCTGTGTAATGCATATGAACCGGCGAACAAAGATTGGCGGATACTTTTAAAAGCGTGCCTACCCCCTAATACTGACACCCAAAAATGTATCACTGATTGTAGATTAGAGTCGGATGGTCCTATGACTGACGAACACAATCAGGAGAACGTGGAACAAATTAACATGCAACTAGAGTTGTATTTCCCCACTACTGTTAAGTGGAGAATAATTTTCTCCATAAAACAGAGAGAAAATGAAATGGCATTTGAATATTTCCATCGGGCTCTGCAAATAATGGATAGATACATTGGGCTATCGGATACAGGGAAAGATGCGAATTACAGGGAGGTGGCTGTCTCTGTGCTAATGGACGGGCTCAATAAGACATTAAGGGATAGGGTGCAAACATCTTTGCCAAATTGGAGAGGGGTCACAGTAGCTTGTCTTAGAGAGTGCGCAATGGAACACCACAAGAATATTGCTAGACGCAGAGAACAACAGGAGGAGAAGCTGATGACAATAAGTCTACAGGCTCTGACAGGAAAGCCCCATCAGCCCAAACCCTAGATCCCTGCTGTTTGGAAAAGACAGAGAATATGTTACATTTGTAAAAAAGGAAGGACATTTTGCCAGAAATTGTAGGAGTAGTAGGACACATAGTCAATATAGACCCCTAGACAGAGAAAACAAGCCACATTAATAAACACATAGACGGGATCAAGGGACATATAGTAAGGAATCACGAGCCATATAGAAAACACAGATTCGGTTAATGGGAAGAACGGAATAAATGTAACTTTACCCTTTTTGACAAAACTTGCTGGGGTTAAGATGAGGCATCTAAACTTTTGCTTCTTTCTCTAGCAGAAATGGCCCCTGATTAACTTAACAGGAGCTTTGTTAGATATGGTATACATATAGCGTGCTCCCACCCAGGAAGTACAAAGTATGTTGGATACCCATGAAGACTAATGTTACATTTCACTGTTCTAGATTCATGTCCATCACAGGTAGAGGAAATTATCTCACAGATACCGGGTTCCCTATGAACTTAGAATGGACAGGACACTGGATTGATGGCTGGGATAGTCCTGGTAGAGATACAACACACATAGAATTTTTTTTCAGGGGTGTAGACCTAGTAGAAAAGTCATTCCCCATAGAGCCCAATCCAGTTGTCAAATTTTATAAAATCCTCTTTGCCTCTACAAACTTATCTGTTACTAACCTCTATGTGATTTTTCTTCAAAGTTTCCTCCTCATCTCTTACGTTCACCAATAGGAGGGTACAATACATGGACCCGATTACAGTTCAAACGCCACATGCCTACTCGGTCCGTCAGAGTTCTGCCTAAATCCAGTATATCTCACCAGAACAAGGACACCAGTATTAATGCAGTGTGCCTGGTCATGCACAAAGGGTGGAGAATGAGAATACTGGTGAAGGGAGACTGTGTACAGACACCGATATGCATGATGGTGTGACAGCCTGTTGGTGAATGCCAAACCTGACATTTTTATTTTTTTATTTTTCTATTATTCCCCTCTCTTCTCTCATCCAGAGATGGTTTACTTCACACAACTGACAACACATAACAGTAAAAAATTGAAATGCAAAATTTGTGTTCCCTACAGGAAAAGGCGGTCTGGAGGTCAAAGGGGTATGGCCAGGAGTCCTCAGGACTTTGGACAGGTGGACACGGTAAGCCGGTGGCCCCCAGACCATATCTTTCAAGTCTAGCTGAGGCGGCACACGGTCTGATTCATCTGGGCAAAGAGGGTATGTGCAAGCTGGTAAGAGCCTACTGGTGTGCGCCAGGATTTTCTTCTCATGCAGGTAAGAGAGCAATGACATGTTTTACTTGCTTGAGGAAGAATATTGGTAAGACAATACCAACAGAGCCATCCCATATCCCTCTGACATATGGACCTTTTCAGGTAATACAAATCGACTTCATATAGTTACCACCCTAGAAACATAGAATTTGACGGCAGATAAGAACCACTTGGCCCATCTAGTCTGCCCCTTTTTTATTTTATCCTTAAGGCAATCTCAACCCTTTTTTTAACCTTAATTCTTTGTAAGGATATTCATATGCCTGTCCCAAGCATGTTTAAATTGCCCTACAGTCTTAGCCTCTACCACCTCTGATGGGAGGCTATTCCACTTATTCACTACCCTTTCTGTGAAGTAATTTTTCCTTAAATTTCCCCTGAACCTCCCCCCCTCCAGTCTCAATGTATGCCCTTGAGTTATAATACTTCTTTTCCTTTGAAGAATGTTTCCCTCCTGAACTTTGTTAAGACCCTTGATATATTTGAAAGTTTCTATCATGTCCCCCCTTTCCCTTCTCTCCTCCAAACTATACACGTTAAGATCTTTTAGCCTTTCCGGGTAAGTTTTGTGATGTAGGCCATGCACCATTTTAGTTGCCCTTCTTTGTACACTCTCTAATGTATTTATATCCTTCTGGAGATAGGGTCTCCAGAACTGGACACAGTATTCCAGATAGGGCCGTACCAATGACCTATACAGTGGCATTATCACTTCTTTTTTCCTGCTACTGATTCCTCTCCCTATGCAACCAAGCATCTGACTTGCCTTTCTCATTGCTTTGTTGCATTGCTTTCCTGCCTTCAAGTCACTTGAAATAGTGACTCCTAAATCTCTTTCCTCCTCAGTAGTTTCTATTATAGTACCCTTGATACTATATTTAGCCTTTGGGTTTTTGAGACCCAAGTGCATGATTTTGCATTTTTTAGCATTAAACTGTAGTTGCCACGTTCTTGACTCAAGCCTACCTAGGTCATTAATCATTTGTTTTACCCCTCCCGGTGTGTCTACCCTGTTGCATATCTTTGTATCATCTGCAAATAGGCATATCTTCCCTTCAATACCATCTGCAATGTCACCAACAAAGATATTAAAGAGAACTGGACCAAGTACAGATCCCTGGGGTACTCCACTGGTAACATTTCCCTCCATAGATTGCACTCCATTAACTACGTCTGTCTGTTTCCTATCCTGCAACCAGGTTCTTATGCATTTAACTGATTTATAATCCACCCCCAGGCTTTCAAGTTTATTTAGCAGTCTGCGATGTGGGACAGTGTCAAATGCCTTACTAAAGTCTAGATATGCTACATCTACAGCTCCCCCTTGATCTATTATTTTCGTCACAGAGTCAAAAAAGTCAATAAGATTTGTTTGGCATGATCTCCCACCAGTAAATCCATGCTGTTTTGGACCCTGTAAGTTGTTTGATTTAAGATATTCCACCCTGTAGAAACTTGAAATATGCGTTAGTATGTATCGATGTGTTTTCCAACTGGGTAGAAGCGTTCCCTGCTGCCACAAATACTGCTACGTTCACTGCAAAGAAAATTGTGCAGGAATTTGTGTGTAGATATGGTATCCTTAGAATGATTGAAAGTGATAGGGGTACCCATATTACAGATGAAGTCTTTCAGGTCATGTGCAAACTGATGGGAATTAATAGCAAGCTGCATACTCCGTACCGGCCACAGGCGAGTGCACAGGTAGAGAGAGTGAACAGCACTATTAAGAACAAGCTGAGCAAAGTGATGGCTGAAACTGGATTGCTGTGGCCAGAAGCTTTGCTACTAGTGTTGTACAGCATCAGAACCACTCCCAGGTCTCCACTTAACTTATCACCATTTGAAATTCTTTTTGGTCGACAACCTCATGTAATGATAGACCCCCAGGATGATTTGAAATGCAATAATGAAGTGACTGTGAAATATTTGGTTGGGATGAGCCAGAAGCTGAGAAATCAACAAAGAAATCTAAAGCTGGTGATCCCTGACCTACCGAACAGTAATTGTCATGACATTGAGCCTGGGGATTATGTGATGATTCGAAATTTCTTACGTTCCGGTTGCCTCATAGACAGGTGGGAAGGACCGTATCAAGTCTTGTTAACCAGCACTACAGCACTAAAGGTCGCCGAAAGAGAGACTTGGGTCCACTCGTCCTACTGCAAGAAGGTCGCTGACCCGGAGAGAACTCGTGACAAAGAGCAAGGTGAAGAGAACCTCGTATCACTAGAGTGTTTGTTCCGGGAAAGTTGAGAGGCAGGACTGTTGATCGGCACCTGAGCGCAGAGAGCAACAAGATCGAGGACGGTTGTCGCACCATTTTCTTTTTTCACCCCCCCTGCATTTTCCTTTCTTTTTCTCCTCCTTATTTTCCTTCTTTCCCCTAACGAAATGGATCTATCCCAAGAGACTGCGTTTCGGGTTCTGCTAGTAATTCTGTTTTTGATCAGGACAATTTGTTTTGGTGAGGGTCCCAGAGAGGTCGAGCAGGGATCTGGAATGGGTTCTGATGACGAGTACAAATTTGTAGGATCTCAGGAGCAGTACATCACTCGAGTAAAGGCTGGTATGAGTAAGCGCTCTGGTAGTCATGGAGCTCGGAGGCAATGTGAATATGTGACGAATATTACGTGGAATAACCAGACAATGACTTTTTCACACAGAGCTGATAGGATACCTATTGACTCTGAACTTGTACGCAAGATAGCCAACAGTGGGAGTTATTTTTGGCATAGGTATGCCCGTGGAAGCAAGACCATGTGGGTTGGAAAAGTATCGTCAGGGTATTGTGCCCATATCATCCAGCCCGATACTTGTACTGAGCAAATGAGAGAACTAGGGATCGGTTTCTTTACATGGAAAGTTTGCAATATGGTGATGTTACATTTTGTCCCCTGTGTTCTCCCAGATGATGCCTATTTTATATGTGGGAGGAAAGCGTACAAGTGGCTTGCCCCGAGCTCTGAGGGATTGTGTTATATTAGGAGAGTACTACCGGAGGTCATGACCATAACCCACGGCAAAATGAAAGACGTTCACCGCAGTGCGCAGACTCCTTATACTCATACTCACTATGAACACATCATCAAGAGACACCTCATAGATAGGGCAGAGCACGCAGCCTCTGATTTGATCCACGAATCCACCGGGATTCAGTTCCTTCTCACATTAGACATCACCTGTACTGCCAGAGGAACTATAAATTATAGGTATATCCATGCGCTAGCGAACTTGATAGATAATATCACTGAGATGTATGATGACACCTTCAGGTATACGGGAAGGGAGTTACAAGCCTACAAGAAGGAACTGATCCAGCACAGGATGGTCCTTAATTATGTTACAGCCGTGACATAATGGGTACTGTGTTAATGGGTACTGTGTTACTCTGGCAACTCAATATGGTGTGAAGTGCTGTACATATATTACGAACAGCACTGACGACCCCATGGAGATCATCGATCAGAAGATCGACGAGATCTTGCAGTTGAAGTGGGAGTTCAGGAGGAAGCACAACCTTACCTTAGCGACTGTGGGTAATGAACTGACCGGCTGGGTCTCATGGCTGAACCCACGCAAATGGTTCTCAGGGTTAGGAGAGAACCCAGAATGTCATTATGAATGTGGGGAAGTTTCTCCTTTGTATCCTGGGAGCCATCATAAGTATTGGTCTGATATTCAGGTGTGTTCAAATTCTAATGCGGCGCAAGCGCAGCACAAATTTGATGAGTCTAAGGAGCGAGGGCGCTGTTACAGCAGAAGATTTAATTTATGATCCCTCAATAGAGACAGCGTTATGATAAGGATTGCAAATTAATTTCATGGCCTGTTTCTTTCACCCGTTTTTCCTTTTCTCCCCCTCTGCCCAGATACATCCAACCGGAAAAGGCATCAGCCCTACCCAAAATGTTTATGTGAATGTATTTTTATATATGTGTCTTATCTTCATCTCTGCAACCTCCAGTTAATGGCACACATAGTCGACAGGTGATATCCACATATACTAGCACTCACATGTATCCCCCTCCATGTATCATCAACTAAATGTGCACCCCATTTGTTGGAATAAGAAGCCGAAAAGAGTTCGGTAGTGTTGGTTTGCCCATTTACAGACCTTTAATACGGGATGAGAAGGATTTAATGTATACTTTGCAATACCTCAAAGCTTATTTAGAACATATACGGCACGATGATACATGCCCCTCAGACACTGATTCATACATACATGCTTTTTACTATCCCACTAGGTCATACATTTCCCACCTACAACTCTCCCCCGATCATCCAAGCCTATGTATATATTGTATAGGTAATATTTTTCTGTTTATTGATTAGTTAGGGGCAGTTATTGATGACTGTGTATTACAGTACACACATCACGTACAAACACCACATAGATGGCCTCCTTGCGCGTACTTATTCTGCCGTGTGTGCACATATTCGCAAATTGCGTATGATTGCTCACGTGTTCGTGCGTGTTAGCGCGTGGTATGAGTAATTACGGAGGTATTTGTACTCGCATGGAAAAGCCACAAAGACATATCATATATTTAATCCATATATTGCATAAATCACCCACTGTCTGCTCATCCTTCTAATAGCATGAAGATGGTTCACACATAAATTATTCTCCCAGAAACTCTAAATACAATGTACCAGATGGCTTTACGCAAAGCTTTGACATCCTATGAAGAAGGCAAATACCTTTGGTTACCCCCATTGTTCTAGAGTTGTCCAGTATCTGTCGAAGACAATAAATACTGGATTGTCATTGTCTTATCTGAAGACAGGACAAACAGAAAGACAATATCCAGGAACCTAGGTTGACTGAAGAGAAACTCAATTAGCAATAGCTAACAAATTACAAACCAGACATTTAGAAATCTGAGACAGAAACAAATCTGCTCAAAGCGCCTAGAAATATTAATAAGTGGTTCAAACAGCAGTGGGGCGCAGCCAAAAAGGCACTGTGTATGTGCCTCTGGTAATTTATGCACAGAAGAAAGAAACTTATTATTATTTTAATAAATATATTTTATATATTTTAGTTGTCAGCTCTCCATAATTTTGGTATACTAACAACACTGTAGGCGCAGCCAATCTTTTTTCTTTCTTCTGTGCATTTAGAAATCTGAGGTAATAACATTCATAGTCTAAACTCTTGGAGATATAAATATATATATATATATATATATATATTTATATTTCCTAACAAATTGTAATAGCAGGAGTGTGTGTATATGTGTATATATATATATATATATATATATATATATATATATGTGTATATCTTGAGAATGGAAATAGATAATCATATCATGTGTCGGATCATATTGTTCAGAGTCACGTAAACATTAATCTGGTGGGTATAAGAATATTATCATATATTGCAACATTAAGTTATTAATAATACCAGATTTATGTATGATTAATGTGATGGGTTTAACTGGTCATGGGGCGGGAACTCAGATGCAAACAACAGAAATCACATCTCAAGTCTTAGCCATCGCCCACCTCTTGAGCTGACCAATGATCCCCGGTGCACAGGATATGTCCCACCCCCGAACCAATGGAAGAAGAGCACACAGTGTTTATTGTATTATGTTTTGATTCACTGTATAAAAAGCCAAGCTGCCTAGCCGGTCGGTAATCTCTCTCTCTGAAGGGTCATCTTGCCTGATAGACCTCAGCACCGGGACCGCGTGGCGCTGGCGAAACCAAACGTATGTACCATTGACTGTAGCCATTTTTCCATTGTATTGTATTGTTGTTATTGTAACCCCCTTTCAGCAATTATATGTTGGTGTGTCGGAACCCAGCATCTTAAATACAATCTGGTGTCGTGTCTCTTTTCCCTGCTAAGGTTATAAGTGTATTTCAGTCACACGTGTAGCTGCAGAGTGCTCACAGCATGTCTTTGGGTGTGTACGCACTGCGTGTACTTTGTATGGCCAGCGCAGCGTTTGTACGCAAAGTACGTACACAGTACGGGGCTTTGTACGCTAACGGTGTAAAAAGTACGTAGGCTAAGGTTTGATCACAAGCGGCCGCAGCGGCTCCATTTTAAAGTGTATTTAATGTGTTTTTAAAGTGTTGATTTTAGTCCTGTATGTAAATCGACGTTTACACTCTGAGATCCAACACATTTATAGAGAGCAGACTCACCCGCTTCATCCAGAGGACCTGGACTGACTGAGCCTAACTCACCCGCTTCATCCATCGGACCTGGAATGACTGAGCGTCGCAGACTGCTCCCCTTCCTCAATGGCTGACATCGGTAGTTACCAGCACCCAATTCAGAATACAAAATGGGTGGCCCTGTGTCAGACTGGTTTGTGAGGGAGTGCCGAACACTGGAGAGAGGAACATGGTCTGCGTTTTGATGCACAGGTAAGATCCATCCTACTGGCTGAGGATCTGTAGTTGCAGAGGGCAGGAGTGAAACTGAGCATACTCCACCATGTCGAATGTTGCTTCCACTGAACCTAGAATCCTCATACAGGCTTGAATGGAAACTCTCCGATGCTGCAGAAAAAAACTGATTGCAGGGGTAGAACCTTGTCCTCTGGCAAAAAACACAAACTGAAATCAGGAATCCAGAAATACCCCAAGTGTATCATTTCCTGTGGAGGCATCAAAGATGATTTTCGCCTATTGATCCACCAGCCGTGAGACTGCAGAAGATTCACTGTGACCTAAATGTGATCCTGTAATACCTCTGGATTCTGTGCAAAAATCAGAAGATCATCCAAATAAGGTAGTATATGGATCCCTCTGTGGCGTAGGTGCACCTCCATAACTGCCATAATCTTTGTAAACACCCGATGGGTAGTTGGTAAACCAAATGTTAACGCCTGAAACTGGAAATTATCCTCCCTTATGGCAAAGCAGAGGAAGCGCTGATAATCTGGTCTGATTGGAATATACAGATATGCATTCTGAATGTTCAAGTATGCCATGAAATACCCCTCTTCCAGTGCTAGAATAATGGACCGGAGGGACTCCATGCGAAACCTGGGAATACGAAGATATTTGTTCAGTCTCTTTAGGTTGAGTATGGGCTGGTATGAGCCATCTAGCTTCTGAACTACAACCCCTTTGAACCTGGGGTACTGGAATAATGACATTGGAGGCCTGCAGAGCTTGCAATGACTGTTGAAGTGCTTCCGCCTTTGTTATATCTCTTGGAAGTCCTGTACAAAAGAATTTCCTTGGAGGATGTTCCCAAAATGTCAGTGCGTACCCATGCAAGATGACCTTTCTGACCCATGCATCTGTTGTGGTATCTGTTCACCTTGGAGCGAAGGGTAGAAGTTGGCCTCCTACCCTGGGGTCTCCCAGGAAGAGTCCCGTCCCATCAGGCAGTGGGTTTCTCCGGCTGCTTTGCAGCTGGATGTCTGGTAGCCCAGGGTTGTTTCCTTCGGGCTTTAGAACCCTTGGAAGGAGGCTTATATCTAGAGGATGCCTGTCCACTTGCTCTACCGTGCGGGCAAAAAGAAAAGTGCAGCTGAAGACAAGAAGGCTGACTTAGATGCTGCCAGATTAGACACTATCTTGTCTAACTCCTTCCCGAACAGTGTATCAGCTGCATATGGAAGAACCTCAAGAACCTTCTTGGAACTTGCATCTGCTTGCTAAGACCATCGCCAAAGTGCCCTTCTGACCGTTTTCATGGAGTCTGCAATCTTGGATGTGCATACTCCGGTATCCATAGCTGCCATAGCTGCCTCACCCAAATAGATACATGCCCTCTGAATATTCAATACATGTGCCACTAATTCCCTTCTTCCTTTGTTTCCTGTGAGTCCAAGCTCCAACTTCTCTGCCCATTCTCCAATAGCCTTAGCCACCCAGGCTGAGGTCAGTGCAGGGTGAGTAACAGCACCAGCCTGAGAATAGGCGGATTTTAAGAAATTCTCTAGCTTCCTATCTGTGGAATCCTTTAATGAAGATGAATCCGGAAAAGGCAGCACTGAGGATCTAACCAAGCATGCCACCACATGCACATCCACCAGGGGAGGGATCTCCCACCTAGCCCTCTCCTTAGGTGGAAGAGAGTAAAAGGAAGCCACATGCTTGGATAACTGTGCCCGCTTAGCTGGCTGGGACTATGCCACTGCCAAAAGAGCCTCAAGCTGGGCCGATGAAGGAAAATAAGTAGCTACCTTCTTTTGATGTTTAAAAAGCAGAGCCTCAACCCTAGGTAATGGGTCAGCTTCTTCAATCTGAAGTACTGCTCTCACTGCCCTGACCAGTGTTTCTACATCCGTGAGGGATATGGAGTCCTCAGGAACTGTAGTGGACTCTAATAACTCTTTGAGACCACGCAAATAACCCGGTATCGATCCGGTATATTGCAGGGTCGACGTGGGTCGATGTGCAGTGTGAAAGGGTCATTCCCGAATTCCAGGGTCACCTGACCCGGTAATTCAAAGCATGAATAAAGAAGAGTTATTCCCAGGTCAGGTGCAGTGTGAATGGGTTACCCGGGTCAATACGACCCGGAACCCGTTCACTGCATAGGAAGAGGCAGCTCAGAGATGATCTCATTTCCCAGTGCCTCCTCTGCAGCCGCACCCACTCCTGATGCCGCTGTGGTCCCTGCCCCCTATGGCAACCAGACTCAGCATATTGCCGGGTCGGGATGCCAGTTCTCAGGGTCCAATGCCAGGTCGAACCCAGGAAGGACCCGTTTCCAATTCTCAGGTGTGACCCGGCATTTGTGATCTGAAAGTGGTAATAGTCAGAGCCGGCTGACCCTTGTTCTGAAAGGGACTCCTATTCCAAGTCAGGTTCCGAGTCTTCCGCTGATAAAGGAGTAAAACTCACCTCGGTAAGTGACCTGTGCCTGGATCCCTACCCAGAGACTGTGCTTCAGCTAAAATATCTGGGACATCAACTGCGTCAATGCAGAAGCCCAAGCTGGTTCATCAGGCACCTGTGCCATTGTTGGAACCTCTCGCCTTGGAACCGTAAAACACCGGTAGCACATGCCATCATTGTCTGGATCCTGTGGTGAGAGAATGTTGCAACAAACTCTGCAAGTGCGTGGCACAGGTATAGTAACCTCCTTGTCAACTCTGACTTTAGGAGGTATATTTACCCACAAAAATACTTCACGTACTGAGACCCAGCTGAGAGTGAAGCAACTGTAGTGCCACAGAATACAGCTACCCCAAACTGCAAGCAGTATGGTAGCTTATAACAATACCAGATAGTGCAGTAACACTTCAGATATTTACACCCTGCCAAGGTTTGTTCCAATATAGTGAGTGACAAAAGTAAAAATGTCACATGCATAACCCACAAGCACACAGAACTCTCAAAGTGCTAAAAGGAGTGGGCACTGGGCAGTCATACTCAACTGTCCAGCCATGTGAAGCAGGCAGGAGTCTAGCAAAGGACCTGACTCTTAGAGCAAGTTACAGGGGAGAGCTTCCTGCTCAGCATTAAAAAGGCAGTGTTCACCCTGAGGCAGGCAGTTAGCTCATGCTCCAATTGAGTCTCAGGGACAAGGGAGGTGCTACAGGCCTGGCCTTCTCCCCCTCAGGTGCTAATTTAATTTAAAGGACCTGCAATGGCCTGTAGCTTATGCCCTGGTGGTCTAGTGGCATTGCGCAGTAGCCTGTGTTCCCACCGCACCTGCCTCCAGCTGTCTCCCCACAGCGGGGATGATTGCCGCCATGTCGTGTCTCCCTGTAACAAGGAGCCGTTCACTCACCTTCCCAGTGTCCGGATGCGGCTGTGGGGTGTCCTGGAAGTGTGTGCTCCTCTTCGAGATTCCCCGTGGCGGAAGTCACAGACCCAGTCGCTGGTGCTGCTGCCACCATTGCCGGGTGTTGGTACTGCTGCTCAGTGAAAAGATAAAAACAAAACAAAACCCCCAAAACACTTCGGGGCTGAACACCAGCTCCACTCGTAATGGTGCCACTCCTGCTAGCACCAAGGAAAAAACTGGCAGGTCCGGGACGAAGGGGCAGGGTATAGGGGAAGGGGAACTGAGGCATTCTGGGAACATTTGTTTAACTCTTTGGTGCCTGCTCACGCCACACCACCAATACCCAGCGTATAAGCATCTCCTGTGCCCCCTAGTTGTTGCACAAGGAAACTATGGTAATACTCTGATACTGTAATCATCGCCTCCTTTTTTCGGTATCTTTTCAATGTATATAAATTTAATCTGCATCTATAGATATACTTTTATTCTAAATTATTTTCCGGGTAAGAGATTCATCCTGAAAGATATCATCAATAAAAATAACAACAATTTGGTATACCATGTGGATAGAAGGTGATAAGTCACTGTCTAAAAAAACAATAAAACCAAAAATCTGTAAAGGTAATTATGAAGACAGTAACAAACAATACTTATAGCATCCAGCTTCTTATTGGTCAGTTCTTATGGAGGCTGAAGCCATTCAAAGACACGAAAACATCAACTATCCACTAGTCAAATAAAATGGGAAATGGCCAAATAGGTTAGTTTGTGTTTAAGAAATTGTGGCCTAAATGTATTAAGCCTTAACAAGTGATAAATTGGAGACAAAGGGGCAGATGTATTAACCTGTAGAAGGCATAAGGAAGTGATAAAGCAGTGATAAAGCAGTGTTAAGTGCAAGGTGATAATGCACCAGCCAATCAGCTCCTAACTGTTATTTTACATATGGGAGCTGATTGGCTGGTGTGTTTATCACCTTGCATTTATCACTGGTTTATCACTTCCTTATGCGTTCTCCAGGTTAATACATCTGCCCCAAAGAGTGATAAATGTCCAGCCAACCAGCTTCTGTCATTTTTCAAACACAGCCTGTAACATGGAAGTTAGGAAGCTGATTGGCTGGTCATTTATCACTCTTTATCAGTCTCCACTTTATCACTTGTTAAGGCTTAATACATTTGGGCCTCTGTTTCATAGAAGCAAAGGCGCAGTATAAACTCGCTCTCTGATTAGCATGTGTCAGTTACAACTTGCAGCTTAAGGAACAGCATTCACACTCATAAGAAGTATGAGACTGGATGTTACCTGGACTTTGTTCATTTCCAGTTTGTTTTTCTCGTTACTTGCTTTCTCTGCCTTTTCTGCTGCCTTCTTCTGAAGCTGAGGACCTTTTCCAAAGAAGATGTAGTTCACAAAAGCATATTCCAGCAACGCCAAGAACACAAACACAAAACATCCCATTAAATAGATGTCTATAGCCTTCACATAAGGGATCTTTGGTAGGGTCTCTCTGAGATGAGTACTGATAGTAGTCATTGTCAGCACAGTAGTTATTCCTGTAACACAATATGTAAGTGTAGAATATATTATATACAGGTTTGGAGAATCTGTTTCTACTTTGCTTGCACAGAGTGATTGCACTAAATAGTATAGAATATCAGGGATCTCATAGGAACTTGTGCAAGGTCAACAAACTTCTTGCAGCGCTTACATTGGTATACACAAGTTGTCTGTCTATGGATGTGAAACAAGAGCTTCTTCCAGAGACAGCAAATTGTATTAACTCGAATAAACAACCTCTCTCAAGTGGTAGAAGACCAATATATTGGATGTAATAATAATAATAATTAGATTGTAAGCTCTCATCTCTCGTGTGCTTTCCTTCCCTCACTAGTTCACTTCCCTCCCCACCAGACCACAATGGCACCAAATAACTGGATTCAACAGCCCACGTGCTAACTCTGTGGGTATTATGACGGCATATAATGCCTATAATACATACATTGCCTATAATCCCATCTTCTGCAATGTTTTGTACTGTAAATCTTTTTTTTATCTTGTTCGCACTGTTTCTGCTTATGTACTTTGTAATGCACAATAATTAAAACAAGGAAACTTTTCGTATGTGTTTTAATAAACCCGGTTATGTATCAAAATTAATGTGAGTTGCAAAAAGAGCAATTTTGAATAATTCATGGGCATTCAGGGATATGTGTTCCTTGTTGAAAAGCAAAGAAGCCAAATGGAATACTTTGAAAAACATTTTGAATAAGTATTCTTCTAGGCCATACAACCTATATATACCACCAGAGGCGTCGCTTTGCCTCTTTACACCCAGTGCAGTGGGTAAAAAAGGGGGGCATGGCTTCATGGGATTGGGGCGTGGCTTTACAGGTTGGGGGCGTGGCTTCACTGGACAGGGGCCTGGCTAGCTCTCCCGACCCTCATTTTCATCACGCCGGGGTCCGGGAGGAGCGGACTGCCTCGGGGAGAGCTCTTTCTGCAGTGCCGGCTCCTGCTCAGTGACAGGAGTCGGGTTTCTGCGCTATAATGTTACAGTGCAGCACCTGGCTCCTGTCGCTGAGCAGGAGCCGTCACTTTGGTGTCACCCCTCGGCGGGTGACACCCAGGTGTGGGCCGCACCACCCGCACCCCCCTTCTGACGCCAGTGCATATAACTCAGGGTAATAAATGTTTTAGGCTTAAAAGAATACAAATGTGGCTAAAAAAAATAGTATTTGAAGTAATAAAGGAAAAGAATATGCTACAGAATTCAGCAGCTGTAAAGATTCTCCAGGTTATGGTATATTTTGTAAAATCATTTCCCCTCTTCATCTACCATTGGATTAATATGGAAATCTAATGCAGGACCCCAGTGATTGCTCTTCCTCAGTTGTCCCATCCACAGGTTCCCGATACCAAAGGAAAGAATAGGGCAGGCAAGTTCTAATATTGTTTTATTCATATGATATACACACAGGGGTTTCATGTAATTCAGTCTAATGGTGTAAAGAGAGAGGGAAGCATGGAACTGCACTGCACTAACCCTGTCTATAACTTTGCTTCATAATAGGTATATTCTAGCGGTGGCAAACGCAGGATTTCTAGAGGGGGGTTTCGAAATGCAGTCCACAATCTCCCACTCTGCAGTAGTCTGGGGGTGAGGTGGAGCCTGGACTTTAATGTAATCATCTGTCTTTTTTATACACTGGATTCTGTATATAATACAGTATTAATATTTAATATTATAGATGGTCTCTAATATAGGCTGTATCAAACATTTAACTAATATTAATAAGAGGTCAGGACAAAGTTAAACATACCATAATAACAGTAGCGGATCTTGCCACGGGCAAGCAGGACTTTTGCCCGGGGCGCCGCCTTCCGGAGGGCGCCGCACCATGGCAAGATCCGCTGCTGCTGTACCCCCCGCTGCCCACTCTGTCCCGCTGCCGCTGCCCGCTGTGAAGGGAACCTAGACGCTACGCATCTAGTTTCCCTTCGTGGAGCGGACCTTTACTGTAATGATGTGCGGTGCGCGTTGACGTCATCGCTCACCGCATAGCAAAGGTCCTCTCCACGAAGGGAACTAGACGCTACGCGTCTAGTTTCCTTTCGTGGAGAGGACCTTTCCTGTGCGGTGCATGATGACGTCATCGCGCACCGCACATCATTTCAGCGGCGCTACTACTGTACAGGGGGCGTTACTGACCATGCCCCCTGTATGAAGCCACGACCCTATTGCCGCCAGGGCGCAAAAAGCCCCTGAACCGGCCCTGCATAATAAATAAATACACAAAAATAATAGAACCAGTACTGCACTTTCTAAGCACACGTTCTCCCACCTCATGGTTAGGCTCCTGTCTCTTCTTCCTGGCAACTACTCTCTGGTTTGATGCACTGGCTGAGGACTCAGATCCACACACAGAGCAAACTTGATAGAAGAAGCTGCTACCATTGGACATGTGCAGCAGCTCTGCTCAGTCCCTTAAACTGCATGCTGTGGTGGCAGCTCTAGTAATCGTATTATATACCATTGCAATTATTGTCATAATTTGAGCCACTTGCCAAAAGGGAGGGGGTTTCTGGGCAACCCCTGCGTTAGCCTATGCCTAGGGATAAGAGTGGGCAGGGAATACCAGCTTGCTTACAGACAGTGCTGGATTGTAATGTTAGAATAAAGTAATTGCTTTACATAAAGTATTTGTGTATACAGTATACTGTATGTGTGTTTGTATGTATGTGTATATGAATTTGTTTCTTTTGAAATCCATATAAAAACAGCTGTTTTACCCAGCATTGCCCGGGCAAGTTCGTTACTTGGAGGAATATTCAAGGGTTTGAAGAAGACAAAGTTATGGACTCTAGAATGACATCACACAGACGTTACAAGCAAAGCATCTTACATTAAGTATTTATTATGTCCTATTATTATAGGCCTAAATTCATTTTTTTTATTGTCATTTCTGCTGCGGGGTACACTGGGCTCCACAAGGACTAACATCGGGGTGTAGAGTAGGATCTTGATCTGAGGCACCAACAGGCTCAAAGCTTTGACTGTTCCCAAGATGCACAGCGCCGCCTCCTCTATAGCCCCGTCTCCGTGCACAGGAGCTCAGTTTGTAAGTTGGTGCCATGCAGTTAGCAGGCATAAAACAGGGGGGCCCTGTTGTATGCCTGCCCTAAGAAAAGCTATTTTTCAGAAGAAAAAAGAATAGTTGAAGATCATACTTTCACTCAGGGTGTGTTGCGGATTCAGCCTCCTAATGTACCCACCCGTGGCCCCTCCGGATCTGTCGGTGGTTCTGGAGGCCTTGCAAGAGTCTCCGTTTGAACCTCTTGCGTCTGCAGACCTTAAGTGGCTTTCCCTTAAGGTTTTATTTTTGCTAGCTCTCGCGTCAGCTAGATGGGTCTCGTACTTGGGTGCCTTATCCTGTAAGTCCCCCTATCTGATTTTTCACCGTCACTGGGCGGTTCTTAGAACGCATCCGGGTTATCTACCCATGGTGGTGTCTTCCTTCCGCCTTAATCAGGAGATTGTGGTTCCGGCATTTAGTTCTCCTGAGTTGTCTTCCAAAGAGCGGTCTTTGGATGTGGTACGGGCTCTCCGTATCTATGTGAAGAGAACTGCCTCCATTAGGAAGTCTGATTCTCTCTTTGTGCTGTTTGGATTTCACAAACGTGGCTGGCCTGCAAACAAGCAGACCTTGGCCAGATGGATTAGAATGGTGATTGCACATGCTTATGTACAGGCTGGTCTGCCAGCTCCTGCTAAAATCAAAGCCCATTCTACTCGGTCTGTTGGACCTTCTTGGGCAGCATGCCATGGTGCGACCCTTGAACAATTGTGCAAGGCGGCTACGTGGTCCTCAGTGAACACATTCATAAGGTTCTATGCCTTCGATACTTCCGCCTCCCAGGATGCTTC
Source organism: Pseudophryne corroboree (assembly GCF_028390025.1). NCBI lineage: Eukaryota > Metazoa > Chordata > Amphibia > Anura > Myobatrachidae > Pseudophryne > Pseudophryne corroboree. The sequence continues at coordinate 1,070,800,079 of NC_086444.1, forward strand.
CTTTGGACACCGGGTTCTTGTGCCCGCTGCAGTGCGTCCCCTCCCATAAGGAACTGCTTTAGGACATCCCCGATGTTAATCCTTGTGGAGCCCAGTGTACCCCGCAGCAGAAAGCGAGATTTATGGTAAGAACTTACCATTGTTAAATCTCTTTCTGCGAGGTACACTGGGCTCCACAAGGCGCCCACCCTGACGCACTTAGCTTCTTTGGGTTGGTATGGCATTAGCCGCTGATACCCACTCCTGTAGTGAGAGTGTGGTGTTTGTGGTTACTAACGATTGTCGTCTCTGGTACCTGCTACTGCATTGGACTGGTTAACGAAACTGAGCTCCTGTGCACGGAGGCGGGGTTATAGAGGAGGTGGTGCTGTGCATCTTGGGAACAGTCAAAGCTTTGAGCCTGTTGGTGCCTCGGATCAAGATCATACTCTACACCCCGATGTTAATCCTTGTGGAGCCCAGTGTACCTCGCAGAAAGAGATTTAACAACGGTATGTTCTTACCATAAATCTCGTCTTTTAGAATGTAGGGGATTTTGTATGTGGACATCTGAGTGATGATTAAAGTAATATTCTGAAGAACAAGAGCAATAGTAGTACAGTTCACCTATTACTGTGAAGATCTGAATGAAATTAAAAGGGCTGTCCCTAAACTGGCATGTGTCATAACTGTACGCTCACGTGTGACTTAGTGATAGCACTACAGATCTTCTCATTATGGGGCAGATGTATTAACCTGGAGAAGGCATAATGAAGTGATAAACCAGTGATATGTGCAAGGTGATAAAGGCACCAGCCAATCAGCTCCAATATGTAAATTAACAGTTAGGATCTGATTGGCTGCTACCTTTATCACCTTGCACATATCACTGGTTTATCACTTCCTTATGCCGTCTCCAGGTTAATACATATGCCCCTATGTGCTTTACATGGATCGGCCCGAGCTGCACATGCGCACTGGAGTTGGTACGGCAGTATCTCTAAAAGTGAATGTGAACAGTGATCCTGGAGGCAGAACAGTGAATGCTTGTAGCTGCATGTAATCTGCAAGATGGCAGTGCTATGGAACTCAAGGTACAAGGACTGTGCCAAAAGTTCTTCTAAAACAGATCCCAACATCTCCAAAGGATTTCCTTGTAATGTGGAGCCGCTTTCAATTTATCTGCATTGTGAGGTCTGGCAGCTGTTTTGAATAGCAGTCTACTCCATTCTGAAGTTCTGTGTTAAGCAATTCCATACTTACTGCTGTGCACCACATTGCCTGAAATCCGTGTTTCTGTTTTGTATATATTATTCACTGGAGCTTAGTATCTCTTTGATACTTTTACGTGACCTTATTATCTCTCTGATACAAACTGACTGCACTGCAGATCTCTATATTATGTGCTGTGTGTGTGTGGTGGGTTATGAGTCTCGCATGCACCTTGGAGTTGGTACATTGAAAATTAGAATGTGAGTGGGAGCTATGGGAAGACACATAGCCTGCAGATGTGTCCTCATACATTCTGCCTCAATACACCATGTAGCGGGAGATGCCTGGCGTGAGTGAGCTGACAGGTCCCGTGCAACTCCATTAATGTCAGACATCTTTTTATGCCAAAAATGCATCTTATTCACATCGCTATGTGAATAAGACACACAAATAGATTCTGCTGATTAATGGAGCGGCACGCCTATATTCTCACGGCGTGGCATGACTGGGCTGTTAAATGTGCAGGGAGTCTAGATGTAAGCAGACATATCTGTATGTTCTAACACGGCCTCTAAATTATTCTTATGCCAATTGTCAAGTCAATTGATTCAAAGGTTTGGCCATGATTAAGCAACAAACATTCATTTTATTTAAATATATTAATAGGGATAGGAATTACCTAGTGCAACTCTTGCAGCAGATGCGTCATAGTTGATCCAGAAAGATACCCAGGACAGAATAGTGATGAGTGTAGAAGGCATGTATGTTTGTAAGATGAAGTAGCCAATATTTCTTTTAAGTCGAAAACTCAATGACAGTCGAGGATAAGAACCTGAGGGGAAAAACACACAAATGTAAACCCATGGTGCCAAAGTTTATGCCAAGACCACTATGTTTTGGGTTCTTACCAGTGGAAAACACAACTTTTTTTGAAACCATTTTGTAATCAACAATTGAAAACTGAGGCAGCTCAATCTTCTCAACTCCTGTGATTGCTTTGTCTCCTCCATTCCAGTAGAATTCTATGTCATCTGTTGTATAGCCATCTGCAAAATAAAGTCACACAATTACCATTGATATACTTGCGCTAGGGAGTGAGACTAGACAATTCATTTTCTTGGATGAATGGCCAACTTTAGGCCAAGGCAAATCTTTTTCAAAACCTCTGATTTCACTGTGGCCCATGGCCAGTGATGCCAAGAGGGGAGGCAGGTACTATTTACCTGGGCCCAGGTCTGATGGAGGTGCCCAGTGGGGGTCCAAGTCCTCCCCCTCCCTTACCTGGCAGCAACAGCTCTTCTCCTCAGCCTAGAACATACTGCTGTGTGCTGGGCTGCAGTGGGACCAGGGAGGCGCTTAAAGTACTATTTTTTCTGTAGTTTTTCTCTAAGTGTGTAGGACCACACCTCCTCCAATTGGGCCACGCCCCCTTAAAAGTAACTGGGCCTTGCCAGACTCTATACTGCTCTGCCCGTGGCCATAAACCTAACACACACACACACACACACACACACACACACACACACACACACACACACACACACACACACACACACACACACGTCCAATGAAATTGAATATTACACCACCAATATAATTTAGCAACATTAAATGCTTATTTTGAACTCAACTTGGATCAAGAGGTGGAGTGCCGTCCCTTTCATTTTATATAAGATTACACAAGCTTTTTGTGTCGAACAGAATGCCAGGGCTTAGTGTATTTATTTATCAGCTGTGGACTGAATGCTGGACTTTGTTCTAATATATATATTGTGGCAGTATGAAGGTAAATTGCACTATTGTCTCATGGATTCAGTGTGGAGCTGAAGGGATCACACACAGGGAAAAAATGGTGGGTGTGACCACACCTAGAGGCTGCCCTTTGCACAGAGCCCAGGTGGGGATAGAGGGAGTACTTCAGATCTGATCGCAGTAGCAAATCTATTAGCTAATAGGTAAATCATTCTGAGTTGATCGCTCGCTAGCAGTTTTTAGCAGCAGTGCAAACGCTATGCCGCCTCCCACTGGGAGTGTATTTTAGCTTAGCAGAAGTGCGAACGAAAGGATTGCACAGAGGCTACAAAATAATGTTGTGCAGTTTCAGAGTAGCTTCAGACCTACTCAGCGCTTACGATGACTTCAGACTATTCAGTTCCTGTTTTGACGTCATGAACACGCCCTGCGCTCACCCAGCCACGCCTGCGTTTTTCCTGGCATGCCTGCGTTTTTTCCAAACACTCCCTGAAAACGGTCAGTTGACACTCAGAAATGCCCACTTCATGTCAATCACTCTGCGGCCGGCAGTGCGACTGAAAAGCTTCGCTAGACCTTGTGTGAAACTACATTGGCCGTTGTGAAAGTACGTCGCGCGCGTGCATTGCGCCGCATAAGCGTGCGCAGAAGTGCCCTTTTTTTTGCATCATCGCTGCACAGCGAACATTTTCTGCTAGCGAACAACTCGGAATGACCCCCCATGTGCACTGCAGGTGGAGCAAATGTAACGTGCAGAGAGAGAGTTAGCTTTGGGTGTTTCTGTGCAGGGTAAATACTGGCTGCTTTATTTTTACACTGCAATTTAGATTTCAGTTTGAACACACCACACCCAAATCTAACTCTCTCTGAACATGTTATATCTGCCTCCCCTGCAGTGCACATGGGCCCTCATTCCGAGTTGTTCGCTCGCAAAGCGATTTTAGCAGAGTTGCTCACGCTAAGCCGCCGCCTACTGGGAGTGAATCTTAGCATCTTAAAAATGCGAACGATGTATTCGCAATATTGCGATTACACACCTCGTAGCAGTTTCTGAGTAGCTTCAGACTTACTCGGCATCTGCGATCAGTTCAGTGCTTGTCGTTCCTGGTTTGACGTCACAAACACACCCAGCGTTCGCCCAGACACTCCTCCGTTTCTCCGGCCACTCCTGCGTTTTTTCCGGAAACGGTAGCGTTTTTTCCCACACGCCCATAAAACGGCCTGTTTCCGCCCAGTAACACCCATTTCCTGTCAATCACATTACGATCGCCAGAACGATGAAAAAGCCGTGAGTAAAATTACTAAGTGCATAGCAAATTTACTTGGCGCAGTCGCAGTGCGGACATTGCGCATGCGCATTAAGCGGAAAATCGCTGCGATGCGAAGATTTTTACCGAGCGAACAACTCGGAATGAGGGCCATGGTTTTGCCCATTTGCTAACAAATTTGCTGCTGCGATCAGATCTAAATTACTGTAGGCCCAGAGTTAGACAGTCCAGGTGGGATTGCAGTAAGAAACCAGTGTGTGCTTGGGAAGCCACTGGAGGCATGAACCCTGTTTTTTATCTGCAGGAGACAGGGTGAACTAGAAAAATCTGACACTGCATTGTGGAAGCTGTGGCAGCCAGCCAAGCCAGGCCAAAGCAGACTGTGAGACTTTGTCACTCTATGGGGGATATTCAATTTGCCCCGAAGAGACATCAGGAGTAAAAACCCCCGATGTTTCTTCGGGTGCTGCAGTCGGGCTATTTGATTAGTTTGGCCGGTAACAAGTGCATTTACACCCATAAACACACAGGTTCAGTGAAACCTGTGTGTTTTCGGGTGAAATGGATCCGAAAACGGGGCTGTTAGGCCTGTTATTGGGGATTTTGCTTAGCAAAATCCCTGATAAGTCGCGGCATGCGCCGGCTTATCGGGGCTAATTAGATAGCCTCCTGGCGGCGAAACATTACACCCGACTTGCTGTCGGGGTAATTAAATATCGGTGTATGAGAGAGAATTTTTCATTTGCAGACTAGCTGCCCTGTTAGATGGGGGCAAGCAGTGAGGTGCTGCCCTTAATAGGGGCTAGGCTGTTTGTTGTTTTGTTACAGTTATTATGCTGCCAGTAGAGCACCATTTAATTATTTACCTGGAAAACCTTTGTTTGGATCCTGATTAAGCACTCAGACACTGCACCAATACACCACTCTACCAATCTATTTACCCCATATCAAACATCTGTGGTGCAGGGTCCATATACAAGTAAGGTGGCAGGGGCCCCTGATGAAAACTGCATTAGAGCAGTTGAAACAGGCTGTTGGGTCCTGCTGCCATTTTACACACGTTGTTTATAATGGAACTGTAATAAATCTACTCTCTTTGCTCTTGATTATCCTGAGTGCTGGTTCTGCAAGGAAGTGAGTGTAATAAATATATATATATATATATATATATATACACAACAACAAACATTTTCTCTTGCGTTGGAAGCAGCAGCTCACAGTGGACCCCTGTTAGCGGGATCAAAATTATGTAGAAGTATGGAAATCAGAGGGCGCTATGACTTCAAATTTATTTGTCCATAAATAAGTTATATAAGTCCATATAAATTGTTTTGAAGACAAGTGTCCCTGTGTATGAATACATTCTTGCAGGACTTGATTGGAATCCCAACCTAGGAACATTGTTGGATGGCACTTTTTACCAACTCATGATTAGACTCTTCCAAGTAATTATCTTTTAAACCCTACGTATTTCGTCTTACACACAGGACTTCTTCAGGGGTAACATCTAAATACAGGCAAGGTGAATAACTGTAATTACCACCAATGAGGTTGTCATTATATATAGTAGGTCTATATAGTCAAGGTGTAAAAATGGTTACATATTCCACCAACAAGAAATACTGCCTTCAAGCAAGCACAATTGGGCCACAGACTTGTGTCAAAGGGGAAAACCCTAATGATGGCCACTGGTAAGACACGCTCACTTGGAAAGAATACAAATAAATCTTTCTGAGGGCATATATACCAGTGAAGATCCTGCTCCTCCTGTAGCTGCAGTAGAATGGGTCAAGTTGGGAAGTCTGCACAATCTAATATACACTCCTCACTTTCTTACACTGGGTCCCCCCTGTCTTAAGTGCCCCAGGCACACCCACTGGTTAATCCAGCCCTGATGCAAGGGGAGCAAATACATATATATTTTTTCGGTGCAGGGCAAATACTGGCTGCTTTTGCATGTAGCCCATAAATGTTAGACAGCTTTAACCCTGTAATTTAGATTTCAGTTTGAACATACCCCACCCAAATCTACATCTCTCTACTCATGTTACATCTGCCCACCTGCAGTGCAACATAGTTTTTCCCAGTTGCTTGCTTTTGTGGTTTACTTATCAGGCCCAAATACGGCTTGAGTAAGATTATTCAGTTAATATAATAAGCACCTAGTACCAATGCTTATGAATATTTATATTATTGGATTTGGACATTGTATGTTTAATGCTACATTTACAAATAACTCTTTTCCCAAGTAGTTACAATGTTTTATTTGCTGATTCTCTCTAGTTAAAATGCCAGCCTTTCAACAATACATTATTTTTAATACTTAAAAGCAATTTGAACCTTTGTGACTTGTATAGGCTTCCTTAGTTATAGCAGGAAGTTTCCTTGGTAATTCAATTACAGTATGACGTCAGCGCAGCCTCATCTGGGATGGGCTCTGGGCACTCACTTATAAGTGGTGGTGCATATTTAGGGAAAGCATGTTTCTATTTAATTTTGTAATCTTGACGGAAGAATGAGCAAAAAAATAAAATAAATATATATATATATATATATATATATACTGTATATTATATCAATAAAGTTGTACTTGATTTCTTTCTTCAGTCTGTTATTTAAAAAAAAGACATTAATTTCTTCAGATTTAAGAGAAGGAAGAGCATAATCTGTATTTCAAGGGGTTACTCACCTACAATCATCACTTTTGCAGCAGGATTTAATGTGGCGATTGTAAACACGCCCATGTATTTCCTTTACAAAAACACCACTTCAAATCCTATGGCAGTTTTGCCATAGGATTTAAAGTGGCGTTTTTGTAAAGGAAACCTTTACAAAACCTTTACCTGATAGGTAAATAAACCGATCCGTGTCATCCATGCACAGTGTCAGTTTCCCAGAATATGCTAGCGATGTAACTTCCAGACAGGATTAAACATGATAGAAAATCACTTTCATGTTCATTGTCATTTTATCACTTAATAAAATGTATAATGTTCACTCTTTGTATATGAATGACATTGATAGGAAAACTGCTTGTTGCTCAGAAGTGCTTGTAATTTGCCAGTGACATTCTAGCTGTTTCTGTTTGCACATTTCACGTTGCCATGTGTGGCGATGTGTGATGAGATCCTGGACCACCAGAAGTGCTGTGTAAGCCATGAATGACAATCTGTAACATTAGAGGCACAGATGGTCATCTTGAATTCCGCTGTCCTCTCTGCCTCATGCCCTCCTTTGGGTGCAACAGAACATACCATTTGTGCATTTGCAGCTGCATGATACATAAATGCCTTCTGTTGCCTGATTCTTTATGTGTTGACAAAGACAATCATATTCTTCTGTTTACATTGGGGCTTGCTGCATTGTGAAAAATACTTTGAGGACAGCATGGGCTATCTACTGATCCTCACCCCAAGGAAGCTGGAAGTGTCCATATATTTGTCTTTTTCCTTACTGAGGTTGCTTCAGATGTCTCTGGATAGCCCAGTTCTTGTCAGTGACAATCTGTAGCTGGGAACGGCATTATAGAACTATGGTATAACTTATACTCTATCTGCATTGTACAGAATTGATTTGAATGAATTTTCTATTATATTTGATACATTTACATTTGAAATATGGGAGAAGGTTGAGTATAGGAATTTTTTTTAAAAAGAGTCTCAGTTTCCTATATATGTAAGAACAAGAGGCTTATTTCCTTCATTCCACTGCAGTAATATGCCATGTCTCATTCTAGTAATTTAGATGCAGAACAGTATCTGATTTTGATTTCCCACCTACACTAAACTCCCACCAACTCTCCTAGCGAGGATCCATCTTACCGTCAGTAACACAATCCCCCATAAACCTATTTTGCTATCTTTGCTATCTTATCTATATTCAGACCTGATAATACTGTACATTACCCAGTAGTGACTCTGCAACGTATTCAACTAATCCATGTTCCATTTGTAATTGCCTAATTGTGAATCCCTCTGCACTCCTACTCTGTGGTCTGCAAACATCTTAGGAAAGCCAGTACAAGGCATATAAATATTCGGCAATTGCCCAGCATTCACATTATCAGAACCTTTTGCATTTCCACTGTTACTAAAATCATAACATTTCAGAGTAGACTTGGAGAAGGGCAAACACCCTGAGGTCACTCCAAGTCCTAGCCCTGATGACAACGGAAACTCACTTCATTAATTACAGGTCAGGAGGTTGTCTTAAATAATTAAATACGTATGAAGGTGACGAAACATCTTGAAACAGTCTCTGTCAGTCTATGAAAGGACAAATGCATATTTGTACTGCCAATAATATCATGCAGTACCAGGGCCATTTCTATACAATTTTCCCAGTGCAATCAGTTAAAATGCCTCCCCTTCCCTCCTTCGGGGCTCATGCAAAAAAATAAAAATAAATGGGCATGGCCTTGCTGCGAGGGGCATGACCTCTCCCTAAGGGGCATGGTCTGGAAGGGAAAAAAAACCTGATTCATGCCCCTTACATTGTCAGTTTTCCTCCTTATAGTAATGCCCCTTACACATTATGCCACACACTATAATGCCCCTTACTCATTATACCACACACTGTAATGCCGCTGACCCCATATTATGCCCCACCCAGTAATGCCCCTTACAAAGGATGTAATGTAATACCGATAGTCGGGATGCCGGCTGTCAGTATACAGACAACGGCATCCCGGCCGTCAGTATGCCAGTAGTGGGGCGAGCACAGAGCTACGGGCTCGGTGGCTCACTGCGCTTACAACAGGTTCTATTCCCACTCTATGGGTGTTGTGGACACCCACGAGTGGGAATAGCCCCTGTGAGCCGGGATTCCGGCTGGTGGAATTGTCAGCAGTTGAAATTCTAGCATCAGTATCCTAACAGCCAGGATCCCGAGTCCCGACTGCTGGCAATTTAACTGCATCTCCTTACAAATGATACCACACAGTAAGGCTACCTAATGTTAAACTACCTGCTCATTGTCAGAGGTTTCATCATATATTATGTAGAGATGAGCGGGTTCGGTTCCTCGGAATCCGAACCCGCCCGAACTTCAGGTTTTTTTACACGGGTCCGAGCGACTCGGATCTTCCCGCCTTGCTCGGTTAACCCGAGCGCGCCCGAACGTCATCATCCCGCTGTCGGATTCTCGCGAGGCTCGGATTCTATCGCGAGACTCGGATTCTATATAAGGAGCCGCGCGTCGCCGCCATTTTCACACGTGCATTGAGATTCATAGGGAGAGAACGTGGCTGGCGTCCTCTCCGTTTATAGAGAAGAGAGTGAGACAGTAGAGAGAGACACAGTAGTAATTTTGGGGAGCATTAGGAGGAGTACTAGACTAGTTACTTGCTGAAGTGATAGATAGTGTGACTGTATTATCTGACTTGTGGGGGAGACACTGACAGTGGGGAGCAGTTAGAGTCTGAGAGCAGGACTCAGGAGTACATATAACGTACAGTGCACACTTTTGCTGCCAGAGTGCCACACTGCCATTGTGACCACACTGACCACCAGTATAATATATATTGTGATTGTCTGCTTAGGAGTACTACTTGCAAGTTGCTGATAGTGTGACCAGTGACCTGACCACCAGTTTAATAATCACCACCAGTTTAATATATATATATATATATATATATATATATATATAATTGTATATAATATATATATATAATATTGTATACCACCTACCCGTGGTTTTTTTTTTTCTTTCTTCTTTATACATACTACTATAGTAGCTTACTGTAGCAGTCTGCGGTGCTGCTGAGCTGACAGTGTCCAGCAGGTCCGTCATCAGTCATTACATAATAAATATATCTACCTGTCCGGCTGCAGTACTAGTGTGATATAATATATATTGATTTCATCTCATTATCATCCAGTCTATATTAGCAGCAGACACAGTACGGTAGTCCACGGCTGTAGCTACCTCTGTGTCGGCAGTCGCTCGTCCATCCATAATTGTATACCACCTACCCGTGGTTTTTTTTTTCTTTCTACTTTATACATACTACTATAGTAGCTTACTGTAGCAGTCTGCGGTGCTGCTGAGCTGACAGTGTCCAGCAGGTCCGTCATCAGTCATTACATAATAAATATATCTACCTGTCCGGCTGCAGTACTAGTGTGATATAATATATATTGATTTCATCTCATTATCATCCAGTCTATATTAGCAGCAGACACAGTACGGTAGTCCACGGCTGTAGCTACCTCTGTGTCGGCAGTCGCTCGTCCACCCATAATTGTATACCACCTACCCGTGGTTTTTTTTTTCTTTCTTCTTTATACATACTACTATAGTAGCTTACTGTAGCAGTCTGCGGTGCTGCTGAGCTGACAGTGTCCAGCAGGTCCGTCATCAGTCATTACATAATAAATATATCTACCTGTCCGGCTGCAGTACTAGTGTGATATAATATATATTGATTTCATCTCATTATCATCCAGTCTATATTAGCAGCAGACACAGTACGGTAGTCCACGGCTGTAGCTACCTCTGTGTCGGCAGTAGCTCGTCCATCCATAATTGTATACCACCTACCCGTGGTTTTTTTTCTTTCTTTCTTCTTGATACATACTACTATAGTAGCTTACTGTAGCAGTCTGCGGTGCTGCTGAGCTGACAGTGTCCAGCAGGTCCGTCATCAGTCATTACATAATAAATATATCTACCTGTCCGGCTGCAGTACTAGTGTGATATAATATATATTGATTTCATCTCATTATCATCCAGTCTATAATAGCAGCAGACACAGTACGGTAGTCCACGGCTGTAGCTACCTCTGTGTCGGCAGTCGCTCGTCCACCCATAATTGTATACCACCTACCCGTGGTTTTTTTTTTCTTTCTTCTTTATACATACTACTATAGTAGCTTACTGTAGCAGTCTGCGGTGCTGCTGAGCTGACAGTGTCCAGCAGGTCCGTCATCAGTCATTACATAATAAATATATCTACCTGTCCGGCTGCAGTACTAGTGTGATATAATATATATTGATTTCATCTCATTATCATCCAGTCTATATTAGCAGCAGACACAGTACGGTAGTCCACGGCTGTAGCTACCTCTGTGTCGGCAGTCGCTGGTCCATCCATAATTGAATACCACCTACCCGTGGTTTTTTTTTTCTTTCTTCTTGATACATACTACTATAGTAGCTTACTGTAGCAGTCTGCGGTGCTGCTGAGCTGACAGTGTCCAGCAGGTCCGTCATCAGTCATTACATAATAAATATATACACCTGTCCGGCTGCAGTACTAGTGATATTATATATATATATATTAATTTCATCTCATTATCATCCAGTCTATATTAGCAGCAGACACAGTACGGTAGTCCACGGCTGTAGCTACCTCTGTGTCGGCAGTCGCTCGTCCATCCATAATTGTATACCACCTACCCGTGGTTTTTTTTTTCTTTCTTCTTGATACATACTACTATAGTAGCTTACTGTAGCAGTCTGCGGTGCTGCTGAGCTGACAGTGTCCAGCAGGTCCGTCATCAGTCATTACATAATAAATATATCTACCTGTCCGGCTGCAGTACTAGTGTGATATAATATATATTGATTTCATCTCATTATCATCCAGTCTATATTAGCAGCAGACACAGTACGGTAGTCCACGGCTGTAGCTACCTCTGTGTCGGCAGTCGCTGGTCCATCCATAATTGTATACCACCTACCCGTGGTTTTTTTTTCTTTCTTCTTGATACATACTACTATAGTAGCTTACTGTAGCAGTCTGCGGTGCTGCTGAGCTGACAGTGTCCAGCAGGTCCATAATCAGTCATTACATAATAAATATATATACCTGTCCGGCTGCAGTACTAGTGATATTATATATATATATATTAATTTCATCTCATTATCATCCAGTCTATATTAGCAGCAGACACAGTACGGTAGTCCACGGCTGTAGCTACCTCTGTGTCGGCAGTCGCTCGTCCATCCATAATTGTATACCACCTACCCGTGTTTTTTTTTTCTTTCTTCTTTATACATACTACTATAGTAGCTTACTGTAGCAGTCTGCGGTGCTGCTGAGCTGACAGTGTCCAGCAGGTCCGTCATCAGTCATTACATAATAAATATATCTACCTGTCCGGCTGCAGTACTAGTGTGATATAATATATATTGATTTCATCTCATTATCATCCAGTCTATATTAGCAGCAGACACAGTACGGTAGTCCACGGCTGTAGCTACCTCTGTGTCGGCAGTCGCTGGTCCATCCATAATTGTATACCACCTACCCGTGGTTTTTTTTTTCTTTCTTCTTGATACATACTACTATAGTAGCTTACTGTAGCAGTCTGCAGTGCTGCTGAGCTGACAGTGTCCAGCAGGTCTGTCATCAGTCATTACATAATAAATATATATACCTGTCCGGCTGCAGTACTAGTGATATTATATATATATATTAATTTCATCTCATTATCATCCAGTCTATATTAGCAGCAGACACAGTACGGTAGTCCACGGCTGTAGCTACCTCTGTGTCGGCAGTCGCTCGTCCATCCATAATTGTATACCACCTACCCGTGGTTTTTTTTTTCTTTCTTCTTGATACATACTACTATAGTAGCTTACTGTAGCAGTCTGCGGTGCTGCTGAGCTGACAGTGTCCAGCAGGTCCGTCATCAGTCATACATAATAAATATATATACCTGTCCGGCTGCAGTACTAGTGATATTATATATATATATATATATATTAATTTCATCTCATTATCATCCAGTCTATATTAGCAGCAGACACAGTACGGTAGTCCACGGCTGTAGCTACCTCTGTGTCGGCAGTCGCTGGTCTATCCATAATTGTATACCACCTACCCGTGGTTTTTTTTTCTTTCTTCTTGATACATACTACTATAGTAGCTTACTGTAGCAGTCTGCGGTGCTGCTGAGCTGACAGTGTCCAGCAGGTCCGTCATCAGTCATTACATAATAAATATATATACCTGTCCGGCTGCAGTACTAGTGATATTATATATATATATATATATATTAATTTCATCTCATTATCATCCAGTCTATATTAGCAGCAGACACAGTACGGTAGTCCACGGCTGTAGCTACCTCTGTGTCGGCAGTCGCTCGTCCATCCATAATTGTATACCACCTACCCGTGGTTTTTTTTTTTCTTTCTTCTTGATACATACTACTATAGTAGCTTACTGTAGCAGTCTGCGGTGCTGCTGAGCTGACAGTGTCCAGCAGGTCCGTCATCAGACATTACATAATAAATATATATACCTGTCCGGCTGCAGTACTAGTGATATTATATATATATATATATATATTAATTTCATCTCATTATCATCCAGTCTATATTAGCAGCAGACACAGTACGGTAGTCCACGGCTGTAGCTACCTCTGTGTCGGCAGTCGCTGGTCCATCCATAATTGTATACCACCTACCCGTGGTTTTTTTTTCTTTCTTCTTGATACATACTACTATAGTAGCTTACTGTAGCAGTCTGCGGTGCTGCTGAGCTGACAGTGTCCAGCAGGTCCGTCATCAGTCATTACATAATAAATATATATACCTGTCCGGCTGCAGTACTAGTGATATTATATATATATATACATATTAATTTCATCTCATTATCATCCAGTCTATATTAGCAGCAGACACAGTACGGTAGTCCACGGCTGTAGCTACCTCTGTGTCGGCAGTCGCTGGTCCATCCATAATTGTATACCACCTACCTGTGGTTTTTTTTTTCTTTCTTCTTGATACATACTACTATAGTAGCTTACTGTAGCAGTCTGCGGTGCTGCTGAGCTGACAGTGTCCAGCAGGTCCGTCATCAGTCATTACATAATAAATATATATACCTGTCCGGCTGCAGTACTAGTGATATTATATATATATATATATATATTAATTTCATCTCATTATCATCCAGTCTATATTAGCAGCAGACACAGTACGGTAGTCCACGGCTGTAGCTACCTCTGTGTCGGCAGTCGCTCGTCCATCCATAATTGTATACCACCTACCCGTGGTTTTTTTTTTCTTTCTTCTTGATACATACTACTATAGTAGCTTACTGTAGCAGTCTGCGGTGCTGCTGAGCTGACAGTGTCCAGCAGGTCCGTCATCAGTCATTACATAATAAATATATCTACCTGTCCGGCTGCAGTACTAGTGTGATATAATATATATTGATTTCATCTCATTATCATCCAGTCTATATTAGCAGCAGACACAGTACGGTAGTCCATGGCTGTAGCTACCTCTGTGTCGGCAGTCGCTCGTCCATCCATAATTGTATACCACCTACCCGTGGTTTTTTTTTTCTTTCTTCTTGATACATACTACTATAGTAGCTTACTGTAGCAGTCTGCGGTGCTGCTGAGCTGACAGTGTCCAGCAGGTCCGTCATCAGTCATTACATAATAAATATATATACCTGTCCGGCTGCAGTACTAGTGATATTATATATATATATTAATTTCATCTCATTATCATCCAGTCTATATTAGCAGCAGACACAGTACGGTAGTCCACGGCTGTAGCTACCTCTGTGTCGGCAGTCGCTGGTCCATCCATAATTGTATACCACCTACCCGTGGTTTTTTTTTCTTTCTTCTTGATACATACTACTATAGTAGCTTACTGTAGCAGTCTGCGGTGCTGCTGAGCTGACAGTGTCCAGCAGGTCCGTCATCAGTCATTACATAATAAATATATATACCTGTCCGGCTGCAGTACTAGTGATATTATATATATATATATTAATTTCATCTCATTATCATCCAGTCTATATTAGCAGCAGACACAGTACGGTAGTCCACGGCTGTAGCTACCTCTGTGTCGGCAGTCGCTGGTCCATCCATAATTGTATACCACCTACCCGTGTTTTTTTTCTTCTTTCTTCTTGATACATACTACTATAGTAGCTTACTGTAGCAGTCTGCGGTGCTGCTGAGCTGACAGTGTCCAGCAGGTCCGTCATCAGTCATTACATAATAAATATATATACCTGTCCGGCTGCAGTACTAGTGATATTATATATATATATATTAATTTCATCTCATTATCATCCAGTCTATATTAGCAGCAGACACAGTACGGTAGTCCACGGCTGTAGCTACCTCTGTGTCGGCAGTCGCTCGTCCATCCATAATTGTATACCACCTACCCGTGGTTTTTCTTTTCTTTCTTCTTTATACATACTACTATAGTAGCTTACTGTAGCAGTCTGCGGTGCTGCTGAGCTGACAGTGTCCAGCAGGTCCGTCATCAGTCATTACATAATAAATATATCTACCTGTCCGGCTGCAGTACTAGTGTGATATAATATATATTGATTTCATCTCATTATCATCCAGTCTATATTAGCAGCAGACACAGTACGGTAGTCCACGGCTGTAGCTACCTCTGTGTCGGCAGTCGCTGGTCCATCCATAATTGTATACCACCTACCCGTGTTTTTTTTTTCTTTCTTCTTGATACATACTACTATAGTAGCTTACTGTAGCAGTCTGCGGTGCTACTGAGCTGACAGTGTCCAGCAGGTCCGTCATCAGTCATTACATAATAAATATATACACCTGTCCGGCTGCAGTACTAGTGATATTATATATATATATATTAATTTCATCTCATTATCATCCAGTCTATATTAGCAGCAGACACAGTACGGTAGTCCACGGCTGTAGCTACCTCTGTGTCGGCAGTCGCTCGTCCATCCATAATTGTATACCACCTACCCGTGTTTTTTTTTTTTCTTTCTTCTTGATACATACTACTATAGTAGTTTACTGTAGCAGTCTGCGGTGCTGCTGAGCTGACAGTGTCCAGCAGGTCCGTCATCAGTCATTACATAATAAATATATCTACCTGTCCGGCTGCAGTACTAGTGTGATATAATATATATTGATTTCATCTCATTATCATCCAGTCTATATTAGCAGCAGACACAGTACGGTAGTCCACGGCTGTAGCTACCTCTGTGTCGGCAGTCGCTCGTCCATCCATAATTGTATACCACCTACCCGTGGTTTTTTTTTTCTTTCTTCTTGATACATACTACTATAGTAGCTTACTGTAGCAGTCTGCGGTGCTGCTGAGCTGACAGTGTCCAGCAGGTCCGTCATCAGTCATTACATAATAAATATATATACCTGTCCGGCTGCAGTACTAGTGATATTATATATATATATATTAATTTCATCTCATTATCATCCAGTCTATAATAGCAGCAGACACAGTACGGTAGTCCACGGCTGTAGCTACCTCTGTGTCGGCAGTCGCTGGTCCATCCATAATTGTATACCACCTACCCGTGGTTTTTTTTTTCTTTCTTCTTGATACATACTACTATAGTAGCTTACTGTAGCAGTCTGCGGTGCTGCTGAGCTGACAGTGTCCAGCAGGTCCGTCATCAGTCATTACATAATAAATATATATACCTGTCCGGCTGCAGTACTAGTGATATTATATATATATATTAATTTCATCTCATTATCATCCAGTCTATATTAGCAGCAGACACAGTACGGTAGTCCACGGCTGTAGCTACCTCTGTGTCGGCAGTCGCTGGTCCATCCATAAGTATACTAGTATCCATCCATCTCCATTGTTTACCTGAGGTGCCTTTTAGTTGTGCCTATTAAAATATGGAGAACAAAAATGTTGAGGTTCCAAAATTAGGGAAAGATCAAGATCCACTTCCACCTCGTGCTGAAGCTGCTGCCACTAGTCATGGCCGAGACGATGAAATGCCAGCAACGTCGTCTGCCAAGGCCGATGCCCAATGTCATAGTACAGAGCATGTAAAATCCAAAACACCAAATATCAGTAAAAAAAGGACTCCAAAATCTAAAATAAAATTGTCGTCGGAGAAGCGTAAACTTGCCAATATGCCATTTACCACACGGAGTGGCAAGGAACGGTTGAGGCCCTGGCCTATGTTCATGGCTAGTGGTTCAGCTTCACATGAGGATGGAAGCACTCAGCCTCTCGCTAGAAAAATGAAAAGACTCAACCTGGCAAAAGCACCGCAAAGAACTGTGCGTTCTTCAAAATCCCAAATCCACAAGGAGAGTCCAATTGTGCCGGTTGCGATGCCTGACCTTCCCAACACTGGACGTGAAGAGCATGCGTCTTCCACCATTTGCACGCCCCCTGCAAGTGCTGGAAGGAGCACCTGCAGTCCAGTTCCTGATAGTCAGATTGAAGATGTCAGTGTTGAAGTACACCAGGATGAGGAGGATATGGGTGTTGCTGGCGCTGGGGAGGAAATTGACAAGGAGGATTCTGATGGTGAGGTGGTTTGTTTAAGTCAGGCACCCGGGGAGACACCTGTTGTCCGTGGGAGGAATAGGGCCGTTGACATGCCTGGTGAAAATACCAAAAAAATCAGCTCTTCGGTGTGGAAGTATTTCACCAGAAATGCGGACAACATTTGTCAAGCCGTGTGTTTCCTTTGTCAAGCTGTAATAAGTAGGGGTAAGGACGTTAACCACCTCGGAACATCCTCCCTTATACGTCACCTGCAGCGCATTCATAATAAGTCAGTGACAAGTTCAAAAACTTTGGGCGACAGCGGAAGCAGTCCACTGACCAGTAAATCCCTTCCTCTTGTAACCAAGCTCACGCAAACCACCCCACCAACTCCCTCAGTGTCAATTTCCTCCTTCCCCAGGAATGCCAATAGTCCTGCAGGCCATGTCACTGGCAATTCTGACGAGTCCTCTCCTGCCTGGGATTCCTCCGATGCATCCTTGCGTGTAACGCCTACTGCTGCTGGCGCTGCTGTTGTTGCTGCTGGGAGTCGATGGTCATCCCAGAGGGGAAGTCGTAAGCCCACTTTTACTACTTCCACCAAGCAATTGACTGTCCAACAGTCCTTTGCGAGGAAGATGAAATATCACAGCAGTCATCCTGTTGCAAAGCGGATAACTGAGGCCTTGACAACTATGTTGGTGTTAGACGTGCGTCCGGTATCCGCCGTTAGTTCACAGGGAACTAGACAATTTCTTGAGGTAGTGTGCCCCCGTTACCAAATACCATCTAGGTTCCACTTCTCTAGGCAGGCGATACCGAGAATGTACACGGACGTCAGAAAAAGACTCACCAGTGTCCTAAAAAATGCAGTTGTACCCAATGTCCACTTAACCACGGACATGTGGACAAGTGGAGCAGGGCAGGGTCAGGACTATATGACTGTGACAGCCCACTGGGTAGATGTATGGACTCCCGCCGCAAGAACAGCAGCGGCGGCACCAGTAGCAGCATCTCGCAAACGCCAACTCTTTCCTAGGCAGGCTACGCTTTGTATCACCGGTTTCCAGAATACGCACACAGCTGAAAACCTCTTACGGCAACTGAGGAAGATCATCGCGGAATGGCTTACCCCAATTGGACTCTCCTGTGGATTTGTGGCATCGGACAACGCCAGCAATATTGTGTGTGCATTAAATATGGGCAAATTCCAGCACGTCCCATGTTTTGCACATACCTTGAATTTGGTGGTGCAGAATTTTTAAAAAAACGACAGGGGCGTGCAAGAGATGCTGTCGGTGGCCAGAAGAATTGCGGGACACTTTCGGCGTACAGGCACCACGTACAGAAGACTGGAGCACCACCAAAAACGCCTGAACCTGCCCTGCCATCATCTGAAGCAAGAAGTGGTAACGAGGTGGAATTCAACCCTATATATGCTTCAGAGGTTGGAGGAGCAGCAAAAGGCCATTCAAGCCTATACAATTGAGCACGATATAGGAGGTGGAATGTACCTGTCTCAAGCGCAGTGGAGAATGATTTCAACGTTGTGGAAGGTTCTGCAACCTTTTGAACTTGCCACACGTGAAGTCAGTTCAGACACTGCCAGCCTGAGTCAGGTTATTCCCCTCATCAGGCTTTTGCAGAAGAAGCTGGAGGCATTGAAGGAGGAGCTAAAAGGGAGCGATTCCGCTAGGCATGTGGGACTTGTGGATGGAGCCCTTAATTCGCTTAACAAGGATTCACGGGTGGTCAATCTGTTGAAATCAGAGCACTACATTTTGGCCACCGTGCTCGATCCTAGATTTAAAACCTACCTTGGATCTCTCTTTCCGGCAGACACAAGTCTGCTGGGGTTCAAAGACCTGCTGGTGACAAAATTGTCAAGTCAAGCGGAACGCGACCTGTCAACATCTCCTCCTTCACATTCTCCCGCAACTGGGGGTGCGAGGAAAAGGCTCAGAATTCCGAGCCCACCCGCTGGCGGTGATGCAGGGCAGTCTGGAGCGACTGCTGATGCTGACATCTGGTCCGGACTGAAGGACCTGACAACGATTACGGACATGTCGTCTACTGTCACTGCATATGATTCTCTCCCCATTGAAAGAATGGTGGAGGATTATATGAGTGACCGCATCCAAGTAGGCACGTCAGACAGTCCGTACTTATACTGGCAGGAAAAAGAGGCAATTTGGAGGCCCTTGCACAAACTGGCTTTATTCTACCTAAGTTGCCCTCCCACAAGTGTGTACTCCGAAAGAGTGTTTAGTGCCGCCGCTCACCTTGTCAGCAATCGGCGTACGAGGTTACTTCCAGAAAATGTGGAGAAGATGATGTTCATTAAAATGAATTATAATCAATTCCTCCGTGGAGACATTGACCAGCAGCAATTGCCTCCACAAAGTACACAGGGAGCTGAGATGGTGGATTCCAGTGTGGACGAATTGATAATCTGTGAGGAGCGGGATGTACACGGTGATATATCGGAGGATGATGATGAGGTGGACATCTTGCCTCTGTAGAGCCAGTTTGTGCAAGGAGAGATTAATTGCTTCTTTTTCGGTGGGGGTCCAAACCAACCCGTCATTTCAGTCACAGTCGTGTGGCAGACCCTGTCACTGAAATGATGGGTTGGTTAAAGTGTGCATGTCCTGTTTATACAACATAAGGGTGGGTGGGAGGGCCCAAGGACAATTCCATCTTGCACCTCTTTTTTCTTTCATTTTTATTTGCGTCATGTGCTGTTTGGGGAGTGTTTTTTGGAAGGGCCATCCTGCGTGACACTGCAGTGCCACTCCTAGATGGGCCAGGTGTTTGTGTCGGCCACTAGGGTCGCTTATCTTACTCACACAGCTACCTCATTGCGCCTCTTTTTTTCTTTGCGTCATGTGCTGTTTGGGGAGTGTTTTTTGGAAGGGCCATCCTGCGTGACACTGCAGTGCCACTCCTAGATGGGCCAGGTGTTTGTGTCGGCCACTAGGGTCGCTTATCTTACTCACACAGCTACCTCATTGCGCCTCTTTTTTTCTTTGCGTCATGTGCTGTTTGGGGAGTGTTTTTTGGAAGGGCCATCCTGCGTGACACTGCAGTGCCACTCCTAGATGGGCCAGGTGTTTGTGTCGGCCACTAGGGTCGCTTATCTTACTCACACAGCTACCTCATTGCGCCTCTTTTTTTCTTTGCGTCATGTGCTGTTTGGGGAGTGTTTTTTGGAAGGGCCATCCTGCGTGACACTGCAGTGCCACTCCTAGATGGGCCAGGTGTTTGTGTCGGCCACTAGGGTCGCTTATCTTACTCACACAGCTACCTCATTGCGCCTCTTTTTTTCTTTGCGTCATGTGCTGTTTGGGGAGTGTTTTTTGGAAGGGCCATCCTGCGTGACACTGCAGTGCCACTCCTAGATGGGCCAGGTGTTTGTGTCGGCCACTAGGGTCGCTTATCTTACTCACACAGCTACCTCATTGCGCCTCTTTTTTTCTTTGCGTCATGTGCTGTTTGGGGAGTGTTTTTTGGAAGGGCCATCCTGCGTGACACTGCAGTGCCACTCCTAGATGGGCCAGGTGTTTGTGTCGGCCACTAGGGTCGCTTATCTTACTCACACAGCTACCTCATTGCACCTCTTTTTTTCTTTGCGTCATGTGCTGTTTGGGGAGTGTTTTTTGGAAGGGCCATCCTGCGTGACACTGCAGTGCCACTCCTAGATGGGCCAGGTGTTTGTGTCGGCCACTAGGGTCGCTTATCTTACTCACACAGCTACCTCATTGCGCCTCTTTTTTTCTTTGCGTCATGTGCTGTTTGGGGAGTGTTTTTTGGAAGGGCCATCCTGCGTGACACTGCAGTGCCACTCCTAGATGGGCCAGGTGTTTGTGTCGGCCACTAGGGTCGCTTAGCTTAGTCATCCAGCGACCTCGGTGCAAATTTTAGGACTAAAAATAATATTGTGAGGTGTGAGGTATTCAGAATAGACTGAAAATGAGTGGAAATTATGGTTTTTGAGGTTAATAATACTTTGGGATCAAAATGACCCCCAAATTCTATGATTTAAGCTGTTTTTTAGTGTTTTTTGAAAAAAACACCCGAATCCAAAACACACCCGAATCCGACAAAAAAAAATTCGGTGAGGTTTTGCCAAAACGCGGTCGAACCCAAAACATGGCCGCGGAACCGAACCCAAAACCAAAACACAAAACCCGAAAAATTTCAAGTGCACATCTCTAATATTATGTTGATATTCAGATTCTCAGCAGCATAATATTTACATTATCTGAATGTCGACATTTAAACTGTTAACATTCTCGTCAATACTGACATTATGCTGACATTACCTGAATGTCAACATTGTGAATGCTGACAGAATGTTGACAATTCGATTTTGAATGCAAATCTAAAACTAACCCTAATTGCAGCCTAACCTTAACCATAATCTAGTTCTAATTCTAATTGATGTCTAGCCCTAATCTAATTCTAATTGCAGCTATTCCTAAAATCCTGTGTCAACATTCTGGCTGTCATCATTCTGACAATGTTGACATTGTAAATGTCAATGGGGGTCATTCCGAGTTGATCGCTCGCTTGCATTTTTTAGCAGCCGTGCAAACACATTGTCGCCGCCCACTGGGGAGTGTATTTACGCTTTGCAGAAGTGCGAACGCTTGTGCAGCAGAGCGCCTGCAAAATCTTTTTTGTGCAAAACAAGACCAGCCCTGTAGTTACTCTTCGTGTGCGTTGACTCTAACGACGGGGGGGGGGGGGGCAGCATTTGACATCACACACCCGCCCAGTGAACGCCCAGCCACGCCTGTGTCTTTTCTACCAAGCCTGCGTTTTCCTAAGCACTCCCTGAAAACGGTCAGTTGACACCCAGAAACGCCCTCTTTCTGTCAATCTTTTTGCGGCCGGCTGTGTGATTGGAATCGTTGCTAGAACCAGTGCAAAACCACAACGGACTTTGTACCCGTACGACGCGCGTGCACATTGCGGAGCATACGCATGCGCAGATTAGCCATTTTTTCCACTGATCGCTACGCAGTAAACAACGGCAGCTAGCGATCAACTCGGAATGACCCCCAATATGTTGTATTTTGACATCCTGAACATGTTGATCTTCTAAGTGCTGACATTCAGACCATGTAGACATTATGGTGTCAACATTTGAAATGCTGTTCTTCTGAACGTCAATATGATTGCATACCCTGGCAGTACTCAGTTCTACCTGGGCATGGAAAAATATAAAGATTAATATATTGCAGACTATATTTTGCAGAGGATATGCTTGAAAACCAACAATAGTTCCAAATATTCCGGTTTGCCTCAAGTAGTTTTCATGTTAGAACTTTTTCCCACTTATGTCTACGACTGGTACATGGTGGAAGGTCAGGGCTCTATTCTTCTTGTAAGAAGTGGCAGCAGCATTTTACTAATGACTTTTTTGGCTGTGGCTCTGCAATCTGGTGGACCATTCTAGCTGGGGTCACAAGTAAAGTGCTCATAAATTCCTTTTTATGTCCAGCCTTGTTACCTACTCCAACAACAGACACATTACTCTTTTACCGAACCTTGGCCATTGAGCTGAGGTCCACAAGAGTCCACAAGAGCTTGCCAAGTAGGAATCAATAGCAGACCATTTTTATTTTACAAAAGAATAAAATAAAACAGAGCATATTTTCAGTATACTAAACATATTTCCTTTATCTTCTTGGCAGCATATAATAAGAGTGTAGGACTTAATGAATGACACAGTGACTTTTTAGGGTGCAATATAGTAAATGTACTTAAGGCCTGAGTCAGACCTGATCGCTGCTGTGCGTTTTAGCACAGCGGGCGATCATCAATAGACTGCGCATGCGTATGCACTGCAATGCGCACGCGCGTCGGCAAACAACAGGCATCGCCAGACAGCGACAGACTGGTATGAAAATTTCAGTTGCACAGCCATTCGCATGCTGATTGACAGGAATAGTCCGTTTGGTGGTAACTGACCATTTTCTGGGAGTGTCAGGGAAAACACAGGCATTCCCAAGCGTTTTCAGGGAGGGTGTGTGACGTCAGCTCCGGACCTGATCAGCCTGTTCTCATCACACTGTAGGAGTAAGTCCTGGGCTGCGCACCGATTGCACACAGTGGAAAAGTCATTTGATGGTGAATGTGGTGTGAATGGATTTGCAGGTTCCGCTGACTTATTTTTTGCAGCTTCGCGTACACATGCGATTGCAAACTTGCACGGGGCGAATTTACACTCTCCTTGGGCAGCGACTATTTTGAAAGTGCAGCTGTTCATATGTTTATTCACTGTCACATTCAGAATGTTAAATATGTTGGAAACATCTGCATTTTCCTGTACATTCAGAGGAAGTGGTAAGTGTAGGCTGAGACTTTCTTCTGCCTAACCTTGCGATTCCTCGTACTGCACATGCAGGTCCTTTTATCATTTATACAAATACATGAAAGCCGTGCTTGAAAGGGCACTTTAGGTGGCAAGGAACTGCTTTGCATAAATAATGATCCATGCACAATTGGGGAAGGGGAAGCCTGCATGTTTATTTATAAGTGATGAAAGAAAATAATAATAATAATAATAATAATAATAATAATAATTGCATCTGCTTAATGGAGCAACTGCTCCAAGCCACTACAGCAGCGTTTTTCTACCCATGTGCAGCGGCACACTAGTGTGCCGCAGCTGGTTGAAAAGTGTGCCGCAGAGTTAGAGCCGCCTTCACGAACTGTGGACCCGGACACGCGGGCAGCGTTGGGCTCTTCTGGTAGCCCCTGAGCCGTGACCTATAGCAACGCAGTGGAGTGACATCATAGGTCACACGCGCCACATAGTATGACTGGCAGCATGCCCGCCAGCAAGCCCGTACGACCGTCTGCCATCCAGCCTGCATGCCGGCCCCACTCGCCAGCTAGCCAGCCAGGCAGCTAGTCAGCCTGCATGCCTGTCTACCCCTCACAACTCTGCACTGTGAGTGTGACTCCAGCCGATGAGGGACCTGAGCTCCTTTCTCTTCTACCAGCAGGTAGCGACCAATGTATTTTATTATTTATTTTTATTTTGGGAGCCAATCTGTATTTACTTTTAATACTATGGGGACTAGTGTGTGTGTTTCGTTTTTTTTTTGTTCTTGAGGAGGCAAATGTTTGTTTTTTTTATTCTGAGGGGTAAATGTTTGTTTTATTACTGTGGGGGCCAAATGTGTGTTTTTTTCTGTGCGGGCGAATGTATTTCTTTTATTACTGTGAGTGCCCGTGTGTTTCTTTTATTACTGTGGGGGTCTATATGTGTGTTTTTCTCCCGTGGAGGACTGGTGGTGTGCTTTGTCAATTTTAAATATTGTTCGGTGTGCCGCGAATTGAAAAAGGTAAAAAATCACTGCGCTACAGTCTCATCTCAACCAGGAGTGAGAAGGGGACGGAGTCCCAGCCAAGGGGAGGGAATTGCAGCTTGAGATTTGTGGAAGTGATGATTGTGAATAGGTCGCAGAGATACAAGTTTTTTTTTTAATTTGCAAACTGTGATTACGTTTCTAACTGACTCTGAATGCGGCCCTTAGTAACGATTGCATGCATTTTTTTATACTGTCATATTCCTCTTCTCTTTGGAAATGTGTGCCTCAAACTACCATTGCGCTATGAAGAGTCCGGAAATCTTCACAAAGTGAAGTGCTGTTCTTCCCAGTGCTGACGTCCCCGCCCCATGAGCATGATGTCATGAGCTTGGGGCGCGCACAGGGGACAGGGCGGCACAGGGTGCACTGCTGTACTATTATTGCACTTCATTGCTGGTGGGTAAGGGCTGGTGTAAATACACTCTAATGATACAGTGGCCAGCACTAGCTGATTGGCTGGTTAAAGATTGACCTGTGAAGTTGATAGTGCTTTCTTCATTGCTCGTGCCATAATATGACATTGTGGGTGTATTTAAAAAATAATATTTTTTTACTGCTTTCATTTGTACACAAGAAGGAACATTATACTTATTGTATTATAAAGGTGATTTTTTTTCTTTAACTATTAGATTTGATTTAAAGTAATGTGCATTTTACTATAAAATAAAATCTGAACAAAATGTCCTTGTCCTTATGACATGTTTGCAGTAAGTGTAATACTTGCCGATATTCTGGTTGCAACTTCCGGGAGGAGTCAGCCAGCTTGGCATGGCGGGAGGGAGTGGTGCAGCATACTGAAGGCTTGGCAAAGTGGGGTGATGTTGGGTAGGGGCGGAGCTGGGGCCACGTGATTCAACATCTGCGGTGGGGTGCAGGCAGATGGATGCTGGCCGGGATATTTGCCCACTCTTCTAGGGGGAAGGGCGGTAGCGCCTCCCAGCCATTCTGGGAGAGCAGGCAAATATGGAGTATGTGCAGAGTCGGATTAAGGAGGGGGCCCTGGGTGTAAGTACCCCGGACCCCCCATTCCTAAAGGGCCCCCCGTCATGCCACAAATTGGATCTCTCTTACAATCCGATCTGTGGTGCTGCGTTCCCTGCTAGCGAGTCCCGACCCCACTCACCAGCAGTGGCCGGCTGAGTATGTGCTGGCTGAGAAGGCATTCAACGCAGCAGCATAGTATCCTCTCTCCTCCTCTGGCTGAAAGGGCACAGCCTGCAACACTCAGCCGCTGCTGGTGGTCATGTCAAGAAGATGGATTGATGGATGGTGCAGTCGGCCAAGAGTTCCTTTCATCTGCCTGACGTTACCCCGGCCGTCTCCTACTGCTGCTGGAGGAGAGCTCAGCGTGCGGAATGGATGGTCTCCGCCTGCCACAGTCAGCACAACATAGGTAAACCAGTGTGTGGCATCATAATTCCTGCAAAGAAAACCTTATTTCTGTGTGTATATAAATACATATATAAGTGTATATCTCCTATATATTAGCCCAGAACTGTGACTTTGTGACTCATTTGCTAACACTGGGTGGAGTCACAACGCTGGGCGGAGACAAGTCACAGATCTGCCCTAATATATAGGAGATATAGGGGAGAAGGATACTACATAGGAGACTAGGATAAATCGATAATAGCAGAATCCTAGGATATATAGATATAGTTAGTGAGTGAGTGCAGGAGATTGTGCGGAGACAGCAGCAGCGCCAGCTGAGCAGGTGAAAGCTCCGTCCAAACCCCGCCCCCTCCAACCATTGGACAGTTGGTGGAAGGCCGCGCTGTGATTGGCCACCCCTGCAGCTAGCAGCGAAATGATTGACACCTGCTGGCTGCACCTGACACAGAACCACTCCCGTTACCCGGCCTCACCCCCCGTCCCCGCTCCCTCCGCTGGGGATGCTCTGTAGCACGCACACCTGCACGGATCCTGTGCTGTGGGTAGGAGGGCTGCCGAGCACGGCCACACAATGAGGCCGCCTCCCGCCGCTGCGGCCGCACCTCCCCGAATCCCCTCTCACTGTCAGCCACTTTCCGCCGCCGGAGGCGCGCCCAGTGTTACTGAGCGGCGTGCTCCCTCCCGTCACCTGCTGCAGACTAGCCACGAACCCTGTCTCTGAGCCCCTGCCGCAGGCAGGAGAAGCACCAAGCAGCAAGTGTGAGGGATCACGCATCCAGTTCACTACAGTGCTGCTACTGCTGCTCCAGGAGATTGTGTGTGTGCTGTCTGGGGTATAGTGCGTGCATGGGAGTGTCTGCCTCATGTGTGAATGGTTGGCTGCATATACAGTGCCCCTCCCACACTGCACCCACCCCTCCACCACCCACAGGAACCTCGCACCCGCCCCTCCACCACCCACAGAGCCCTTAGACCCCTCCCCCATCCGCAAAAACCCCGCACTCGCCCCTCCCCCACCTGCGTCGCCTCCTGGCCCCCTACCCCACCCGTGACACCCACACACCCGCCCCTTTACTCTCCGCAGCGCCTCTGAACCCCCTCCTCCATCCGCGGCACCCCCCTACCTGCCCCTCCCCCACCCGCGGCGCCTTCAAACCATCTACCCCACCTGCCCCTTCCTCACCCGCAGCACCTCCGGAACCCCTCCCCCATCCATCGCAGCCCCACACCTGCCCCTCCCACACACACACGTCACGCCCATACCTACCCCACCTGCAGCTCCTCCAGACCCCTTCCCCCATTTGCTGCCCCCACGCCCCTGACCCTATCCCACCCGTAGCACCTCCCCACCCCCTCCCCCATCTGTGCATCCTCACCCCCCCCTTTGTCCATGCAATATTTCGTCACTTACTAAATTATGATTGGCGCAAATACTCCATATAATAAAAATGTTGGGGCGTGCAAGGGTTAAGGGGACGTAGCCCCTTCCGACGGTGTGAAGAGCGCCCGTAGGGCGCGATGTATCACCTAGTATATAATATATATTATATATAGTGTATATATATATATATATATATATATAATTTATATATACATACATACAGAAGTGTGGGTGGTAAATGGTGCTACTCCTTCCCTTGGAGCCTGGAAATTTCCTTTTCCCTATTTAAGGGTTAATTGGACGTCTTGTATTTTTGCAATGCACTCCCTCGTTTCTATGGGGTGGCAGCCCTTTTCTCCAATGGTTCGCTGTACAGGCTAACCGTTTGAAAATCTAAAAGACAAAAGGTGAGAATAGGCATCTCCTAGTGCAGTATTTAATATATATTGTGGCCACCACCTTTGGTGTCACCCCAGTGGATTCAAGGTGTACCTTGAGAGGTGGAATTCCAACCACCTATTTGTATGGCATAATATCACGATTTCAAATGAAAAATAGGGATAGTTTTCATCAGTGTTATCCTGGTGGTGCTTCTCCCCAATTTTGACCTCACACAGAAAGGATAAGAACAAAAAGAAGACCGATAGTGTAATACGTTTTTAAAAAAAAATATACACATTTATTAAAAACTGGATTAATAGTAAAATAGTTGCCTGTACAATGTAAAGATAAAAAACAGCTTATCTGTCAATAGTCGTACATATACGAATAAGCACTCAACGCGTTTCGTCCGATGCCCACGGCCTGGACTTCCTCAGGAGTGTAACAGTATGAGCTTTATCAGCCAGGGTTTTGCTGAGTAGTGATGACAAGGATACCAGTTAAGGAACAAGTGATAACAGCTAGCAGATGAATGAGTATACACCAATGATGCAGGAATCTGTGGGATAAGCGAGAAGCTTGCAGGAAACAAATGAAGTCCAATGTCAGACCGAAACTCTGGGGCTGGTTGCAATCAGAGTTGTCAGGTTACAATCCAAGTTCAGGGCAGGCAGAGAACAAAGGATAATCCAGGTTAACAAAACAGGGTCTCTGGTTTGTTAACCTGGATTATCCTTTGTTCTCAGATGAAGGGTATTCTTCAGTTATGTTGTCTTCATTATGGTTAGGTTGAGATCTTAAATGCACCCAATTTCTTCTTACTTCCGTTCCACGCTCTGTACATATAGTATAAGATCTTGGTGCTACTTGTGCTTGCACAATACCTTTCTGCACCCAAATACCTTTTTCGTGATCTCTGAGACGGACTTGGTCGCCTGATTTTAGATCAGATAAGCTTTTTGTTCGTCTGTCATGGAACAGTTTCTGTTTCGCCTGTTGACGTTCCTTACTCAGTCTGACCAACGCTGAGTTATCTGTATTAAGCAGTTCATCATGTATCGGGAGATTTGCTCTAATCCTCCTTCCCATCAGCATTTGTGCAGGAGAAAGTCCATTCTGTAAAGGTGTACTGTGGTAGATTAAAAGACTTTTGTAGAAATCTTCTTTACCTTCTTGAGCTTTTTTCATGAGACTCTTTACAGTTTTTACTGAACTTTCCACCAACCCATTTGAGCGTGGATAGTGGGGACTTGACGTAGTTTGGACAAATTCCCACTCATCAGCAAATTGTCTAAATTCAGCACTGGAAAACTGAGGACCATTGTCAGTGAACACCATGCCTATTATAGGAACTAATATAGGAACACCATGCCTTGCAAAAATTGACTTCATGCAATTAATTACAGCTATACTAGTAGTTGTATGTAGTGTCTTCACCTCAGGGTAAATAGAGTAATAATCAGTCACGACAATGTACGTTTTCCCATTACAATCAAACAAATCTGCGCCAACTTTTTGGTACGGTCTCTCTGGCACTGTGTGAGGACTCAGTGGCTCGACTTGTTGTTTCGGTCTATACGTAAGACATAATTCACATGTAGCCGTAGTCTGTGCTATGTCTTGGTTCATTCTTGGCCAATACATAACTTCACGCGCTCTCCGCTTACATTTTTCTTCTCCTAACTGTCCTTCATGTATCTTACACAACATAGTTTTTCTTAGTCGTGCAGGTATTACAAACCTATTGCCTTTGTAAATAATACCATCGACAACTGTAAGGTCACTGCGGTACATCCAATAATCATGGATAGACAGCGGGCATGCATGTTTTACTGCTGGCCAACCTTTCAGAATGATATCTTTCAACACTTGCATTGTGTCATCTGTCTCAGTTTCTTTCCTAATCTGTTCTTGTCTTGCAAGAGACACTGGTAGAGAAGCTACGATCAAATTAACTTAGGCTTCTATCTCTTCATCCATCAAACTTTTGGAACCTTCACTTTTGTCCACAGCACGAGAAAGTGTATCAGTAATGTACATGTATTTGCCGGGACAGTACAGCAAGTGTACATCATATTTCTGTAGTCTGATAAGCATTCGTTGAATTCTCATGGGACAGTCATGTAATGATTTAGTCATGATAGCTACCAATGGCTTGTGGTCAGTTTCCACTGTAAATGTTTGACCATACACAAACTGATGAAATTGCTCACATGCATATGTGATCGATAGAAGTTCTTTTTCTATCTGAGCGTACCTTGTTTCAGCACTTGTCAGTGCTCTTGATGCATAGATTACTGGTTGCCATGTATCCTCATGTTCAAATTGTGAAGCATCTGCTGAAATTCTTATTCTTTTTGCAGGATCAAAGAATTTTAGCACTGGTAGCTCTGTAATGATCTGTTTCAAGTTTTGCCAACTTTCTTCTTGTTCATGTGACCACATCCACTCGTTATCTTTGTCCAACAACTATCTAAGAGAGGCTGTTCGAGAGTTGAGAAATAAACTTTCCTAAGTAAGTAATCATTCCTAGGAATCTTCTGACGTTGTCTTTGTTGTTAGGATGTTCCATGTTCACTATGGCTGATATTTTCCTTGGGTCTGGTTTTACACCTTGATCCGAGACCACGTCGCCCATAAAGGTAAGTGTATTCACGCCAAATTCACATTTGTCCTTGTTTAGCTTTAGATTCACTTTCTTGACAAGTTCCATTACTTGTCTCAATCTAGAATCATGTTCTTCCTTTGTAGATCCCCAGACAATAATGTCATCCATCATTGTTTCAACACCAGGAATATGTTTAAAAATCATGTGTATCTTTTTGTGATATACTTCTGGAGCAGACAATATTCCATATGGTAGTCGAAGAAATCTGTATCGACCTTCTAGTGTATTAAATGTACAAAGCTTTGACCTGGCCTCATCTAGCTTCATTTGCCAGAATCCTGAAGATGCGTCCAATTTACTGAACCATTTTGCTCCCGCAAATTGCGACATGATTTCATCTCTGGTTGGTAGTTTGAAATGTTCTCGTTTAATAGCTTTGTTTAAATCTCTGGGGTCTAGACATATTCTGAGTTGTCCATTTTTCTTTTCAACAATTACTAAGAAGCTTACCCATTCAGTAGGCTCATCAACTTTCTGTATCACACCCAAAGCTTCCATGCGGTTTAACTCTTGTTTCAGTTTTTCTCTCAGCGCAAACTGCACTTTTCTACAGGGGTGTATCACTGAAGAAACGTGCGTGTCTATATTTATTTTATGCTCTCCAGGCAAACAACCTAGACCTTCAAACAAGTCTCTGTATTCTGTAAACATCGATTTGCAGTCATCTTCTACTTGTGATTAGAGATGAGCGCCTGAAATTTTTCGGGTTTTGTGTTTTGGTTTTGGGTTCGGTTCCGCGGCCGTGTTTTGGGTTCGACCGCGTTTTGGCAAAACCTCACCGAATTTTTTTTGTCGGATTCGGGTGTGTTTTGGATTCGGGTGTTTTTTTCAAAAAACCCTAAAAAACAGCTTAAATCATAGAATTTGGGGGTCATTTTGATCCCATATTATTATTAACCTCAAAAACCATAATTTCCACTCATTTTCAGTCTATTCTGAATACCTCACACCTCACAATATTATTTTTAGTCCTAAAATTTGCACCGAGGTCGCTGGATGACTAAGCTAAGCGACCCTAGTGGCCGACACAAACACCTGGCCCATCTAGGAGTGGCACTGCAGTGTCACGCAGGATGGCCCTTCCAAAAAACACTCCCCAAACAGCACATGACGCAAAGAAAAGAAGAGGTGCAATGAGGTAGCTGTGTGACTAAGCTCAGCGACCCAAGTGCCCGACACAAACACCTGGCCCATCTAGGAGTGGCACTGCAGTGTCACGCAGGATGTCCCTTCCAAAAAACCCTCCCCAAACAGCACATGACGCAAAGAAAAAAAGAGGCGCAATGAGGTAGCTGTGTGAGTAAGATTAGCGACCCTAGTGGCCGACACAAACACCGGGCCCATCTAGGAGTGGCACTGCAGTGTCACGCAGGATGTCCCTTCCAAAAAACACTCCCCAAACAGCACATGACGCAAAGAAAAATAAAAGAAAAAAGAGGTGCAAGATGGAATTGTCCTTGGGCCCTCCCACCCACCCTTATGTTGTATAAACAGGACATGCACACTTTAACCAACCCATCATTTCAGTGACAGGGTCTGCCACACGACTGTGACTGATATGACGGGTTGGTTTGGACCCCCACCAAAAAAGAAGCAATTAATCTCTCCTTGCACAAACTGGCTCTACAGAGGCAAGATGTCCACCTCATCATCATCCTCCGATATATCACCGTGTACATCCCCCTCCTCACAGATTATCAATTCGTCCCCACTGGAATCCACCATCTCAGCTCCCTGTGTACTTTGTGGAGGCAATTGCTGCTGGTCAATGTCTCCGCGGAGGAATTGATTATAATTCATTTTAATGAACATCATCTTCTCCACATTTTCTGGATGTAACCTCGTACGCCGATTGCTGACAAGGTGAGCGGCGGCACTAAACACTCTTTCGGAGTACACACTTGTGGGAGGGCAACTTAGGTAGAATAAAGCCAGTTTGTGCAAGGGCCTCCAAATTGCCTCTTTTTCCTGCCAGTATAAGTACGGACTGTGTGACGTGCCTACTTGGATGCGGTCACTCATATAATCCTCCACCATTCTTTCAATGTTGAGAGAATCATATGCAGTGACAGTAGACGACATGTCCGTAATCGTTGTCAGGTCCTTCAGTCCGGACCAGATGTCAGCATCAGCAGTCGCTCCAGACTGCCCTGCATCACCGCCAGCGGGTGGGCTCGGAATTCTGAGCCTTTTCCTCGCACCCCCAGTTGCGGGAGAATGTGAAGGAGGAGATGTTGACAGGTCGCGTTCCGCTTGACTTGACAATTTTGTCACCAGCAGGTCTTTGCACCCCAGCAGACTTGTGTCTGCCGGAAAGAGAGATCCAAGGTAGGTTTTAAATCTAGGATCGAGCACGGTGGCCAAAATGTAGTGCTCTGATTTCAACAGATTGACCACCCGTGAATCCTTGTTAAGCGAATTAAGGGCTGCATCCACAAGTCCCACATGTCTAGCGGAATCGCTCCCTTTTAGCTCCTTCTTCAATGCCTCCAGCTTCTTCTGCAAAAGCCTGATGAGGGGAATGACCTGACTCAGGCTGGCAGTGTCTGAACTGACTTCACGTGTGGCAAGTTCAAAGGGCATCAGAACCTTGCACAACGTTGAAATCATTCTCCACTGCACTTGAGACAGGTGCATTCCACCTCCTATATCGTGCTCAATTGTATAGGCTTGAATGGCCTTTTGCTGCTCCTCCAACCTCTGAAGCATATAGAGGGTTGAATTCCACCTCGTTACCACTTCTTGCTTCAGATGATGGCAGGGCAGGTTCAGTAGTTTTTGGTGGTGCTCCAGTCTTCTGTACGTGGTGCCTGTACGCCGAAAGTGTCCCGCAATTCTTCTGGCCACCGACAGCATCTCTTGCACGCCCCTGTCGTTTTTTAAAAAATTCTGCACCACCAAATTCAAGGTATGTGCAAAACATGGGACGTGCTGGAATTTGCCCATATTTAATGCACACACAATATTGCTGGCGTTGTCCGATGCCACAAATCCACAGGAGAGTCCAATTGGGGTAAGCCATTCTGCGATGATCTTCCTCAGTTGCCGTAAGAGGTTTTCAGCTGTGTGCGTATTCTGGAAAGCGGTGATACAAAGCGTAGCCTGCCTAGGAAAGAGTTGGCGTTTGCGAGATGCTGCTACTGGTGCCGCCGCTGCTGTTCTTGCGGCGGGAGTCCATACATCTACCCAGTGGGCTGTCACAGTCATATAGTCCTGACCCTGCCCTGCTCCACTTGTCCACATGTCCGTGGTTAAGTGGACATTGGGTACAACTGCATTTTTTAGGACACTGGTGAGTCTTTTTCTGACATCCGTGTACATTCTCGGTATCGCCTGCCTACAGAAGTGGAACCTAGATGGTATTTGGTAATGGGGGCACACTGCCTCAATAAATTGTCTAGTTCCCTGTGAACTAACGGCGGATACCGGACGCACGTCTAACACCAACATAGTTGTCAAGGACTCAGTTATCCGCTTTGCAACAGGATGACTGCTGTGATATTTCATCTTCCTCGCAAAGGACTGTTGGACAGTCAATTGCTTACTGGAAGTAGTACAAGTGGGCTTACGACTTCCCCTCTGGGATGACCATCGACTCCCAGCAGCAACAACAGCAGCGCCAGCAGCAGTAGGCGTTACACGCAAGGATGCATCGGAGGAATCCCAGGCAGGAGAGGACTCGTCAGAATTGCCAGTGACATGGCCTGCAGGACTATTGGCATTCCTGGGGAAGGAGGAAATTGACACTGAGGGAGTTGGTGGGGTGGTTTGCGTGAGCTTGGTTACAAGAGGAAGGGATTTACTGGTCAGTGGACTGCTTCCGCTGTCGGCCCAAGTTTTTGAACTTGTCACTGACTTATTATGAATGCGCTGCAGGTGACGTATAAGGGAGGATGTTCCGAGGTGGTTAACGGCCTTACCCCTACTTATTACAGCTTGACAAAGGGAACACACGGCTTGACACCTGTTGTCCGCATTTCTGGTGAAATACTTCCACACCGAAGAGCTGATTTTTTTGGTATTTTCACCAGGCATGTCAACGGCCCTATTCCTCCCACGGACAACAGGTGTCTCCCCGGGTGCCTGACTTAAACAAACCACCTCACCATCAGAATCCTCCTGGTCAATTTCCTCCCCAGCGCCAGCAACACCCATATCCTCCTCATCCTGGTGTACTTCAACACTGACATCTTCAATCTGACTATCAGGAACTGGACTGCGGGTGCTCCTTCCAGCACTTGCAGGGGGCGTGCAAATTGTGGAAGGCGCATGCTCTTCACGTCCAGTGTTGGGAAGGTCAGGCATCGCAACCGACACAATTGGACTCTCCTTGTGGATTTGGGATTTCGAAGAACGCACAGTTCTTTGCGGTGCTACTGCTTTTGCCAGCTTGAGTCTTTTCATTTTTCTAGCGAGAGGCTGAGTGCCTCCATCCTCATGTGAAGCTGAACCACTAGCCATGAACATAGGCCAGGGCCTCAGCCGTTCCTTGCCACTCCGTGTGGTAAATGGCATATTGGCAAGTTTACGCTTCTCCTCCGACAATTTTATTTTAGGTTTTGGAGTCCTTTTTTTACTGATATTTGGTGTTTTGGATTTGACATGCTCTGTACTATGACATTGGGCATCGGCCTTGGCAGACGACGTTGCTGGCATTTCATCGTCTCGGCCATGACTAGTGGCAGCAGCTTCAGCACGAGGTGGAAGTGGATCTTGATCTTTCCCTAATTTTGGAACCTCAACATTTTTGTTCTCCATATTTTAATAGGCACAACTAAAAGGCACCTCAGGTAAACAATGGAGATGGATGGATACTAGTATACAATTATGGATGGACTGCCGAGTGCCGACACAGAGGTAGCTACAGCCGTGGACTACCGTACTGTACTGTGTCTGCTGCTAATATAGACTGGTTGATAAAGAGATGTAGTAGTAGTATGTATGTATAAAGAAGAAAGAAAAAAAAACCACGGGTAGGTGGTATACAATTATGGACGGACTGCCCAGTGCCGACACAGAGGTAGCTACAGCCGTGGACTACCGTACTGTACTGTGTCTGCTGCTAATATAGACTGGTTGATAAAGAGATGTAGTAGTAGTATGTATGTATAAAGAAGAAAGAAAAAAAAACCACGGGTAGGTGGTATACAATTATGGACGGACTGCCGAGTGCCGACACAGAGGTAGCTACAGCCGTGGACTACCGTACTGTACTGTGTCTGCTGCTAATATAGACTGGTTGATAAAGAGATGTAGTAGTAGTATGTATGTATAAAGAAGAAAGAAAAAAAAACCACGGGTAGGTGGTATACAATTATGGACGGACTGCCCAGTGCCGACACAGAGGTAGCTACAGCCGTGGACTACCGTACTGTACTGTGTCTGCTGCTAATATAGACTGGTTGATAAAGAGATGTAGTAGTAGTATGTATGTATAAAGAAGAAAGAAAAAAAAACCACGGGTAGGTGGTATACAATTATGGACGGACTGCCCAGTGCAGACACAGAGGTAGCTACAGCCGTGGACTACCGTACTGTACTGTGTCTGCTGCTAATATAGACTGGTTGATAAAGAGATGTAGTAGTAGTAGTATGTATGTATAAAGAAGAAAGAAAAAAAAAACCACGGGTAGGTGGTATACAATTATGGACGGACTGCCCAGTGCCGACACAGAGGTAGCTACAGCCGTGGACTACCGTACTGTACTGTGTCTGCTGCTAATATAGACTGGTTGATAAAGAGATGTAGTAGTAGTAGTATGTATGTATAAAGAAGAAAGAAAAAAAAACCACGGGTAGGTGGTATACAATTATGGACGGACTGCCGAGTGCCGACACAGAGGTAGCTACAGCCGTGGACTACCGTACTGTACTGTGTCTGCTGCTAATATAGACTGGTTGATAAAGAGATGTAGTAGTAGTATGTATGTATAAAGAAGAAAGAAAAAAAAAACCACGGGTAGGTGGTATACAATTATGGACGGACTGCCGAGTGCCGACACAGAGGTAGCTACAGCCGTGAACTACTGTACTGTGTCTGCTGCGACTGGATGATAAATAATGATATAAAAAATATATATATATCACTACTGCAGCCGGACAGGTATATATTATATAATGACGGACCTGCTGGACACTGTCTGTCAGCAGAATGAGTTTTTTATAGAATAAAAAAAAAAACACCACACAAGTGAAGTCACACGACGAGTGTTTAACTTTTTCAGGCAATCACAATATAGTATACTATACTACTAACTATACTGGTGGTCAGTGTGGTCAGGTGGTCACTGGTCAGTCACACTGGCAGTGGCACTCCTGCAGCAAAAGCGTGCACTGTTTAATTTTAATAATAATATGTACTCCTGGCTCCTGATATAACCTATAACTGGCACTGCAGTGCTCCCCAGTCTCCCCCACAATTATAAGATGTGTGAGCTGAGCACAGTCAGATACGAGTGTTTAACTTTTTCAGGCAATCACAATATAGTATACTATACTACTAACTATACTGGTGGTCAGTGTGGTCAGGTCACTGGTCAGTCACACTGGCAGTGGCACTCCTGCAGCAAAAGTGTGCACTGTTTAATTTTAATAATAATATGTACTCCTGGCTCCTGCTATAACCTATAACTGGCACTGCAGTGCTCCCCAGTCTCCCCCACAATTATAAGATGTGTGAGCTGAGCACAGTCAGATATATACATAGATGATGCAGCACACTGGGCTGAGCAGTGCACACAGATATGGTATGTGACTGAGTCACTGTGTATCGTTTTTTTCAGGCAGAGAACGGATATATTAAATAAAACTGCACTGTCTGGTGGTCACTGTGGTCAGTCACTAGTAAACTCTGCACTCTCTACAGTTCTACAGTACTCCTAAGCTCCAGTAAATCAGGTCAATCTCTCTCTCTCTCTCTTCTAATCTAAATGGAGAGGACGCCAGCCACGTCCTCTCCCTATCAATCTCAATGCACGTGTGAAAATGGCGGCGACGCGCGGCTCCTTATATAGAATCTGAGTCTCGCGAGAATCCGACAGCGTCATGATGACGTTCGGGCGCGCTCGGGTTAACCGAGCAAGGCGGGAAGATCCGAGTCGCTCGGACCCGTGAAAAACGTGCGGGTTCGGATTCAGAGAAACCGAACCCGCTCATCTCTACTTGTGATGTCATAATAAAAACTTTCTTTAGCAAGCTTTGTTTTTCACAGGAACTTAATCCTAGAATCGGTTGCACATTTTTATCCACAATCAGTAGAGATGTTTTAATTTGTTGTCCCTTATATTTCAGTGTCACTAAGCATGTACCTTTCACAGGAATTTCCTCCCCAGTGTACCCTGTAACTTTCACTTTGGCTGGATGAATTTTAGGTTTTACTCTAAAAGTCTTATAGTCTTGAAACAATATTAAATTCACCTGTGTGCCAGTATCAAGCTTAAAGGGAATGACAATCTCATTCACAGTTAAAGGGACAATCCATTCTTTCTTATCTGCACTGCAAAGTTCAATGCAATCCACAAAGAATTCCTCTGTTTGTTTAACAGCATGCACATTGGTTGTTTCCCTTTTCATTTTACAGCATTTGGCAAAGTGATTAAGTCTACCACATTTCATGCAGGCTTTACCATAAGCAGGGCACATTTTAGGATTGTGAGCATTTCCACATCTACTACACATTTCCTTATTAGACTGTGGCTTAGACTGCTTCATTCTTGAGAATGGAGGTTTGCTTGGCTCTGTTTTCTGCACTACATGGACAGCAGCATCAACTTCCTTGTGTAACTTTTTAGCTTGAAATCTAGTTATTTCTGCAGATCTGCACATAGTCACTGCCTTTTCTGTTGTTAGGTCTTGCTTTCTCAGCAATCTCTCTCTGAGTCCATTATCAGGTATTCCACAGACAATACGATCTCTAATCAGTAAATCCTTTAAATCACCAAACTCACAGGTTTTACTGAGTGATTGCAGCTCTGTAACATACTGATCAAATCCATCTCCAGACTTCTGATCACATGTAAAAAACTTATATCTTTCATAGGTCACATTTTTCCTTGGCACAAAGTAATCTTCAAACTTTTGCATTATAGAAGATAGCACCATATTCTGCCCCTCATCAAACAGAAAACTATTATAAATGTCCAGCACATCCTCTCCTATCACATGGAGGAAAATGGATGCCTTTGTTTTGTCAGCCTCTGTATCAGCTCCACATGCAGCAAGATATATATTAAACCTTTGCTTAAATCTTTTCCAGTTTTCAGACAAGTTACCAGACATCAGCATGCTGGTTGGAGGAGCTAGTTTATCCATGGTTACTCACTGTTTGAATAGAGGAGCACACGGCAGGCTTTGCAGACACCGAGTATCACAGCCTTACAGACTTCTGCAAGATTCTTTCACACTCTGAGAGCACTAGCAGTCCAAGATAAACTTCTTCTGACACCATGTTTTGTTCATATGTTTGTAAATCCAGTCATAACGATACAGAGACATGTGAGTTCACTGCTGTGCTGTTTATTCCATCACCAACTCCAGACACACTGCACATTGGACCACCCACTTCCCAGCATCCCCCTGGTCCTAGGGACCATCACTGAAGATTCAGGCTTACACAGATTAGTAAGGGAGTGTCTACAAATATTAAGCATTCTAATACACTAACATAACAGGCATCGGACGAAACACGTTGAGTGCTTATTCGTATGGACGACTATTGACAGATAAGCTGTTTTTTATCTTTACATTGTACAGGCAACTATTTTACTATTAGGATCAGTTTTTAATAAATGTATATATTTAAAAAAAACACGTATTTCCCTATCGGTCTTCTTTTTGTTCTTATCCTTTCTGTGTGAGGTCAAAATTGGGGAGAAGCACCACCAGGATAAGACTGATGAAAACTATCCCTATTTTTCATTTGAAATCGTGATATTATGCCATACAAATAGGTGGTTGGAATTCCACCTCTCAAGGTACACCTTGAATCCACTGGGGTGACACCAAAGGTGGTGGCCACAATATATATTAAATACTGCACTAGGAGGCGCCTATTCTCACCTTTTGTCTTTTATATATATACATACATTAGGATTAGGGTTAGAATAGAAAATCCCAGCAGTCAGTGTGTCGGCGTCTCATGACTGACATAGGGGTATATGCAATTGCGGTCGAATTCCCGAAATTGTCGAATTTCGGGAATTTTTCGCCAAAAAAAAATAATTCGACAATGCAATTCAGTACTTTCCGACAAAAAAACGGACTTTCAAAATTCGACTTTTTGAAATTCGACTTTTGACAAATTCGACTTTTTTGCAATGATACACATGCTGCAATTCGACCAAAGCCTATTCAATGGAAGTTTGGAAATTCGACAACAGTGCTTTTAGACAGTAAATTCGTCATTTTCAATCCGCCACACTTTGGAGGGTGAAACTAATAAAAAAAATGTAAAACATGTTTTTTTTGTGTTTTTTTTTCTTGGTAATATCATATCTATTTATATTAGAAGGGATTAGGTACTTGGTTTGTCTTTTTTGGAGGCACAAGTATTATTTATATATTTTTAAAAACAATATTTTTTTTTTTTTTTTTTGGATGGAATGGTAAAATCCCTGAAAAAAATGGCGTGGGGTCCCCCCTCCAAAGCATAACCAGCCTCAGGCTCTTCGAGCTGGTCCTGGTTCTAAAAATGCGGGGAAAAAATTGACAGGGGTTCCCCCGTATTTTTAAAACCAGCACCGGGCTCTGCGCCTGATGCTGGTGCAAAAAATACGGGGGACAAAAAGAGTAGGGGTTCCCCGTATTTTATACACCAGCATCGGGCTCCACTAGCTGGACAGATAATGCCACAGCCAGGGGTCACTTTTATACAGCGCCCTGCGGCCGTGGCATTAAATATCCAACTAGTCACCCCTGGCCGGGGTACCCTGGTGGAGTGGGGACCCCTTCAATCAAGGGGTCCCCCCCAGCCACCCAAGGGCCAGGGGTGAAGCCCGAGGCTGTCCCCCCCATCCAATGGGCTGCGGATGGGAGGCTGATAGCCTTGTGAAAAAGTCAGAATATTGTTTTTTCCAGTAGTACTACAAGTCCCAGCAAGCCTCCCCCGCAAGCTGGTACTTGGAGAACCACAAGTACCAGCATGCGGGAGAAAAACGGGCCCGCTGGTACCTGTAGTTCTACTGAAAAAAAATACCCAAATAAAAACAGGAGACCGACACGTGAAAGTAAAACTTTATTTCATACGTCGACACACACATACTTATCTATGTTCACACGCCGACATCGGTCCTCTTCTCCAAGTAGAATCCAGGGGTACCTGAAAAAAAAAGATAAATACACTCACCTCATCCATGGTCCAGAGGTAAATCCACGAACTTGTCAAAAAAACAAACCGGACACCCGTACCACACGGACTGAAAGGGGTCCCATGTTGACACATGGGACACCTTTCCACGAATGCAGAGAGACCCCTCGTGACAGCTGTCACTGAAAGGTCTCGTAAGCCAATCAGCGAGCGCAACATCCTTGCACTCTGCTGATTGGCTCTGTGCGTGTCTGAGCTGACAGCGCATCGCAAAGCCTCTCCATTATATTCAATGGTGGGAACTTTGCGGCTAGCGATGGGGTCACCCGCCGGTCAGCGGCTGACCGCGGGTAACCCCACCGCTGACGGCAAAGTTCCCACCATTGAAAGTAATGGGAGAGGCTTTGCGATGCGCTGTCTGAGGTCACACGCGCACAGCCAATCAGGTGAGCGCCACGGAAGTAGCGCTTCCTGATTGGCTGAAGGGACCTCAGTGACAGGAGTCACGTGGTGTCCCGGCATTCGGGGGAAAGGGTCTGATATGTAAACATGGGACCCCTTTCAGTCCGCTGGTACGGGTGTTCGTGTTTTTTTTTTAACAAGTACGTGGATTATCTCCCGGACACTGGATTGAGGTGAGTCTAATTTTTTTCACAGGTACCTCGGATCGTCGGAGACTGTGGCAGTCGGCGTGTCAACATAGGTAAGTATGTGTGTGTCGGCAGTGTGTAATAAAGTTTTACTGTCACGGTGTGTGTCTCCTGTTTTTATTTGGGTATTTTTGTTCCAGTAGTACTACAGGTACCAGCGGGCCCGTTTTTCTCCCGCATGCTGGTACTTGTGGTTCTCCAAGTACCAGCTTGTGGGGGAGGCTTGCTGGGACTTGTAGTACTACTGGAAAAAACAATATTCTGACATTTTTCACAAGGCTATCAGCCTCCCATCCGCAGCCCATTGGATGGGGGGGGACAGCCTCGGGCTTCACCCCTGGCCCTTGGGTGGCTGGGGGGGGACCCCTTGATTGAAGGGGTCCCCACTCCCCCAGGGTACCCCGGCCAGGGGTGACTAGTTGGATATTTAATGCCACGGCCGCAGGGCGCTGTATAAAAGTGACCCCCGGCTGTGGCATTATCTGTCCAGCTAGTGGAGCCCGATGCTGGTGTATAAAATACGGGGGACCCCTACTCTTTTTGTCCCCCGTATTTTTTGCACCAGCATCAGGTGCAGAGCCCGGTGCTGGTTTTAAAAATACGGGGGATCCCCTGTCAATTTTTACCCCGCATTTTTAGAACCAGGACCAGCTCGAAGAGCCCGAGGCTGGTTATGCTTTGGAGGGGGGTCCCCACGCCATTTTTTTCCGGGTTTTTCCCGTTTTTTCCCGTTTTTTTAATTCGCGGCAAAATCTGGCAAATCGGCCGTTTTTTGCCCGCGGGACTGTCGAATCCGTTTTTCATTGAATATGGTGAATTCCGGCAGCAACCTGCCGGAATTCACCTGTCGAATTGTGTCGAATTAAAAAACGGCGATAATTTGCCGTGAATTGCATATACCCCATAGACAATTAGAATGCCGACAGGGCCCCCCTGTCTTAAGTACCCCAGGCCCTCCAAAGCCTTAATATAGCTCTGTATATGCATCCTACTAAGCATCAGCCCTGATGTGTAGAAGGTTCTACAGTGTAACTGGAGACAACTAAGTCAGGAAATCAGTAAATAGATTTTGATATTCCATTTTCAAAAATAAATCACCTTTTATTGCCCTTATTTTAAGTGCTAAGAACTAATTTATGTTTCAGGGACAGAAAGCAGTACTGGGGACATTTATTGTCACACTGAGTGAGGGGAGGAAGGGCACAGGTATGCCAGCAATAAATTCTAAATGTTCTTTTAATTTACTGTGGTGCGACTGCTTCCCCAAATCACCAGATGACATACTGTAATAGTTTGCTGCAAAAGTTATTGAAAAGGGCAATTTGACTGGAAGTGCAAGTTGAAAATACAGCAATTATTTCTAGAACTTAAAATGTCACTATTAGTATAATAATCTAAACAAGCTAACCTCCTCACCACTGCCATTATGCTGTGCTATTATTATGCACTGAACCTCTCACTAAACAGCAATGTGATTACCCATGCAGACTTGCACCGTCACCTGCCATTAAACATCAATTTCCTACTATGATTACCGCATACACAGTTATATTACACTGGGGTTTTTAGCTCTTAAAATAAAATATTTAAAATTATTTAATAGAATACCCTGTACAACTTTTGTAGGAAAACTTTTCTGCTTATCATAGTGCTCCAGTCTGGGCTGATGAACATAAACAAGGGGGGAATCATAATTATTATGTTTAGCCCCCCCCCTAATCCTGATACCCCACTAGTCTGCTTGGCCAGCTACACTAAAATTATCATACATTAAATGTATCTTCTAGTATATATTCGTGGTAGTGGATTTGACAGTTCATTAAGAAACGTAAAAAACTTTATTGCAATAAAAACAAAAGGACAAATTGGACAAATTATGAATACGCCTCACTACCCTCAATTGAAAATCTCTTGTAAAGATTAAATCAGGGGCACAGCTAGGGGGGAAAGGTGGGGCACATGCCCCATGTGATGGAGGATGGGGGCACCATCAGAAGAGCTGAGATCCAGCTGCCAGAGCTGGCCAACAGAGATGACCCATGTTGTAAGTGACAGTTGTCCCCCTGGCCAGTCCTTTTTGCTGCTTTAATCTGGCTGTTTTCTTCTTCTTATAGCTGCAGCTGCTACATAGGGGTAACAGGCAGCGGCGCTGTGCACAGCCCATGCGAACGCCCTGTTGTTTGGATGGATCAGATATGAGTGTAGAACAGCAACCATGGGCCCAGGCTGGAACCTTCAGGTTACTCATAGTTCTATACTTCATTGGTTTCAGGAGAACCAGGGGAAGGGGAGAGGCAATGCTGACGTGTGGTCATCTTATAGAGGAAGCATTTTAATTTTTAGCAAGCACTTATTTTTTTTACCTATTTACTTACTGAGCCCCACGTGTATTGCATTGTAATTCCTGATGTTCTCTGTATTATATGGCAGTCACCATGATGTTCTTTGTATTAAGGGCCTAATTCAGTAAGGATAGCAAATTCTGCTAATTAGCAGAATTTGATATCCTTTTCAGAGCATGCTGGGGGCTGCCCAGCATGCTGACAGGCGCCTCCCCCCCTTGATGAAGCAGAAATTGCGATCGCCTCGCAATTTCTGCTTCATCGTAGAAATTAGTCATGGTTCCTGCTTGCGCAGAGCCCTGCCGCCATGTTCACGATCGAGGCGGCTGCATGTGACATCACACAGCTGCTGTGATCATGCCTCCGACATACCCCCGTTTGGCCTCCTGTGCCCCCGTTCGCACCGCACTGCTCCTGCATCTCTCCGTCTCCTCCCTGGAAATGGAGCGTTGCCCCCCCACCTGCCTCGCGACCGCCTCTGTCTGTCAATCAGAAAGTGCGGACGCATGCGCAGGATGGGCGATGCACCCGCGGGGCGATTGCAAAAATTCCGGTTGGATCGCGATTTGCGATCCAACCTGAATTAGCCCCTAAATGATGATCACCGTGATATTCTTTACATTATATGGAAGTTACCATTCATGCATTACGGCAATCACTGTGGTGCTCTCTGTATTATATGACGGTAACTACAGAGGTGCTCTGTGGAGGGTGAGGTACAGGTAGTGATTCTTACGTTTGATTCTTGAGACAGTGGAGCCTGCATGCTCCATTTAAAAGTGAAAAATACACCAGAACCACAGAATAAATTAAATAGGTTTTGTCCTTACCCTAAAAACATTGCATTTTTACAATGCTGATGTTTGTATTCAAGCCAGCCAACAGTGACTATCATCTACTGGGTGGGGGCACCAAGATGTCTTTGCACCTGGTGACAGAAAGCCTACTTTCACCTCAGGA
Source organism: Pseudophryne corroboree (assembly GCF_028390025.1). Classification (NCBI taxonomy): domain Eukaryota; kingdom Metazoa; phylum Chordata; class Amphibia; order Anura; family Myobatrachidae; genus Pseudophryne; species Pseudophryne corroboree. The sequence goes on from NC_086444.1 coordinate 1,070,844,991, forward strand.
TAAAACAATAAAAATGCCTCACTCGTATAATTCTCAGTTGTCTTATTGATTTATTGTAGTCCAGGAGCTAAATGCATATTAATAACTGCAAACGTACTGTCTTTACCATGTACCTAGCTGTATCATTATAGCATAGAGTTTTGTTCTGCTTTATTTTAATGAGTAGCCATAATTCACAGCAGGGTTACAAATTACACTGTTTTGTAAGCTGTCACTGGGTATCATCGAAAATGGAGAACAAAATTAAAAACGTACACTTATTTGGTGATATTAATTATTTCTATAACATGAAACAGGTACAGTAGGTACCTAACTTTCTTCCGCTCACATGATGTGCACACACTATATAAAATAACAAACACTATAAGGGGTGATTCAATTGTTTTCCTCCACGGCTACCACTAGGCGTTGCGAAATGGAGCAGTTCAATTGTTGCTTCGTGTAGACGCCTGTCAACCATAGGGGAAACTATTCTTTTCGTAGCCTCCTGAGGTGAAAGAAGAAAGGTGTGCAAAGTCCACTATTTGGGCCCCCTAACCACTTCTTTAGACGTTTTAGCTGCTTTGTGCTTTTAGGAGCGTTAATACTAATTGGTGCCCGAACGTAGAAACAATTGAATTGCTCCATCAGGCACCTACTCAGCTGGGGGCACATAAAACAATTGAATCACCCCCATAATACCTATATAAACTAGATCCTCTTGTAACCTTTGTTAAAAAACATACTTCTTGGTACTCAATAAGCTGAATTTGTCTGTTATATAGTATATCTACTGTAATTATTATTACATTTTATTTATAAGACGCCACAAGTGGTTCGCAGCGCGGTACATACGGCTGACATTAGAACTATACAGGGTACACAGAACTTAACATTACAGTATCTGAAAAACTAAAACAGAGCACAGGTAAAAATTAGCACCACAGTTCTAAGAAGAAGGTTCTTTATTCATACAGTTTCTGTTGTATTGTATCAACCCTACTGGATAATAGATAATGGAATGGCATTTTCTTAGTTTCCTTTGATGTATTCACTGTTGTGAGGTGTATCCTCTGTGATATATTCTTTAGGAATGATCAAACCAGTAATGTGAGACCATGTCAGATGATTATGTAATACCCCATCATGCTTTCTATAGGACATGACATCTGAAATATCATTATTCCCACATGAGTGGGGGGGACTCCAGATATGAAAGATGTATTCCTGCCAGATAGCATAATAGACACAACTGCGAAAAACACATTATTTCAACATGGTTGGCAATCTTTTACCAAGGTGTTAATACATGCCACCAGCATAAATGTTCTTGAATGAAGTGTTCCTAAAGTGCGTCCCTCACACCTTCCGCTCACCCCGAGTGAAGAATGGCATCCGGCTCTCCTCCCAATGGCAGCTCTGCCTGCCTCCTGCAGCCCATCCTGGGCCACCGAGCCCTTCCAGCTGCTGCACATGCCCCAGCTCCCTGTCCACCTCTGTGGGGTGTAACAGCAAGCCCTGCTCCCTCCCCAACACCTCCAGAAGCAGCACACCTGCCTCACTGCTTCTCCCATCTAGACTGCATGCAGCACCCCCTCTTAGTACCATGTGGCGCCGAATGGTATTTTTCTAAAAAAATGTGTAGAGTAATGGCCACACCTACCCGATTTGGTCACACCACCAGTACCCGGGCCCACCCCCACTCTTGACAGCCCTGATGATGGACAACCCTAATTTCAATCTATGCTGTAGGAGTTAATTGTAGCTGCTTTTCACTGGGATGTGGCGTATGAGAAGGAACTGTTGTTAAGGGAATGTGTAGCTTTATTTGCCTATTGTTATAATTTTGACTTTTATGTGCAGCAACAACTACTGTGTTTGTGTATTTTTGCCTTATTTGCAATAATGATTTAAAGAAAATATAACTAAATATAATCCAGTTATAATCTATCATTTACTATATCTTGCTTGGGTGGATAAAAAAAAATATTACCCATAGACTCCAAGTAAATAGTGCCACCTATTGTTCAAATAAACATGATCTTGTATGGCTTTAGCAAGCAATAATAACTTCACATAAAACACATTTAATATAATGATTCTGTAAGTTAAATGTCTGTAATGAAAACAAGTCTTGCTAAATGAACATAGTTTAATGCCAATTTTGTAACAATTATGTATAAAGGGTAGTGGACAAGTGGAAAGGGTAGTGGACAAGTGGAATAGCCTCCCATCAGAGGTGGTAGAGGCTAAGACAGTAGAGCAATTTAAACATGCATGGGATAGACATAAGGATATCCTTACAAAGAAATAAGGATCAAATAAGGTTAGAGATAAAAATAATATTAAAAAAAAAAAAAAAAAGGGGCAGACTAGATGGGCCAAGTGGTTCTTATCTGCCGACAAATTCTATGTTTCTATGTAAAAATTAAAAATAATTGTTAATTTAAAAAAAAAATCTAATTTTTCAGTAATGCCTATGTTCATTAATGACTGCAACTCACAGACATGAATATAACCTTTTATGTGTTATAAGTGAATTTCTGAGCTGCCAGTTGATTCTGTGCCTACAATGTGTTTTCCAGACGACTGCCAAAGCAGAGAGGAATACACAGGGTTTCATTAAATCTGATGTCCTGCCGGAAGTATTGTTAGTGGAACAGAAAATCAAAGCCCATTCCACTATTTCTGTCTGATTGCTTGCCAGGACTGAATATATATTATTTCTCTCCTGATTTTAAAGCATTCTCTTATAGTACTCTTCAGAGTCTGTATCTTGTACAAATAATGCACGCCAGGGATATTTTTGTACAAAGCTGTGGTTTGACGTCAGAGTCCAGTGCAAGGTACAAATTATAAATTAAGTAACAGAAGCATAAGAGTAAATAATCTATATATAAAATTATATTTCTATGATGACCTTAACAAATATTGCATGACACAGGAAAAAGGGGCTAATTCAGACCTCATCGCAGCAGCAAAATGTTTCTCTAATGGGCAAAACCATGTGCAGTGCAAGTGGGGCAGATGTAACATGTGCAGTGAGAGTTAGATTTGGGTGGCTTATATTGTTTCTGTGCTGGGTAAATACTGGCTGCTTTATTTATAAACTGCAATTTAGATTTCAGTTCGAACCATACTTACCTAGTCCCCTGCAACCCCGGAAGAGTGGGCACCCCTCCCGCATTCAGCCCACTTCCGAGGGAAGTGGGCAGAATGGGTAGCTAAATAGGGCTAAATCTCGGACCTTGCGCAGGGGGCGGGGCTTAATGATGCGAATATATGCAAATCGCGTCATTGAAGCTTTGCCCCTATGCAAATACCGACCAGTTGCGGTATTTTCTTGAACAGTGGGTGGGGCCTAATTATGCGATTGTATGCAAATCGCTTCATTGAAGCTTCGCCCCTATGCAAATACCGACCAGTTGCAGTATTTTTTCGTGCAGTGGGCGGGGCCTAATGATGCCATTGGCTCGGTCCCTCCCCCGTCGCCACCCACCTGCTTCTCCTCTCCGGGAGATACCCGGAGAGGAGAAAAGAAATGTAGGTAAGTATGGCTTGAACACACCCCACCCGATTCTAACTCTCTCTGCACATGTTGTTTTTGCTCCACATGCACTGCACATGGTTTTGCCCATTAGAGAAACATTTTGCTGCTGCGATCAGGTCTAAATTAAGCCCAAACAGCAGCGGATTGGCCCGCCAGGACATTGGATAAGAACCTGGTTGGCTGGTTCCCTGCCCCTCCCTGGCCGGCCGGTGGGCAGCACTGACTGCCGGCTCAGGCTGCTGGCTTCTGGGATCTGTGTTCCGCCGGAACGCAAACTGGAAGCTGTAAGCTGGAACCAAGGCAGTGCATCCCCAGTTAAAGCTTGCAGCGTCTCTGAATTAAGCAGCAGCCACCGTCCCCGAAGCCTCACTGTTTACTTTTATTGTCTGGCTGTCTGGTCCGGAGCTGTCACTGATGGATGCAGCAAGCAGAGAGATGCCTGCCCCTTCCATAATGTCAATAATAAAGGAAGATCCGCCCCCCACAGGACGAGAGGACAAGATGCTGGTTAGGCAAGTTAATTTTAAACAGCTTTGATTGTTTGCTGATGTTGGTCAATTAATGGGTGCTGGGAATATATATATATATATATATATATATATATATATAATAAGTGCAAAGGGGGTAGCAAATGAGTGTGGGGCGTGTATGCTGTGATGGGTGCTGGGGATATATGCTGTGATGGGTGCTGGGGATATATGCTGTGATGGGTGCTGGGGGTATATGTTGTGATAGGTGCTAGGGGTATATGTTGTGATGGGTGCTGGGGGTGTATGCTGTGATGGGTGCTGGGGGTGTATGCTGTGATGGGTGCTGGGGGTGTATGCTGTGTTGGGTGCTGGGGGTGTATGTAGTCATGGTCACAGGGTGTGTATGCAGTGATATGTGCTGGGTGTGTATGTAGTGATGGGCGCAGGGTGTGTACACAGTGATGGGCACAGGGTATGTATGCAGTGATGGGTGCTGGGTGAGTATGTAGTGATGGGTGCTGGGTGTGTATGTAGTGATGGGTGCAGGGTGTGTATGCAGTGATGGGTGCTGGGTGTGTATGTAGTCATGGGCACAGCGTGTGTATGCTGTGATGGGTGCTGGGTGTGTATGTAGTGCTGGGTGCTGGGTGAGTATGTAGTGATGGGTGCTGGGTGAGTATGTAGTGATGGGTGCTGGGTGAGTATGTAGTGATGAGTGCTGGGTTGAGTATGCAGTAATGGGTGCTGGGCAGTGTCGGACTGGGGCATGAAGGGCCCACCGGGGAAATGCAGTGATAGGGGCCCATACTTAGGGGTGTGGCAAGCCTACAAAGGGGGTGTAGCCAGCCTCCACAGAGATTTGAAATGCACAATTGTCTTGTGCAGTATAATGCAACATATCTACCATGTATAATACAAGTGCACAGTCTGGAACCTGATCCCTAAAGGAAGGAGTGGGCCCTCAGGCAGTTGGGCCCACCAGTGGTTTCCCCTGTACCCCTGTGGGCCAGTCCGACCCTGGTGCTGGGTGAGTATGTAGTGCTGGGTGCTGGGTGTGTATGCAGTAATGAGTGTTGGGGGTAAATGTAGTAACGTGTTTTATTTTTTCCTGTTGGGGGCAGATATCTTTTATTCTTTCTGTTGGAGGCAAATGTGTTTTATTTTTTCCTGTCTGCAGCCAATGCGTTTGTATTTTACTACAGGGGCCATTGTGGTTGGTCTTTTTTTCCTGTTTGGGTCCATTGTGTTTGTTTTCCTGTGAGTGACAAAGGGTGGAATTCAGTTGTTTTCTTGCGTCCAGTGATGGGAGATCAGGTGTGATATTTAATTTTTTTTTTTTCTTGCTTATTGCACCAAAACTGCCCGTGTTTAGCCATGTAAAGTGGCTAAACCCGACCAAAGTACTGGGCACGACGTGAAAAGTCCCATTTGTGTGTGTGTGTGTGTGGGGAGGGAAGAAAACCGTTTAATTTTGCCCATAGTGTCTGTTTTTCTTTTTGTGGGGGACTAATGTGTTAAGTTCTCTTGTGCAGTGTTTTTCATCTCTGCACGCTCTTGAGTTGCACCACGCATGCGTCCCGAGAGTGTTCATACAGAGTCATAGTACAGATTCAGTCGCATGCACAAAGAAGTATATTAGAAATGTATTTGGTGTGCCTGGGCGGTTACAGGGGGTTGGCTAATCAGACGCAGATGTAACATAATATGGGTGAGTTATGACATGACATACTGTAGGCATGTTGCTTATAGTCGTTGAGCACAGAGATAATGGGGTCGATTCAATTCGGCAACAGATGAATAGCGCCATGAATTAGCTCCCGACGCTATTCAATTCAGCTAAAGTTAAGTCGGCGAATGCCCATTCTCGCCGACTTAACGGGTAGTTTTGTCGGGAGAATGAGCATTCTCCGACTTAACTAGCCGCGGCGATGCTGATTACTGACAGAATCAGCCTCGCGCCGGCTGCGCGACAGCTCTTTTGTCGGTTTTCTTCTCTCACCCCCCGGGCTGAGAGAAGAATTCCCGAGAATTGCGGGTAACTAGTCGCTGATTTGAATAGCGTCGGGAGCTAATTCCCGGCGCTATTCATCTGTTGCCGAATTGAATCGACCCCATTGGAGGCCATATTCAGACATATGATCTGCATGTAGCATAGGACTGACGCAAGTTTCAGTTAACTATTTTTATTGAAAAAGTGCTGCAATACAGGAATGACACAGTAACATACATCAACAATGGGCTGGTGAAAGTTTCAATGGTGTGACCGATGATGGGGTCTAACACGCAGAAAGCATGACTGCAGCGTCTATAGACACTGACAGGGGGCGTCTCAGTCCTTACATATTCGGATGTACACCAGGGAAAGACATTGTAGCTACATTTAGCATAACATCACATCCACAATTGCAGCAAAAGATGCAAGGATAGCAGCAACTCTGTCCAACTCAGAATCAGGCCATCTGACAAGGGAGTATCCCGCCCCCTTAACAAGCCACACCCCTTCAACAGGCCCCACCTCCATTAGGGCTGCTTCCACCTTCTTTGACTTACTTGTTTTTTCACTGTTATTTGCAATTGTTTTGTTTTATGGGGGTAATTCCAAGTTGATTGCAGCAGGAAATTTTTTAGCAGTTGGGCAAAACCATGTGCACTGCAGGGGAGGCAGATATAACGTGTGCAGAGAGAGTTAGATTTGGGTGTGGTGTGTTCAATCTGCAATCTAAATTGCAGTGTAAAAATAAAGCAGCCAGTATTTACCCTGCACAGAAACAAAATAACCCACCCAAATCTAACTCTCTCTGCACATGTTATATCTGCCTCCCCTGCAGTGCACATGGTTTTGCCCAGTTGCTAACAGAATTCCTGCTGCGATCAACTTGGAATTACCCCCTATGTTAGCACTGTTTCCAATTTTAGAGCACAACGGAATTTGCTGCACGATATAAGAAACAGTTATTATTATTAATAATAATAATAATAATAATACCTAGTTACGCCCCTAGACCTGCTTAATGTAATGTGATATAAAATGTACTAGAGGACATTATAATGTTACATAATATAAGACACTACAGTGTGGCATACTATGAACTGGGGGCCCTGTAATGTGTCATAATATGAACTGGGGGCACTGTGATGTGGCACAATATGAAACGGGGGTACTATAATATGGCATAATATAAACTGAAGGCACTGTAATGTGGTATAATATGGAGATGCAGTCACAATGCCGGCTGTTGGGAACCCGACGGTCAGGATACCAGCTCCAGAATCCCGACAGTGCACATTTTACTAGCAGTTGGAATAGAGACACCCGCCCGTAACTCACACTTGGTTGGTGGGTCCATGCCACCAACCGAGTGGGAATACAAAGCTCGCCACCTGGCCCGATGCATGGCGAGCACAGTGAGCCCACGAGGGGACTTGCTGCCTCGCTGCCAGTATTCCGGCAGATGGGATGCCATTGTCGGGATACCGACAGCTGGCATCCCATCAGCCCTTATTACATACCGAATCCCATAATATGAACTGGGGACACTGTATGTCATAATGTGAATTGGGGATACTGTGTTGCATAATAAGTACTGGTAGCCCTACAATATGATATAATGTGAACTAGGGCACTGCTATGGTTTAAATAATAAACCAGGGCACTACTATGGTTCAGAAAATAAACCAGGGCACTATTATAGGGTATAAAATTAACAACTGCCATGGAGAGTCATCTCTCTGGAAGCATTGGGACAGGGCCCCTTTAAAATGTTGCTATGGGCCCCACAAAGTTCTGACTACGCCCCTGATAATGCTGGTGTCTGAAGGTCTCTATTCCTTTTTACAATAGTAGTCTCATGTATTTAGTATTGGTTCGCTTGATGTATCTTTGAATACATTAGTTTTAAACATTTTATCATATCGTTGATGATCTTTAAAGTTTAATTAATTTTCCACTGTAACTAGATAGTGTACAATGCCTTAAGATTCCGGGAAGGGTCATAGAATTAGCTAATTACTGTATCAGTCACTACAGTTTGATGTTAGGGACTATGGCAGGGGTGGGCAATTATTTCAGCTGGGGGGCCACTTAATACTTTCTAGTGACTATTCGAGGGCCACACAAAAATATCTTGTATAAACAATACCTCTGCAGATATATCTATCACCCCCCCCCCAGTGCATATAACACTAAACACCTATCATCACCCCCCCCCCCAGTACAAAACACTATACATCTGTCATCACTTTTCCATGTACATATACTATCATCCCCCCCACCCCCATTATTTTGTCATCCAGGCTAGGGTAGTGCACACACCACAGCCAGGAATTAGGTGAATGCTGCTGACAGCGCTGGGGGTGAGCGGATACCAAATGCTTCCGGCCTCCTCCTGTGCAACTGCGGCCCGGGCTGGAGAGAGGTGTCAGTGATGGATCCCGGCCGATATGTGAGTACTGCATGGTGGGAGGAGCCTGCAATGCCTGTCAGTTGGCGCTCCTCCTCCTCCGTCTACTTCCTGACTCCCAAGTGCACATGTCCCATACATTAAAGGAGCCGAGTGCTCTGCTATTGGCCCGGCAACAGGGAGTTGAGCGGCGGCGGGTGACAATAGCGGGTTCCGCTCGCAGCATCATAGTTACAGGCTTACAGCTGTCTAACTCCATGGCCGCGATTGGCACTGTCATGCGACGCCCCTTCCTTGGCCGGTGCCCCCCCTGGCCAAGGGGTAGTTACGCCGCTGCCGGCTGACGTTATGTGTCACATGACGCGACGCAACTAGGATCTCCTCAGCGGCACCAGTGACTTGCAGGTACTACAGCTCAATGACTAGCGGCTCAGCCGATTGGGCTGCTTGTCGTTGCACACTGGTGGGAGGAAGCAGTGGGCCGGGCAGGAACGGGTCACGGGCCGCATCCGGCCCGCGGGCCGCATTTTGCCCACCCCTAGACTATGGTCACCCAATTATCAGTGATGTTGGGGCAACCATTTCTTTATTTTTAATTACTGCAGTGCAAAAATCTTTTAACCCTGTTAAGCATACTGTAAATATTCAGTATTTCCGTCATAATTATTTCCATCACTTTTTTAGACAAGAAATTAGCTTTTTTTAAATATTTTAGAAAATTAATTCAAAAGTACAATGATAGCCTATCTGCAAAATTCTTGCAATTGAGGTCACAATGTAGCTGTGCATTAACTGGGGAAAATCTGGCAAATTACAAACCATGGCAAATTGTTCAGCTCATCTTTAATTGCAGGTCTATCAAGTGATCTCTCAGAAGTACTGCAGAGGGCCATGGTAAATGAATCCGCTCTTCCATGTGTTTCATATGCTAATGTTTAATTTCCTCTGACAGATTAATACATGTCTCCTTATACTTGAGTGAACATAATTGATGAGTGAATACTCCATTTGCCAAGAGTAGTGCTAAAAGACTAGATCAGTGATTTCAGAGATGAATTATTTAGGTGAGAGCTATGCAAGTACAGTTTCCAGTAGTGGTCTCCTGTTCTGCATCATGTTATTGAACAGAAATGATTCATTTATTTTTATGTATCAACAGGAGCAGTTGCAAGCAAGTTCCAAATTGGCCCTTAGAAAAAAGCCAGAAGTCCATTCTCACACCCAAGAGTGGCTGTTACAGTAGATTTCACTCTAGTGTACAATGGCTACAATGTTGTGTACCCTTCTGTTCTAAAGAAAGTAAAGTCTAAACTTTTGTTAAAATCAACCATTTTATGATCATTAAACACACTCAAATTATTATAATAACGAAATACCTCAATTATTAAGAGATACCACTTATTTAGTAAATAGAACAGGGATGGGGAACCTTTGGCCCTCCAGCTGTTATTGAACTAAACATACCAGCATGCTATGCTACAGTTTTGCTACTTGGCCATGCTAAAACTATTGCAAGGCATGTTGGGATGTGTAGTTCAACAACACCTGGAGGGCCAAAGGTTTCCCATCCCTGAAATAGAATAATAGGATTTTAATTACCTACCAGTAAATCCTTTTCTCGTAGTCCGTAGAGGACACTGGGGATCCATTTAGTACCATGGGATATAGATGGGCCCACTAGGAGCCATGGGCACTTTAAGAATTTGATAGTGTGGGCTGGCTCCTCCCTCTATGCCCCTCATACCAGACTCAGTCTAGGAAACTGCCCGAGGAGACGGACATACTTTGAGAGAAGGATATAAAAGGATAGTGGTGAGATTCCAAACCAGCACACACAAACGAGAGGAAAGCTAAGCTAACCAAACTTGGAACAGGAACAGCAACAGCTGAACCAAACAACAATACTGAACCAAGTAACAGTGCAGGACGAATGAAGCACTGGGCGGGCACCCACTGTCCTCTACGGACTACGAGAGAAGGATTTACTGGTAGGTAATTAAAATCCTATTTTCTCTTACGTCCTAGAGGATACTAGGGATCCATTTAGTACCATGGGGAAGTACCAAAGCTCCCAAACCGGGTGGGAGAGTGCTGAGGGTCCTGTAGAACTGATTGACCAAACTGAAGGTCCTCAGAGGCCAAGGTATCGAACTTGTAGAACTTTGCAAACGTGTTCGAACCCGACCAAGTAGCTGCTCTGCAGAGCTGTAAGGCCGAGACACCGCGGGCAGCCACCCAAGAAGAACCCACTGACCTAGTTGAGTGGGCCTGTACAGATTTAGGAATCAGCAATCCTGTGGTGGAATAAGCATGTTGGATAGTGAGCCTGATCCAACGAGCAATTGACTGCTTTGAAGCAGGACACCCAATCTCATTGGGATCGTAAAGAACAAACAGCAAGTCTGATTTCCTGTGACAAGCTGTTCTCTTCACATATACCTTCAAAGCCCTCACAACATCCAAAGACTTCGAAGTAACAGCGCTGTCGGTCACGACCGGAACCATAATTGGTTGGTTGATGTGAAACGCTGACACCACCTTAGGAAGAAATTGCTGACGATTCCTGAGTTCAGCTCTATCCTCATGGAAGATTAATTAGGGGCTCTTGTAAGACAATGCCCACAGTTCTAACACACGTCTTGCAGAAGCCAAGGCCAACAGTGTAACGGTTTTCGACGTAAGATATTTTATGTCTACCTCCTGGAATGGTTCAAACCAGTCCAATTGGAGGAACTGCAGCACCAAATTGAGGTCCCAAGGTGCCGTGGGAGGCACAAAGGGAGGCTGGATGTGCAGAACCCCTTTCAAGAACTTCTGGACCTCAGGAAGAGACGCCAATTGTTTCTGAAAGAAAATGGACAAGGCCGAAATCTGGACTTTTATAGAGACACAACGTAGGCCCGAATCCACACCTGACTGCAGAAAAAAGCAGGAAACGTCCCAGATGAAATTCCACCGCAGAATATTTTCTGCTCTCACACCAAGAGACGTATTTCTTCCAAATACGGTGGTAATGTTTAGACTAGAGATGAGTGGGTTTAAATGTAACGCCAGAATTAATGCCAGTTCGGTTTTATCCGGATGTTTCTTATTGGCTATCCAAAACACATGACGTCCGTGAGCCAATAAGATGCCGTTTTGCGAACCGAGTAAATACGAGTGAAACCGAACCCGCTCATCTCTAGTTTAGACGTTACCCCCTTCCTGGCTTGGATCATAGTCGGGATGACCTTGTCAGGAATCCCTCTCCTAGCTAGAATCAGCCATTCAAATTCCATGCCATCAAATGTAGCCGTGTTAAGTCTTGAAACGGCCCCTGTTGCAGGAGATCCTTGCGAAGAGGTAGAGGCCACGGATCTTCCAAGTGCATCCCCAGAAGGTCCGCATACCAGGCCCTTCTTGGCCAGTCCGGAGCAATGAGAATTGCTTGAACTTTTTCCCTTTTTATTCTTTTGAGTCTTCTTGGGATCAGCGGAAGTGGAGGGAACACATACACCATCTGCTAGACCAATGGAGTTGTCAGAGCATCCACTGTCACTGCCTAGGGGTCTCTCGGCTTGGAACAATACCGCTTGAGCTCCTTGTTGAGACATGAGGCCATCATGTCGATTTGTGGACATTCCCATCGATGTATCAAGCACCTGAACACCTCCGGTTTCAGAATGTTGATTGGAAGGATGACTTCCTGACTTGACCATCTTCCATTAAACTGTACCTGCTGGGTGACCACTCCCCAACCTCTGAGGCTTGCGTCTGTGGTTAGCAGAATCCAATTCTGAATCCCGAACCTTTGGCCCTCGATTAGGTGGGAAGTATGTAGCCACCACAGAAGGGAGATCCTGGCCTTTGGTGACAGACGGATCCTCTGGTGCATGTGAAGATGCGATCCGGACCATTTGTCCAACGGATCCAGCTGGAAGTGCCTTGCATGAAACCTTCCGTACTGAAGCGCCTTGTAAGAGGTCACCATTTCCCCCAGAAGGCGAATGCATAGATGCACTGATATCAGAGTTGGCTTCAGGACATCCCAAACCATCGACTGGATTACCAATGCCTTTTCCAATGGAAGAAAAACTTTCTGCGACTCTGTGTAGAGTATCATTCCCAGAAATGGGAGCCTCCAAGTTGGCTCTAAGTGAGATTTCGGGAGCTGTAGAGTTCACCTGTGATTCAGCAGTAGTTTGGTTGTGAGACCGATGCTGCTCAACAACCTTTCCCTGGACGATGCCTTTATCAGAAGATCATCCAGGTACGGAATTATGTTCACTCCCTGCTTGCGAAGGAGAAACATCATCTCTGCCATCACCTTGGTGAACACCCCCGGTGCCGTGGAGAGAACAAATGGCAGGGCCTGGAACTGGTAGTGACAGTCCTGTAGTGCAAAGCGTAGATAAGCCTGGTGAGGCGGGAATGTGAAAGTACGCATCCTTGATATCCAGAGACACTAGGAATTCCCCCTCCTCCAGACCTCAGATCACTGCTCTCAGAGACTCCATCTTGAATTTGAACACTCGTAAGTACGGGTTCAACGATTTTAGATTCAAAATCGGTCTCACCGAATCGTCCGGTTTCGGTAACACAAACAAGTTGGAATATTCCCCCTTGGTTTGCAGATGAGGTGGAACTGGAACAATGACATAAGTCTGTACCAGATTTTTAATGGCATCCTGTAAGGTTATACTTGCCTCTTATGAAGCTGGTAAGACTGATTTGAAGAAACTGTGAGGTGGGAGCTCCTGAAACTCCGGTCTGTAGCCCTGGAAAATAAGATCTATGACCCAGGGAATCCTGGCATGATGTTGCCAGATGTGACTGAAATTTCTTAGTCGGGCTCCCACCTGCCAGTCTTCCAGGCCACACAGTCCACAGTCATGCAGAAGGCTTTGAGGAAGCAGAACTGGAGCTTTGTTCCTGAAAACCGGCAGTTGCTGGTTTGCGTGGTTTACCTCTAGTGCTTCTGTTGGCAGTAGAAGATCCTCTAACTTTGCCCTTAAACTTGGCAGTCCGAAAGGACTGTAGGGTAGGTACTGAGTAGGTCTTCCTGGTTGGGGGAGCTGCAGAAGGAAGATATAAGGACTTACCCGCAGAAGCTTTGGAGATCCATTTGTCCAATTTATCTCTAAATAAGGCCTCTCCTCAGAAGGCTAGTCCTTCCACACCTCTCCTGGAGTCCGCATCCGCAGTCCACTGGCGTAACCGTAAGCCCCTGCGTGCTGATACTGCCATAGCAGTGGTGCATGTATTATGCAAACCTACTTCTTTTATGGCTTCCACCATAAATTTTGCAGAGTCTTGTATATGCTGCAGGAGTAACACAATCTTCCCCCTAGATAAGGAATCCAACCCTTCAATAAGGTTACCCGACTATTTAGCAATGGCTTTAGTAATCCACACACATGCTATAGTGGGTCTCTGTGCCACCCCAGCAGCTGTGTACAAGGATTTGAGTGTAGTCTCAATCTTACGATCAGCTGTGTCTTTCAGGGAGGCTGTACCAGGTACGTGTAACACAATCTTCCGTGACAATCTGGACACAGATGCATCCACTATTGGTGGACTTTCCCCTTTTTTCCTATCCTCAGGAGGAAAAGGAAAAGATAAGAGTAACCTTTTAGGGATTTTAAATTTCCTATCAGGAGTAAAACACAGTTCTTCAAACAGGGTATTCAATTCCTTTGACACAGGAAAAGTGGCTAAGAATTTCTTTTTAAAATTAAAATAAGATTCCTCACACTCCTCTGTCACCTTATCAGGAATTTGTAGAACATCTCTGATAGCTTCTATGTACTCAGTGTAGTGCACCTTCTCAGACTACCTTGTATTACCTGTGACAGAGCAATGTCCCCCCCTTCTGAATCCCCCTCCCCCATGTCTGACCACTCAGCGTCAGAGTCAGACTGCAGGATATGGGCCAGAGTACATTTTTGTGGACAAATAGCAAGGGACTGAGACGCTTGTTTGGGGACTGAGTCTTTGTTCATAATCTCAACCACAGACTGTCTTAATTATTGCATCTCTTTCTCATTACAGGGCAGTTTATTAGAGATATTAGAAATAATTCCTTTGAGGGAATCTAACCACACTGGTTCAGCCCGCTAGCCTGAGAAGGTGCACTACACTGAGCACACAGTAGTGAGCTCCCTGGGGAAGAGGAACACTCTGCCGTACATGAAACACACTCTTTGCCTGACATATTGTAAATGTGACAGCACACACACACAGGAAAGGTTGAAAATACAATGAACCCATAAAGAGCCCTTCCAGGGAGACACAGAGGTATTTGGAGCAAGCACACCGCGCCCTTATTGTTAATGTCAAGCTTAGCCGGGTCGCAGACTAAATACCCAGATTGGAGATTTAGGGGGTCATTCCGAGTTGATCGCTAGCTGCTTTCGCTCGCTGTGCAGCGACCAGGCAAAAAAAGGCCCTTCTGCGCATGCGTATGTGGCACAATGCGCATGCGCATCGTACTATTACAACGAACATTGTAGTTTCACACAAAGTCTAGCGAAGCTTTTCAGTCGCACTGCAGGCCGCAGGGTGATTGACAGGAAAAGGGCGTTTCTGGGTGTCAACTGACCGTTTCCAGGGAGTGTTCGAAAAAACGCAGGCATGCCAGGAAAAATGCAGGTGTGGCTGGGTGAACGCAGGACGTGTTTGTGACGTCAAAACGGGAACTGAACAGTCTGAAGTGATTGCAAGCGCTGAGTAGGTCTGAAGCTACTCTGAAACTGCACAAAATAATTTTGTAGCCACTCTGCGATCCTTTCGTTCGCACTTCTGCTAAGCTAAAATACACTCCCAGTGGGAGGCGGCATAGCGTTTGCACGGCTGCTAAAAACTGCTAGCGAGCGAACAACTCGGAATGCCCCCCTTAGTACACTAATAATCACTCCCCCCCTGCTATGACTCTCTGGTACCGCTGAGGTAATCTGGAGTCACACCGGAGGAGCTGCGCATCCCTGTCAGTCAGCGTCTGTGTCCACTGCAGAGGGAAAATGGCGCTGGTGAGCTGCTGGATCCACTCACAGTGAAGCCCCACCCCTTCAATGGCACGTGGCCTTCCTGGCTGAGGTAAAATGTGCTTAAAATGGAGACAGAACCATTTTAAGGCTTTCTTTGCCAGTCTAGGTACTGTGTACAGTGTACTGAAACACAGTTCTGTACTGAGTCCGGAGACGCAATCCGCTCCGGGTAGAAGCCGTGCGTCTCTGTACCTTCATGCCGCCATAATGGCCAGCGACCCACTAACCGGGATGCCGGCTTAGTACTCACCATTCTTCTTTCTTCTGGCTCTGTTAGGGGTTGTGGCGTGCTGTGGGAATGTACGCTCGCCGTGGTGGGGCTTGTGAATAATTCCCTCAGGAGCTAGTGTCCTGTCAGCGGGGAACGGGACCATTAACCCTTCAAGACGTTGGGCCGTTCCCCTCCTAAGTCCCAGTCATGCCTGAAAACAACAAACAGGAAAATAAATGCAGAAAACTCTTCTAGATTACCACTTCATAATGACTGTCCACCGCTTTCTAGCCTTTAACAAATGTAAAAACGTAATGATGATTGATATTTTCTGTGATGTTAGTGTATTAGAATGCTTAATATTTGTAGACACTCCCTTACTAACATTTGTAAGCCTGAATCTTCAGTGATGGTCCCTAGGACCAGGGGAATGCTGGGAAGTGGATAGTCCAGTGTGCAGTGTGCCTGGAGTTGGGGATGGAATAAAAAGCACAGCAGTGAACTCACATGTCTCTGTGTCCTAATGACTGGATTTACAAACATATGAACAAAACATGGTGTCAGAAGAATTTTAACTTGGACTGCTAGTGCTCTCAGAGTGTGAAAGAATCTTGCAGCAGTCTGTAAGGCTGTGATACTCGGTGTCTGCAAAGCCTGCCGTGTGCTCCTCTCTTCAAACAGTGAGTAACCATGGATAAACTAGCTCTTCTAACCGGCAAGCTGATGTCTGGTAACTTGCCTGAAAACTGGAAAAGATTTAAGCAAAGGTTTAATATATATCTTGCTGCATGTGGAGCTATTACAGAGGCTGACAAAACGAAGGCATCCATTTTCCTCCATGTGATAGAAGAGGATGTGCTGGACATTTATAATAGTTTTCAGTTTGATGAGGAGCAGAATATGGTGCTATCTTCTATAATGCAAAGTCTGGAGATGGATTTGATCAGTATGTTACAGAGCTGCAATCACTCAGTAAAACCTGTGAGTTTGGTGATTTAAAGAATTCACTGATTAGAGATCGTATTGTCTGTGGAATACCTGATAATGGACTCAGAGAGAGATTGCTGAGAGAGCAGGACCTATCACTAGAAAAGGCAGTGACTATGTGTAGATCTGCAGAAATAACTAGATTTCAAGCCAAAACATTACACAAGGAAGCTGGTGCTGTCCATGTAGTGCAGAAAACAGCCACGCAAACCTCCATTCTCAAGAATGAAGCAGTCTAAGCCACAGTCTAACAAGGAAATGTGTAGTAGATGTGGAAATGCCCACAATACTAAAATGTGCCCTGCTTATGGTAAAACCTGCAGGAAATGTGGTAGACTTAATCACTTTGCCAAATGCTGTAAAATGAAAAGTGAAACCAATGCGCATGCTATTAAGCAAACAGAGGAATTCTTTGTGGATTGCATTGAACTTTGCAGTGCAGATAAGAAAGAATGGATTGTCCCTTTAACTGTAAACAAGATTGTCATTCCCTTTAAGCTTGATACTGGCACGCAGGTGAATTTAATATTGTTTCAAGACTATAAGACTTTTAGAGTAAAACCTAAAATTCATCGAGCCAAAGTGAAAGTTATAGGGTACACTGGGGAGGAAATTCCTGTGAAAGGTACATGCTTAGTGACACTGAAATATAAGGGACAACAGTTTAAAACATCTCTACTGATTGTGGATAAAAATGTGCAACCGATTCTAGGATTAAGTTCCTGTGAGAAACTAAGCTTGCTAAAGAAAGTTTTTATGGTGACATCACAAGTAGAAGATGACTGCAAATCGATGTTTACAGAATACAGAGACTTGTTTGAAGTTCTAGGTTGTTTGCCTGGAGAGCATAAAATAAATATAGACACGCAAGTTTCTTCAGTGATACACCCCTGTAGAAAAGTGCCGTTTGCGCTGAGAGAAAAACTGAAACAAGAGTTAAATCGCATGGAAGCCTTGGGTGTGATACAGAAAGTTGATGAGCCTACTGAATGGGTAAGCTCCTTAGTAATTGTTGAAAAGAAAAATGGACAACTCAGAATATGTCTAGACCCCAGAGATTTAAACAAAGCTATTAAACGTGAACATTTCAAACTACCAACCAGAGATGAAGTCATGTCGCAATTTGCGGGAGTAAAATGGTTCAGTAAATTGGGCGCATCTTCAGGATTCTGGCAAATGAAGCTAGATGAGGCCAGCTCAAAGCTTTGTACATTTAATACACCAGAAGGTTGATACAGATTTCTTCGACTACCATATGGAATATTGTCTGCTCCAGAAGTATATCACAAAAAGATACACATGATTTTTGAACATATTCCAGGTGTTGAAACAATGATGGATGACATTATTGTTTTGGGATCGACAAAGGAAGAACATGATTCTAGATTGAGACAAGTAATGGAACTTGTCAAGAAAGTGAATCTAAAGCTAAACAAGGACAAATGTGAATTTGGCGTGAATACACTTACCTTTATGGGCGACGTGGTCTCGGATCAAGGTGTAAAACCAGACCCAAGGAAAATATTAGCCATAGTGAACATGGAATGTCCTAACAACAAAGACGACGTCAGGAGATTCCTAGGAATGATTACTGACTAAGGTAAGTTTATTTCTCAACTCTCTGAACGAACAGCCTCTCTTAGATGGTTGTTGGACATAGATAACGAGTGGATGTGGTCACATGAACAAGAAGAAAGTTGGCAAAACTTGAAACAGATCATTACAGAGCTACCAGTGCTAAAATTCTTTGATCCTGCAAAAAGAATAAGAATTTCAGCAGATGCTTCGCAATTTGAACATGAGGATACATGGCAACCAGTAATCTATGCATCAAGAGCACTGACAAGTGCTGAAACAAGGTACGCTCAGATAGAAAAAGAACTTCTATCGATCACATATGCATGTGAGCAATTTCATCAGTTTGTGTATGGTCAAACATTTACAGTGGAAACTGACCACAAGCCATTGGTAGCTATCATGACTAAATCATTACATGACTGTCCCATGAGAATTCAACAAATGCTTATCAGACTACAGAAATATGATGTACACTTGCTGTACTGTCCCGGCAAATACATGTACATTGCTGATACACTTTCTCGTGCTGTGGACAAAAGTGAAGGTTCCAAAAGTCTGATGGATGAAGAGATAGAAGCCTATGTTAATTTGATCGTAGCTTCTCTACCAGTGTCTCTTGCAAGACAAGAACAGATTAGGAAAGAAACTGAGACAGATGACACAATGAAAGTGTTGAAAGATATCATTCTGGAAGGTTGGCCAGGAGAAAAACATGCGTGCCCGCTGTCTATCCATGATTATTGGATGTACCGCAGTTACCTTACAGTTGTCGATGGTATTATTTACAAAGGCAATAGGTTTGTAATACCTGCACGACTAAGAAAAACTATGCTGTGCAAGATACATGAAGGCCACTTAGGAGAAGAAAAATGTAAGCGGAGAGCGCGTGAAGTTATGTATTGGCCAAGAATGAACCAAGACATAGCACAGACTACAGCTACATGTGAATTATGTCTTACGTATAGACCGAAACAACAAGTCGATCCACTGAGTCCTCACGCAGTGCCAGACAGACTGTACCAGAAAGTTGGCGCAGATTTGTTTGATTGTTATGGGAAAATTTACATTGTCGTGACTGATTATTACTCTAACTACCCTGAGGTGAAGACACTAAATACAATTACTAGTATAGCCGTAATCAATTGCATGAAGTCATCTTTGCAAGGCATGGTGTTCCTATGGAAGTGTTCACTGACAATGGTCTTCAGTTTTCCAGTGCTGAATTTAGACAATTTGCTGATGAGTGAGAATTTGTCTATACTACGTCAAGTCCCCACTATCCATGCTCAAATGGGTTGGTGGAAAGTTCAGTAAAAACTGTGAAGAGTCTCATGAAAAAAGCTCAAGAAGGTAAAGAAGATTTCTACAAAAGTCTTTTAATCTACCGCAGTACACCTTTACAGAATGGACTTTCTCCTGCACAAATGCTGATGGGAAGGAGGATTAGAGCAAATCTCCTGATACATGATGAACTGCTTAATACACATAACTCAGCGTTGGTCAGACTGAGTAAGGAACATCAACAGGCGAAACAGAAACTGTTCCATGACAGACGAACAAAAAGCTTATCTGATCTAAAATCGGGTGACCAAGTCCGTCTCAGAGATCACGAGAAAGGTATTTGGGGGCAGAAAGGTATTGTGCAAGCACAAGTAGCACCAAGATCTTATACTATATGTACAGAGGGTGGAACGTAAGTAAGAAGAAATCTGGTGGATTTAAGATCTCAACCTAACCATAATGAAGACAACATGACTGAAGAATACCTTTCATCTGACATGTATGATGATCCTGATAATGGTGAACAAACCACGATTCTAGAAAGGTCCAAGATGGTCGATGAAACACAGACTGTGTATGAAAGACCCAAAAGGGAAAAACGCAGACCTGAGAGACTCACTGAAACATGTTAGATGATGTTCTTAATATGACGTTGTTAATTGTTGCATTGAAGCGTATAGGGCTTATCTTTAAAGAAAAGAGTATGTGATGTTAGTTTATTAGAATGCTTAATATTTGTAGACACTCCCTTACTAACATTTGTAAGCCTGAATCTTCAGTGATGGTCCCTAGGACCAGGGGGATGCTGGGAAGTGGGTGGTCCAGTGTGCAGTGTGCCTGGAGTTGGGGATGGAATAAAAAGCACAGCAGTGAGCTCACATGTCTCTGTGTCCTGATGACTGGATTTACAAACATATGAACACAACATTTTCTAGTGTACTACCTCTAGACAAATTTTCATGCACCTTTTTGTGACCAAGTGAGCCAAACAGAGTTTTCCAGTCATCACTGTTTGGCTCACTTGTCTAAGGAAGCGTGTTTCTCTCACAGAGATCCTGCA
Organism: Pseudophryne corroboree; assembly: GCF_028390025.1. Classification (NCBI taxonomy): domain Eukaryota; kingdom Metazoa; phylum Chordata; class Amphibia; order Anura; family Myobatrachidae; genus Pseudophryne; species Pseudophryne corroboree. The sequence continues at coordinate 1,070,865,532 of NC_086444.1, forward strand.
GTCTTCCCAGGCAGTCTGCCCACACTAATCAGGCTAGCAGCCCTATAACCCACTTACACAGCTGAAACCCTGATTAGCCCTCTGTGAGGCCAAAGACCCAAACTGGGCCCAATGTCTGGAACTTGCCCTATCTCTCTTTCAGGGCCCTTATCCAGCTTTTCCAACAAACTGAAAAGGTTCTGACAAAACAAAACATTTTCCTAATACATGTAAGACAAGAACCTGGGACAAACATACCTGCCCTCAAACACTATTCCAGTGTTCTTGTCACTATATATATATATATATATATATACACACACACACACACACACACACACACACACACACACACACACACACACACACACACGCATTTCTTAAAAAAATAAAAAATGGAATGACTTTCTCCAAGGAGCATGTTCATCATGAAAAAATTGTATAATGAGAATGTTTTGTTTGCAATTCTCATTGTATTCTATAGAGATGTGCACCGGAAATTTTTCGGGTTTTGTGTTTTGGTTTTGGGTTCGGTTCCGCGGCCGTGTTTTGGGTTCGACCGCGTTTTGGCAAAACCTCACCGATTTTTTTTTGTCGGATTCGGGTGTGTTTTGGATTTGGGTGTTTTTTTCAAAAAACACTAAAAAACAGCTTAAATCATACAATTTGGGGGTCATTTTGATCCCAAAGTATTATTAACCTCAAAAACCATAATTTACACTCATTTTCAGTCTATTCTGAATACCTCACACCTCACAATATTATTTTTAGTCCTAAAATTTGCACCGAGGTCGCTGGATGACTAAGCTAAGCGACCCTAGTGGCCGACACAAACACCTGGCCCATCTAGGAGTGGCACTGCAGTGTCACGCAGGATGTCCCTTCCAAAAAACCCTCCCCAAACAGCACATGACGCAAAGAAAAAAAGAGGCGCAATGAGGTAGCTGTGTGAGTAAGCTAAGCGACCCTAGTGGCCGACACAAACACCTGGCCCATCTAGGAGTGGCACTGCAGTGTCACGCAGGATGTCCCTTCCAAAAAACCCTCCCCAAACAGCACATGACGCAAAGAAAAAAAGAGGCGCAATGAGGTAGCTGTGTGAGTAAGCTAAGCGACCCTAGTGGCCGACACAAACACCTGGCCCATCTAGGAGTGGCACTGCAGTGTCACGCAGGATGTCCCTTCCAAAAAACCCTCCCCAAACAGCACATGACGCAAAGAAAAAAAGAGGCGCAATGAGGTAGCTGTGTGAGTAAGATAAGCGACCCTAGTGGCCGACACAAACACCTGGCCCATCTAGGAGTGGCACTGCAGTGGCACGCAGGATGGCCCTTCCAAAAAACCCTCCCCAAACAGCACATGACGCCAAAAATTAAATTAAGAAAAATTAATTAATTAATTAAATTAAGAAAAATTAAAGAAAAAAGAGGTGCAAGATGGAATTGTCCTTGGGCCCTCCCACCCACCCTTATGTTGTATAAACAGGACATGCACACTTTAACCAACCCATCATTTCAGTGACAGGGTCTGCCACACGACTGTGACTGAAATGACGGGTTGGTTTGGACCCCCACCAAAAAAGAAGCAATTAATCGCTCCTTGCACAAACTGGCTCTACAGAGGCACGATCTCCACCTCATCATCATCCTCCGATATATCACCGTGTACATCCCCCTCCTCACAGATTATCAATTCGTCCCCACTGGAATCCACCATCTCAGCTCCCTGTGTACTTTGTGGAGGCAATTGCTGCTGGTCAATGTCTCCACGGAGGAATTGATTATAATTCATTTTAATGAACATCATCTTCTCCACATTTTCTGGATGTAACCTCGTACGCCGATTGCTGACAAGGTGAGCGGCGGCACTAAACACTCTTTCGGAGTACACACTTGTGGGAGGGCAACTTAGGTAGAATAAAGCCAGTTTGTGCAAGGGCCTCCAAATTGCCTCTTTTTCCTGCCAGTATAAGTACGGACTGTGTGACGTGCCTACTTGGATGCGGTCACTCATATAATCCTCCACCATTCTTTCAATGGTGAGAGAATCATATGCAGTGACAGTAGACGACATGTCCGTAATCGTTGTCAGGTCCTTCAGTCCGGACCAGATGTCAGCATCAGCAGTCGCTCCAGACTGCCCTGCATCACCGCCAGCGGGTGGGCTCGGAATTCTGAGCCTTTTCCTCGCACCCCCAGTTGCGGGAGAATGTGAAGGAGGAGATGTTGACAGGTCGCGTTCCGCTTGACTTGACAATTTTGTCACCAGCAGGTCTTTGAACCCCAGCAGACTTGTGTCTGCCGGAAAGAGAGATCCAAGGTAGGCTTTAAATCTAGGATCGAGCACGGTGGCCAAAATGTAGTGCTCTGATTTCAACAGATTGACCACCCGTGAATCCTTGTTAAGCGAATTAAGGGCTCCATCCACAAGTCCCACATACCTAGCGGAATCGCTCCGTGTTAGCTCCTCCTTCAATGTCTCCAGCTTCTTCTGCAAAAGCCTGATGAGGGGAATGACCTGACTCAGGCTGGCAGTGTCTGAACTGACTTCACGTGTGGCAAGTTCAAAGGGCATCAGAACCTTGCACAATGTTGAAATCATTCTCCACTGCGCTTGAGACAGGTGCATTCCACCTCCTATATCGTGCTCAATTGTATAGGCTTGAATGGCCTTTTGCTGCTCCTCCAACCTCTGAAGCATATAGAGGGTTGAATTCCACCTCGTTACCACTTCTTGCTTCAGATGATGGCAGGGCAGGTTCAGTTGTTTTTGGTGGTGCTCCAGTCTTCTGTACGTGGTGCCTGTACGCCGAAAGTGTCCCGCAATTCTTCTGGCCACCGACAGCATCTCTTGCACGCCCCTGTCGTTTTTTAAAAAATTCTGCACCACCAAATTCAAGGTATGTGCAAAACATGGGACGTGCTGGAATTTGCCCATATTTAATGCACACACAATATTGCTGGCGTTGTCCGATGCCACAAATCCACAGGAGAGTCCAATTGGGGTAAGCCATTCCGCGATGATCTTCCTCAGTTGCCGTAAGAGGTTTTCAGCTGTGTGCGTATTCTGGAAAGCGGTGATACAAAGCGTAGCCTGCCTAGGAAAGAGTTGGCGTTTGCGAGATGCTGCTACTGGTGCCGCCGCTGCTGTTCTTGCGGCGGGAGTCCATACATCTACCCAGTGGGCTGTCACAGTCATATAGTCCTGACCCTGCCCTGCTCCACTTGTCCACATGTCCGTGGTTAAGTGGACATTGGGTACAACTGCATTTTTTAGGACACTGGTGAGTCTTTTTCTGACGTCCGTGTACATTATCGGTATCGCCTGCCTAGAGAAGTGGAACCTAGATGGTATTTGGTAACGGGGGCACACTACCTCAAGAAATTGTCTAGTTCCCTGTGAACTAACGGCGGATACCGGACGCACGTCTAACACCAACATAGTTGTCAAGGCCTCAGTTATCCGCTTTGCAGCAGGATGACTGCTGTGATATTTCATCTTCCTCGCAAAGGACTGTTGGACAGTCAATTGCTTACTGGAAGTAGTACAAGTGGGCTTACGACTTCCCCTCTGGGATGACCATCGACTCCCAGCAGCAACAACAGCAGCGCCAGCAGCAGTAGGCGTTACACGCAAGGATGCATCGGAGGAATCCCAGGCAGGAGAGGAATCGTCAGAATTGCCAGTGACATGGCCTGCAGGACTATTGGCATTCCTGGGGAAGGAGGAAATTGACACTGAGGGAGTTGGTGGGGTGGTTTGCGTGAGCTTGGTTACAAGAGGAAGGGATTTACTGGTCAGTGGACTGCTTCCGCTGTCACCCAAAGTTTTTGAACTTGTCACTGACTTATTATGAATGCGCTGCAGGTGACGTATAAGGGAGGATGTTCCGAGGTGGTTAACGTCCTTACCCCTACTTATTACAGCTTGACAAAGGCAACACACGGCTTGACAAATGTTGTCCGCATTTCTGGTGAAATACTTCCACACCGAAGAGCTGATTTTTTTGGTATTTTGACCAGGCATGTCAATGGCCCTATTCCTCCCACGGACAACAGGTGTCTCCCCGGGTGCCTGACTTAAACAAACCACCTCACCATCAGAATCCTCCTGGTCAATTTCCTCCCCAGCGCCAGCAACACCCATATCCTCCTCATCCTGGTGTACTTCAACACTGACATCTTCAATCTGACTATCAGGAACTGAACTGCGGGTGCTCCTTCCAGCACTTGCAGGGGGCGTGCAAATGGTGGAAGGCGCATGCTCTTCACGTCCAGTGTTGGGAAGGTCAGGCATCGCAACTGACACAATTGGAGTCGGACTCTCCTTGTGGATTTGGGATTTCGAAGAACGCACAGTTCTTTGCGGTGCTACTGCTTTTGCCAGCTTGAGTCTTTTCATTTTTCTAGCGAGAGGCTGAGTGCTTCCATCCTCATGTGAAGCTGAACCACTAGCCATGAACATAGGCCAGGGCCTCAGCCGTTCCTTGCCACTCCGTGTGGTAAATGGCATATTGGCAAGTTTACGCTTCTCCTCCGACAATTTTATTTTAGGTTTTGGAGTCCTTTTTTTACTGATATTTGGTGTTTTGGATTTTACATGCTCTGTACTATGACATTGGGCATCGGCCTTGGCAGACGACGTTGCTGGCATTTCATCGTCTCGGCCATGACTAGTGGCAGCAGCTTCAGCACGAGGTGGAAGTGGATCTTGATCTTTCCCTAATTTTGGAACCTCAACATTTTTGTTCTCCATATTTTAATAGGCACAACTAAAAGGCACCTCAGGTAAACAATGGAGATGGATGGATACTAGTATACTTATGGATGGACTGCCGAGTGCCGACACAGAGGTAGCTACAGCCGTGGACTACCGTACTGTGTCTGCTGCTAATATAGACTGGATGATAATGAGATGAAATCAATATAATATCACTAGTACTGCAGCCGGACAGGTATGTATATTTATTATGTAATGACTGATGACGGACCTGCTGGACACTGTCAGCTCAGCAGCACCGCAGACTGCTACAGTAAGCTACTATACTATAGTAGTATGTACAAAGAAGAAAGAAAAAAAAAAACCACGGGGAGGTGGTATACAATTATGGATGGACTGCCGAGTGCCGACACAGAGGTAGCTACAGCCGTGGACTACCGTACTGTGTCTGCTGCTAATATAGACTGGATGATAATGAGATGAAATCAATATAATATCACTAGTACTGCAGCCGGACAGGTATGTATATTTATTATGTAATGACTGATGACGGACCTGCTGGACACTGTCAGTTCAGCAGCACCGCAGACTGCTACAGTAAGCTACTATACTATAGTAGTATGTACAAAGAAGAAAGAAAAAAAAAAAACCACGGGGAGGTGGTATACAATTATGGATGGACTGCCGAGTGCCGACACAGAGGTAGCTACAGCCGTGGACTAACGTACTGTGTCTGCTGCTAATATAGACTGGATGATAATGAGATGAAATCAATATAATATCACTAGTACTGCAGCCGGACAGGTATGTATATTTATTATGTAATGACTGATGACGGACCTGCTGGACACTGTCAGCTCAGCAGCACCGCAGACTGCTACAGTAAGCTACTATACTATAGTAGTATGTACAAAGAAGAAAGAAAAAAAAAAACCACGGGGAGGTGGTATACAATTATGGATGGACTGCCGAGTGCCGACACAGAGGTAGCTACAGCCGTGGACTAACGTACTGTGTCTGCTGCTAATATAGACTGGATGATAATGAGATGAAATCAATATATATGTATATATAATATCACTAGTACTGCAGCCGGACAGGTATATATATTTATTATGTAATGACTGATGACGGACCTGCTGGACACTGTCAGCTCAGCAGCACCGCAGACTGCTACAGTAAGCTACTATAGTAGTATGTATAAAGAAGAATGAAAAAAAAAAAAACCACGGGTAGGTGGTATACAATATTATATATATATATATATATATATATTATATACAATTATATATATATATATATATATATATATATATATATATTAAACTGGTGGTGGTGATTGATTATTAAACTGGTGGTCAGGTCACTGGTCACACTATCAGCAACTTGCAAGTAGTACTCCTAAGCAGACAATCACAAAATATATTATACTGGTCTGGTGGTCAGTGTGGTCACAATGGCAGTGTGGCACTGACTCTGGCAGTAAAAGTGTGCACTGTACGTTATATGTACTCCTGAGTCCTGCTCTCAGACTCTAACTGCTCCCCACTGTCAGTGTCTCCCCCACAAGTCAGATAATTAATACAGTCACACTATCTAATCTATATCACTTCAGCAAGTAGTAGTAGTATAGTAGTACTCCTCCTAATAATGCTCCCCAAAATTACTACTACTGTGTCTCTCTCTACTGTCTCACTCTCTTCTCTAAACGGAGAGGACGCCAGCCACGTCCTCTCCCTATGAATCTCAATGCACGTGTGAAAATGGCGGCGACGCGCGGCTCCTTATATAGAATCCGAGTCTCGCGATAGAATCCGAGCCTCGCGAGAATCCGACAGCGGGATGATGACGTTCGGGCGCGCTCGGGTTAACCGAGCAAGGCGGGAAGATCCGAGTCGCTCGGACCCGTGTAAAAAAACCTGAAGTTCGGGCGGGTTCGGATTCCGAGGAACCGAACCCGCTCATCTCTAGTATTCTATCACAATTTTTTTTAGTATTCATTATGAATGAGGAGCAGCAAGGAAGCCACCGGGACCGCACCTTAATGATGGGGATGCTCTGCTGTAGCTCTCCCCCTCCTACCGCGGCAATATTTGCCAGGTCCTCGCTGCTGTAGAAACAGTAACTGCAGCCATCCTACCCCTGCTGCACTTCGGGTGCTGTTGCCATCTCAGGATGGCAAACAGGTTGTCTTTCAAACTCCAAAAATAAAGCACTTTCAGAATTTGATGAATGTCCCAATCTCTACATCTCCTGGGGAGTGTAGAAATTGTGACAATTAAAGGATAATAAATATGCCCCCAAGTCTTAAATCCACAAGTTTTAATTTGTTAAGTATTAAATCAAAGGAATTAGTAAAATGTAAGTAGACCTAATCAATTAAATAAACTTGTTGTAAAACCGTATAACACTTGTTTTATAAAACTGTTCTATACGGGAGCAGATTGGGAACTTAAAGTGGCTCTGGAACAAATTCTGAAAATGGCTACACGTAAGTTGGACCATATCAAGTGTAAGCAGGGTCATTAAAATGTGAAAGGGTGGTGTGGAATCCCTAACAGTAGAGATATTCCAATGGAAGGTGTCGCTAAACTTTCAAAACAGGTAAGCAGAGGCAGGAAACTCTAACCAGTTTGGGCGCTAATTGAAAACTAAAATTCATCAAAAAGCAGAAGGGGCTAGCACACCATTCATTTAAACACATTGGGGCCATTTTTTTCAGTCCTATGGGAAGGGAGTAATGTGAGCCAACCCACTGACATGCGCTGCGTATAGCATCTGACTGTCTCAGAGGGGGTGCAACTCTCCACATTTACGTGGATACATCTTGCACTTGCATGACCCTTTATCGATTCTGTCTTTCCAATCCTAAGGGGCTAAAGTGTCAGATGCAAACAAATCTGCCTTTGCACATGTGAGTTCGTTCTCTTTGTTTCCATGTGAAGTACAAATCTGTGTATTCTATGCTATGTATGTCGCCCTGTACATCTGCCACCGTACAGATATGTCCCTTCACATCTTTGCTGCATGGGGCTCCCCGTTCACTGTCACTGGATAGTGTGTGTGTGTATATGTGCACACTCGCTATGTTGCAATCTGTGCGCTGCACTGCATATGCATCACATCAACACTGTATAAGGACACATTTGTATGTGTTATCATAATCCCATGAGTTAGCACAAGTGGACGGAGATAAAGGCCCTCATTCCGAGTTGATCGCTCGCTAGCTGCTTTTAGCAGCAGTGCAAACGCTAAGCTGCCGCCCTCTGGGAGTGTATCTTAGCTTAGAAGTGCGACCGAAAGGTTTACAGAACTGCTCCTAAATATTTTCATGCAGTTTCTGAGTAGCTGCAGACTTACTCCTACCTTGCGATCACTTCAGACTATCTAGTTCCTGTTTTGACGTCACATACACGCCCTGCGTTCGGCCAGCCACTCCCCCGTTTCTCCAGGCACGCCTGCGTTATCATCTGACACGCCTGCGTTTTTTAACACACTCCCGTAAAACGGTCAGTTACCTCCCAGAAACGCCCCATTCATGTCAATCACTCACCGATCAGCCGAGCGACTGAAAAGAGTCGCTCGACCTTGTGTGAAACGGCATAGTTTTTTGTGAAAGTACGTCGTGCGTGCGCACTGCGGCCCATACGCATGCGCAGAAAAGCCGATTTTTAGCCTGATCGCTGTGCTGCGAACAACGCCAGCTAGCGATCAACTCGGAATGACCCCCAAAGTACCAACCAACCATCTCCTAACTATGATTTTTTCAACACAGCCTGTAACATGCTAGTTAGGAGCTGATTGATTGGTACTTTATCTCTCTTCACTTTAACACTCTCAGAGGCTTAGTACATCTCCCCCAAAGTGCCCTCTGTTCATATTATTCCACACACAGCACTCCCATTTCATACTGTGTCACATTACAGTGCCACCATTCATGTTATATAACGTTATAAATAATGCCTAAAGTTTATTTTGTACCACATTACAATCAGCAGGTCCAGAGGTGAACTAGATATTTGTAGGCCCCATGACAAAAGTTGAAAAGGCCCCTATTTACCACCCAGTGGTAAAAAATGTATATATCACATGTAACTGTGACAGGGAAGGTGGCCCCTCTCTGCTCTGGGCCCCATAGCAGCTGCACTCCCCGCACCTATGGTAGCTATGCAAGCAGAGACTGGTGACAACCATGCTAACACAATACAATAATGGCAATATTACAATATCTCTGGTAAAATGTCTAGCCAAAACTGACAGTCCCATCACTATAGATTTGTATATGCTTGTGATGACTTAAACTATAAGCATTGCATGTACAGAGATCTACATAAATATTTTCACACAAAATGTATTTTCCCTTCAATCAAAGTAGCTACACTGGGTATGTGGTTAACATACCGCCCGCAGGGATCCCGGCTTTCACAATACTGACGGCGGGATCCCGGATGGGGTACTATACCATTGCCGGAATACTGGCGAGTTAGGTGATTATCCCACTATGGGTATCCACAACACACATATAGGGAGAATAGAACCTGTTACCAAGCCCGCAGCACGGTGAGCACAGCAAACCCGCCTGCCGGCATACGATGTCGGTATCCTGACATTCAGCAACCTGTGCGGCGGAATCCTCCAGTGTATGATCAAATTTTAACATGGAGTATACCTTTTTATATTATTATTTGATAAATTGCTTGCATATAAAATGACTTCCCCCTAGTAATCTGCTTTATAGGAGTGCTTTACGCCTTGCCTGTTGTGTATGTACCAGAAATGCACCGCTCTGCAGAACCATTTGCTCCTAACTGTTAGTATTTAATAGACAGCAGGCATTTAACATGTAACCAGGGCGGCTGTGTGTGCAGTCTACTGATATAAAGTCCAAAAATCAGCGAGCCTGAAGAAAAAAATTAGACCTCTTCCCAGGAGAGGGTGTTCCCTTCCACTGAGCTGGCTTTCAGATAAGGGCCCTCATTCCGAGTTGATCGGTCGCAAGGCGAATTTAGCAGAGTTACACACGCTAAGCCGCCGCCTACTGGGAGTGAATCTTAGCTTCTTAAAATTGCGACCGATGTATTCGCAATATTGCGATTACTAACTACTTAGCAGTTTCTGAGTAGCTCCAGACTTACTCTGCCTGTGCGATCATTTCAGTGCTTGTCGTTCCTGGTTGACGTCACAAACACACCCAGCGTTCGCCCAGGCACTCCCACCGTTTCCCCGGCCACTCCTGCGTTTTTTCCGGAAACGGTAGCGTTTTCAGCCACACGCCCCTGAAACGCCGTGTTTCCGCCCAGTAACACCCATTTCCTGTCAATCACATTACGATCGCCGGAGCGAAGAAAAAGCCGTGAGTAAAAATACTTTCTTCATAGTAAAGTTACTTGGCGCAGTCGCAGTGCGAACTTTGCGCATGCGTACTAAGCGGATTTTCACTGCGATGCGATGAAAAAGAACGAGCGAACAACTCGGAATGAGGGCCAAGGTTAGAGAGCTCTGAGTTTCAGCTGCCATGCTGTTTCTGACTTAAAGATAACTAACAGACTCTACATTATGATGCTGGCAGACAATTCTACTGCTAACAAACTGTTAGGACAGCAGAAAAATGGGCAACTAAAATCAAATGATGTCAATAGCACATGTAGCATATAAAGAAAATCAATACAACTATCTGTGTCATAAAATGTTCTTGCAGAAGTTCTCTAATACTTTCTGCTGCTCCATTTGTCTTATTAGTACACTCACTTGGGGCAATGCTTGACATCTTGCAACGTATTGTACTGGTTTATGCAATTGGACAGTTTTTAGTATGATTTGCAGGTCATAAGGGAGGTGTAATTGTATTCTGTATACAAGCAAGCTTAGGTGGTTATTTTTGGTCTGGTATTAGATACAAGCGAATTGTGATGAAAGGGTACTGACTAGTAGAATGATATGAAAACAAATTCTTATTTATGAACTTTTCCTGCAGAGGTGTTTTTCACACCTGGATCCTCATGCATCAGTTTGACAAAAGCCCCATATAATTACTAGAGATGAGCAGTTTGGATTCCCTGGAAACCGAACCAATCCGAACTTGTGGATTCCAGATCAAGGCCGAACATCATCCTCCTGGCATTGCATTCTCACGGAGTTTGGTTTCCATATAGGGAGCTGCGGCCGGGACCCTGCGCCATTTCACTCCAGTCTGCTGTATGCTGTGCACTGCTTTGCGGTGTCCATCCAAGTGACTGTGCGGAATTCAAGTGCTGTCACTGTGTCCATAAGGGCCTGTGATACTGTCAGTGTGTCCATTGAAGTGGCTGTGCTGCTGTCACTGTGTCCATCTAAGGGGCTGTGCTGCTATCACTGTATCCATCTAAGGGGCTGTGCTGCTATCACTGTGTCTATCTAAGGGGCTGTGCTGCTGACACTGTGTCCATCTAAGGGGCTGTGCTGCTGACACTGTGTCCATCTAAGGGGCTGTGCTGCTGTCACTGTGTCCATCTAAAGGGCTGTGCTGCTGTCACTTTGTCCATCTAAGGGGCTGTGCTGCTATCACTGTGTCCATCTAAGGGGCTGTGCTGCTGACACTGTGTCCATCTAAGGGGCTGTGCTGCTGTCACTGTGTCCATCTAAGTGGCTGTGCTGCTGTCACTGTGTCCATCTAAGGGGCTGTGCTGCTGTCACTTTGTCCATCTAAGTGGCTGTGCTGCTGTCACTGTGTCCATCTAAGTGGCTGTGCTGCTGTCACTGTGTCCATCTAAGGGGCTGTGCTGTCACTGTGTCCATCTAGGGGGCTGTGCTGCTGTCACTGTGACCATCTTAGGGGCTGTGCTGCTGTCACTCTGTTCATCTAAGGGGCTGTGCTGCTGTCACTGTGTCCATCTAGGGGTCTGTGCTGCTGTCACTGTGTCCATCTAAGGGGCTGTGCTGCTGTCACTTTGTCCATCTAAGGGGCTGTGCTGCTATCACTGTATCCATCTAAGGGGCTTTGCTGCTGACACTGTGTCCATCTAAGGGGCTGTGCTGCTGTCACTGTGTCCATCTAAGTGGCTGTGCTGCTGTCACTGTGTCCATCTAAGGGGCTGTGCTGCTGTCACTTTGTCCATCTAAGTGGCTGTGCTGCTGTCACTGTGTCCATCTAAGGGGCTGTGCTGCTGACAATGTGTCCATCTAAGGGGCTGTGCTGTCGCTGTGTCCATCTAAGGGGCTGTGCTGCTGTCACTGTGTCCATCTAAGGGGCTGTGCTGTCACTGTGTCCATCTAGGGGGCTGTGCTGCTGTCACTGTGACCATCTTAGGGGCTGTGCTGCTGTCACTCTGTTCATCTAAGGGGCTGTGCTGTTGTCACTGTGTCCATCTAGGGGGCTGTGCTGCTGTCACTGTGTCCATCTAAGGGGCTGTGCTGCTGTCACTGTTTCCATCTAAGAGGCTGAGCTGCTGTCACTGTGTCCATCTAAGGGGCTGTACTGCTGTCACTGTGTCCATCTAAGGGGCTGTGGTACTGTGTTGTATTTATGTGTACTGTGCACTGCACCTCAGTACACTGTAGTACTCCAGTGCACGTGCATAAAAGCGGTCTGACTCCACACATTGTGAGCCGAGCTGCTAGTTAAAAAAAAAAGAATAAAAAAATATATTGTTGAATAATTTGTTTGTACTGTTCTGTGCACTGCACCCCAGTATGCTGTACCCCGGTGCAACTTTGTGCTAGGACAATTCCATATTGCACCACTTTCTGGCAGAAAACCGAGGGATTTGGTGCCATTGATAGGAGTTTTTAAAAGAAGATGGGTAAAGTACAAGATGGAAAAGCACATAAGAGAAGAGTGCCCTGCTCGTGAAAGCTTACATTCTAAAAGGGGAGAGACACACACACAGGGGTGACACAGATGGGGTAGAAAGTGAGCGTGGGACAGAGTGCTTAGGATGAGAGTTTGGTGAAAAAGTGGGTCTTGAGAGCCTGTTTTGTGGAGAGCCTGAGGGGAAGAGGTAGCGAATTTCAGAGATAGGGAGCAGTGCGTGCAAAATCTTGGCAGTAGGAATGGTAATCAGAAGGCAGGAGAGGCGGCGTACATTAGTGGAGCAAAGAGGAAGGGCAGGAGTGTAAAGGGAGATAAGGTCAAAGATGTAAATGGGAGAGGAGTGGGTGAGGGCTTTGTAAGTGAGTGTGAGAAGATTGGGGCGCCAATTCTCTCTCTGGCACAGGACACCAAAAAGTCTAGTTACGGCTCTGGTTACAGTCCCCTAGACTGTAAGCTTTCAATGAACGGGGTTTTCACCCTACATTATCCTTGTATACAGTGTGGCCAACTGACAGTCCACAGCTCAGATTCTTTCTGTCTGTCCCCTCCCAGGGCACTGGGTCATAGAATGCCACTCTTATTATCTGTCTCTTACAACCTGTATGCTGGGCACTGTAAGATAACATGTCTATCAAACAAACTCTAGATTTTATCTGATAAGCTACACTGTGAGATTGGGAAAGGGAAGAGGGAAAATATTCAATGGTTAGCTGTGGCAGCACATACCATGGCAGATGCGGCTGACCACTGATCATATCTATAGAACATGCTGGACAATTTTACATGTCTAAAAGACTGATAATTACTGATCAGTCATGGTAATACACTGTTTAACTATCGGCTTGATCAGATAATCATTTTTGTAATTGGACAGTGTATGGCCAGCATTAGAAGTAGTATAGATACAGCACAGAATGTCACTGTTTGATTGGTTTTCCCCTCTGTACTGCCTGTTTAAATATATTGTATTATTTATTTTTCCTTCTGTTATCAATGTTGCTATTCTAAGGCTTTTGGGTACATAACATTTTTTTGTCTTCTCATCTCCATTTCTGTTAGTTATTTTAGTTCATTACAGTTTCCATCCAAATCCATCCAATGGAAGGCCCAGAACAGGCTCCCTGTGGCAAAGTTCTGCCCAGTGTACACCAACACGAGGTCCAACTGGGACTCCACCGCCAAGTATGTCTTTAAGGGATCCAATGTTACCACTCTGTGAAGTTTTCCTCAAAATGTATCCAGTGGAAGGCCCAAAACAGGCTCCCTGGATCAAAGGTCTGCCCGGAGCATTCCGCCGGGAGGTCCGATTGAACCCAACACCCTAGTATGTTTTCTGGCATGCAAAGTTTCCACTCTGAAGTTTTCTTCTAAATGCATCCAGTGGCAGTCCCAGAACAGACTCCTTGGTCAAAATTCTGGCAAGTGTACACCAACGGGAGGTTCGTCTGTGACCCAAACCCCAGTATGTTTTCTAGGATTCACTGTTACCGTTCAGTGAAGTTTTCTTCCAAATTCATTCAGTGAAAGGTGCAGAAAAGGCTCACTGGGTCAAAGTTCTGTAAGGCGCATTCCACTGTGAGGTTCGACCGGGATCCTAACCCTCCTAAAACCTGGCCAAGATCCAAGTGGACCACCTCACATTGATTTCATCCCAATCAGTGCAGGGGTGTCTGAATGCACAAAGATATCATTGTACCGGAATCTGTAGTTTTTGTGTCTTATTTTCTGGACATCGGGATATGCCTAAAGTTAACTGGTGAGTTTATCACAGAAGATCAGCAATTAGACTTAAAACAGGACATGCTCCGCCTGCCATTGCAAATCTGTCAGACCACACCTCCGGATGGGCGTTCCCCGAATTGATGCTGTCAAAAGGCTGGCGCTGAGGAGAATAATCCAACTCCTCCTCTGCCCTGTCCCGTCTCTGATTCTGCCCTGCTCAGTGCTGTAAATGCTGGGACAACATGCCAAGCTCCGCCCGCTGTATGTTAAATATGTAAGGTCTGCAGGAATAGGCTGGTTCTATTCCAGTGGGCCCTAGGTATCCTTGCTTAGCTTCTCGCTCTCATTAGGGCTCCTCCTTTGAGGTAAAAAGGTAAAGATTTTCGCACAACACAAGGTCAATGGGAGAGCTGTCGGTACCTTTTGCACAGCAGATAAACAGTTGCTGACTATCAAGCTGTCCTTTAATGCACCTGAGAGTCAAAATATCTATGTATTTGGAACAAAGTTATCTCTATTTCTAGGTTTATAATGGGGATGGATGCCCCTTCCGAGCCAGCTTTCTGGCTCCTTAATCTATTCCTGGCTCTTTTAAAGTTCCTCAACACTGCAGCCAAAGCAGTGATTCCTGTTCGTTGGCAGTGTACTCTCCCACCTACTGTGAAGGAGTGGTTTAATAGGATTGATATGTACATGTCGATGGAAGAACTAAGGGTGATGCCTGAAAACCATCAGGGATTCACAGCTACAAGGTACCCCTGGCTAGACTTTAAGTCCACAAAGACATACCACTTGAATATAGTTTGAGGATAGGCTCATATTTTTCCAGGTCCCTTGTCTTGAAACAATACGGTTTCTTGGTAATGGGAGGAGAACCTCTTTTTCTGATTACTTGACTGGACTATTGGAGTGCCACACAACCCTTTTCCCTCTTCTTCCCCACTTTGTCTTTCTATCTCTTTTCTTTCACGTCTTTAAAAATTCCTCTCTCTTTGCTCTTTTGCCCTGCTTGTATGTTGCAGTTTGTTGTTGCTTAGGCAGAATCTGATATTTGGTCAATATGTTGATTGCTATATTCGAATACTGTACCTATTTCAGATGCTGTGTACTGATATATGTTTTGTGTATCTCTGATGTTGCTTTTTCTAATCGATTTGTGCTGCTCTATACTGCCTCATTTGTGTGTTATGCAAAACTCAATAAAAATGTATTGGAAAATAAAATATCTATGTCTCCTTTGCTCCTATTGCTCTCTTAGAGGTTCGGCAATGTTTATATCAAGTGACAGGTTAACCTCTGATAATTGAGACACTATCCTCTCCTGACTGGAAATAGGTTGGTTAACTACTTATATCTGAAATCTATATATATAAAAGGCAAATACCACTGACTCATCACAAAATCTCTTGAACCATAAGGCTGGACTGCCTTGCCAGTGACAGTTGTAGAGCAATGCATTATTCAAATAGGGGAGCCACACCCAGTGATGTTTGACAGTGTTTAGTTGGTGCAGTTGATGTGGTACCCCTATTTGAATAAAGGACTGCTCTGCAACTGCCACTGGCAAGGAAGTCCAGGAACAGAGCATTGAGTACTCCCCCCTCTGCGACTTGGTATAGCTGGCATCATGTCTTCTTTATATCTCGGCTTCCCTTCTTAGTGCATGCCTACATCACAGTAGCAAGCTACTGTCCAATTGTCATGTTCCTAGTAGTCCTTACAGTTCTGGAGTGTTTTTGATGAGTCAGTGGTATTTGCTATATATATATATATATATATATATATAAATGTATGTATGTGTGTATGTTCCAGCATAACTCTGGAATGCCTAGAGCAATATACACCAAACTTGGTACACATATGACTTACAATCTGGAAAAAATACTGTGGGAGTAAGACACCCCGAGCACACCTAGGGTAGGGCTGGGAAAGGGGTGACATTTAATAATCCATAGTTTTTGGGGTCGCTGAGATGAATAATGACACCCCCGATGCCGTTTCAGTCCAAGTTCAGCCTCCATCAGCATGGGAGGTGAGAAGGGGTAGTAAATGTAAACTTGAAGATGGGCGCAAGAAAACAGTGTTATTGCGTTAAGATTTCCACTTGGGCAAAAAGGTAGTATATATATATATATATATATATATATATATATATATATATATACTGTATATATCAAATACCACTGACTAATCACAAAATCCCCTGAACCACGGACATTTGGACTGTAGCTTGCCTTTGTGATGCAGGCACCCACATAGGGGTTAAAAGAGGTGAAATGATTACTGGAAATTCCCCCCTCACAGAGGAGAGTCATGGTGCCGGCGATACCAAGTCACGGAGGGGGGAGGACACAAATCTCTGTTACTGGAAAGCTTGATAGTCAGCAACTGTTTATCTGCTGTGTAAAGGGGTGTGTGGTATGGAGGGTCAACAATAACTAGGTCGACAGGGTCTAAGTCGACCACTATTGGTCAACAGTAACTAGGTCGACAGGGATGATAGGTCGACAGGATCTGTAGGTCGACATGGTCTAGGTCGACAGGCAGTGGCGTAAGTTCGTCCCAGTCACCCGGAGGCAAGATAAATGTTGGTGTCCCCCTACATATACACACACATACCATATGTAGCTATCCAGCACTAAGGGTGAACAGTAGCAGCTCAGGTACCTTTCCCAATAGTAATATAGATACACATAAAAGTGGACGCACTCCAAGTCAGTCATTACAATAAAACAGACACCAGCATACCATTATAGTACACCTACAGTGCTCCCTCACCCGCCAGCAGGTCTCGATGGAGATGCTTTGGCGCAGCGGTGTGCCGATATAATTAGTGTTCACTCTAGGATTTTTTTAGGGCACGGTGCTGATCACGGGGAGGGCACATTTTTCCATTCAGGAGGGCACATTTTTCATTCGGGAGGGCACATTTTTAAGTTAGATGGGCAAACTTAGGTACATACTATAATGCTTGGTGCTCCCATTCCTATAGGCCAAAACATGGACAGTGCGCGGCGAAGGCGTGCAGAAAAAATTTAGGGGCGTTGTTTCTTGGGGAAGGGGCGTGGCCACATAACAGTGGCAATTCACATTACACCACACAGTAGTGTACCTAATACACATTGCACCAGGTAGAACCTCCTATACACACTGCGACAGGTAGAGCACGTTATACATACTGCGCCAGATAGAGCACGTTATACACATTGCACCAGGCAGGGCACTGAGACACACTGCATCAGGTAGAGAGCACTGAGGCACACTGCACCAGGTAGAGAGCACTGAGGCACACTGCACCAGGTAGAGAGCACTGAGACACACTGCACTAGGTAGAGAGCACTGAGGCACACTGCACCAGGTAGAGAGCACTGAGGCACACTGCACCAGGTAGAGAGCACTGAGACACACTGCACCAGGTAGAGAGCACTGAGGCACACTGCACCAGGTAGAGAGCACTGAGACACATTGCACCAGGTAGAGATCACTGAGACACATTGCACCAGGTAGAGAACACTGAGACACATTGAACCAGGTAGAGAGCACTGAGACACACTGCACCAGGTAGAGAGCACTGAGACACATTGCACCAGGTAGAGAACACTGAGACACACTGCACCAGGTAGAGAGCACTGAGACACATTGCACACTGAGAGATATTAGCATAAGCAGCACTAACTGAGGATTTGATTATTTGTAGTTTCATTGACAGTTTTTTTTGATGACGATGCGCCGGCGCGGAATGTGTATTCCACGTCGGGTGCTGGAACGCAAAAGCACATGACAGGAATTGGAAATGATGTGCGTATCCGGGCGTGTTCCACGAGACTACTGGGACGCACGCCGGGTCCGTGGTAATGTGGTTGGCATGTGGGTATATAAGGAGCAGCCAGCGACGGGTATGTACTTCCGCTGCAAATAGCTCTGCTGGTTTGTACTTTTTATGGGCATGTAACGATGAAAGCTTGACAAAGGTCCGGAAGGACCGAAACGTTGCTGATTATTCTATTATGCATCTATGAAAGCCTTGCATGATCACTTTGTGAGTATCGGATTAAAAATACCTTAAAGCTTATTGGAGTCTGGAGAGTGCCTATGTTTGGACAAATATTTAACGGAGATTTCTCTTGTTTTGGAAATTTTTGTGTAGTGCACCCCGCTGTTGCCAAATAAGATGAGAGTGCTGGACTTCTTCTATTATTATATATATATATATATATATATATATATATATATATATATAAATATATACATACTGTACATATTTTCTGCTTTTATTTATATAGATATAAGGATTATTATTATTGTTGACAAAATTTTATGGTGGAAAAAAACCCGATAGCTTTAATGGCAATGTCACATATAAGAAAAATATTTTTTCTTGAATTTTCTGCAGTATACTATTTATAACTGTACAGAATACTGTGCAAGAATTTTAATTATGGTTAAATTGGACTCAAACAATTTCCCTAAGATTGGCAAAATAACTACGAAATACAGGTGTGTGAACTCGTAGCGAACTTTACAGGAAGCCAATTTCACAGCAGAACAGGCTGATTTGCAGTCATGGAAACCTATATAAAGGATTATACTGTCAGCAAACACAGGGGTGGGAGGGTGGCAATGTTGCTGTGCGGCCAGGAAGGCCATACTGTATTAAAACTAGAGATGAGCGGGTTCGGTTTCTCTGAATCCGAACCCGCCCGAACTTCATGGTTTTTTTCACGGGTCCGAGCAGACTCGGATCCTCCCGCCTTGCTCGGTTAACCCGAGCGCGCCCGAACGTCATCATGACGCTGTCGGATTCTCGCGAGACTCGGATTCTATATAAGGAGCCGCGCGTCGCCGCCATTTTCACACGTGCATTGAGATTGATAGGGAGAGGACGTGGCTGGCGTCCTCTCCATTTAGATTATAAGAGAGAGAGATTTACTGGAGCTTAGGACTAGGAGGAGTACTGTAGAAGTGTAGAGAGTGCAGAGAGTTTACTAGTGAGTGACCACCAGACAGTGCAGTTTATTTAATATATCCGTTCTCTGCCTGAAAAAAGCGATACACACAGTGACTCAGTCACATACCATATCTGTGTGCACTGCTCAGGCTCAGCCCAGTGTGCTGCATCATCTATATATATTATATATCTGTCTGACTGCTCAGCTCACACAGCTTATAATTGTGGGGGAGACTGGGGAGCACTGCAGTGCCAGTTATAGGTTATAGCAGGAGCCAGGAGTACATAATATTATATAGTGAGTGACCACCAGACAGTGCAGTTTATTTAATATATCCGTTCTCTGCCTGAAAAAAGCGATACACACAGTGACTCAGTCACATACCATATCTGTGTGCACTGCTCAGGCTCAGCCCAGTGTGCTGCATCATCTATATATATTATATATCTGTCTGACTGCTCAGCTCACACAGCTTATAATTGTGGGGGAGACTGGGGAGCACTGCAGTGCCAGTTATAGGTTATAGCAGGAGCCAGGAGTACATAATATTATATTAAAATTAAACAGTGCACACTTTTGCTGCAGGAGTGCCACTGCCAGTGTGACTGACCAGTGACCTGACCACACTGACCACCAGTATAGTTAGTAGTATACTTATATTGTGATTGCCTGAAAAAGTTAAACACTCGTCGTGTGACTTCACTTGTGTGTTGTTTTTTTTTTTATTCTATAAAAATAAAACTCATTCTGCTGACAGACAGTGTCCAGCAGGTCCGTCATTATATAATATATAATATATACCTGTCCGGCTGCAGTAGTGATATATATATATTTTTTATATCATTTATCATCCAGTCGCAGCAGACACAGTACGGTAGTTCACGGCTGTGGCTACCTCTGTGTCTGCACTCGGCAGGCAGTCCGTCCATAATTGTATACCACCTAACCGTGGTTTTTTTTTCTTCTTTATACATACATACTACTACGACATCTCTTTATCAACCAGTCTATATTAGCAGCAGACACAGTACAGTACGGTAGTTCACGGCTGTGGCTACCTCTGTGTCTGCACTCGGCAGGCAGTCCGTCCATAATTGTATACCACCTAACCGTGGTTTTTTTTTCTTTCTTCTTTATACATACATAGTTACATAGACATCTCTTTATCAACCAGTCTATATTAGCAGCAGACACAGTACAGTACGGTAGTTCACGGCTGTGGCTACCTCTGTGTCTGCACTCGGCAGGCAGTCCGTCCATAATTGTATACCACCTAACCGTGGTTTTTTTTTCTTTCTTCTTTATACATACATAGTTACATAGACATCTCTTTATCAACCAGTCTATATTAGCAGCAGACACAGTACAGTACGGTAGTTCACGGCTGTGGCTACCTCTGTGTCTGCACTCGGCAGGCAGTCCGTCCATAATTGTATACCACCTAACCGTGGTTTTTTTTTCTTTCTTCTTTATACATACATAGTTACATAGACATCTCTTTATCAACCAGTCTATATTAGCAGCAGACACAGTACAGTACGGTAGTTCACGGCTGTGGCTACCTCTGTGTCTGCACTCGGCAGGCAGTCCGTCCATAATTGTATACCACCTAACCGTGTTTTTTTTTTCTTTCTTCTTTATACATACATAGTTACATAGACATCTCTTTATCAACCAGTCTATATTAGCAGCAGACACAGTACAGTACGGTAGTTCACGGCTGTGGCTACCTCTGTGTCTGCACTCGGCAGGCAGTCCGTCCATAATTGTATACCACCTAACCGTGGTTTTTTTTTCTTTCTTCTTTATACATACATACTACTACGACATCTCTTTATCAACCAGTCTATATTATTAGCAGCAGACACAGTACAGTACGGTAGTTCACGGCTGTGGCTACCTCTGTGTCTGCACTCGGCAGGCAGTCCGTCCATAATTGTATACCACCTAACCGTGGTTTTTTTTTCTTTCTTCTTTATACATACATAGTTACATAGACATCTCTTTATCAACCAGTCTATATTAGCAGCAGACACAGTACAGTACGGTAGTTCACGGCTGTGGCTACCTCTGTGTCTGCACTCGGCAGGCAGTCCGTCCATAATTGTATACCACCTAACCGTGGTTTTTTTTTCTTTCTTCTGTATACATACATAGTTACATAGACATCTCTTTATCAACCAGTCTATATTAGCAGCAGACACAGTACAGTACGGTAGTTCACGGCTGTGGCTACCTCTGTGTCTGCACTCGGCAGGCAGTCCATAATTGTATACTAGTATCCATCTCCATTGTTTACCTGAGGTGCCTTTTAGTTGTGCCTATTAAAATATGGAGAACAAAAATGTTGAGGTTCCAAAATTAGGGAAAGATCAAGATCCACTTCCACCTCGTGCTGAAGCTGCTGCCACTAGTCATGGCCGAGACGATGAAATGCCAGCAACGTCGTCTGCCAAGGCCGATGCCCAATGTCATAGTACAGAGCATGTCAAATCCAAAACACCAAATATCAGTAAAAAAAGGACTCCAAAACCTAAAATAAAATTGTCGGAGGAGAAGCGTAAACTTGCCAATATGCCATTTACCACACGGAGTGGCAAGGAACGGCTGAGGCCCTGGCCTATGTTCATGGCTAGTGGTTCAGCTTCACATGAGGATGGAAGCACTCAGCCTCTCGCTAGAAAACTGAAAAGACTCAAGCTGGCAAAAGCACCGCAAAGAACTGTGCGTTCTTCGAAATCCCAAATCCACAAGGAGAGTCCAATTGTGTCGGTTGCGATGCCTGACCTTCCCAACACTGGACGTGAAGAGCATGCGCCTTCCCCCATTTGCACGCCCCCTGCAAGTGCTGGAAGGAGCACCCGCAGTCCAGTTCCTGATAGTCAGATTGAAGATGAAGATGTTGAAGTACACCAGGATGAGGAGGATATGGGTGTTGCTGGCGCTGGGGAGGAAATTGACCAGGAGGATTCTGATGGTGAGGTGGTTTGTTTAAGTCAGGCACCCGGGGAGACACCTGTTGTCCGTGGGAGGAATATGGCCGTTGACATGCCTGGTGAAAATACCAAAAAAATCAGCTCTTCAGTGTGGAGGTATTTCAACAGAAAAGCGGACAACAGGTGTCAAGCCGTGTGTTGCCTTTGTCAAGCTGTAATAAGTAGGGGTAAGGACGTTAACCACCTCGGAACATCCTCCCTTATACGTCACCTGCAGCGCATTCATAATAAGTCAGTGACAAGTTCAAAAACTTTGGGCGACAGCGGAAGCAGTCCACTGACCAGTAAATCCCTTCCTCTTGTAACCAAGCTCACGCAAACCACCCCACCAACTCCCTCAGTGTCAATTTCCTCCTTCCCCAGGAATGCCAATAGTCCTGCAGGCCATGTCACTGGCAATTCTGACGAGTCCTCTCCTGCCTGGGATTCCTCCGATGCATCCTTGCGTGTAACGCCTACTGCTGCTGGCGCTGCTGTTGTTGCTGCTGGGAGTCGATGGTCATCCCAGAGGGGAAGTCGTAAGCCCACTTGTACTACTTCCAGTAAGCAATTGACTGTCCAACAGTCCTTTGCGAGGAAGATGAAATATCACAGCAGTCATCCTGCTGCAAAGCGGATAACTGAGGCCTTGACAACTATGTTGGTGTTAGACGTGCGTCCGGTATCCGCCGTTAGTTCACAGGGAACTAGACAATTTATTGAGGCAGTGTGCCCCCGTTACCAAATACCATCTAGGTTCCACTTCACTAGGCAGGCGATACCGAGAATGTACACGGACGTCAGAAAAAGACTCACCAGTGTCCTAAAAAATGCAGTTGTACCCAATGTCCACTTAACCACGGACATGTGGACAAGTGGAGCAGGGCAGGGTCAGGACTATATGACTGTGACAGCCCACTGGGTAGATGTATGGACTCCCGCCGCAAGAACAGCAGCGGCGGCACCAGTAGCAGCATCTCGCAAACGCCAACTCTTTCCTAGGCAGGCTACGCTTTGTATCACCGCTTTCCAGAATACGCACACAGCTGAAAACCTCTTACGGCAACTGAGGAAGATCATCGCGGAATGGCTTACCCCAATTGGACTCTCCTGTGGATTTGTGGCATCGGACAACGCCAGCAATATTGTGTGTGCATTAAATATGGGCAAATTCCAGCACGTCCCATGTTTTGCACATACCTTGAATTTGGTGGTGCAGAATTTTTTAAAAAACGACAGGGGCGTGCAAGAGATGCTGTCGGTGGCCAGAAGAATTGCGGGACACTTTCGGCGTACAGGCACCACGTACAGAAGACTGGAGCACCACCAAAAACTACTGAACCTGCCCTGCCATCATCTGAAGCAAGAAGTGGTAACGAGGTGGAATTCAACCCTCTATATGCTTCAGAGGTTGGAGGAGCAGCAAAAGGCCATTCAAGCCTATACAATTGAGCACGATATAGTAGGTGGAATGCACCTGTCTCAAGCGCAGTGGAGAATGATTTCAACGTTGTGCAAGGTTCTGATGCCCTTTGAACTTGCCACACGTGAAGTCAGTTCAGACACTGCCAGCCTGAGTCAGGTCATTCCCCTCATCAGGCTTTTGCAGAAGAAGCTGGAGACATTGAAGGAGGAGCTAACATGGAGCGATTCCGCTAGGCATGTGGGACTTGTGGATGGAGCCCTTAATTCGCTTAACAAGGATTCACGGGTGGTCAATCTGTTGAAATCAGAGCACTACATTTTGGCCACCGTGCTCGATCCTAGATTTAAAGCCTACCTTGGATCTCTCTTTCCGGCAGACACAAGTCTGCTGGGGTTGAAAGACCTGCTGGTGACAAAATTGTCAAGTCAAGCGGAACGCGACCTGTCAACATCTCCTCCTTCACATTCTCCCGCAACTGGGGGTGCGAGGAAAAGGCTCAGAATTCCGAGCCCACCCGCTGGCGGTGATGCAGGGCAGTCTGGAGCGACTGCTGATGCTGACATCTGGTCCGGACTGAAGGACCTGACAACGATTACGGACATGTCGTCTACTGTCACTGCATATGATTCTCTCAACATTGATAGAATGGTGGAGGATTATATGAGTGACCGCATCCAAGTAGGCACGTCACACAGTCCGTACTTATACTGGCAGGAAAAAGAGGCAATTTGGAGGCCCTTGCACAAACTGGCTTTATTCTACCTAAGTTGCCCTCCCACAAGTGTGTACTCCGAAAGAGTGTTTAGTGCCGCCGCTCACCTTGTCAGCAATCGGCGTACGAGGTTACATCCAGAAAATGTGGAGAAGATGATGTTCATTAAAATGAATTATAATCAATTCCTCCGCGGAGACATTGACCAGCAGCAATTGCCTCCACAAAGTACACAGGGAGCTGAGATGGTGGATTCCAGTGGGGACGAATTGATAATCTGTGAGGAGGGGGATGTACACGGTGATATATCGGAGGGTGATGATGAGGTGGACATCTTGCCTCTGTAGAGCCAGTTTGTGCAAGGAGAGATTAATTGCTTCTTTTTTGGGGGGGGTCCAAACCAACCCGTCATATCAGTCACAGTCGTGTGGCAGACCCTGTCACTGAAATGATGGGTTGGTTAAAGTGTGCATGTCCTGTTTTGTTTATACAACATAAGGGTGGGTGGGAGGGCCCAAGGACAATTCCATCTTGCACCTCTTTTTTCTTTTCTTTTTCTTTGCATCATGTGCTGATTGGGGAGGGTTTTTTGGAAGGGACATCCTGCGTGACACTGCAGTGCCACTCCTAAATGGGCCCGGTGTTTGTGTCGGCCACTAGGGTCGCTAATCTTACTCACACAGTCAGCTACCTCATTGCGCCTCTTTTTTTCTTTGCGTCATGTGCTGTTTGGGGAGGGTTTTTTGGAAGGGACATCCTGCGTGACACTGCAGTGCCACTCCTAGATGGGCCCGGTGTTTGTGTCGGCCACTAGGGTCGCTAATCTTACTCACACAGCTACCTCATTGCGCCTCTTTTTTTCTTTGCGTCATGTGCTGTTTGGGGAGGGTTTTTTGGAAGGGCCATCCTGCGTGACACTGCAGTGACACTCCTAGATGGGCCCGGTGTTTGTGTCGGCCACTAGGGTCGCTAATCTTACTCACACAGCTACCTCATTGCGCCTCTTTTTTTCTTTGCGTCATGTGCTGTTTGGGGAGGGTTTTTTGGAAGGGACATCCTGCGTGACACTGCAGTGCCACTCCTAGATGGGCCCGGTGTTTGTGTCGGCCACTAGGGTCGCTTATCTTACTCACACAGCGACCTCGGTGCAAATTTTAGGACTAAAAATAATATTGTGAGGTGTGAAGTATTCAGAATAGACTGAAAATGAGTGTAAATTATGGTTTTTGAGGTTAATAATACTTTGGGATCAAAATGACCCCCAAATTCTATGATTTAAGCTGTTTTTTAGTGTTTTTTGAAAAAAACACCCGAATCCAAAACACACCCGAATCCGACAAAAAAAATTCGGTGAGGTTTTGCCAAAACGCGTTCGAACCCAAAACACGGCCGCGGAACCGAACCCAAAACCAAAACACAAAACCCGAAAAATTTCAGGCGCTCATCTCTAATTAAAACTGGCTATAATATCATGAGCAGAGTCAACTACATATGCCATGTGGTCCATATTATTAATACTGTACATCTCAGGAAAACACGCCAACACAGGAGAGATTTCTATTTGTAAATATGAACAGAATCTGGAATTTTCACATTATAATATCAACTAAAACCGCTTGTGTAATATAAAGTCATGCTGGACCTTGTATTATTTAGCAATTTAAAATCCAATTAGACAACGTATGTGAAAGGCTAATAATACATTTTATTAAAATCAGTAAATCTGTTCTGTCAATACTATATACTTCAGAATATTGACCTTTTTAACTTTCAAAACATAAATTAATATTAATGAACCCCACTAAAGTTTATATATAAACTAGTATGGTATAATGACCAAAAACTCAGTACAGGTTGAGTATCCCATATCCAAATATTCCGAAATACGGACTTTTTTGAGTGAGAGTGAGATAGTGAAATCTTTGTTTTTTGATGGCTCAATGTACACAAACTTTGTTTAATACACAAAGTTATTAAAAATATTGTATTAAATGACCTTCAGGCTGTGTGTATAAGGTGTATATGTAACATAAATGAATTGTGTGACTGTACACACACTTTGTTTAATGCACAAAGTTATAAAAAATATTGGCTAAAATTACCTTCAGGCTGTGTGTATAAGGTGTATATGTAACATAAATGCATTCTGTGCTTAGATTTAGGTCCCATCACCATGATATCTCATTATGGTATGCAATTATTCCAAAATACGGAAAAATCCGATATCCAAAATACCTCTGGTCCCAAGCATTTTGGATAAGGGAGACTCAACCTGTAACATGATTGGACACATTGGGCCGGATGTAATGGAGTGGGAGATGGTCAGAGCTCTGAGATTCCGCCCAAACTCATACGTTTTTTTAAAGCAGCAAACATTTACAAGGCAAAACCGTCCGTCGTAAAATAATTACTCTATCCCCTGTCAGCATTCTAATTGTCCGGATGCCAGTGTCGGTCATGTGACCGTGGGCATCCCGACCGCCAGGATCCTGTATCACACCCGTAATTATTTCTATTAACCTTTTCAGTAGAATGGCCGGAAATCTTCTGGGGTAGCCAACGCTGTCAGCACTGGGTATCCTGGAAGATTTCCGGGCATGCTACTGACTGATTCCCCGGGGACAGCCGTGCCGCATGGCGGCGCCCGGGAATCAGCATAAGCTATTATGAGTAAAGCCCACCCCCTGGACTCCTATTGGCTGGGGTGCGTGCTTAACAGTGTAATGGCTTATGCTGATTCCCAGGCGCCGCTGTGCGGCTGGGAATCAGCGCTGACACGGGCGATCCCCGCGGGTGATCCCACCCCCCTCACTCCCCCTTGCACTTGCTCGCTCCCCTGCTCACCCTCCCCTTGCACTTAACCCCTGCATCCCGGTAATTAAATACACACCATGGTTGGTGTGTATTTGTTTAGATAAAAACCCACAGTTTTATGATTTTTTTTGCATGAGCACGGACGCTAGATATGCCCACGGGTGTTTCCCCGCAGGCAATCGCCCCTCTGCACTCCCCCCACTGTACTTTAACCCCTGCACTTCCAAAATTTAAAAAAACACACCATGGGAGGTGTGTACTTTTTAGTAAAACCCACCACTGAAGGGGTTAAGGTACAGTGACTGTCTGGGACTCAGAGAATTGCTGGCTGCATTGTGGACTGACAGGTTCTAATTCTACAGATCATACATTTGCGAAGGACTTCATTAGAGTACCATACCACTTAATTTTCCTTCTCAGATTTGAGTATAAGCGTGCTTATTTTACCAGCTCTTTCAATCTGTTCATTTATGTGTGTATAATTAATAGTGATGTGCACCGGAAATTTTTTGTGTTTTGTGTTTTGGTTTTGTGTTCGGTTCCGCGGCCGTGTTTTGGATTCGGACGCGTTTTGGCAAAACCTTACCGAAATTTTTTTGTCGGATTCGGGTGTGTTTTGGATTCGGGTGTTTTTTTCAAAAAACCCTCAAAAACAGCTTAAATCATAGAATTTGGGGGTCATTTTGATCCCATAGTATTATTAACCTCAATAACCATAATTTCCACTCATTTTCAGTCTATTCTGAACACCTCACACCTCACAATATTATTTTTAGTCCTAAAATTTGCCCCGAGGTCGCTGGATGGCTAAGCTAAGCGACCCAAGTGGCCGACACAAACACCTGGCCCATCTAGGAGTGGCACTGCAGTGTCAGGCAGGATGGCCCTTCCAAAAAATACTCCCCAAACAGCACATGATGCAAAGAAAAAAAGAGTCGCACCAAGGTCGCTGTGTGACTAAGCTAAGCGACCCAAGTGGCCGACACAAACACCTGGCCCATCTAGGGGAGTGGCACTGCAGTGTCAATCAAGACAGGATGGTCCTTCCAAAAAATACTCCCCAAACAGCACATGATGCAAAGAAAAAAAGAGGCGCACCAAGGTGGCTGTGTGACTAAGCTAAGCGACACAAGTGGCCGGCACAAACACCTGGCCCATCTAGGAGTGGCACTGCAGTGTCAATCAAGACAGGATGGCCCTTCCAAAAAATACTCCCCAAACAGCACATGATGCAAAGAAAAAAAGAGGCGCACCAAGGTGGCTGTGTGATTAAGCTAAGCGACACAAGTGGCCGACACAAACACCTGGCCCATCTAGGAGTGGCACTGCAGTGTCAATCAAGACAGGATGGCCCTTCCAAAAAATACTCCCCAAACAGCACATGATGCAAAGAAAAAAAGAGGCGCACCAAGGTGGCTGTGTGACTAAGCTAAGCGACACAAGTGGCCGACACAAACACCTGGCCCATCTAGGAGTGGCACTGCAGTGTCAATCAAGACAGGATGGCCCTTCCAAAAAATACTCCCCAAACAGCACATGATGCAAAGAAAAAAAGAGGCGCACCAAGGTGGCTGTGTGACTAAGCTAAGCGACACAAGTGGCCGACACAAACACCTGGCCCATCTAGGAGTGGCACTGCAGTGTCAATCAAGACAGGATGGCCCTTCCAAAAAATACTCCCCAAACAGCACATGATGCAAAGAAAAAAAGAGGCGCACCAAGGTGGCTGTGTGACTAAGCTAAGCGACACAAGTGGCCGACACAAACACCTGGCCCATCTAGGAGTGGCACTGCAGTGTCAATCAAGACAGGATGGCCCTTCCAAAAAATACTCCCCAAACAGCACATGATGCAAAGAAAAAAAGAGGCGCACCAAGGTGGCTGTGTGACTAAGCTAAGCGACACAAGTGGCCGACACAAACACCTGGCCCATCTAGGAGTGGCACTGCAGTGTCAATCAAGACAGGATGGCCCTTCCAAAAAATACTCCCCAAACAGCACATGATGCAAAGAAAAAAAGAGGCGCACCAAGGTGGCTGTGTGACTAAGCTAAGCGACACAAGTGGCCGACACAAACACCTGGCCCATCTAGGAGTGGCACTGCAGTGTCAATCGAGACAGGATGGCCCTTCCAAAAAATACTCCCCAAACAGCACATGATGCAAAGAAAAAAAGAGGCGCACCAAGGTGGCAGTGTGACTAAGCTAAGCGACACAAGTGGCCGACACAAACACCTGGCCCATCTAGGAGTGGCACTGCAGTGTCAATCAAGACAGGATGGCCCTTCCAAAAAATTGTCCCCAAACAGCACATGATGCCAAGAAAAATGAAAGAAAAAAGAGGTGCAAGATGGAATTGTCCTTGGGCCCTCCCACCCACCCTTATGTTGTATAAACAGGACATGCACACTTTAACGAACCCATCATTTCAGCGACAGGGTCTGCCACACGACTGTGACTGAAATGACTGGTTGGTTTGGGCCCCCACCAAAAAAAGAAGCAATCAATCTCTCCTTGCACAAACTGGCTCTACAGAGGCAAGATGTCCACCTCATCATCATCCTCCGATTCCTCACCCCTTTCACTGTGTACATCCCCCTCATCACAGATTATTAATTCGTCCCCACTGGAATCCACCATCTCAGGTCCCTGTGTACTTTCTGGAGGCAATTGCTGCTGGTGAATGTCTCCACGGAGGAATTGATTAGAATTCATTTTGATGAACATCATCTTCTCCACATTTTCTGGAAGTAACCTCGTACGCCGATTGCTGACAAGGTGAGCGGCTGCACTAAACACTCTTTCGGAGTACACACTGGAGGGAGGGCAACTTAGGTAGAATAAAGCCAGTTTGTGCAAGGGCCTCCAAATTGCCTCTTTTTCCTGCCAGTATACGTACGGACTCTCTGACGTGCCTACTTGGATGCGGTCACTCATATAATCCTCCACCATTCTTTCAATGGTGAGAGAATCATATGCAGTGACAGTAGACGACATGTCAGTAATCGTTAGCAGGTCCTTCAGTCCGGACCAGATGTCAGCACTCGCTCCAGACTGCCCTGCATCACCGCCAGCGGGTGGGCTCGGAATTCTTAGCCTTTTCCTCACACCCCCAGTTGCGTGAGAATGTGAAGGAGGAGATGGTGACGGGTCACGTTCCGCTTGACTTGACAATTTTCTCACCAGCAGGTCTTTGAACCTCTGCAGACTTGTGTCTGCCGGAAAGAGAGATACAACATAGGTTTTAAATCTAGGATCGAGCACGGTGGCCAAAATGTAGTGCTCTGATTTCAACAGATTGACCACCCGTGAATCCTGGTTAAGCGAATTAAGGGCTCCATCCACAAGTCCCACATGCCTAGCGGAATCGCTCTGTTTTAGCTCCTCCTTCAATGTCTCCAGCTTCTTCTGCAAAAGCCTGATGAGGGGAATGACCTGA
Source organism: Pseudophryne corroboree (assembly GCF_028390025.1). Lineage (NCBI taxonomy): Eukaryota > Metazoa > Chordata > Amphibia > Anura > Myobatrachidae > Pseudophryne > Pseudophryne corroboree. The sequence continues at coordinate 1,070,896,055 of NC_086444.1, forward strand.
CTCAGGCTGGCAGTGTCTGAACTGACTTCACGTGTGGCAAGTTCAAAGGGTTGCAGAACCTTGCACAACGTTGAAATCATTCTCCACTGCGCTTGAGTCAGGTGCATTCCACCTCCTTTGCCTATATCGTGGCCAGATGTATAGGCTTGAATGGCCTTTTGCTGCTCCTCCATCCTCTGAAGCATATAGAGGGTTGAATTCCACCTCGTTACCACCTCTTGCTTCAGATGATGGCAGGGCAGGTTCAGGAATGTTTGGCGGTGCTCCTTCCAGCACTTTCAGGGGGCGTGCAAATGGTGGAAGGCGCAAGCTCTTCCCGTCCAGTGTTGGGAAGGTCAGGCATCGCAACCGACACAATTGGACTCTCCTTGGGGATTTGTGATTTTGAAGAACGCACAGTTCTTTGCTGTGCTTTTGCCAGCTTAAGTCTTTTCTTTTTTCTAGCGAGAGGATGAGTGCTTCCATCCTCATTTGAAGCTGAACCACTAGCCATCAACATAGGCCAGGGCCTCAGCCGTTCCTTGCCACTCCGTGTCGTAAATGGCATATTGGCAAGTTTACGCTTCTCTTTAGACGCTTTTAATTTTGATTTTTGGGTCATTTTACTGAACTTTTGTGTTTTGGATTTTACATGCTCTCTACTATGACATTGGGCATCGGCCTTGGCAGACGACGTTGATGGCATTTCCTCGTCTCGGCCATGACTAGTGGCAGCAGCTTCAGCACGAGGTGGAAGTGGATCTTGATCTTTCCCTTTAACCTCCACATTTTTGTTCTCCATTTTTTAATGTGTGGAATTATATGCCAGTATCAATAGCAATGGCCTACTACTATATTTACTGCGCACTACTAAAAGGCACCACAGGTATACGATGTAGATGGATGGATACTAGTATACTTAATGGATGACGAGTGACGACAGAGAGGTAGGTACACAGCAGTGGCCTACCGTACTGCTATATACAGTATACTGGACCTGGTGGACACTGTCAGCAAACTGCTAAACTAGTCTGAAAAAAAGGCACCACAGGTATACAATGTAGATGGATGGATACTAGTATACTTTATGGATGACGAGTGACGACACAGAGGTAGGTACACAGCAGTGGCCTACCGTACTGCTATATACAGTATACTGGACCTGGTGGACACTGTCAGCAAACTGCTAAACTAGTCTGAAAAAAAGGCACCACAGGTATACAATGTAGATGGATGGATACTAGTATACTTTATGGATGACGAGTGACGACACAGAGGTAGGTACACAGCAGTGGCCTACCGTACTGCTATATACAGTATACTGGACCTGGTGGACACTGTCAGCAAACTGCTAAACTAGTCTAAAAAAAAGGCACCACAGGTATACAATGTAGATGGATGGATACTAGTATACTTTATGGATGACGAGTAACGACACAGAGGTAGGTACACAGCAGTGGCCTACCGTACTGCTATATACAGTATACTGGACCTGGTGGACACTGTAAGCAAACTGCTAAACTAGTCTAAAAAAAAGGCACCACAGGTATACAATGTAGATGGATGGATACTAGTATACTTTATGGATGACGAGTGACGACACAGAGGTAGGTACACAGCAGTGGCCTACCGTATTGCTATATACAGTATACTGACCTGGTGGACACTGTCAGCAAACTGCTAAACTAGTCTAAAAAAAAGGCACCGCAGGTATACAATGTAGATGGATGGATACTAGTATACTTTATGGATGACGAGTGACGACACAGAGGTAGGTACACAGCAGTGGCCTACCGTATTGCTATATACAGTATACTGGACCTGGTGGACACTGTCAGCAAACAGCTAAACTAGTCTAAAAAAAAGGTCACCGCAGGTATACAATGTAGATGGATGGATACTAGTATACTTTATGGATGAAGAGTGACGACACAGAGGTAGGTACACAGCAGTGGCCTACCGTACTGCTATATACAGTATACTGGACCTGGTGGACACTGTCAGCAAACTGCTAAACTAGTCTAAAAAAAAGGCACCACAGGTATACAATGTAGATGGATGGATACTAGTATACTTTATGGATGACGAGTGACGACACAGAGGTAGGTACACAGCAGTGGCCTACCGTACTGCTATATACAGTATACTGGACCTGGTGGACACTGTAAGCAAACTGCTAAACTAGTCTAAAAAAAAGGCACCACTGGTATACAATGTAGATGGATGGATACTAGTATACTTTATGGATGACGAGTGACGACACAGAGGTAGGTACACAGCAGTGGCCTACCGTACTGCTATATACAGTATACTGGACCTGGTGGACACTGTCAGCAAACTGCTAAACTAGTCTAAAAAAAAGGCACCACAGGTATACAATGTAGATGGATGGATACTAGTATACTTTATGGATGACGAGTGACGACACAGAGGTAGGTACACAGCAGTGGCCTACCGTATTGCTATATACAGTATACTGACCTGGTGGACACTGTCAGCAAACTGCTAAACTAGTCTAAAAAAAAGGCACCGCAGGTATACAATGTAGATGGATGGATACTAGTATACTTTATGGATGACGAGTGATGACACAGAGGTAGGTACACAGCAGTGGCCTACCGTACTGCTATATACAGTATACTGGACCTGGTGGACACTGTAAGCAAACTGCTAAACTAGTCTAAAAAAAAGGCACCACAGGTATACAATGTAGATGGATGGATACTAGTATACTTTATGGATGACGAGTGACGACACAGAGGTAGGTACACAGCAGTGGCCTACCGTATTGCTATATACAGTATACTGGACCTGGTGGACACTGTCAGCAAACTGCTAAACTAGTCTAAAAAAAAAGGCACCGCAGGTATACAATGTAGATGGATGGATACTAGTATACTTTATGGATGACGAGTGACGACACAGAGGTAGGTACACAGCAGTGGCCTACCGTACTGCTATATACAGTATACTGGACCTGGTGGACACTGTCAGCAAACTGCTAAACTAGTCTAAAAAAAGGCACCACAGGTATACAATGTAGATGGATGGATACTAGTATACTTTATGGATGACGAGTGACGACACAGAGGTAGGTACACAGCAGTGGCCTACCGTACTGCTATATACAGTATACTGGACCTGGTGGACACTGTCAGCAAACTGCTAAACTAGTCTAAAAAAAAGGCACCGCAGGTATACAATGTAGATGGATGGATACTAGTATACTTTATGGATGACGAGTGACGACACAGAGGTAGGTACACAGCAGTGGCCTACCGTACTGCTATATACAGTATACTGGACCTGGTGGACACTGTCAGCAAACTGCTAAACTAGTCTAAAAAAAGGCACCACAGGTATACAATGTAGATGGATGGATACTAGTATACTTTATGGATGACGAGTGACGACACAGAGGTAGGTACACAGCAGTGGCCTACCGTACTGCTATATACAGTATACTGGACCTGGTGGACACTGTAAGCAAACTGCTAAACTAGTCTAAAAAAAAGGCACCACAGGTATACAATGTAGATGGATGGATACTAGTATACTTTATGGATGACGAGTGACGACACAGAGGTAGGTACACAGCAGTGGCCTACCGTACTGCTATATACAGTATACTGGACCTGGTGGACACTGTCAGCAAACTGCTAAACTAGTCTGAAAAAAAGGCACCACAGGTATACAATGTAGATGGATGGATACTAGTATACTTTATGGATGACGAGTGACGACACAGAGGTAGGTACACAGCAGTGGCCTACCGTACTGCTATATACAGTATACTGGACCTGGTGGACACTGTCAGCAAACTGCTAAACTAGTCTAAAAAAAAGGCACCACAGGTATACAATGTAGATGGATGGATACTAGTATACTTTATGGATGACGAGTAACGACACAGAGGTAGGTACACAGCAGTGGCCTACCGTACTGCTATATACAGTATACTGGACCTGGTGGACACTGTAAGCAAACTGCTAAACTAGTCTAAAAAAAAGGCACCACAGGTATACAATGTAGATGGATGGATACTAGTATACTTTATGGATGACGAGTGACGACACAGAGGTAGGTACACAGCAGTGGCCTACCGTATTGCTATATACAGTATACTGACCTGGTGGACACTGTCAGCAAACTGCTAAACTAGTCTAAAAAAAAGGCACCGCAGGTATACAATGTAGACGGATGGATACTAGTATACTTTATGGATGACGAGTGACGACACAGAGGTAGGTACACAGCAGTGGCCTACCGTATTGCTATATACAGTATACTGGACCTGGTGGACACTGTCAGCAAACTGCTAAACTAGTCTAAAAAAAAGGTCACCGCAGGTATACAATGTAGATGGATGGATACTAGTATACTTTATGGATGAAGAGTGACGACACAGAGGTAGGTACACAGCAGTGGCCTACCGTACTGCTATATACAGTATACTGGACCTGGTGGACACTGTCAGCAAACTGCTAAACTAGTCTAAAAAAAAGGCACCACAGGTATACAATGTAGATGGATGGATACTAGTATACTTTATGGATGACGAGTGACGACACAGAGGTAGGTACACAGCAGTGGCCTACCGTACTGCTATATACAGTATACTGGACCTGGTGGACACTGTAAGCAAACTGCTAAACTAGTCTAAAAAAAAGGCACCACTGGTATACAATGTAGATGGATGGATACTAGTATACTTTATGGATGACGAGTGACGACACAGAGGTAGGTACACAGCAGTGGCCTACCGTACTGCTATATACAGTATACTGGACCTGGTGGACACTGTCAGCAAACTGCTAAACTAGTCTAAAAAAAAGGCACCACAGGTATACAATGTAGATGGATGGATACTAGTATACTTTATGGATGACGAGTGACGACACAGAGGTAGGTACACAGCAGTGGCCTACCGTATTGCTATATACAGTATACTGACCTGGTGGACACTGTCAGCAAACTGCTAAACTAGTCTAAAAAAAAGGCACCGCAGGTATACAATGTAGATGGATGGATACTAGTATACTTTATGGATGACGAGTGATGACACAGAGGTAGGTACACAGCAGTGGCCTACCGTACTGCTATATACAGTATACTGGACCTGGTGGACACTGTAAGCAAACTGCTAAACTAGTCTAAAAAAAAGGCACCACAGGTATACAATGTAGATGGATGGATACTAGTATACTTTATGGATGACGAGTGACGACACAGAGGTAGGTACACAGCAGTGGCCTACCGTATTGCTATATACAGTATACTGGACCTGGTGGACACTGTCAGCAAACTGCTAAACTAGTCTAAAAAAAAAGGCACCGCAGGTATACAATGTAGATGGATGGATACTAGTATACTTTATGGATGACGAGTGACGACACAGAGGTAGGTACACAGCAGTGGCCTACCGTACTGCTATATACAGTATACTGGACCTGGTGGACACTGTCAGCAAACTGCTAAACTAGTCTAAAAAAAGGCACCACAGGTATACAATGTAGATGGATGGATACTAGTATACTTTATGGATGACGAGTGACGACACAGAGGTAGGTACACAGCAGTGGCCTACCATACTGCTATATACAGTATACTGGACCTGGTGGACACTGTCAGCAAACTGCTAAACTAGTCTAAAAAAAAGGCACCACAGGTATACAATGTAGATGGATGGATACTAGTATACTTTATGGATGACGAGTGACGACACAGAGGTAGGTACACAGCAGTGGCCTACCGTACTGCTATATACAGTATACTGGACCTGGTGGACACTGTCAGCAAACTGCTAAACTAGTCTAAAAAAAAGGCACCACAGGTATACAATGTAGATGGATGGATACTAGTATACTTTATGGATGACGAGTGACGACACAGAGGTAGGTACACAGCAGTGGCCTACCGTACTGCTATATACAGTATACTGGACCTGGTGGACACTGTAAGCAAACTGCTAAACTAGTCTAAAAAAAAGGCACCACAGGTATACAATGTAGATGGATGGATACTAGTATACTTTATGGATGACGAGTGACGACACAGAGGTAGGTACACAGCAGTGGCCTACCGTATTGCTATATACAGTATACTGACCTGGTGGACACTGTCAGCAAACTGCTAAACTAGTCTAAAAAAAAGGCACCGCAGGTATACAATGTAGATGGATGGATACTAGTATACTTTATGGATGACGAGTGATGACACAGAGGTAGGTACACAGCAGTGGCCTACCGTACTGCTATATACAGTATACTGGACCTGGTGGACACTGTAAGCAAACTGCTAAACTAGTCTAAAAAAAAGGCACCACAGGTATACAATGTAGATGGATGGATACTAGTATACTTTATGGATGACGAGTGACGACACAGAGGTAGGTACACAGCAGTGGCCTACCGTATTGCTATATACAGTATACTGGACCTGGTGGACACTGTCAGCAAACTGCTAAACTAGTCTAAAAAAAAAGGCACCGCAGGTATACAATGTAGATGGATGGATACTAGTATACTTTATGGATGACGAGAGACGACACAGAGGTAGGTACACAGCAGTGGCCTACCGTACTGCTATATACAGTATACTGGACCTGGTGGACACTGTCAGCAAACTGCTAAACTAGTCTAAAAAAAGGCACCACAGGTATACAATGTAGATGGATGGATACTAGTATACTTTATGGATGACGAGTGACGACACAGAGGTAGGTACACAGCAGTGGCCTACCATACTGCTATATACAGTATACTGGACCTGGTGGACACTGTCAGCAAACTGCAAAACTAGTTAAAAAAAAGGCACCACAGGTATACAATGTAGATGGATGGATACTAGTATACTTTATGGATGACGAGTGACGACACAGAGGTAGGTACACAGCAGTGGCCTACCGTACTGCTATATACAGTATACTGGACCTGGTGGACACTGTCAGCAAACTGCTAAACTAGTCTAAAAAAAAGGCACCACAGGTATACAATGTAGATGGATGGATACTAGTATACTTTATGGATGACGAGTGACGACACAGAGGTAGGTACACAGCAGTGGCCTACCGTACTGCTATATACAGTATACTGGACCTGGTGGACACTGTAAGCAAACTGCTAAACTAGTCTAAAAAAAAGGCACCACAGGTATACAATGTAGATGGATGGATACTAGTATACTTTATGGATGACGAGTGACGACACAGAGGTAGGTACACAGCAGTGGCCTACCGTATTGCTATATACAGTATACTGACCTGGTGGACACTGTCAGCAAACTGCTAAACTAGTCTAAAAAAAAGGCACCGCAGGTATACAATGTAGATGGATGGATACTAGTATACTTTATGGATGACGAGTGACGACACAGAGGTAGGTACACAGCAGTGGCCTACCGTACTGCTATATACAGTATACTGGACCTAGTGGACACTGTCAGCAAACTGCTAAACTAGTCTAAAAAAAAAGGCACCACAGGTATACAATGTAGATGGATGGATACTAGTATACTTAATGGATGACGAGTGATGACACAGAGGTAGGTACACAGCAGTGGCCTACCGTACTGCTATATAAAGTATACTGGACCTGGTGGACACTGTTAGCAAACTGCTAAACTAGTCTAAAAAAAAGGCACCACAGGTATACAATGTAGATGGATGGATAGTATACTTAATGGATGACGAGTGACGACACAGAGGTAGGTACAGCAGTGGCCTACCGTACTGCTATATATAGTATACTGGACCTGGTGGACACTGTCAGCAAACTGCTAAACTAAAATGCACCACAGGTATAGGAATGTAGATGGATAGTATACTTAATGGATGACGACACAGAGGTAGGTACAGCAGTGCACTCTGCACTGTACTCCTCCTATATATAATTTTAATTATACTGGTGGTCCCCAGTCCCCACAATAAAGCAGCACACTGTGAGCACAGATATGGAGTGTTTTTCAGGCAGACAAACGTATACTGGTGGTCACTGTCAGCAAAACTCTGCACTGTACTCCTGCTATAGCTGCTCCCCAGTGCCCACAATTAAGCAGTGTGAGCACTCAGCACAGATATATCATGCAGCACACTGAGCACAGATATGGTATGGAGCGTTTTTTTCAGGCAGAGAACGGATAAAAAAAACTAAACTCTGCACTGTACTCCTCCTAACAGCTGCTCCCCAATCCTCCCCACAATTATAGTAATAAACAAGCACAAGCAATCAAATCAACTGTCTTCTGACTTCTACTAAACGGAGAGGACGCCAGCCACGTCCTCTCCCTATCATCTCCAATGCACATGTGAAAATGGCGGCGACGCGCGGCTGCTTATAGAATCCAAATCTCGCGAGAATCCGACAGCGGGATGATGACATTCGGGCGCGCTCGGGTTAGCCAAGCAAGGCGAGAGGATCCGAGTCTGCTCGGACCCGTGTAAAAAAGGTAAAGCTCGGGGGGAGGGGGGGGGGGGGGAGTTTCTCGGAAACCGAACCCGCTCATCACTAATAATTAATATTTTTATCTTTAGTTTATTTTATGTGCTATTTTTATGTTTAAATATTATTCATATACATTTCTAAAACCAACTACTAATAAGTTCTGACATTAAATCAGATTTTAATTTATTGGAGATTGCTAAACTTATTATATTAACTTATGCTGAGAAAACCCATTTGAGTATGATTTAAAGTTCTTCTTTTCTTTGTGTATTTTGGCCCTCATTCCGAGTTGATCGGTCGCAAGGCGAATTTAGCAGAGTTACACACGCTAAGCCGCCGCCTACTGGGAGTGAATCTTAGCTTCTTAAAATTGCGACCGATGTATTCGCAATATTGCGATTACTAACTACTTAGCAGTTTCAGAGTAGCTTCAGACTTACTCTGCCTGTGCGATCAGTTCAGTGCTTGTCGTTCCTGGTTGACGTCACAAACACACCCAGCGTTCGCCCAGGCACTCCCACCGTTTCCCCGGCCACTCCTGCGTTTTTTCCGGAAACGGTAGCGTTTTCAGCCACACGCCCCTGAAACGCCGTGTTTCCGCCCAGTAACACCCATTTCCTGTCAATCACATTACGATCGCCGGAGCGAAGAAAAAGCCGTGAGTAAAATTACTTTCATCATAGTAAAGTTACTTGGCGCAGTCGCAGTGCGAACATTGCGCATGCGTACTAAGCGGATTTTCACTGCGATGCGATGAAAAATACAGAGCGAACAACTCGGAATGAGGGCCTTTGAACATTCCACTTTTGTGTGAGAATTTGTAATTGTTTGACACGTGGAAAAACATGGGCCCTCATTCCGAGTTGTTCGCTCGGTATTTTTCATCGCATCGCAGTGAAAATCCGCTTAGTACGCATGCGCAATGTTCGCACTGCGACTGCGCCAAGTAACTTTACTATGAAGAAAGTATTTTTACTCACGGCTTTTTCTTCGCTCCGGCGATCGTAATGTGATTGACAGGAAATGGGTGTTACTGGGCGGAAACACGGCGTTTCAGGGGCGTGTGGCTGAAAACGCTACCGTTTCCGGAAAAAACGCAGGAGTGGCCGGAGAAACGGTGGGAGTGCCTGGGCGAACGCTGGGTGTGTTTGTGACGTCAACCAGGAACGACAAGCACTGAACTGATCGCACAGGCAGAGTAAGTCTGGAGCTACTCTGAAACTGCTAAGTAGTTAGTAATCGCAATATTGCGAATACATCGGTCGCAATTTTAAGAAGCTAAGATTCACTCCCAGTAGGCGGCGGCTTAGCGTGTGTAACTCTGCTAAATTCGCCTTGCGACCGATCAACTCGGAATGAGGGCCATGGTGTTCACACTAGTGATGTGCACCGGAAATTTTTCGGGTTTTGTGTTTTGGTTTTGGATTCGGTTCCGCGGCCGTGTTTTGGATTCGGATGAGTTTTGGCAAAACCTCCCTGAAAATTTTTTGTCGGATTCGGGTGTGTTTTGGATTCGGGTGTTTTTTTACAAAAAACCCTCAAAAACAGCTTAAATCACAGAATTTGGGGGTCATTTTGATCCCATAGTATTATTAACCTCAATAACCATCATTTCCACTCATTTTCAGTCTATTCTGAACACCTCACAATCAGGGCCGGATTAACAATGGGGCAGATGGAGCTGCAGCTCCAGGCCCCCCATCAAAATAGGCCCCAAAGTACCTGCTCTGCTGCTGCTGTAGACAGGAAAACATTTTTTCCTGCTACAGCAACCTGCTAGAGGCCGTCCGTCCGAGGTCCCAACACCCCCTCCCCTTTCAGTCACCCCCCCAGTACCGGCACCGCCGCATGATAAACTGTGTTCTCACGGCATCACAGTGGAAGGCTCCCTTCACTAGCCCTAGCCTCCCTGCGCCGCATACACAGTGGGAGATATCAGGACGTGCATCAATATCAGAAGCACCGCCCCGGCACCACCGCGCTGCGCACGCACTGAACTTTTGAAGGGAACAGCAGCAGCACAGCCACAGGGAGCTCTGCCGGCAGACACCCCTATCTGGCCTCACAAGCGGACACCACCACTGACCCTCCAGCCTCTGGGGATACCCCTGCATGCATCTGGTAGGACCTGCCTGTTTCTACCTAGGGAAGATTACTCAGGGGAGCACGGACACATACTACGTCTCGTGAAGCTTGAAGAGGGCTATTTGCACCAAACCTGTGCAGAGATTACCAATTCAATTGTATTAACCCCTGCAAGGATTACAAATATTCAATTTCACACAGCAGGAGACCTTGGGAATAATAAAAGGACTAAGCCGTATTTTGTGCATCCACCGCAGACTGGGAATTCATCACTCCCTAAAGACTTGTATATTGGGGTAATTGAGTGTTTTTATGTTTTTTATGTGTCTTACTGTTACTATGTTTGTTTGTCCATTGCATGTTTGTTGTCCCAATTTCCGTATACCGGTATTAGGATTCACTTTTTAGTAATCACATAAGCAATTTCCCATTAGGAATTTTTTTATCCTGTACATCAATTTTTTACAACCTTTAATTTTAATTATTAAAGACATTATTTTCAATTAACCATCATTTTTCAATAAAGGATAAATTAACATTTTCATAAATACATGTCTACGGGGGATGGGGATTAGGTTTAGGCAGTAGGGATGGGGGGATTAGGTTTAGGCACCTCTGGGGGAGGTGGTTAGGGTCAGGCACTAAAGGAGGAGGATTGGGTTAGGCTGCGGGTTAGGGGGTAGGGGAGAGGGGGGTTCATAATTTTTCAAACACATGCAAACATAAATGCGCACACACACACATAAAATATATATACAGCACTGATCACACACACATATCATTAGTCACACACCCGCAGTGCTGGTCACGGTATCCGGACTCCAGGTCGACAGCAATTAGGTCGACACCCATTAGGTTGACACCCATTGGTCGACAGTTGGTAGGTCAAAACTACAAATAGGTCAACGTTGTCATAAGGTGGACATGCAGAAGGTCGACATGAAAAAAGGTTGACATGAGTTTTTCACAATTTTACATGCGTTATGATCCACGTGGAATACGACTGGGAACGGTAACCTGTGCCGAGTGCAGCGGTAGTGGAGCGAGGTACCTCGCTAGCAGCATGGCGAGTGAAGCGAGCCATGCAAGGGAACGCGGTGCACTAATTGGGGTTTCCGGTCACTTGACAGAGAAAACGACACCCAAAAAATAAAAAGCTCATGTCGACCTTTTTTCATGTCGACCTTGAGCACGTCGACATAATGGCCATGTCGACCTATTTCCAGGGTCGACCTACCCACTATCAATCAATGGGTATCGACCTATTTGGTGTCGACCATGATTCCCATACCCGCTGGTCACATCCCCTGCAATGGCACGCAATAGGCCCTTCAGAAGTTTCAGCTCCAGGCCCATGAGGATCTTAATCTGGCACTGCTCAGAATATTATTTTTAGTCCTATAATTTGCACCGAGGTCGCTGGATGACTAAGCTAAGCGACCCAAGTGGCCGACACAAACACCTGGTCCATCTAGGAGTGGCACTGCAGTGCCAGACAGGATTGCAGATTTAAAAAATAGTCCCCAAACAGCACATGATGCAAAGAAAAAAAGAGGTGCACCAAGGTCGCTGGATGGCTAAGCTAAGCGACCCAAGTGGCCGACACAAACACCTGGCCCATCTAGGAGTGGCACTGCAGTGTCAGGCAGGGTGGCAGATTTAAAAAATAGTCCCCAAACAGCACATGATGCAAAGAAAAAAAGAGGCGCAATGAGGTAGCTGTGTGACTAAGCTAAGCGACCCAAGTGGCCGACACAAACTCCTGGCCCATCTAGGAGTGGCACTGCAGTGTCAGACAGGATGGCAGATCTAAAAAATAGTCCCCAAACAGCACATGATGCAAAGAAAAAAAGAGGTGCACCAAGGTCGCTGGATGGCTAAGCTAAGCGACACAAGTGGCCGACACAAACACCTGGCCCATCTAGGAGTGGCACTGCAGTGTCAGGCAGGATGGCACTTCAAAAAAATAGTCCCCAAACAGCACATGATGCAAAGAAAAATGAAAGAAAAAAGAGGTGCAAGATGGAATTGTCCTTGGGCCCTCCCACCCACCCTTATATTGTATAAACAGGACATGCACACTTTAACAAACTCATCATTTCAGCGACAGGGTCTGCCACACAACTGTGACTGAAATGACTGGTTGGTTTGGGCCCCCACCAAAAAAGAAGCAATCAATCTCTCCTTGCACAAACTGGCTCTACAGAGGCAAGATGTCCACCTCCTCCTCATCGTCCGATTCCTCACCCCTTTCACTGTGTACATCCCTCTCCTCACAGATTATTAATTCGTCCCCACTGGAATCCACCATCTCAGGTCCTTGTGTACTTTCTGGAGGCAATTGCTGGTGAATGTCTCCACGGAGGAATTGATTATAATTAATTTTGATGAACATCATCTTCTCCACATTTTCTGGAAGTAACCTCATACGCCGATTGCTGACAAGGTGAGCGGCTGCACTAAACACTCTTTCGGAGTACACACTGGAGGGGGGGGCAACTTAGATAAAATAAAGCCAGAGTCTGCAAGGGCCTCCAAATTGCCTCTTTTTCCTGCCAGTATACGTACGGACTGTCTGACGTGCCTACTTGGATGCGGTCACTCATATAATCCTCCACCATTCTTTCAATGGTGAGAGAATCATATGCAGTGACAGTAGACGACATGTCAGTAATCGTTGGCAGGTCCTTCAGTCCGGACCAGATGTCAGCACTCGCTCCAGACTGCCCTGCATCACCGCCAGCGGGTGGGCTCGGAATTCTTAGCCTTTTCCTCGCACCCCCAGTTGCGGGAGAATGTGAAGGAGGAGCTGTTGACGGATCACGTTCCGCTTGACTTGACAATTTTCTCACCAGCAGGTCTTTGAACCTCTGCAGACTTGTGTCTGCCGGAAACAGAGATACAATGTAGGTTTTAAATCTAGGATCGAGCACGGTGGACAAAATGTAGTGCTCTGATTTCAACAGATTGACCACCCGTGAATCCTGGTTAAGTGAATTAAGGGCTCCATCCACAAGTCCCACATGCCTAGCGGAATCGCTCTGTTTTAGCTCCTCCTTCAATGTCTCCAGCTTCTTCTGCAAAAGCCTGATGAGGGGAATGACCTAACTCAGGCTGGCAGTGTCTGATCTGACTTCACGTGTGGCAAGTTCAAAGGGTTGCAGAACCTTGCACAACGTTGAAATCATTCTCCACTGCGCTTGAGTCAGATGCATTCCCCCTCCTTTGCCTATATCGTAGGCAGATGTATAGGCTTGAATGGCCTTTTGCTGCTCCTCCATCCTCTGAAGCATATAGAGGGTTGAATTCCACCTCGTTACCACCTCTTGCTTCAGATGATGGCAGGGCAGGTTCAGGACTGTTTGCTGGTGCTCCAGTATTCAGCACGCGGTGGCTGAATGCCGAAAGTGGCCCGCAATTCTTTGGGCCACCGACAGCATCTCTTGCACGCCCCTGTCGTTTTTTAAATAATTCTGCACCACCAAATTCAATGTATGTGCAAAACATGGGACATGCTGGAATTTGCCCAGATGTAATGCACGCACAATATTGGTGGCGTTGTCCGATGTCACAAATCCCCAGGAGAGTCCAATTGGGGTAAGCCATTCTGCAAAGATGTTCCTCAGTTTCCGTAAGAGGTTGTCAGCTGTGTGCCTCTTATGGAAAGCGGTGAGACAAAGCGTAGCCTGCCTAGGAACGAGTTGGCGTTTGCGAGATGCTGCTACTGGTGCCGCCACTGCTGTTCTTGCTGCGGGAGGCAATACTTCTACCCAGTGGGCTGTCACAGTCATATAGTCCTGAGTCTGCCCTGCTCCACTTGTCCACATGTCCGTGGTTAAGTGGACATTGGGTACAACTGCATTTTTTAGGACACTGGTGACTCTTTTTCTGACGTCTGTGTACATATTCGGTATCGCCTGCCTAGAGAAATGGAACCTAGATGGTATTTGGTACCGGGGACACAGTACTTCAATCAAGTCTCTAGTTCCCTGTGAATTAACGGTGGATACCGGAAACACGTTTCTCACCATCCAGGCTGCCAAGGCCTGAGTTATCCGCTTTGCAGCAGGATGACTGCTGTGATATTTCATCTTCCTCGCAAAGGACTGTTGGACAGTCAATTGCTTACTGGAAGCAGTACAAGTGGTCTTCCGACTTCCCCTCTGGGATGACGATCGACTCCCAGCAGCAACAACAGCAGCGCCAGCAGCAGTAGGAGTTATACTCAAGGATGCATCGGAGGAATCCCAGGCAGGAGAGGACTCGTCAGACTTGACAGTGACATGGCCTGCAGGACTATTGGCTTTCCTGGGTAAGGAGGAAATTGACACTGAGGGAGTTGGTGGTGTGGTTTGCAGTAGCTTGGTTACAAGAGGAAGGGATTTCGTGGTCAGTGAACTGCTTCCGCTGTCATCCAAAGTTTTTGAACTTGTCACTGACTTCTGATGAATGCGGTCCAGGTGACGTATAAGGGAGGGTGTTCCTAGGTGGTTAACGTCCTTACCCCTACTTATTACAGCTTGACAAAGGCAACACACGGCTTGACACCAGTTGTCCGCATTTCTGTTGAAATAATTCCACACCGAAGAGCTGATTTTTTTTGTATTTTGACCAGGCATGTCAATGGCCATATTCGTCCCACGGACAACAGGTGTCTCCCCGGGTGCCTGACTTAAACAAACCACCTCACCATCAGAATCCTCCTTGTCAATTTCCTCCCCAGCGCCAGCAACACCCATATCCTCATCCTGGTGTACTTCAACAGTGACATCTTCAATTTGACTATCAATAACTGGACTGCGAGTGCTCCTTCCAGCACTTGCAGGGGGCGTGCAAATGGTGGAAGGCGCAACCTCTTCCCGTCCAGTGTTGGGAAGGTCAGTCATCGCAACCGACACAATTGGACTCTCCTTGGGGATTTGTGATTTAGAAGAACGCACAGTTCTTTGCTGTGCTTTTGCCTTCTTAACTCTTTTAAGTTTTCTAGCAGGAGGATGAGTGCTTCCATCCTCAGGTGAAGCTGAACCACTAGCCTTGAACATAGGCCAGGGCCTCAGCCGTTCCTTGCCACTCCGTGTCGTAAATGGCACATTGGCAAGTTTACGCTTCTCCTCAGACGATTTTGATTTAGATTTTTGGGTCATTTTACTGAGCTTTATTTTTTTGGATTTTACATGCTCTCTACTATGACATTGGGCATCGGCCTTGGCAGACGACGTTGATGGCATTTCATCGTCTCGGCCATGACTAATGGCAGCAGCTTCAGCACGAGGTGAAATCTTGATCTTTCCCTATTTTACCCTCCACATTTTTGTTCTCCATTTTTTAATGTGTGGAATTATATGCCAGTAATATATCAATAGCAATGGACTACTACTATATATACTGCGCAAAACTGAAATGCACCACAGGTATGGATGGATAGTATACTTGACGACACAGAGGTAGGTAGAGCAGTGGACTACTGTACCGTACTGCTATATAGTATATACTGGTGGTCAGCAAACTGTGCAAAACTGAAATGCACCACAGGTATGGATGGATAGTATACTTGACAACACAGAGGTAGGTAGAGCAGTGGACTACTGGACCGTACTGCGGAGTAGTACGGTATGCCGGCGCTCGGGCTCCCGGCGACCAGCATACCGGCACCGGCAGCCCGACCGCCGGCATACCGACAGCGTGGCGAGCGCAAAGGAGCCCCTTGTGGGCTCGCTGCGCTTGCCACGCTGCGGGCACGGTGGCGCGCTACGCGCGCCACACTATTTTATTCTCCCTCCAGGGGTGTCGTGGACCCCCACGAGGGAGAATAGTTGTCGGTATGCTGGGTGTCGGGATTCCGGCGCCGGTATACTGTGCGCCGATATTCCGACATTCGGCATACAGAAGACCACCCCTGTACTGCTATATATATAGTTATACTGGTGGTCAGCAAACTGTGCAAAACTGAAATGCACCACAGGTATGGTTGGATAGTATACTTGACGACACAGAGGTAGGTAGAGCAGTGTCCTTCTGTACCGTACTGCTATATAGTATATACTGGTGGTCAGCAAACTGTGCAAAACTGAAATGCACCACAGGTATGGATGGATAGTATACTTGACGACACAGAGGTAGGTAGAGCAGTGGACTACTGTACCGTACTGCTATATATATAGTTATACTGGTGGTCAGCAAACTGTGCAAAACTGAAATGCACCACAGGTATGGATGGATAGTATACTTGACGACACAGAGGTAGGTAGAACAGTGTCCTTCATTACCGTACTGCTATATAGTATATACTGGTGGTCAGCAAACTGTGCAAAATTGAAATGCACCACAGGTATGGATGGATAGTATACTTGACAACACAGAGGTAGGTAGAGCAGTGGACTACTGTACCGTACTGCTATATATATAGTTATACTGGTGGTCAGCAAACTGTGCAAAACTGAAATGCACCACAGGTATGGATGGATAGTATACTTGACGACACAGAGGTAGGTAGAGCAGTGTCCTTCTGTACCGTACTGCTATATAGTACATGCTGGTGGTCAGCAAACTGTGCAAAACTGAAATGCACCACAGGTATGGATGGATAGTATACTTGACGACACAGAGGTAGGTAGAGCAGTGGACTACTGTACCGTACTACTATATATATATAGTTATACTGGTGGTCAGCAAACTGTGCAAAACTGAAATGCACCACAGGTATGGATGGATAGTATACTTGACGACACAGAGGTAGGTAGAGCAATGTCCCTCTGTACCGTACTGCTATATAGTATATACTGGTGGTCAGCAAACTGTGCAAAACTGAAATGCACCACAGGTATGGATGGATAGTATATTTGACGACACAGAGGTAGGTAGAGCAGTGGACTACTGTACCGTACTGCTAATATATATAGTTATACTGGTGGTCAGCAAACTGTGCAAAACTGAAATGCACCACAGGTATGGATGGATAGTATACTTGACGACACATAGGTAGGTAGAGCAGTGGCCTTCTGTACCGTACTGCTATATAGTATATACTGGTGGTCAGCAAACTGTGCAAAACTGAAATGCACCACAGGTATGGATGGATAGTATACTTGACGACAAAGAGGTAGGTAGAGCAGTGGACTACTGTATCATACTGCTATATATATAGTTATACTGGTGGTCAGCAAAATTCTGCACTGTCCTCCTACTATATACTACAATGCAGCACAGATATGGAGCGTTTTTCAGGCAGAGAACGTATAATACTGGTGGTCACTGGTCACTGGTCAGCAAAACTCTGCACTGTCCTCCTACTATATAATACTGCTGGTCCCCAGTCCCCACAATAAAGCAATTAGCACACTGAGCACAGATATTTGCAGCACACTGAGTACAGATATGGAGCGTTTTTCAGGCAGAGAACGTATAATACTGGTGGTCACTGGTCAGCAAAACTCTGCACTGTCCTCCTACTACAGGTTGAGTATCCCTTATCCAAAATGCTTGGGACCGGAGGTATTTTGGATATCGGATTTTTCTGTATTTTGGAATAATTGCATACCATAATGAGATATCATGGTGATGGGACCTAAATCTAAGCACAGAATGCATTTATGTTACATATACACCTTATACACACAGCCTGAAGGTCATTTTAGCCATTATTTTTTATAACTTTGTGCATTAAACAAAGTGTGTCTACATTCACACAATTCATTTATGTTTCATATACACCTTATACACACAGCCTGAAGGTAATTTAATACAATATTTTTAATAACCTTGTGTATTAAACAAAGTTTGTGTACAATGAGCCATCAAAAAACAAAGGTTTCACTATCTCACTCTCACTCAAAAAAGTCTGTATTTCGGAATATTCCGTATTTCGGAATATTTGGGTATGGGATACTCAACCTGTATATAATACTGCTGGTCCCCAGTCCCCACAATAAAGCAATTAGCACACTGAGCACAGATATTTGCAGCACACTGAGCACAGATATGGAGCGTTTTTCAGGCAGAGAACGTAGATATTTGTACTTGCAGCACACTGAGCACAGATATTTGTAGCACACTGAGCACAGATATTTGCAGCACACTGAGCACAGATATGGAGCGTTTTTCAGGCAGAGAACGTAGATATTTGCACTTGCAGCACACTGAGCACAGATATTTGCAGCACACTGAGCACAGATATTTGCAGCACAATTTGCAGCCCACTGAACATAGAAACTGAGAGGACGCCAGCCACGTCCTCTCACGATCATCTCCAATGCACGAGTGAAAAATGGCGGCGACGCGCGGCTCCTTATATAGAATACGAATCTCGCGAGAATCCGACCGTGGGATGATGACGTTCGGGCGCGCTCGGGTTAACCGAGCAAGGCGGGAGGATCCGAGTTGCTCGGACCCGTGAAAAAAAAGGTGAAGTTCGGGCGGGTTCGGATCCCGAGGATCCGAACCCGCTCATCACTAATTCACACAAAGGGGCATATTTATCACAATCAGCATCTCAGCTGTGGACGGGATGTGATAAAATTGCCCAATAAGCAATGCAATAGTTGAATACATTGCAAGGATGTATCAAATATTGCATGCAGTGACAGGGCTTGCGAATTCTCTCCCCACACATATCAGGATATTTTTTTTGCACAAAATACCCTGAGACTGTGCCTGCGCATGTCCTGCGGTTACCCCCCTCCCTTCTCCCCTCCTGGTCCACTAAGCAACACACTAACCAGCACAGAGGACCGGTAATCAGTGAGCTCCGGTCATCTAATCCTCTGCCCCGGCTCTGTGACACCTGATCCATGCAGTAAACTGAGATGCCGACCATGACTTCACAGCATCTCAGTTTACTGCATTTGGCAGATATCTGGGGTCACAGAGCAGGAACACAGGATTAGTTGACTGTAACCCACTAATTAACCTTACAGATCAGATGACCGGGGTTACAGAGCATACCGATCAGAAGAAGGGTGGTCCCTAGGTGCAAGTATGGTATTTTTTTTAAATCTACGATCAAATTGTGGTCTATCAGACACACATGGATTATCACAGAACACTACTCCATGTTCTGCTTTCCCTGCCAGCAGACAGGAAAAGCTGAACTAGAGTAGGTGAAACAGAGTGAAGCCCTAATAATGCCATCTGAAGTTGGCGTTATTATCACAAGGCTCCCTCCGGTATTCCACAATTAGATTTGGTAGATTTGAGCAGATCGTATTTCCCATTCCAAGTATGGGAAATGTCATCTGCTTACAAAAACAAAATGCAGAATGTGAGGGCTTGTAGGAGAATTTCGTGAATCTCCTCCAATTGTCCTTTGATACTTTTCTGTGATACTAAAATAATGTGAAAATGGTGTAAAAAGAAACACCCATTTTCACATTATTTAGGAAAAATTATATTCATAAATATGCCCCAAAGGGTCAATTCAGGTCACCAAGGAAAAAAATGCAGCCCAGATGTAACACAGTATGGAGGGGCACCAAAGTCTCCTTTGTAAGAAACACAGAAGAATTGACTTACCAGATGGCGGTTCCAAAATGAACTAAGATCATGTTTTTTTTTTTTTTTATCTATTGCTTGTTGTCATTCCGGATAATAAGGATGCTGATGATGATTTAGATGTGAAGTGCAAAGTGTCATTTCTGTCATTGCTACTGGAATAATCCAAACTAGCCAGATCTGTTGCAACCATGAGTGGAAGTCATGATGCTGGCAGTGTAACTTGAAATGCACTGTTACACTGTTACACCTGCTTAAAGCAGCATTTTAACCTTGCTGATATTGTGGTGCTGGTAGTGGTGCAAGTAAAAAAAAAAGTCTTATAGGTACTGTGCGTGCGCGCAAAAAAATGGGTGTGGACAAATGCCACATGGGGCGTGGCCAATGAAAATGAGGGAGTGATACATATATGAAGGGGGGGGGGGGCAGATACACTTATGACACCAATAGTGCAAGATACACATATGCCCCACACAGTGCCAGATATGCTCCTACAGTGCCAGATACACAAATCCCTATAGATTGTAAGCTTGCGAGAAGGGCCTTCCTACCGCTATGTCTGTCTGTTTTTACCCAGTTTTGTTCTATTACTCTTGTTCTAATTGTAAAGCGCAACGGAATATGCTGTGCTATATAAGAAACTGTTAATAAATAATAAATAAATGCCCCACAGTGCCAGATGCACAAATGCCCTACGGTGTCAGATGCACAAATACACTCAGTAGTGCCATATGTGCCCCCACAGTGCCAGATACACATTGCCCCAGAGTGTCAAATACACAGTGCCCCAGAGTGTCAGATACACATATGCCCCCACAGTGCCAGATATGCCCCCACTGCGCCAGATACACATATGCCCCCACAGTGCCAAATACACATATGCCCTCACAGTGCCAGATATGCCCCTACAGTGCAAGATACACATGCCCCCAAAGTGCCAGATATGCTCCCACAGTGCCAGATATGCCTCCCACAGTACCAGCTATGCCCCCACAGTGCTGCATATGCCCCCCCTGTGCCATATACACATATGCCCCCACAGTGCCAGATATGCCGCCACAGTGCCAGATACACATATTCCCCCAGAGAGCCAGATATGCCCCTTCAGTGCCAGATATGCCCCCACAGTGCCAAATACACATGCCCCCACAGTGCCAGTTACACATATGCTCCACAGTGCCAGATATGCCCCCACAGTGCCAGATACACATGCCCCCACAGTGCCAGATATGCCCCCACAGTGCCAGATACACATGCCCCCAGAGTGCCAGATATGCCCAGCAGTGCAACTCACCATTGTTGCTGCTGCCTGGGGCTGCTGGGGAGAGGAGAGTGCAGCACGTGCTTCTCCTGCCTCTCTCCTGCCGTCAGTCCGGTCTCCTGTATATTAGAACTGGCGCCGGTCCGCGAGCCAATCAAGGCTTGCTTTCCGGCAGCGGCAGCTCTTGATTGGCTGCTGGTCCGCGAGCTCTGATTGGCTCATGAACTGGCTCAGTGCACGCCGCCGCCGCCTCAGCTGCCAGACTCGGGCAGGCAGGAAAGGGGCAGGAGAGGAAAGACGCATGCTGCGCTCTCCTCTCTCTAACACCCGGTGTCTGCAACGTGGCTTGCCCGGCAGTATGGCTTACCGGCTGGGATTTTCTTACCAGTACGCCGTACCACCCAGTACCGCCATACTTGCAGCACTGGGTGCTGGTATAGTGCTACATACAGTAACATTGTCAATAATGTTACTGTCAAAATATCGTATGGATCCCCCTAATTGCACATGCTACTTAAGCTGTAAAGGCCAATGCTTGAAGAATTTAGGTCTCCATACTAGTCTATGTGGACGACCGGTTAGATCCAAACTAAAAGCTATGCAGTTGATATCCGATACATCTCCAGCATTACCTTTGTAATGAATGGCTCCAACACTTAATTTCTAAAAAAGTGGGTGAAAATGTTAATTGTAGAGATTAGGGGATAATGGATAGGCCCCTAAATCACTACAATGCTCACATTTTCGGCTGATATTCCCTGAATCATGGCTATATACAAACACAGTTTTCCTTTAGGCTATACTGCCTCTTTACGGAAATGTACATGTTTACTCATATATTATGGTACATTTATTTGTATGCTACATAAAGTAACATGAACTTTGTTTGCATACATTTAAAGGTTTGTTTACCTGGACGTATTCCCTTTATCCACAGTACGTTTGCTCTGAACTGAGTTCACTGCTGACTGCATCTAAACCGTCACTGTACATAGGGCTCATTAATCTCTATGAGTAGTACACAACAGTGATTGGAATTGCACTTTCAAACTAATGCTGTTGTCATATGAAGTGGTTTGGGACACATTGCTGTTCCAGCCAGAAATATGGAGCAACCCGAAGCTCATCCAGTAGAGATGGAAATGCAATGCAGGCATTAGGAATCTCACCATTGACAAGTGACCACATCACAGTTCATGGCACGTCTTGGAATCCAAGTCTCACAGATTGTGCTTGGTGTCACCATGGGACACATAAAAAAATGCATGTGAAACCTAGCAACAAATTATATTTTTTTTGTACATATTAAATTATGTGTTTAAACAGTAGGGGCCAAATGTAATAGAGTGAGAGATTCAGAAAGTTAGAGATTTGGTAAGGTTTTACAGGTTTTATTTTTGAAGCGGAAATCATTTACACTGCAAAACCAGGTTGATCTTGCTGTGCAAATGATTGACACTTTTAAAAAAAACTGCAAAACCTTACCAAATCTCTCACTTTTTGAAACTCTCACTCTATTACATTTGGCCCTAGATGTTCTCTGGAAAATAAAATCTTAATGAGGTTCTGCGATTATATTCTCCTTGCCTCACATAGACATAACTGCCTGCTGACAGGATGACAAGACACAGCGCAGCTCACTGCAGAAACATGTTCATCCATCGATTCTGCCTTTCCCCCTTACCATGCAAGGCACAATAGGCTTAGAAGAGTGCATCTATTTACTCTTTAGAAGAAGGTCCATAATACAGAAAACCTATAGCCTTGACTGTTCTTACCCATTCTCTGGGAAGTATTACAATGAATTAGTATGGCAATCTTTTTGACGGTCACCATAAAACGAAGATTTTTTTTTGTTTTGAATAGTCTGGACATCAGAATTTGGGATAGTTCTGAGGCCTTGATATAAATTATGAATGACATGTTAGGAAGATCACAAGGACTTTTGCTATCGGTGCTAACAGTAACATATTGCAAATCCCTTGAGGTCTCTTGACACTGGGCTGCAAGCTGTTTTGATCACAATATGAACAAAATCCCCATGTTTTTATTTGCTAGATAAACACAGATTTGCAGTATTTTATTGTTAGCGCCAATAATATTTTTGTTTTGTATACATATATGACAGTTGGTACAATGTACAAGATTTATTTTCTGTTCTGTCAGGAAGATCAGTCTAGTGCAGTGGTTCCGAATTTTTTTTTAAATCACTGCCCCCTTGAGTATTAGAATTTTTCCACGGCACCCCTAGGCCAAAAGTGTCTTATTGAGAAATTTAGAAAGAAATATTAAAAATAAATAAATTGTATTTATGTCATCCTTAGGTTCAATTGTGTGGTGAGGGACAAGATTTGCTTCTGTTTGTCCACTTATTGTATGATTGGCAGCCACCAGCACTGGTTTTGCCTATTACATTGACCATAAATAATTTGATTGGTCCTCCACCACCTAGCCAGGGCAACCCTGCAAGGGTCCCAAGGCACCACAGGGTGCCACGGCACACAGTTTGAGAACCACTGGTCTAGTGTAAAACAGATATTGACTTTTGACAGATACCTGAGTATTCCACAATCAGCTTGTGACCTTGCATGGTTTTTCTAACACTTATATTTACTAAACAGCGAACTTTCACCAATGAATTTAAAATGCGATAGTCTTAAATACTAAATCAGGCTTGTTTTGCCATTTTAAATCCAGAGATCAAAGGCTTTGTAAACATGTTGTTTGGGGTTGGAATTGAAATGCCGGCGGTTGGGATGCCGGCCCCCTAACCCTCCCTTAACCTAACCCTCTCACCACCCCGCAACCTAAACCTAACCCTCCCCAGTGGTGCCTAAACCGCCCCTTCCCACTGCCTAAACCTAACCCTTCCTCCCCCACCCCTGCTGCCTAATCCTAACCCACCCTAGGTTTGCCTAAACCTAACTCCCCCTTCCCATAGCCTAAACCTAAACTCCTCCTCCCCAGGCCGCAACCTAACCCTAAACCTACCCCTGCAGCCTAAACCAACCCCCCTTCCCTCACCTGCGGCTTAGATCTTCGTTTGCCCGGCAGATGCTTACAGAACAAATAGGGTGCCAAGCACTTTTGTGTGAATTCAGAATTCAGCCGGGGGGGATGAGTGGTGCAAGGGCAATGGAAATTTGCACCCTTCGCCCGGCTGAATCAGTGTGGCAACAGCTGCACTTTATGGCAGCCCCATCTCGCACAAACTGCTCGCAACCCCATAGGCCAGATATCGGCCGGATCGGGCAGTGTATATGCTCAATCTGCATACCCCCACAGTTGCATGCAATATTGTCTGGTTGGCCATGCTGCACGCCCAACCGGATAATATTGCATGTGGTGCCGTGCAGTGTAAAGAAGGACCGAGTGAGATGTTGCTCCATCCTTCATTACTTTGTACGCACAGTACAATATGTTGGCCAGCATATCGTCCAGGTACACATTGCTTCAGTGTGTACCCAGCTTAACCCTAATCACAGCCTACTCCTAATCACAGCTTAACCCTAACCTTGAATTTACGGAAACATTAACCTTAAAATTAACCTTAAAATTGGCTAACCCGGGTGTTGACATTCTGTCTGTTGTTGACAATATCAACATTATGTCATGTCAACATTATGGGAGTCCAGAGGGGGACAAAGCCAGTGTGAAATCACAGAGCCACAATAGATCCTGCATTACTAAGAAGATTTTATTAGGGGGACATTTACTAAGCAGTGATAAGAGCGGAGAAGTGAGACAGTGGAGAAGTGGCCCCATCAACCAATCAGCAGCTCTGTATCATTTTATAGTATGCAAATGATAGATGTTACGACAGTGCTGATTGGTTGCCATGTTGCCAGATAGGAAGACATAAAAACATTTCTGGAGATTTTCCTCTCATTGGAAGCAAGATTTTTTTTCTGGAGTTTATGCATACCCTACCGGAACCTGCGGGAAGCTCACAATTTTTAAGGTAGTCCCCTTCAACCCTGGGAGAATGGGCAATCCTTTCACATCTGGACACTTCCTAGTGGAGTGGCCAGGTTTGGGATAACAATACCTGGAATTGCAGTCCTGGTGTAGTTCACACCCACCTATACCCCTTTCAGACTGCCAACTATGTACACGGGCTATTGGCACATGAACGTGCATAACCCGTGTTCATGTGAGGTCTGAAAGGTGCCGGGGTAAAAATACCAGGTCGGTATTCCAACTCGGGTAGCGAGCAGGGCTGAACATGTATTCAACCAGGCTCGCTGTGTGGTGTAAACAGGAGAATGGTCGATGTGTGTGGATGGCCGGCGCTTGGAGTTCATGTGTTGCTTAGAGCAGCGGCGGGGCGCCTGAGGCAGGTCGCACCCTGGGAGCTCCCATGGTCTGATAGAGGTATCAGTGAAGCTTCTCACGGAGATGAGACATTTAAAGATGGCAACTATGAGTTTTTCTTAATAGTAGCATGATGTTCCTCAGGGATCTTTACTTTGATGTTAAGGGACTTAGGGGTACATTTACTAAGCGGTGATAAGAGCGGAGAAGTGAGCCAGTGGAGAAGTTGCCCATGGCAACCAATCAGCACTGAAGTAACATCTATAATTTGCATACTATAAAATGATACAGAGCAGCTGATTGGTTGATGGGGAAATATCTCCACTGGCTCACTTCTCCGCTCTTATCACTGCTTAGTAAATGTACCCCAAAGGGCCTGATTCTGAGTTGTGAGTAAAGCAAAAAAGCAACTACAGTAACTGTGCACCTTGGTAAAACCATGCTGCACTGTAGGTGGGTCCAGGGGCGTATCTAGAGGGGAGGGGACCCATGTGCAGTCTCCGGGTGCGGCCCCCCAATCTCCCATCCTGTAGCCGGCAGCAGCAATGCTAGCGCTCTGACTGAGCGCTAGAGACACTGGCACTGTGCCAGAGTCTCTAGTGCTCAGACAGAGCACTAACAGCGCTGCTGCGGCTGCCGGCTTTGGGACTCGGGAGAGGAGGGGACCCGGACACCAGAAAGGTAAGTATATTTTACAGGGGGCATTTGTATATCTGGCACCGTGGGGCATTTGTGCATCTGGCACCATGGGGCATTTGTGCATCTGGCACCATGGGGTATTTGTGCATCTGGCACCGTGGGGGATTTATTTATTTATTAACAGTTTCTTATATAGTGCAGCAAATTCCGTTGCACTTTACAATTGGACACAATGATACAACAAAACTGGGTAATAAACAAACAGTCAGAGGTAGGAAGACCCTGCTCGCAAGCTTACAATCTTTAGATTGTATATACTTCTATAAGTATACAGAAGAAATGGGTGCAGTGTGTGCGGTGTGGGCCCCCTCTGGACCCAGGGTCCTGTGTGCACCGCACACATTGCACCCATTATAGATACGACACTGGGTGGGTCATATGTAGCATGTGCAGAGAGATTTCATTTTGTCCAAACTCATGGAAATTGCAGTGCAAAAAATAAAGCAGTCCAGCATTTGTGGGCTACTGTACATGCAAAAGCAGCCAGTATTTACCCTCCATGCAGAAACAATAAGTGTATACGCACCCCTTGCATTGCACCATTGTTTGTCCAGATACACAGTTACAGTACTGTACTTTTTTTTTTATTTTGGGAGGCCAGATAGGGACAAAACCAGTGCGGAACCGAATGCCCCATAGGGTGCAGCAATGGTTGTGAGTGACCACATTATACCTGTAAAGTGTTGTGTTATAGGATGGGTGCTGTATAAATAAACAATAAGAATTGTGTTGTGTGATTAATATTTGCTGTGCAACACTGTATTTGTTGTGGATTGAGTTCTTACATTATTAGTTGAAAATTATGCATCAATGTATTTGAGTCTCTGTTGTCATGTTCTTTATTATCTTTGTTTCTCTGGCTAGCTTATAGTACATGCATCCCACTGAGATAATTAATATTTTACAACATATTTGAAATTAATGTCATAAGGAATAGACACTGCTGGATCTACAAACTGGCCATATGCATCAAAAGAATTCACACACAAAGACTCCGCTGAAACCGATCACATTATTCTGGGGAGATTTTCCTAGACTCTGCACACTTCTCCCACTGCTGCTGTGAAAATGTTTTGCTTATTATGGCAAGTTATTGGAGCATTTCCTTATAAAAACTGAATCTTCATTTCTGTAACATAGCTAGATTCTTGTTCATCTTTCCCTATACCTTTGTCTGAAGCCATAGGAGCCTGTACTACGTGAGACAGTATTATATATGTATAATGCATGAATGAATGGATTGTGAATTTGTGAAACACCTTTTATCATTTTATAGGCTGCAGGAGATAGCGCTGCATATGGGGATATTTAACTGTTCACCAAAAGCTTTCTCATGCAACATATACATCCTGCAGAATATGGATGTACTGTACTCTTTTGAAAACGTGATATTGGCAGAATTACAGTAAGCATTATTTCAATATAAAATTATTCAATATTATTCTAATTAAATAAATTATGAAACACAATCATATGTAATTATATGCAACATAGCTTTTTAAGTGATGTTAAATGAAGAACTCTTAATTTTTAAATAAACAAATAAAGCAATCCATCTCTTTGAAATGTACAGTACTGGTGCTATATGTATTATTCAGCCTCAATAATGCCATTTTGAAATTCTTCCTCTCTATTCATTTGATCGTACAGCCTCAAACACTCTTTAGTAAATACAGACCCAGACTAAAGTAAAATCTTATATAATTTCTATTGGCTGATCGGTTCTGGGGAAAGCTGACATTGTGTATAGCTGTAATAAAGCATTCACTTACTTTTATTTCATTTACTAGATACAACTCAGAAATATTTTAGGTCGAGATGGGCAAAGAAGAGCATTATAATAAAGAGAGCGTGAATGATGGTGGACAGTTCATTCTGCTGACTGGCACGGTCAGTGTAAAGCTGGTGTACATGACACAACCAGCAAACGATGCAATGTCATCAACCATTGCCCTTGAACTCCTGGATAAACGATAAAGGGGGGCATTCTGACCTGATCGCTCGCTGCAGTTTATCGCAGCGCAGCGATCAGGTCAGAATTGCGCATGCGCCGACACCGCATTGTGCAGGCGCATGGATGACAGCCGATGGCTGTCGTTGCCTAGCGATCGCCTCTGCCTGATTGACAGGCAGAGGCGGTCGCAGGGTGAGAGGGGGCGGCACAGCGGCATTTGGCCGCCGTTTTGTTGGCGCGGTCCGGCCAACGCAGGCATGGCTGGGCCGTGCAGGGGGCGGGCCAAAGCAGCCGCTGCGACAAGTAACTCTTCAAGTACAAAAGTACTTTTGTACTTGTACGGGGGGGCGGCCTGACATGCAGGGTGGACCAGGCCTGTGCTGGGCTTCCCCCGCATGTCATTGTAAGTGATCATAGCTGTGCTAAATTTAGCACAGCTACGATCAAGTCGGAATAACCCCCATAGTGTATACACACTGTGCAATCTTGCAAAAGATATCGTCAGTGGCCACAACCAGGAATATGCTGATGTTGACGATATTGATATTGATATTGCGTGTGGGTACAACCAGAAGAAGTCGCTGATGACCATGGGAGCGCGCAAATAGTGCATGCACACTGGACAACTTGAACAATTTGTCGTTCCATCGGAATTGGCCAAATCGTTTAAAAATATCGTCTAATGTGTACCTATCTTAAGACTGGAAAGACTTAAGGACCACATTCCACAGGTGGAATATGAAAACAAGTTTGCAGGCCAAATACAACATAAGGAGAATATTACTCAGAACAATTTTGCTTATCTCTAGTTTTAGTGCTGAGCTACCCTACTGAATGTGCCCTGTGATGGATCACTTATTTCCACGCTCACCATCTACCCCATCTGTGTCATCCCTGCCTGTCGGCACCTTCCCTTTAATATGTAAGCTCTCACGAGCAGGGCCCTCTTCCTTCATGTGCCATTTCTTCTCTTATTTAAACCATCTTTACTCCATACTACCTTCGACGGCACCTACAGTAATCCCTCGGTTTTCTGCAAACTGAATACTTATTTTAGTGAATCCTGCTGATGCATCTGTTTATATACCGTGTATTTGTCCTATATTGTATGAAACTGTAAGTCACCTTTTTTTTGTCTTACTTGTTTACTTATTCTGGAATTGGGCATTGCAGATCCCTTGTGGAGGCCATATAAATAAAGGATGATAATAATAATTTGTGAATGAACTTTTGCTCTTTTTGCCCCCACCAGTAGCTACGCATGTGCAGTACGGGTCTGCAGTGTCGGACGCAGATCAACAACAGTCTGTCAGTCTGCTGCCATTTGGGGGGTGGCGACGGCAAAATCTGTGACCATACTACTCATGTGCTGGGGACTGCCCAGCATATGTGGCTCAGCCCCGCGATGTGATCGCAATTCAATTGATATGTTATGATAATTTCGATATTTTTAAATGATCACAGTTTTATATTTCTGTGTAGAATAAAATCACTTTTAGTGCGCTAGATGCGTTATATGTTCTTCCCTCTTATGCTTTATACGTATGTGTGCTATGGCACTGAGAAAGAAGCCAATACAAACCAGAGAAATACACGTCTTGCCAACAGGAGGATCCACGGGTGGATAAAAAAACATACTGGAGATAAAGGACGGACATGTTCTTTATATAATTGCATTGAATTAAGGAGGTTATTCAGGTTTGTTAGCAAACCAAAAAAGTTAGCAATTGGGCAAAACCATCTTGCACTGCAGGGGGGGCAGATGTAACATGTGCAGAGAAATTTAGATTTGGGCGGGTTATATTGTTTCTGTGCAGGGGAAATACTGGCTGCTTATTTTTACACTGCAATGTAGATTTCAGTTTGAACACACCTCACCCAAATCTAACTCTCTCTGCACGTTACATCTGCCGGGTGTAGTATGGTATGCCGGCGGACGGGCTCCCGGCGACCAGCATACCGACGCCGGGAGCCCGACAGCCGGCATACCGACAGCGTGGCGAGCGCAAATGAGCCCCTTGCGGGCTCGCTGTGCTCGCCACGCTGCGCTCACCACGCTGCGGGCACGCTATTTATTCTCCCTCCAGGGGGGTCGTGGACCCCCACGAGGGAGGATACCTGTCGGTATGCCGGCTGTCGGGATTCCGGCGCCGGTATACTGTGCGCCGGGATCCCGACAGTCTGCAACCTGAAGACCACCCCTGCCCCATCTGCAATGCACATGGGGAGTCATTCCGACCCATTCGCACGCAGCGGTTCATCGCTGTGGTGCGAACGTGTTGGAAATGTGCATGCATGGCGGATGCATTGCGTACGCGCATCGTTGCCTGCAGCAGCGGCACCGCCACCAGTGGAAAAAGTGATCAGAGCGGCGATCACCAGAAGACTGACAGGCGTGAGGCGTTCCGGGGCATCAACTCACCGTTTTCCAGGCGTGATGAGGCGAACGCAGGCGTGTCCAGGCGTTTGGAGGGTGGATGTCTGATGTCATTCCCGGGTCCTTCGTCGCTGGATCCGTCGCACAGGGTAAGTAACTCTTACCCTGGTCTTGTTTTGCAGGAAACTTTTTTAGCATAGCAGGGCTGCACAAGTGATCGCAGCCCTGCATGCTATAATACACTCCCCCATAGGTGGCGTCTAGTTGATCACATGAGCAGCAAAAAGTTGCTACGTGCGAACTGCGATCAACTCGGAATGACCCCCATGGTTTTGCCCAATTGCTAACTTTTTTTGGCTTGCTAACAAACCTGAATAAGGTCCTAAGTGCAATTCTAGAAGGAAGAGAGGAGTTTGAAAGTAAAGAAAGAAAACAAGAAAAGAATGAAAAGAAAACTGAGAGACTTCCTTGAGAAAATTAACTAATCCAGCATCATGCTCTTATTTGTTAATATTTTAAATTATAGTTGTTACACCACATCACTTATTAGCCACAGCTGTAAACACCATTGAGCAGTCAAATATGTAATATAGAGGGTCTTTAAAAAATACTTTAGAATGGAGTTCTACTTAAATAGGTTTATAAATATTATTATTATGTAGATATTGCAAATATTAAAAAATATATTTGATATATTTATTTTTCTGGTTGGCACAGTTTTAATGGTTGTACTACACTGCTATTTTCCTGTTCAGTGATGTGTAACATCCTAAGTGACAAATCTAGAAATCTAAAATAAAAACAAAACAAAAAAGTCCTGCTTTTAGCAGCGTGAGTCATGGGATGCCCTTGAATTTAATAGTTATGGACTTGAAGTCGGAACCTTAGCAATTTTTCTCTGAAACAAAAATGGTTTAGGGCAGTAAGATAAAAATATAAAAGTAATGGTATATTGAGGTGATCTGTTTCAAGAAATTCAAAGAAGCTACCTGTCAGGAACATTGCACATTTTTCAAATAGGATTTCAAATATCTCCAAAGTACAATCAAATGACGGAAGATATAAAAATAAAACTTAAACAGGAGTGTTAAAAGTGCCACATGTCAGGACGCCGTATACAGTATGTTATGTCCAAGTTTGCACATGCAGGTATTATTCTATTTTTTCTCCATACCTATTATGTGTCAGGGGAAGACCTGACATAGACTCCAAGGGGAAATTGTTATTAAAGCTTGGGCTTACAAAAGAAGAAGTGTTACCCATAGCAACCAATTAGATTCTCTCTGTCTATCATTTATCCAGGGCCATAACTATGGGTGTCCAAGTGGAACCACCACCCTGGGTGCAGTGCTCCTGCAGGGGCAAATGCGGGATTTCTTGAGGGGGGCTTCTAAATGTTTGATTTTAGAGCAATTGTCGTGTCACACGCCAGAGGCGGCGTTCGCCGTGCTTACCCCTGCGTGCCTGCTGGTCTGTGTTGCGGCCTTCGGTGGTCAACGGGCGTCTGGCTGGCGCAGCTCCCGGCGGCTCCCCGGGGCAGGGGCGCCGCCATGACACCCGGCATCACGTGGGCGGGGAGCAGGTGACGTAATCAAATTGTTCCGCCAATCCAGCGGAGGCGGGAGATTCAAAGTCAGGCGCTGGGCAGAGCCTCGGCGTCTGAGTATCGTCTTTTCCCCTGAAGTGGATGCCAGTGCTCTTGTTCCCGGCGAGTCTCTCTGCAGTTGTACTCCAGTGTCTCCGGCATTTCCAGGTGCCAGTTGCTGCACAGTTTCCAGCGTTCCCAGCGGCTGGTGTGTTCCTCTGCGGTCCAGTCACCAGTGCTTCTTGAAGTCAGCGTGGGCTGCGGGCTAAACACCGCTCTCAAGTTCTACAAGTCATTAGTGTCTTTAAACACCGCTCTCAAGTTATACAAATCATCAGTGTCTTTAACCACCGCTCTCAAGTTCTATAAATCATCAGTGTCTTTAACCACCGCTCTCAAGTTCTACAAATCATCAGTGTCTTTAACCACCGCTCTCAAGTTCTACAAATAATCAGTGTCTTTAAAACACCGCTCTCAAGTTCTACAAATCATCAGAGTCTTCAAACACTGCTCTTAAGTTCTACAAGTCATCAGTGTCTTTAAACACCGCTCTCAAGTCCTACAAATCATCAGTGTCTTTAAACACCGCTCTCAAGTTCTACAAGTCATCAGTGTCTTTAAACACCGCTCTCAAATTCTACAAATCATCAGTGTCTTTAAACACCGTTCACAAGTTCTTCAAATCATCAGGGTCTTTAAAAACATCGCTCACAAGTTCTTCAGTCACCAGTATCTTTTAACATCGCTCACAAGCTCTTCAATCATCAGCATCTTTAAAACATCGTTCTCAATTTCTTTCACCATCACTCACAAGTACTTCATTTATTAGCATCTTTAACATTGCTTACAAGTTCTTCTATAGGCCTGGACATTCCCCCATATGTTCCCTCTCTGCTATGTGACATTGTGTTGCTCCCTTCCTGCAATAAAGTTCTTCAATATTTTCACCAAGCCTTACTGTCAGAGTCCTGTATGAGGAAGACCTATATCAGGCCATCCCTGTTCCGACCCAACTGTGGTTCCTCTTCCCTACCATCGGAAGAACCCGCGAGTTCACAACACCCCCAACCTAGGTCAGTGACAGAATAGTCAGGCGCCATGGACCCGGGGGATCGGAACCCAGAGGCAAGTACCATCCAGGACCTGGTTTCCCGAGTTCAAAGTCAGGAAGCAGCACAGAGCCAGGTGATGCATTATCTCCAGGAATTATCTGGCCGGCTGGATCAAATTCAGGCTTCTCTGGCTTTAGTAGTTCCGGCCCCAGTTCCAGTACCCACTCCAGTGGTGTCTCTAGTAATGTTCCATCCTTGTCTGGAACCAGGTCACGCCTTCAGCTCCCTACTCCTTCTCGCTATAACGGGAATCCAAAGAATTGACGTGGTTTTCTCAATCAGTGCGAGGTACATTTTGAACTCCTTTCACATAACTTCCCTACTGATCGGTCCAAGGTGGCATACATTATTTCTTTGCTTGAGGGTTCAGCGTTTGATTGGGTGTCTCCGTTATGGGAGTGATCTGATCCGTTGGTTTCTAGTTACACCAACTTCATTACGTCATTCCGGAGGATCTTTGATTAACCCGGCAGGACGACCGCTGCCTCTGCAGACTTGCTCCATGTCCGACAAGGCTCTCGTTCAGTGGGACAGTATGTGATTCATTTTCAGACATAGCCTCAGAACTGCGCTGGAATAATGATGTCCTCCGGTCTTCCTTTTGGAACGGGCTCTCCGATCGTCTAAAGGACGAGTTGATCACTAGAGATTTGCCAGATTCCTTAGAACAGTTGATCTCTCTCTGTGTAAAGGTGGATCTTCGCATGCAGGAATGAGGTGGCGAACGTAGTCGGTCAGATCGATCAAGGGTCCGATCTCTTCCGTCTAAGCAAACGGTTATTCCGAGTCCTGACGAACCCATGCAGATTAATCAATCTCGGCTGTCCCCAGAAGAACGTCAGCGTCGTCGTGAGGGTAGACTCTACCTCTACTGTGGAGCCGCGGATCATTTTCTCAAGTTTTGCAAGTCTCGCCCGGGAAACGGGCAGTCCTAGCTTGTTCCGGAAGAGTCGAGCTAGGGGTTTCTTCTAAACCTTCTCTGACAGTTGACTGTTTACTCTCCGTGTCTCTGTTTTCTGAGTCAATAGCCAAACCCGTTAAGGCTCTACTGGACTCAGGGGCTGCGGGGAATTTTATTTCCCTTTCCTGTGCCCAGAATCTGGGTTTTCAGTTACAGTCGGTCGAACGACCTATTACGTTGACTGCTATCAATGGTACCCAAATTTCTAACGGTCTGATTTCAAGTTGTACATTGCCAATAAAGCTGCAAGTGGGAGCTCTGCATCAAGAACACCTGGAGTTCCTAGTGATTCGGGAGATGCCCCACGATCTGGTTCTTGGCCTTCCTTGGCTTAAACTTCACAACCCTCACGTCGACTGGAGTTCGACACAAATAATATCTTGTAGTCCATTTTGTCATTCAAATTGTCTCACTCCTGTCTACCCGCTCCGTGTATCTTCCAAGTCAGATGAAGGGCTCATTCCGGAGGCCTATCGGGAGTTTTCAGACGTGTTCTCGGAACAGGCAGCGGATCAGTTACCACCACATAGACCCTGGGACTGCCCCATTGAGCTCATTCCAGGGAAAATGCCACCTCGGGGTCGCACTTATCCCTTATCATTACCCGAGACCCAAGCTATGTCGGACTATATCAAGTCTAATCTGCAGAAAGGATTCATCCGCCCCTCTACCTCCCCGGCGGGGGCGGGTTTCTTTTTTGTGAAGAAGAAGGACGGAGGGCTGAGACCATGTATTGACTATCGTGGTCTAAATGATGTCACCATTAAGAATAAGTATCCTCTGCTGCTCATCACGGAGCTTTTTGATAGAGTTCGCGGAGCCCGAGTCTTCACCAAGCTCGATTTAAGGGGAGCTTATAATTTGATACGTATCCGACAGGGAGACGAATGGAAGACGGCCTTCAATACCAGGGACGGGCCTGGTAATGCCGTTTGGCCTCAGCAACGCCCCTGCCGTCTTCCAGGGATTCATTAATGAAATCTTTCGGGATATGCTATACCTAAGTCTAATGGTATATTTGGATGACATTCTGATATTTTCTAAGAATCTCACAGAGCACAGAATACAGGTCAAAGAGGTACTTCTTCGATTGCGAGAGAATAATCTTTATGGCAAGATTTCCAAATGTACCTTTGAGGTCCCTTCTATTCCATTTCTTGGTTACATCATTTCGGGCACGAAGCTTCATATGGATCCGGAGAAACTCACTGCCATTCGGGACTGGACTCAGCCTCTTTCCTTGAAAGCGGTACAACGATTTCTAGGTTTTGCAAATTACTACCGGAAATTCATAAAGGGATTCTCTACCATTGTGGCACCTATCACTGCCCTAACCAAGAAGGGTTCTGACCCAAGTCATTGGTCCTCTGAAGCTGTAGCAGCGTTCGCTCAGTTGAAGGCAGCCTTTATGTCCGCTCCGGTACTTCAACAACCAAATTTTTCAAAACCATTCTTTTTGGAGGTTGATGCTTCCACGGTAGGCATAGGTGCCGTGCTTTCGCAGTACGCTCCAGACGGGAAGTTACATCCATGTGGTTTCCATTCTCGCAAGTTCTCTCCTGCTGAACGGAATTACACCATTGGAGACAAAGAGCTTTTGGCAATAAAATCTGCCTTGGAGGAATGGAGATATCTTTTGAAAGGTGCTAAACACCTAATTACAATTTTCACTGATCACAAGAATTTGCTGTACCTCAAGATGGCCCAGTGCTTGAATCCCCGTCAAGCTAGATGGGTGCTCTTCTTTACTCAATTCTCGTTTGTTATTAAGTACCGGGCTGGGACTTTTAACACCAAGGCTGATGCTTTATCCCGTTCCTTAACGGCTTCGGATGAGGAGAATTCCGTTGAGAAGGCTTTGATTCTCAGTCCAGTTTCTATGTCAGCGGCTCCCACCGCTCTGGGTCCTCCTCCTGGGAGAATGTCTGTGCCAGCTAAATTCCGACCAAGGTTGTTGCAGTGGGCTCATATTTCCAAGTTTTCCGGTCATCCTGGAGTTCAAAAGATGTGGGAGTTTCTACGAAGATCTTACTGGTGGGACACTATGAAGAAGGATATTCAAGGTTATGTCAACTCATGTC
This sequence comes from Pseudophryne corroboree, assembly GCF_028390025.1. Lineage (NCBI taxonomy): Eukaryota > Metazoa > Chordata > Amphibia > Anura > Myobatrachidae > Pseudophryne > Pseudophryne corroboree. Next base: position 1,070,932,390 of record NC_086444.1, read on the forward strand.
CTCAGTGTGCTCAGCACAAAATTCTTCATCTGCCTCCTGCGGGGTTGTTGCATCCACTGTCCATTCCTAAGAGGCCTTGGACCCATATCTCTATGGACTTTGTCACCGAATTGCCCCTCTCCAAGGGTCACAATACCGTCTGGGTAATTATTGACCGTTTCTCTAAGATGGCACATTTTGTACCTTTGACCGGGTTACCATCTGCTCCCAAGTTGGCTTTGTTATTTATCCGGGAGCATTTCCGCCTGCACGGGTTACCTCAGGAAATCGTCTCTGATCGGGGGGGTACAGTTCACTGCAAGATTCTGGAGAGCTCTCTGTACGGCCTTACAAATAAAACTCAAGTTTTCATCCGCTTACCATCCACAAACCAATGGGCAAACTGAACGCGTCAATCAAGATTTAGAGACTTTTCTCCGTGTTTATCTCTCTCCCTCGCAAGATGATTGGGTGGAACTGTTGCCATGGGCCGAGTTTGCCCATTATCATCTGTACCACTCTTCGACTGGTGAGTCCCCATTTTTCATTAATTATGTATTTCATCCCCAAGTTCCAGAATTACCCATTGGTCCTCCGGAGAATGTTCCTGCTGCAGCCTCTACTCTCCGGCACTTCAGTCAAATTTGGAGTCGAGTTCATGCTAACCTCAAGAGAGTCTCCGACCGCTATAAGTTCTTTGCGGATAGGAAGTGACGAGCAGCTCCCCAATACAAGGTTGGTGACAGGGTATGGCTCTCTACCCGCAATCTTCGGTTAAGGGTGCCCACTATGAAGTTCGCTCCGAGGTTTATTGGTCCTTACCCCGTGTTACAAGTCCTGAACCCGGTTGTCTGCAAATTGGGATTGCCTTCCCACCTCCGGATACCAAATTCCTTCCATGTCTCTCTCCTTTGCCCCCTTATTTTAAACCGGTTCCATTCAAAGTCCCCGAGGCCAACCTCTGCAGAGACTGAAGCTGGAATGGACTTTGAAATCAAAGCTATTCTTGACTCTCGTTATCTTCACAAGAATCTACAGTATTTGGTGGAGTGGAAAGGTTTTGGCCCCGAGGAGAGGAGCTGGGTCAAGGCTACTGAAGTTGTGGATCCCCGACTGGTGCGGATCTTCCATTCCAGACATCCAACAAAACCAGGAAAGTGTCCGGTGGCCACTCCTGGAGGAGGGGGTACTGTCACATGCCAGAGGCGGCGTTCGCCGCGCTTACCCCTGCGTGCCTGCTGGTCTGTGTTGCGGCCTCCGCCTTCGGTGGTCCATGGGCTCCGGCGTCTGGCTGGTGCGGCTCCCGGCGGTTCCCCAGGGCAGGGGCGCCGCCATGACACCCGGCATCACGTGGGCGGGGAGCAGGTGACGTCATCAGACTGTTCCGCCAATCCAGCGGAGGCGGGAGATTCAAAGTCAGACGCCGGGCTGAGCCTCGGCGCCTGAGTATCGTCTTTTCCCCTGAAGTGGATGCCAGTGCTCTTGTTCCCGGCGAGTCTCTGTGCAGTTGTACTCCAGTGTCTCCGGCATTTCCAGGTGCCAGTTGCTGCACAGTTTCCAGCGTTCCCAGCGGCTGGTGTTTTCCTCTGCGGTCCAGTCACCAGTGCTTCTTGGAGTCAGCGTGGGCTGCGGGCTAAACACCGCTCTCAAGTTCTACAAGTCATCAGTGTCTTTAAACACCGCTCTCAAGTTATACAAATCATCAGTGTCTTTAACCACCGCTCTCAAGTTCTATAAATCATCAGTGTCTTTAACCACCGCTCTCAAGTTCTATAAATCATCAGAGTCTTCAAACACCGCTCTCAAGTTCTACAAGTCATCAGTGTCTTTAAACACCACTCTCAAGTCCTACAAATCATCAGTGTCTTTAAACATCGCTCTCAAATTCTACAAATCATCAGTGTCTTTAAACACCGTTCACAAGTTCTTCAAATCATCAGGGTCTTTAAAAACATCGCTCACAAGTTCTTCAGTCACCAGTATCTTTTAACATCGCTCACAAGCTCTTCAATCATCAGCATCTTTAAAACATCGTTCTCAATGTCTTTCACCATCACTCACAAGTACTTCATTTATTAGCATTTTTAACATTGCTTACAAGTTCTTCTATAGGCCTGGACATTCCCCCATAAGTTCCCTCTCTGCTATGTGACATTGTGTTGCTCCCTTCCTGCAATAAAGTTCTTCAATATTTTCACCAAGCCTTACTGTCAGAGTCCTGTATGAGGAAGACCTATATCAGGCCATCCCTGTTCCGACCCAACTGTGGTTCCTCTTCCCTACCATCGGAAGAACCCCCGAGTTCACAACACCCCCAACCTAGGTCAGTGACATGTCGGAGTCCATGACTGATGCATAATTAGCATGTGATAAGCTAAAGTTTGCCCCAAACAAAGTGCAGTTTATGTAATACAGTACTTAAGGCGTATATAGCCCCAATGATCAAGGTAAGCCACTTACCCGATTCTCTTTCTTGTATGATGATTGAGCACTCAGATGCACAAACATAAACACAGAAAAGTCTGCTGCCACTGGGCATGTGCCGCAGCTCCATTCTAACCCTTTATATTGCCTATAGTGACCGCTGGCCAGACTGTGGGTATATGTTTACCTATGCAATGAGGCAGCACTGTTGATACATCACAGCATCTTCAATTTGGTTGGGGTGTTAAAGGAATCTGATATCTCTTGCTTTCAGTACACTACAGACGTACCATAGACAACGGAGGCTATTTATCAAGCTCCGAATAGCTTATCTGAAGATGGCCTTAGCTGGTTTTCCCTATGTGTAATGTTCGGCAAGAGTCGGATATTCTGAGCCAACCTGATATTATCTTATCGGTGCAGGTTGGTATTTATTTCACGATACAACAAAACATCATCACTTATCACCACAAAGTGTCAATACCTGATGATATATAACAATAAAAAAAAGACAAATATTCCCGTAAATTAGAAACAAAGACTCAATGAGGGTGTTTTAATTTTGACATGTAAAATAATAATACCCACGACGCCTGGCAATTGCTTTGACATGACTATCTGTACGGATGCCAGCAATGGACATTGCAGTCGCAGGATAGACTAAGCCTGCACACGCCTGACACTCTATCAGCTTGTTAAATGCTCAGTTAATTAGTTGATGAGTCACAATCCATCTGATTTCATTAAGGTTTTCTTATTCATTCAGGAACAATCCATGGACAAATTATGTCTAACCCGTGCCACTAGCCAGCAATGTTCATTAAAATTCAATAAATGCATAATATATTGTAAAAAGCATTATACTGAATTCATTAACCTTCTCTGTGTCCTTATTTGTAATGTGGCAATGCGTTATCCTTTCTGCACAGATGTTTATGTAACAGTATACTGTAAGAGATCCTGTCTTTGTAATAGCAGTGCTTTGGGCACAGGGCTGTTAGTCGTGCACGTCTATAAGGAGACATCTAATGCACTGTGGTGCACATTATTCAGTGCTGAACAGACTGAGCCTCTGCTGTTATGTACGAGTGGCTGTGACCCGCAGCTAAATAAGGGAAGCACAAGATGTTCTGTACCATTAGTTACTCTTTGTGGCACGCTTTTGTTACTGATAAAGGATGCAGGAGATGTTCAGACCCATTACCTATTCTTTCTAGCGTGCGTTTGTCACCAGGATAGAAGAGATGGACAATTGTGCAGAGTATCAGTTCAATAACAATTTTCTGTTTTTATGTATAAAAAAAAAAAAACATATAAAAGAGACATCAAGTTGAGCTTATTTTAAAATTATATATTTTAGAGCTGTACTTGATCAATAAAATGAAGGTTATCCCGGACCAGAGAGATTCTTCTCGATGTGTATTACTCAAAGTGTATTACTTGTAGGAGCTAAGCAAATATTTCATTTTCATTTTCCATTCTAATGAATGTGTCATTTACAGTATGACTGGTTGCTAGCTACAGCACAAGTCCCCACCACAGGGCAAAGCCATGGAGTGTTCCCTGTGCATGCTGATCACTGTCCCAACCACAGGGCAAAACCGCGGAGTGTTCCCTGTGCATACTGATCACTGTCCCCACCACAGGGCAAAACCGCGGAGTGTTCCCTGTGCATACTGATCACTGCCCCCTCCCCCACAGAGCAAAACTGCAGCCTATTCCTTGTACATACTGATCACTGTCCCCCCTCCCCCACAGAGCAAAACTGCAGCCTATTCCTTGTACATACTGATCACTGTCCCCCCTCTCCCACAGAGCAAAACGGCCGCCTATTTCCTATGCATACTGATCACTGCCCCCTCCCCCACAGAGCAAATCGGCCGCCTATTTCCTGTGCATACTGATCACTGCCCCCTCCCCCACAAAGCAAATCGGCAGCCTATTTACTGTGCATACTGATCACTGTCCCCACCGCAGGGCAAAACCGCGGAGTGTACCCTGTGCATACTGATCACTGTCCCCCCCCACAGAGCAAAGCTATGGAGTGTACCCTGTGCATACTGATCACTGCCCCCCTCCCCCACAGAGCAAATCGGCAGCCTATTTCCTGTGCATACTGATCACTGCCCCCCCCCCTCCCCCACAGAGCAAAACGGCAGCCTATTCCCTGTGCATACTGATCACTGTCCCCACCGCAGGGCAAAACCGCGGAGTGTACCCTGTGCATACTGATCACTGCCCCCTCCCCCACAGAGCAAAATGGCAGCCTATTCCCTGTGCATACCATACTGGCCGATACTCCCACATTCTGCGGGAGGCTCCCGTTCCAGAGGCCAGTCTCACGCTGCCCGGAAAAGCCCACTAAATCCCCGGAATCCTCCAGCCCTGCGTGAAATGCAGACCGCGCATGCACGATCCGGACGTGCGGGGGCGGAACTTGATGGCCGGCCATGGCACACAGCGTCGCCGCACAGCAGAGCATATACCAGTGACAATGCAGGGCAGGCATTGAGACCACTCTGCGGCGGCGGCAGCGGACCCTCCCTCTCATTTCCTCTGAACATTGGGTGCAGCTGGCAGTTGGGAGAGGGATTGATGGGGGAATTGGCCTGGACTGGAGCAGAACTCTTTGGAAGGATGATTGAGTTTGGAGACAGCTGGAGGCTCGGGGGAGAGGCAGAGGTAGGAGTGTGTGTGTATTAGAGTTATGAATTATAAAAATATAACACTGTTTAAAAATGAAAACAAATTATATATATAAAACATACTTGAATTGTTTGCTATTTTCTGTAAAATGCCAGTGTTGTATGTCTAGGGGTTTACTCCTGTGAGTGTGTATATACTGGCACTGATCCCTGTGGGTATGTGTAGACTGGCACTGCCCCCCCTTCCCCCGTGTGTGTGTGTGTGTGTGTAGGCTGGCACTGCCCCTTGTGTGTGTGCATGTAGGTTTGCACTGCCCACTGTGTTTGTAGGCTGGCAATGCCCCCTGTGTTTGTTTGTGTAGGCTGGCACTGCCCCCTGTGTTTGTGTGTGTAGGCTGGCACTGCCCCCTTTGTGTGTATAGCCTTGCACTGCCCCCTGTGTGTGTAGGCTTGCACTGCCCCCTCTGTGTGTGTGTAGGCTGGCACTGCCACCGTGTGTGTGTAGGCTGGCACTGCCACCCTGTGTGTGTGTGTAGTGGCTCTGCCCCCTGTGTGTGCAGGCTGGAACTGCCCCTGTGTGTTTGTAGGCTGGACCTTGTGTGTGTGTAGACTGGCACTGCCCCCTGTGTGTGTGTAGGCTTGCACCGCCCCCTGTGTGTGTGTAGGCTTGCACTGCCCCCTATGTGTGTGTAGGCTGGCACTGCCACCCTGTGTGTGTGTAGTGGCACTGCCGCCTGTGTGTGCAGGCTGGAACTGCCCCCTGTGTGTGTGTGCATGCTGGCACTGCCCCCTGTGTGTTTGTGTGTTTGTAGGCTGGACTGCCCCTTGTGTGTGTGTAGACTGGCATTGCTCATGTGTGTGTAGGTTGGCACTGCCCCTGTGTGGGTGTAGGCTTGCACTGCCCACTGTGTGTGTGTGTGTGTGTGTGTGTGTGTAGGCTGGCACCGCCTCATGTGTGTGTAGGCTGGCGCTGCCCCTGTGTTTGTGTGTGTGTGTAGGCTGGCAATGACCCCTGTGTACCACTGCAGGACAGTCCTCTGCGAGGCAATAGGCTCACGGGTGGAGCTAGACACGCCCTTTAGGTACAGCATGACACGCCCCCTCAGCATCGCGCCGTGCAAATTCTAATACCACATAGAATCTCCCTAAAACTTGTTTCCAAAAGTGGGCAAGTATGGTGCATACTGATCACTGTCCCCACCACAGGGCAATATCACTAGGTGTTTCCTGTAGTGATGAGCGGGTTCGGTTCCTCGGAAACCGAACCCCCCCGAACTTCACCCATTTTACACGGGTCCGAGGCATACTCGGATTCTCCCGTATGGCTCAGTTAACCCGAGCGCCCGAACGTCATCATCCCGCTGTCGGATTCTCGCGAGATTCGGATTCTATATAAGCAGCCGCGCGTCGCCGCCATTTTCACTCGTGCATTGGAAATGTTAGGGAGAGGACGTGGCTGGCGTCCTCTCCATTTATTAATCTTGAATTCTTGATGCAAAAATATTTGTGCTTATTGCTTAATTGTGGGGACTGGGGAGCAGCTGTATTATATAGGAGGAGTACAGTGCAGAGTTTTGCTGACAGTGACCACCAGTATACGTTGTCTGCCTGAAAAACACTCCATATCTGTGCTCAGTGTGCTGCATATATCTGTGCTCACACTGCTTTATTGTGGGGACTGGGGACCACCAGTATATTATATAGGAGGGGTACAGTGCAGAGTTTTGCTGACAGTGACCACCAGTATACGTTGTCTGCCTGAAAAACACTCCATATCTGTGCTCAGTGTGCTGCATATATCTGTGCTCACACTGCTTAATTGTGGGGACTGGGGAGCAGCTGTATTATATAGGAGGAGTACAGTGCAGAGTTTTGCTGACAGTGACCACCAGTATACGTTGTCTGCCTGAAAAACACTCCATATCTGTGCTCAGTGTGCTGCATATATCTGTGCTCACACTGCTTTATTGTGGGGACTGGGGACCAACAGTATTATATAGGAGGAGTACAGTGCAGAGTTTTGCTGACAGTGACCACCAGTATATATAGCAGTACGGTACGGAAGGCCACTGGTCTACCTATCTCTGTGTCGTCAAGTATACTATCCATCTAGATTCTATACCTGTGGTGCATTTTAGTTTTGCAGTTTGCTGACAGTGACCACCAGTATATATAGCAGTACGGTACGGAAGGCCACTACTCTACCTACCTCTGTGTCGTCAAGTATACTATTCATCTAGATTCTATACCTGTGGTGCATTTTAGTTTTGCAGTTTGCTGACAGTGACCACCAGTATATATATAGCAGTACGGTACGGAAGGCCACTGCTCTACCTACCTCTGTGTCATCAAGTATACTATCCATCTAGATTCTATACCTGTGGTGCATTTTAGTTTTGCAGTTTGCTGACAGTGACCACCAGTATATATAGCAGTACGGTACGGAAGGCCACTGCTCTACCTACCTCTGTGTCGTCAAGTATACTATCCATCTAGATTCTATACCTGTGGTGCATTTTAGTTTTGCAGTTTGCTGACAGTGACCACCAGTATATATAGCAGTACGGTACGGAAGGCCACTGCTCTACCTACCTCTGTGTCGTCAAGTATACTATCCATCTAGATTCTATACCTGTGGTGCATTTTAGTTTTGCAGTTTGCTGACAGTGACCACCAGTATATATAGCAGTACGGTACGGAAGGCCACTGCTCTACCTACCTCTGTGTCGTCAAGTATACTATCCATCCATACCTGTGGTGCATTTCAGTTGTGCGCAGTATATATAGTAGTAGGCCATTGCTATTGATACTGGCATATAATTCCACACATTAAAAAATGGAGAACAAAAATGTGGAGGTTAAAATAGGGAAAGATCAAGATCCACTTCCACCTCGTGCTGAAGCTGCTGCCACTAGTCATGGCCGAGACGATGAAATGCCATCAACGTCGTCTGCCAAGGCCGATGCCCAATGTCATAGTAGAGAGCATGTAAAATCCAAAAAACAAAAGTTCAGTAAAATGACCCAAAAATCAAAATTGAAAGCGTCTGATGAGAAGCGTAAACTTGCCAATATGCCATTTACGACACGGAGTGGCAAGGAGCGGCTGAGGCCCTGGCCTATGTTCATGGCTAGTGGTTCAGATTCACATGAGGATGGAAGCACTCATCCTCTCGCTAGAAAAATGAAAAGACTTAAGCTGGCAAAAGCACAGCAAAGAACTGTGCGTTCTTCTAAATCACAAATCCCCAAGGAGAGTCCAATTGTGTCGGTTGCGATGCCTGACCTTCCCAACACTGGACGGGAAGAGCTTGCGCCTTCCACCATTTGCACGCCCCCTGCAAGTGCTGGAAGGAGCACCCGCAGTCCAGTTCCTGATAGTCAAATTGAAGATGTCACTGTTGAAGTACACCAGGATGAGGATATGGGTGTTGCTGGCGCTGGGGAGGAAATTGACAAGGAGGATTCTGATGGTGAGGTGGTTTGTTTAAGTCAGGCACCCGGGGAGACACCTGTTGTCTGTGGGACGAATATGGCCATTGACATGCCTGGTCAAAATACAAAAAAATCACCTCTTCGGTGTTGAATTATTTGAACACAAATGCGGACAACAGGTGTCAAGCCGTGTGTTGCCTTTGTCAAGCTGTAATAAGTATGGGTAAGGGCGTTAACCACCTAGGAACATCCTCCCTTATACGTCACCTGGTCCGCATTTATCAGAAGTCAGTGACAAGTTCAAAAACTTTGGATGACAGCGGAAGCAGTCCACTGACCACTAAATCCCTTCCTCTTGTAACCAAGCTCCTGCAAACCACACCACCAACTCCCTCAGTGTCAATTTCCACCTTACACAGGAAATCCAATAGTACTGCAGGCCATGTCACTGGCAAGTCTGACGAGTCCTCTCCTGCCTGGGTTTCCTTCGATGCATCCTTGAGTGTAATGCCTACTGCTGCTGGCGCTGCTGTTGTTGCTGCTGGGAGTCGATCGGCATCCCAGAGGGGAAGTCAGAAGACCACTTGTACTACTTCCAGTAAGCAATTGACTGTCCAACAGTCCTTTGCGAGGAAGATGAAATATCACAGCAGTCATCCTGTTGCAAAGTGGATAACTCAGGCCTTGTCAGCCTGGGTGGTGAGAAACGTGGTTCCGGTATCCACCGTTAATTCACAGGCAACTAGAGACTTGATTGAGGTACTGTGTCCCCGGTACCAAATACCATCTAGGTTCCATTTCTCTAGGCAGGCGATACCGAAAATGTACACAGACGTCAGAAAAAGAGACACCAGTGTCCTAAAAAATGCAGTTGTACCCAATGTCCACTTAACCACGGACATATGGACAAGTGGAGCAGGGCAGACTCAGGACTATATGACTGTGACAGCCCACTGGGTAGATGTATTGCCTCCCGCAGCAAGAACAGCAGCGGCGGCACCATTAGCAGCTTCTCGCAAACGCCAACTCGTTCCTAGGCAGGCTACGCTTTGTATCACCGCTTTGCATAAGAGGCACACAGCTGACAACCTCTTACGGAAACTGAGGAACATCATCGCAGAATGGCTTACCCCAATTGGACTCTCCTGGGGATTTGTGACATCGGACAACGCCACCAATATTGTGCATGCATTACATCTGGGCAAATTCCAGCACGTCCCATGTTTTGCACATACATTGAATTTGGTGGTGCAGAATTATTTAAAAAACGACAGGGGCGTTTAAGAGATGCTGCCGGTGGCCCGAAGAATTGCGTGCCACTTTCGGCATTCAGCCACCGCGTGCCGAAGACTGGAGCACCAGCAAACAGTCCTGAACCTGCCCTGCCATCATCTGAAGCAAGAGGTTGAAACGAGGTGGAATTCAACCCTCTATATGCTTCAGAGGATGGAGGAGCAGCAAAAGGCCATTCAAGCCTATACATCTGCCCACGATATAGGCAAAGGAGGGGGAATGCACATGACTCAAGCGCAGTGGAGAATGATTTCAACGTTGTGTAAGGTTCTGCAACCCTTTGAACTTGCCACACGTGAAGTCAGTTCAGACACTGCCAGCCTGAGTCAGGTCATTCCTTTCATCAGGCTTTTGCAGAAGAAGCTGGAGACATTGAAGGAGGAGCTAAAACAGAGCGATTCCGCTAGGCATGTGGGACTTGTGGATGGAGCCCTTAATTCGCTTAACCAGGATTCACGGGTGGTCAATCTGTTGAAATCAGAGCACTACATTTTGGCCACCGTGCTCGATCCTAGATTTAAAACCTACGTTGTATCTCTCTTTCCGGCAGACACAAGTCTGCAGAGGTTCAAAGACCTGCTGGTGAGAAAATTGTCAAGTCAAGCGGAACGTGACCCGTCAACAGCTCCTCCTTCACATTCTCCCGCAACTGGAGGTGCGAGGAAAAGGCTAAGAATTCCGAGCCCACCCGCTGGCGGTGATGCAGAGCAGTCTGGAGCGAGTGCTGACATCTGGTCCGGACTGAAGGACCTGCCAACGATTACTGACATGTCGTCTACTGTCACTGCATATGATTCTGTCACCATTGAAAGAATGGTGGAGGATTATATGAGTGACCGCATCCAAGTAGGCACGTATACTGGCAGGAAAAAGAGGCAATTTGGAGGCCCTTGCACAAACTGGCTTTATGCTACCTAAGTTGCCCTCCTCCAGTGTGTACTCCGAAAGACTGTTCATCAAAATTAATTATAATCAATTCCTCCGTGGAGACATCACCAGCAATTGCCTCCAGAAAGTACACAGGGACCTGAGATGGTGGATTCCAGTGGGGACGAATTAATAATCTGTGAGGAGGGGGATGTACACAGTGAAAGGGGTGAGGAATCGGAGGATGATGATGAGGTGGACATCTTGCCTCTGTAGAGCCAGTTTGTGCAAGGAGAGATTGATTGCTTCTTTTTTGGTGTGGGCCCAAACCAACCAGTCATTTCAGTCACAGTCGTGTGGCAGACCCTGTCGCTGAAATGATGGGTTCGTTAAAGTGTGCATGTCCTGTTTATACAACATAAGGGTGGGTGGGAGGGCCCAAGGACAATTCCATCTTGCACCTCTTTTTTCTTTGCATCATGTGCTGTTTGGGGACAATTTTTTTGAAGTGCCATCCTGCCTGACACTGCAGTGCCACTCCTAGATGGGCCAGGTGTTTGTGTCGGCCGCTTGTGTCGCTTAGCTTAGTCACACAGCGACCTTGGTGCGCCTCTTTTTTTTTTTCTTTGCATCATGTGCTGTTTGGGGACTATTTTTTTGAAGTGCCATCCTGTCTGACACTGCAGTGCCACTCCTAGATGGGCCAGGTGTTTGTGTCGGCCACTTGTGTCGCTTAGCTTAGTCACACAGCGACCTTGGTGCGCCTCTTTTTTTCTTTGCATCATGTGCTGTTTGGGGACAATTTTTTTGAAGTGCCATCCTGCCTGACACTGCAGTGCCACTCCTAGATGGGCCAGGTGTTTGTGTCGGCCACTTGTGTCGCTTAGCTTAGCCATCCAGCGACCTCGGTGCAAATTTTAGGACTAAAAATAATAGTGTGAGGTGTTCAGAATAGACTGAAAATGAGTGGAAATTATGGTTATTGAGGTTAATAATACTATGGGATCAAAATGACCCCCAAATTCTATGATTTAAGCTGTTTTTGAGGGTTTTTTGTAAAAAACACCTGAATCCAAAACACACCCGAATCCGACAAAAAAATTTCAGGGAGGTTTCGCCAAAACGCGTCCGAATCCAGAACACGGCCGCGGAACTGAATCCAAAACCAAAATACAAAACCTGAAAAATGTCCGGTGCACATCACTAGTTTCCTGTGCATACTGATCACTGTCCCCCCTCTCCCACAGAGCAAAACTGCAGCCTATTCCCTGTGCACACTGATCACTGTCCCCCCTCTCCCACAGAGCAAAACTGCAGCCTATTCCCTGTGCATTCTGATCACTGTCCCCACCGCAGGGCACTATCACTAGGTGTTTCCTTTCCTGTGCATACTGATCACTGTCCCCCCTCTCCCACAGATCAAAACTGCAGCCTATTCCCTGTGCATACTGATCACTGTCCCCACCGCAGGGAAATATCACTAGGTGTTCCCTGTGCATACTGATCACTGGCCCTCATTCTGAGTTGATAGGTCGCTAGCTGCTTTTAGCAGCAGTGCAAACGCTAGGCCGCCGCCCTTTGGGAGTGTATCTTAGCTTAGCAGAAGTGCGAACTAAAGATTAGCAGAACTGCACAGGAAGAATTTCATGCCGTTTCTGAGTAGCTCCAGACCTACTCCTGTCTTGCGATGACTGCAGTCTGTTTAGTTCCTGGTTTGAAAGTCATAAACACGCCCTGCGTTCGGCCAGTCACTCCCCAGTTTCTCCAACCATTCCTGCGTTTTTGCCTGGCACGCCTGCGGTTTTTAGCACACTCCCTGAAAACGCAGAGCTGCCGCCCAGAAACACTCACTTTCTGTCAATCATACTACAAACACTCGAGCGACTGAAAAACGTCGCTTGAGCTTGGGTAAAACTACAAAGTTTTGTGTGAAAGTACTTAGCGCATGCGCACTGCGTACCATGCACATGCGAAGAATTGCCGCTTTTTCACTTGATCGCTGCGCTGCGAAAAACGTCAGCGAACGATCAACTCGGAATGAGGGCTACTGTCCCCACCACAGGGTAATACCGCAGGGTGCTCCCTGTGCATACTGATTACTGTCCCCGCCATAGGGTAATACTGTGTAGTGTTCGCTGTGTATATTGATTCATTGTCCCCACCACAGGGCAATACCGTGGGGTGTTCGCTGTACATACATACTTAATACTGATCCTACCACAGGGCAATACTGCGGGGTGTTCCCTGAGCATACTGATCACTGTCTACACTACAGGGCAATACTGCGGGTGTTCCCTGTGCATACTGATCACTGTCTGCACTACAGGGCAATACATCGGGGTGTTCCCTGTGCATACTGATCACTGTCTCCACTACAGGGCAATACAGCAGGGTGTTCCCTGAGCATACTGATCACTGTCTCCACTACAGGGCAATACAGTGGGGTATTCCCTGTGCATACTGATCACTGTCTCCACTACAGGGCAATACAGCGGGGTGTTCCCTGAGCATACTGATCACTGTCTCCACTACAGGGCAATACAGCGGGGTGTTCCCTGAGCATACTGATCACTGTCTCCACTACAGGGCAATACAGCGGGGTGTTCCCTGTGCATACTGATCACTGTCCCCACTACAGGGTAATACCGCAGGGTGTTCCCAGTGCATACTGATCACTGTCCCCACCACAGGAAAATATCACTAGGTGTTCCGTGTGCATATGGATTACTGTCCCCGCCATAGGGTAATTCTGTGTAGTGTTCGCTGTGTATATTGATTCATTGTCCCCACCACAGGGCAATACCGTGGGGTGTTCGCTGTACATACATACTTAATACTGATCCTACCACAGGGCAATACAGCGGGGTGTTCACTGTACATACTGATCACTCTCTCCACTACAGGGCAATACAGCGGGGTGTTCCCTGAGCATACTGATCACTGTCTCCACTACAGGGCAATACAGCGGGGTGTTCCCTGTGCATACTGATCACTGTCCCCACTACAGGGTAATACCGCAGGGTGTTCCCAGTGCATACTGATCACTGTCCCCACCACAGGAAAATATCACTAGGTGTTCCGTGTGCATATGGATTACTGTCCCCGCCATAGGGTAATTCTGTGTAGTGTTCGCTGTGTATATTGATTCATTGTCCCCACCACAGGGCAATACCGTGGGGTGTTCGCTGTACATACATACTTAATACTGATCCTACCACAGGGCAATACAGCGGGGTGTTCACTGTACATACTGATCACTCTCTCCACTACAGGGCAATACAGCGGGGTGTTCCCTGAGCATACTGATCACTGTCTCCACTACAGGGCAATACTGCGGGGTGTTCCCTGTGCATACTGATCCCTGTCTCCACTACAGGGCAATACAGCGGGGTGTTCCCTGAGCATACTGATCACTGTCTCCACTACAGGGCAATACTACGGGGTGTTCCCTGAGCATACTGATCACTGTCTCCACTACAGGGCAATACAGCGGGGTGTTCCCTGAGCATACTGATCACTGTCTCCACTACAGGGCAATACAGCGGGGTGTTCCCTGAGCATACTGATCATTGTCCCCACCACAGGGCAATACAGCGGGGTGTTCACTGTACATACTGATCACTCTCTCCACTACAGGGCAATACAGCGGGGTGTTCCCTGAGCATACTGATCACTGTCTCCACTACAGGGCAATACTGCGGGGTGTTCCCTGTGCATACTGATCACTGTCTCCACTACAGGGCAATACAGCGGGGTGTTCCCTGTGCATACTGATCACTGTCTCCACTACAGGGCAATACAGCGGGGTGTTCACTGTACATACTGATCACTGTCTCCACTACAGGGCAATACAGCGGGGTGTTCCCTGTGCATACTGATCACTGTCTCCACTACAGGGCAATATAGCGGGGTGTTCCCTGAGCATACTGATCACTGTCTCCACTACAGGGCAATACAGCGGGGTGTTCCCTGTACATACTGATCATTGTCCCCACCACAGGGCAATACCGTGGGGTGTTCACTGTACATACTGATCACTCTCTCCACTACAGGGCAATACAGCGGGGTGTTCCCTGTGCATACTGATCACTGTCTCCACTACAGGGCAATACTGAGGGGTGTTCCCTGAGCATACTGATCACTGTCTCCACTACAGGGCAATACATCGGGGTGTTCCCTGAGCATACTGACCACTGTCTCCATTACAGGGCAATACAGCGGGGTGTTCCCTGAGCATACTGATCACTGTCTCCACTACAGGGCAATACAGCGGGGTGTTCCCTGAGCATACTGATCACTGTCTCCACTACAGGGCAATACAGCGGGGTGTTCCCTGTGCATACTGATCACTGTCTCCACTACAGGGCAATACAGCGGGGTTTTCCATGTGCATACTGATCATTGTCCCCACCACAGGGCAATACCGTGGGGTGTTCGCTGTACATACATACTTAATATCACGATCCGGGTATCTGGACGCCATTACTTGCCTTTCAGATGTCTCCTGAGGCTGGCTCAGCGTTCCAAGGCCGGATCCCATCTGTCTCTACATGCTGCATATCCCTCCTGTCACGCTGAGACGCTGTCACAGCGCCGCCATGTTTGAATCCTGCATGGCATCTCCCGTCCTCCGCGGCCTCCGCCGCTGCTCCTGTGTTATAGTTGCAGGTTGTCAGAGTGGTGCTTTATGTCTGCCGCGGCCTCCGCTGTCATCCACGAGTCTCAGCATACACTTGTCAATCTGGCGTCTCCTGTCCTCTGCGGCCGGCGCCGCCATTACTGCTATGTTTTCCACATGGTTTCCAAACTAGCTTTCCCTCCAAGTTCTAACATGGGCGCAGCCATGTTGGATCCAATCACATGTCTCAGTTCCACCAATCCACTGCCTCTGGAAATCTGCATAATTGCCCAGCCAATGCCTGCATTGCTGCAGGTATAAGTATCCTGTGCCTGGGCCAGGAAATCGTCAGTGCTTTGTTTGTCATACCTTGTTCCAGTCTCTCTCCTGTGGTTGTGTTTCCAGGTTCCAGCTCCTGTCTCCAGCATCCACCAAAGAGACCCGCATCTGCCTACCATCCTGCGGTGCAGCCTGACTCTGCAGTCCTCCGTGGCTGATCCAGTTTCCAGCTTCCAGCTATTTCATCTGCTTCCAGCAGTATCCATTACCACCAGTAATCATCCTTCAATTCCTCTGTTTCCACGCTCCCTAGCATCTTACTATATTCACTCCGTGTTTCATCACCGGGCTGGTTCCACCCAGCATTCATTCAGTGACTTTATCATCTGGCTGATTCCATTCCGCATCCACTCCGTGTCTTACCACCTGGCTGGTTCCATCCAGCAATTACAACAGCTGATTCAAGTTATCAACTTCATCTGTTCCATCTACTGGCATGTTCCTTGGATATCTTCACTACTACAGCCAGGCCTGGTAAGGTTATTCCATCTAAAGACTGTAACAGCTGTTCTTACCTAGCAGTGTCCTGTGTAACCATTTCATGGTCAGAGTGCTCCAGGAATCATATTATTTATCATTGCCATTATTTACCTTGAATGCTGTTTGTTTACACGGAGTCTGTTAATAAACTTTTATTTTGACTTTTACCTGGTTGTCATGGTCACACCTTTGGGTTTCCTTTTAACACTTACATGTCCAGGGGTCTGATTAAACCTCCCCGGTTTAAGTTCCTCTCAGCCCCTACAACTGAGGCTTTCTCCTGTCAGCCAAAACCCTCAGTTGTGACACTTAATACTGATCCTACCACAGGGCAATACAGCGGGGTGTTCCCTGTGCATACTGATCATTGTCCCCACCACAAGACAATACCGTGGGGTGTTCACTGTACATACTGATCACTGTCTCCACTACAGGGCAATACAGCGGGGTGTTCCCTGTGCATACTGATCACTGTCTCCACTACAGGGCAATACTGCGGGGTGTTCCCTGAGCATACTGATCATTGTCTCCACTACAGGGCAATACAGCGGGGTGTTCCCTGTGCATACTGATCACTGTCTCCACTACAGGGCAATACAGCGGGGTGTTCCCTGAGCATACTGATCACTGTCTCCACTACAGGGCAATACTGAGGGGTGTTCCCTGAGCATACTGATCACTGTCTCCACTACAGGGCAATACATCGGGGTGTTCCCTGAGCATACTGACCACTGTCTCTATTACAGGGCAATACAGCGGGGTGTTCCCTGAGCATACTGATCACTGTCTCCACTACAGGGCAATACAGCGGGGTGTTCCCTGTGCATACTGATCACTGTCTCCACTACAGGGCAATACAGCGGGGTTTTCCATGTGCATACTGATCATTGTCCCCACCACAGGGCAATACCGTGGGGTGTTCGCTGTACATACATACTTAATATCACGATCCGGGTATCTGGACGCCATTACTTGCCTTTCAGATGTCTCCTGAGGCTGGCTCAGCATTCCAAGGCCGGATCCCATCTGTCTCTACATGCTGCATATCCCTCCAGTCACGCGGAGACGCTGTCACAGCGCCGCCATGTTTGAATCCTGCATGGCGTCTCCCGTCCTCCGCGGCCTCCGCCGCCGCTCCTGTGTTATAGTTGCAGGTTGTCAGAGTGGTGCTTCATGTCTGCCGCGGCCTCCGCTGTCATCCACGAGTATCAGCATACACTTGTCAATCTGGCGTCTCCTGTCCTCTGCGGCCGGCGCCGCCATTACTGCTATGTTTTCCACATGGTTTCCAAACTAGCTTTCCCTCCAAGTTCTAACATGGGCGCAGCCATGTTGGATCCAATCACATGTCTCAGTTCCACCAATCCACTGCCTCTGGAAATCTGCATAATTGCCCAGCCAATGCCTGCATTGCTGCAGGTATAAGTATCCTGTGCCTGGGCCAGGAAATCGTCAGTGCTTTGTTTGTCATACCTTGTTCCAGTCTCTCTCCTGTGGTTGTGTTTCCAGGTTCCAGCTCCTGTCTCCAGCATCCACCAAAGAGACCCGCACCTGCCTACCATCCTGCGGTGCAGCCTGACTCTGCAGTCCTCCGTGGCTGATCCAGTTTCCAGCTTCCAGCTATTTCATCTGCTTCCAGCAGTATCCATTACCACCAGTAATCATCCTTCAATTCCTCTGTTTCCACGCTCCCTAGCATCTTACTACATTCACTCCGTGTTTCATCACCGGGCTGGTTCCACCCAGCATTCATTCAGTGACTTTATCATCTGGCTGATTCCATTCCGCATCCACTCCATGTCTTACCACCTGGCTGGTTCCATCCAGCAATTACAACAGCTGATTCAAGTTATCAACTTCATCTGTTCCATCTACTGGCATGTTCCTTGGATATCTTCACTACTACAGCCAGGCCTGGTAAGGTTATTCCATCTAAAGACTAACAGCTGTTCTTACCTACCAGTGTCCTGTGTAACCATTTCATGGTCAGAGTGCTCCAGGAATCATATTATTTATCATTGCCATTATTTACCTTGAATGCTGTTTGTTTACACGGAGTCTGTTAATAAACTTTTATTTTGACTTTTACCTGGTTGTCATGGTCACACCTTCGGGTTTCCTTTTAACACTTACATGTCCAGGGGTCTGATTAAACCTCCCCGGTTTAAGTTCCTCTCAGCCCCTACAACTGAGGCTTTCTCCTGTCAGCCAAAACCCTCAGTTGTGACACTTAATACTGATCCTACCACAGGGCAATACAGCGGGGTGTTCCCTGTGCATACTGATCATTGTCCCCACCACAAGGCAATACCGTGGGGTGTTCACTGTACATACTGATCACTGTCTCCACTACAGGGCAATACAGCGGGGTGTTCCCTGAGCATACTGATCACTGTCTCCACTACAGGGCAATACTGCGGGGTGTTCCCTGTGCATACTGATCATTGTCTCCACTACAGGACAATACTGCGGGGTGTTCCCTGAGCATACTGATCACTGTCTCCACTACAGGGCAATACTGCGGGGTGTTCCCTGTGCATACTGATCACTGTCTCCACTACAGGGCAATATAGCGGGGTGTTCCCTGAGCATACTGATCACTGTCTCCACTACAGGGCAATATAGCGGGGTGTTCCCTGAGCATACTGATCACTGTCTCCACTACAGGGCAATACAGCGGGGGGGGGGGGGGTCCCTGTGCATACTTATCATTGTCCCCACCACAGGGCAATACCGTGGGGTGTTCACTGTACATACTGATCACTGTCTCCACTACAGGGCAATACTGTGGGGTGTTCCCTGTGCATACTGATCATTGTCTCCACTACAGGGCAATACTGTGGGGTGTTTGCTGTGCATACTGATCACTGTCCTATTTAAATGGTCTATAGAGGACTCAGAAGGAGCAAGTGTAATGACAAAAGTCAATCAAGGGCAAGACACAGGTGTGTCAATTTGTAATCTACTACAGAAATGTCATTGGAGCTGATGCTGAGTAGGCCGTAGGCCAGTTTGCTTAGCATAAAATATTCAAATCTGTACTGTGCATGCCCACAAAAAAAGGGCACACCTATGACTGTAGTTCCAACACTTCCGCCTCTTTATAGATAGGGGAAATAGCATAGGGAAGGGGTGATCTAGTCTAGGCGATAATAAGGGTCGGTTCGTGTAAATGCATATTGACAATGCATATACATAATGCATGTCAACAGCCTCATGTAATGCACTGCCCACAGGCTGGTATAAATATGGGGTGTTGATGATTATTATGATGATGTCACTGGCTAATCACAAATGCACCTCTAACGATGACAGGTGCTTTCTTAATTTCTCAGGCATCTATTATGCATCTGTGCAAGTGTTTTAATCACCCCTCCCCCATACACAAGGCAGAGAGTTCTTTCTGCTGAACTGAAGGGGTTATTTAGGTGTCATTGATGTCTAATAGCAAATTTATATTTTGTAAGCAGAACAAATGTTTCTAGCTAATTTGGCTCCCAGTGCAAGATTTAAAAAATGCGCCCCCCCCCCATAAAAAAAAATGCGCAACCCATAGATTAAAAAATACAAATTTGCACGCGTCGAAGGTGTGTGCACTCCCAGCATGAGGGCGTGACCTTGCTAAAATGGGCGTGGTCTTGCTAAAATGGCTGTGGACTTGCCTGAAAAGACTACCTTACACCCCAGTTTTTGGCCCTGCACCAACAGATCACGGTCACCACAGGGAAAAAAAATGTATTCCACCATATTAAGCCCCACACAGTAATGCCCCCTGCACCATATTATGCCAGACACCGCAATGCCCTTCATACATTGGGCGGGATGTACTAAGCGGAAAATGCAGTAAACTCCCTGTTTACCGCATTTTCCTGATGTACTAACCCCCGGCCGGCAGGACAGCGCCGCGGCGGGGTACGCCAGCTTTAGCTGGCGATAGTCCATAGAAGCCTATGGGCTTCTCTCCGCGGCGCTGTGTGAGGGATCCGATCGGATCCCTCCCAGCATGCCCTGCGGCTGCCCCCGTCATCCCGCGCATGCACAGACTGACTCCTGGGGCCGAATCCCGGAAGTCAGGCTGCCGCTGCGCATCATGGAGGACAGCTCTTATCGGAAGAGCTGTCCTCCGCAATGCTGATCGCATATGTTAGTACATATGCGATCAGCATCGTGGCGATGGGCGGCGATGTACATTAGTACATCCCGCCCATTATGCCCTACAGTAAAGCTTCTAATTACTTTTAAATTACCTGCTCATTGACAAGGGTTTCACGCGCTGGTTGTCATGCTGGTTGCCTGGGGTTTCATGCTCTGGGATCCATGTTGGTTGCCAGGGGTTTCATGCACTGGGTGTCATGCTGGTTTCCAGGGGTTTCATGCTCTGGTATTCATGTTGGTTGCCAGGGGTTTCATGCACTGGGTGTCATGCTGGTTTCCAGGGGTTTCATGCTCTGGTATTCATGTTGGTTGCCAGGGGTTTCATGCACTGGGATCCATGCTGGTTGCAGGGGTTTCATGCTCTGGGACTGGGATCCATGCTGGTTGCTAGGGGTTCCATGCTCTGGCACTGGTGTCATGATCGTTGCCAGGGCTGTGTATTGCCAGTTGCTAGGGCTGTGTAATGCCAGTTACCAGGGCTGTGTAGTGCTTGTTGTCAGGGGTGTAAACAGTGCCCGCAGGCCCACCAGCATCTCGCTCCTCCTCCCGCCAGTTGCTCCTTAGTCCTGGTGCTCCCCCTCCTCCCCATCATTAGTACTTCGCTTGGGGGTGGAGTTTCACATAATGACATGTTAAATAACATGGTGACATCACAACACAAACGTGTCATTACGCAAAAGTCCGCCCCCCAAGCGGAGTAGTAATGACGGGGTGGAGGGGGAGTCACAGGAGCCACCAAAAGTGCCGTGGCGGGCGCCCCTGTGCGATGGCATGCCTCGCCCACCGGCAGGAATGGCACATGGGGGGGGGGGAGTCAAAAGGGACACTTGTAATGGGCCCCAAGATTCAGAGGAGCCCTGGACCCTCAGGAATCTCATGAGTCAATTTCATGCGTTCTCCTTCCCTGTGCCATGCTCAGGGGTGTAGCGAGGGTGGCTCCAGTGGAGCGCGAGCTCCGGGCGTTGGAAAAGTTAGAGGGCGCATAGCTGCCTTCACCCCTCCCTCTGTCCACTATACCGCGGGCTGCGGTAGAGGCAGCTGCAGAGCAGGAGAAGCAGAAGGGCGCACACTGACTGGGAGACAAGATAGGGAAAAGGGCAGGCCATAGGCGACAACAGGAGACACTGACAGGCAGCACATGCCGGAGCTCTGCTGCCCTCTTTATTTTTCTCAATGTCTGCATGTAGCTGTGTAGCAGGGTTACTTCTGTTCTTATACACTACTCTCTGCCCCAGCTGCTGCAGCACCTCTTTCTGCCCCGGCTGCTGCAGCACCTAACTCTGTCCCAGCTGCTGCTACAGCACCTCTCTCTGCATTAAAAGTTGCAGATTAACATGTTTAAGCAGCTCTACTGTAATGTAACGTGTATAAATGGCTCTACTGTGGCATAACGTGCCTAAGGGGCTTTACTGTGTTGTATAACGTGTATAAGGGGCTCTACTGTGTGGCGTAAAGTGACTAACGGACACTATTTTGGTGTAATGTGAATAACGGACAATACTGTAAGGTGCAATCTGAATTGGAACTATTCTGTGGCCATACCCATTTCCCATGAAGCCAGGCCCCCTATATTTTTGTTGCGCGCCTTAGGTGATTACTGTCCCTATTTTAAACATGGGGGAAACGTTTGCCCTGAGATCCACAAGGTCTAGAACCGACCCTGTCACCAATTTTTGATTTTTTTTATATTTTTTCTTTTCAAATGTAACATGCCCACAATTCAATACAGGGTAGGGGGTGCCGAAATATACCCTTGCTCCGGGCACCATGGCACCTAGTTACACCTCTGGCCGTGCTGCAGTCATCTGTAGAGCATACAGTAGTAAATTCCTTACGCTACGTAGGAAAGGGTTCTTCACTGTAGGAAAGGGTTCTTCACTGTTAGGGCAATAAGGATCTGGAATTCCCTGCCAGTGAAGGTGGTAATGGCAGACACTATATATGCATTTAAAAACGGATTGGATACATTTCTGACTGAAAAAGATATCCAAGGTTATGGCATTTAAAATATTGACATTTATAATCTGGGAGGAACATGATTTACAGTTGATAACTAAACATAAAACATTATTTCAATTGGGACATTATAATGAACTCGGTTTAAGACAGATTACAGGTTGAACTCGATGGGCATTTTGCCTCTTTTCAGCCTCATTAACTATGTATAAGCGAAAGTGAAAGAAACTTGCAAATCAGCTTGTATCCGGTCTCTAGGTCGACAATACTTAGGTCGACACTGTCTATCGGTCGACAGTAAGTAGGTCGATATGGTTTCTAGGTTGACGGGGACTCTAGGTCGACATGTTCTAGGTCGACTTTGCAAAAGGTCAACATGAGTTTTTCAAATTTTTTTAACTTTTTCATACTTTACGATCCACGTGGACTACAATTGGGAATGGTAACCTGTGCTGAGCGCAGCGGTAGCAGAGTGAGGCACCTTGCCCGAAGCATGGCGAGTTAAACGAGCCATGCGAGGGGACATGGTGCACTAATTGGGGATCCCGGTCACTGTACGGAGAAAACGACACAAAAAAGTGCAAAAACTCATGTCAACCTTATATCATGTCGACCTAGTACATGACGACCTAGAGTCCCTGTCGACCTAGAAACTATGTCGACCTACTTGCTGTCAAGCATTAGTGGTCGACCTTGCATACCACACCCGAACCAGCTATAGATACTGTCAGCATTCCGTGTGAGGGGACACTGATACATATGAATACAAAGTTGCTGAAATGTAGCTCAGTCATTTCAAGTTGTATGAGTCTCAATTAAGAGTGAGCAGACTATGGGGGTAATTCAGTTGATCGCATCAGCAAATCTGTTAGCAGATGGGCAAAACCATGTGCACTGCAGGGGGGGGGGCAGATATAACATTTGCAGAGAAGACTGTATTACCCCATTCTGATCATCTCGTGGACATCAGGAAGGAACCCTGGTCTACCCCAGGTAAGAAATTCCCGCTCCCTAAACGGGCTTTGGCTCGCTATCCTCTCCCTGCAGAGTTATGTAGTAAGTGGGAGAACCCACTGCCGGTGGATTCTCATGTCACCCGTCTCATGGTGTCGGCTACTTTGCCTGTCACCACTGTCACCTCCCTGAAGGAACCAACAGATAAGCGTGTGGAGGGATGCCTGAAATCTATATATTCCCTTGCAGGGGCCATTGATAGGCCCACTATAGTTCCCTCTTTGGCTGCAAAGGGTATTGAGGTGTGGGTTCAGGCATAAGAGGATGAGCTGCCCATTGATATTTCTGACAAGGCCAGACAATACCTGTCTTACAAATGCACCGCCGCCTATTACAGTACATTCAGGAGGCGTCCTCTGAGGCGGGTAAATGGCAGCCACAGCATCATCCACGTTTATCCTGGCTCACCGGATACTGTGGTTACGATTGTGGAAATTGGATCTGGACTCCAAGATGACCTTGAAGGTACTTCCCTTCACTGGGTATGACTTATCCGGCGCTGTTGTTTTAAATGCAGGTTATATGAATGTAATTCTGGTTTGACTTTCCCTTAGGGCAATGTCCAATGGTTCAGACGATATATGGGAAGAAAAGAAATGTAATATAGTGAAGTACAGTTTCATATGCTTTTAATGACTTAAAAAAAAGGATTCTCGCTCCACACAATGCATATACAGCAGTCTGTCCAGCACAGGTATAATGAATGTAATTACCAGAGTCCTTTGAACTGAGCAAACAGTTCAAATCAGCATATACAGAGTGAGTCCCGGGCACCCTTGATGTTAGGCAATGCTGCAGTGGATACTCCGGTGTCACAGTCACACATCCGTCCTGGGCGTTCTTTGCTGTCACCTCCAACGCGTTTCCACCCCCTGCACTGGGGTCTTTTTCAAGGAGTTTGTGTATGGAGCTTCCAAAACCATGAATATTTAAACGTCCGCTGTCCAATCAGAGCTCCCCAATTACAGCTGATCTCTATTACAATCATTCCCTAATTGTCCCACGACCAGCTGTAACTGTAGCGCGTTTCCATGGTGACATAGCGTCACTTCCGGTTGCTGTCTGTAATACACTACGTTTCCCATAGTGCTCCACCAGTCCGCTGCGGCCATCAGTGTGTTGCCGCGGTAACGTGACCTCACTTCCGCTGACTAACTAAAGGGACACTACATCTCCCACAATGCTCAGCGTAGTGAATGTCCGTTTCTATGGTGATCTATTACGTCACTTCCGCTCCGCGGCTCCCTCATTTAAAGCTGAATGTTCTGTCCATTGTCCTGGGAGACGTGATGTTTAACTAATACTATGTGGACTGATGATCCCAAGTGCTGTTTCAGTAAAATACACAGTATGTAAGAGGGCAATATTAACGAATAAAAACGTATATTAAAATGCACGTTGCAAATGCACATTAAACAATCCATTAAAAACATTCCCCACAAAGACCTCCTGCTACAATGTAATATATAATATAAAGTGACAGTGCTTGTAATAAAGTGCAAGTGCTACATAGTGCTGATGTCAGAAAAAAAGGGGGGGCAGGGAGGACATGTTCTATTAATTCCTCACAAAAATTCAGGATATTTATAAAAACCATTTAATTTCAAAATCTGAGTTGAGGCCCCCAGGCTTTAAAGTCCCCAACTCAAAAATGAATTTCATTTCAGACTTCGCTAATTGGGCCGCCAGGTCCCTTTGTCTGCGATGACCCTGTACATGTCTTAAGCCAAAAAATCTCCTAATTTCAGACGTTTTACTGTTATGCTTTAGTCTGAAATGTTCAGACAGGGCATGGGTTTGCAAGCCCTTCTTTACATTTCGGAGATGCTCGCCTATTCTTACTTTAAGCGGTCTTGATGTTCGACCTATGTAATATAGACCGCAGGTACATTCTATCCCATAAATTACATTCTTGATATTACATGTAATGAATTCATTGATTTTTTCTGTCTTGTTATTAATTGTTACCTCCGTAAGTTTTTTGTTATCCCCTTTGACTTCTTTACAGCCAATACAGGATCCACATCTGTAGAAGCCTTTTGATTTTATAGAACCGGGTTTGATTTTATCTGATGGAAGTAAACTCTTTATCACTTTAGATCCAATAGTGGGCGCCCTTCTATAGATACATTTGGGTCTGGTGGGCAGAAGTTTCCCAATGACGGGGTCTTTCTTTAAGATTCCCCAATGTTTTGATAGAATCCTTTCCAGATATTTATATTGGCTATTATAGGTAGTTATAAAGGCCCAATTCTGGAATGATGAGTTGTCTTTCGATCTCGATTTTTTTGTCAGCAGGGATTTCCTATCAATTTTTTCCACTAGGTGAGTAACTTCCTCAATGACATTCTCTTTATATCCTGAGGCCACAAATTTGTCCTTCATAAATTCTGCCTGTTGGATATAATTTTCGTTTTTTGAGCAGTTGCGTTTCAATCGTCTAAGTTGTCCACCAGGGATTGATCCCAGCCAATTCGGGTGATGGCAACTCATTGCCTGGAGAAATGTACCCGAGTCAGTTGGTTTTGTGAAACACTTTGTTTGAATATGGCCATCTTCTACGTAAAGTGTGATATCCAAAAAATCGACTGTGGTTTCGCTGTTATTGAATGAAAATTCGATGTTAAAATCATTGGTGTTAAGATAGAGGAAGAACTTCTCAAGGGATTCTTTGCCGCCTTTCCATGTAAAAAACAAGTCATCTATATAACGTGACCAGGACACCAGGTTCGCTCCGAAGGGGTTATTGTTCCATATCCTTTCGTTTTCCCAATACCCCATAAAAATATTAGCATAGCTTGGAGCGAACCTGGTGCCCATGGCGGTGCCCACCTTTTGCACATAAAAATCATCATCATAAAGGAAATAATTATTCGTTAGAATAAAATGGACTCCACTGATAAATTCCTGTAATTTGGTGTCTAATGAACTTTTTTCTAGGAAGTTTTTCACCGCTCTCTCCCCTCTTTCATGGACGATGATTGAATATAAGGAGCGGACATCCGCTGTTACCATGATGAGGTCCTCTTCCCAAGTGATGGTCTCTAAAGAATTTAAAAAATCTGTGGTGTCTTTAAGATGGGATCTATTCTCTAAAACCAAGGGCTGTAAATAAAAATCAATGAATTTGGATAAATTGGCAGTGACCGAGTTGATGCCTGAGACTATCGGTCCTACCGGTGGATGCATGGGGTCTTTGTGAATTTTTGGGAGGATATATAATACCGGGGTCATAGGCTCACTTTGAAATAAGAATTTTAATTCTTTCTCCCCTAATACCTTCATCTTCCTATATTTATCCAACAAGATCTACAAATTATTTAGTATACCTTCGGTAGGATCGGCACGGAGTTTATGATATGTACCCCTATCGTCTAGTTGTCTTAAGACCTCTTGATTGTACCATGCTCTAGTCATGATAACAATGCCCCCTCCCTTATCTGCTGGCTTGATCACTATTTCGGAGTTTTCACTAAGATTTTTCAAAGCCAGCCTTTCCTTCTGGGTTAGATTGGGTTTAATGTTATCACTACTGAGGGTCTGTATCTCGTCAGTGCAGAGACTCAAAAAAGTTTCTAAGAAGTTCCCTCTCATGTGTACAGGGTTGAAGACCGATTTTGGCCTGAAATGTGTGTCCTGGGTATCACTTTCTAAAGTTTCGCCATTAAGTTCTTTATTAAGGAAAAACTTCTTGATACTCAATTTCCTGATGAATTTATTCAGGTCTACATAGGTAGTGAACTTATTTAACGGTAGGGAGGGGGCATATTTCAAGCCCTTCTCCAAAACCTTAATTTCATCTCTTGCTAGTGAATGGTTGCTGAGATTGAAAATTTTGGTTTTTCCATCTACCTTTATTACTGGCTCCTTCTCCTTTTTTGAATTAATTGTACGTCTATTCCTTTTCTTTAATCTATGTTTTGTCCGTTTAGCAATTTTTCCCCCTCTGCAACCCCTTTTGGTTTTTATTTTATATGTTGGCGGTTTCTTCCCTGTACAAAAAAGACGGTGTCTCCTGTGAATCTGAGAGTACTTGATATTTGTTCCCTCTATATTCAACCTGACTATTTTCTTCCTTATTGTGTCTCCTTCTTCCTAGGTCCCTACTCCTTTGATTTTGATTTCCATTTTTTCTTTTGTCTATTTGTTCTTGATGATTCACTTGACAGTGGGTATCATTTCGTCTTAGATGTCTCTGGGGATTTCTTCTGATTTTTTCCTCTGTCTTGTGTTGGTGTTGTTTCCACTCATCATAGTTGTTGTAGATAACTCTATCTTCTTGTATCCTTCCTTCCCGTTCTTGTCGTCTGTTGCTGTTGTCATTCCTTATATCCTGACGTCTGGTTGGGTTCTTCTTTTCCCACCCTATCGATTTATTTCTCCTCCCATTTTTCCTCCGCCGAGGTGGGGTTTCAATATTAGGGGGGCTGACGTCTCTAACCATATGGGTAGGATAATTATCTTCTTCATCTGAAATGTCAGTGTCATTTTCCTGGGAAAGGGCCTGTTTCTTGTCCCTATTAAATTTACGGACCTTTCTTTCTATAATCACCTTTTCGTTTTTTTTTAGACTAGTCTCCACTCTCTTTTCTAATTCTTTAAATTCCGGTGTATCACGTAAAGGAGCAACAGTATCTCTTAATTTAGTTACTTCTACTTCTATTTTTGCTAATTCTTCCTTGCGATCCTCTATGATTAATTTAATGAGAGAAAAAGAACATGTTGCTAGGATTCCATCCCACCTACTTTTGAAATCCTCACTAGCAGAAGCAAAGGATGCTGCCTTATGTATCCTTAACCCAAAGGGTTTTCAAAAGTAGGTGGGACGGAATCCTAGCAACATGTTCTTTCTCTCTCATTAAATTAATCATAGAGGATCGCAAGGAAGAATTAGCAAAAATAGAAGTAGAAGTAACTAAATTAAGAGATACTGTTGCTCCTTTACGTGATACACCGGAATTTAAAGAATTAGAAAAGAGAGTGGAGACTAGTCTCAAAAAAAACGAAAAGGTGATTATAGAAAGAAAGATCCGTAAATTTAATAGGGACAAGAAACAGGCCCTTTCCCAGGAAAATGACACCGACATTTCAGATGAAGAAGATAATTATCCTACCCATATGGTTAGAGACGTCAGCTCCCCTAATATTGAAACCCCACCTCGGCGGAGGAAAAATGGGAGGAGAAATAAATCGATAGGGTGGGAAAAGAAGAACCCAACCAGACGTCAGGATATAAGGAATGACAACAGCAACAGACGACAAGAACGGGAAGGAAGGATACAAGAAGATAGAGTTATCTACAACAACTATGATGAGTGGAAACAACACCAACACAAGACAGAGGAAAAAATCAGAAGAAATCCCCAGAGACATCTAAGACGAAATGATACCCACTGTCAAGTGAATCATCAAGAACAAATAGACAAAAGAAAAAATGGAAATCAAAATCAAAGGAGTAGGGACCTAGGAAGAAGGAGACACAATAAGGAAGAAAATAGTCAGGTTGAATATAGAGGGAACAAATATCAAGTACTCTCAGATTCACAGGAGACACCGTCTTTTTTGTACAGGGGAAGAAACCGCCAACATATAAAATAAAAACCAAAAGGGGTTGCAGAGGGGGAAAAATTGCTAAATGGACAAAACATAGATTAAAGAAAAGGAATAGACGTACAATTAATTCAAAAAAGGAGAAGGAGCCAGTAATAAAGGTAGATGGAAAAACCAAAATTTTCAATCTCAGCAACCATTCACTAGCAAGAGATGAAATTAAGGTTTTGGAGAAGGGCTTGAAATATGCCCCCT
Organism: Pseudophryne corroboree; assembly: GCF_028390025.1. Taxonomy (NCBI): domain Eukaryota; kingdom Metazoa; phylum Chordata; class Amphibia; order Anura; family Myobatrachidae; genus Pseudophryne; species Pseudophryne corroboree. The sequence continues at coordinate 1,070,961,400 of NC_086444.1, forward strand.
CCCTACCGTTAAATAAGTTCACTACCTATGTAGACCTGAATAAATTCATCAGGAAATTGAGTATCAAGAAGTTTTTCCTTAATAAAGAACTTAATGGCGAAACTTTAGAAAGTGATACCCAGGACACACATTTCAGGCCAAAATCGGTCTTCAACCCTGTACACATGAGAGGGAACTTCTTAGATACTTTTTTGAGTCTCTGCACTGACGAGATACAGACCCTCAGTAGTGATAACATTAAACCCAATCTAACCCGGAAGGAAAGGCTGGCTTTGAAAAATCTTAGTGAAAACTCCGAAATAGTGATCAAGCCAGCAGATAAGGGAGGGGGCATTGTTATCATGACTAGAGCATGGTACAATCAAGAGGTCTTAAGACAACTAGACGATAGGGGTACATATCATAAACTCCGTGCCGATCCTACCGAAGGTATACTAAATAATTTGGAGATCTTGTTGGATAAATATAGGAAGATAAAGGTATTAGGGGAGAAATAATTAAAATTCTTATTTCAAAGTGAGCCTATGACCCCGGTATTATATATCCTCCCAAAAATTCACAAAGACCCCATGCATCCACCGGGAAGACCGATAGTCTCAGGCATCAACTCGGTCACTGCCAATTTATCCGAATTCATTGATTTTTATTTACAGCCCTTGGTTTTAGAGAATAGATCCCATCTTAAAGACACCACAGATTTTTTAAATTCTTTAGAGACCATCACTTGGGAAGAGGACCTCATCATGGTAACAGCGGATGTCCGCTCCTTATATTCAATCATCGACCATGAAAGAGGGGAGAGAGCGGTGAAAAACTTCCTAGAAAAAAGTTCATTAGACACCAAATTACAGGAATTTATCAGTGAAGGAGTCCATTTTATTCTAACAAATAATTATTTCCTTTATGATGATGATTTTTATGTGCAAAAGGTGGGCACCGCCATGGGCACCAGGTTCGCTCCGAGCTATGCTAATATTTTTATGGGGTATTGGGAAAACGAAAGGATATGGAACAATAACCCCTTCGGAGCGAACCTGGTGTCCTGGTCACGTTATATAGATGACGTTGTTTTTTACATGGAAAGGCGGCAAAGAATCCCTTGAGAAGTTCTTCCTCTATCTTAACACCAATGATTTTAACATCGAATTTTCATTCAATAACAGCGAAACCACCGTCGATTTTTTGGATAATACACTTTACGTAGAAGATGGCCATATTCAAACAAAGTGTTTCACAAAACCGACTGACTCGGGTACATTTCTCCAGGCAATGAGTTGCCATCACCCGAATTGGCTGGGATCAATCCCTGGTGGACAACTTAGACGATTGAAACGCAACTGCTCAAAAAACGAAAATTATATCCAACAGGCAGAATTTATGAAGGACAAATTTGTGGCCTCAGGATATAAAGAGAATGTCATTGAGGAAGTTACTCACCTAGTAGAAAAAATTGATAGGAAATCCCTGCTGACAAAAAAAATCGAGATCGAAAGACAACTCATCATTCCAGAATTGGGCCTTTATAACTACCTATAATAGCCAATATAAATATCTGGAAAGGATTCTATCAAAACATTGGGGAATCTTAAAGAAAGACCCCGTCATTGGGAAACTTCTGCCCACCAGACCCAAATGTATCTATAGAAGGGCGCCCACTATTGGATCTAAAGTGATAAAGAGTTTACTTCCATCAGATAAAATCAAACCCGGTTCTATAAAATCAAAAGGCTTCTACAGATGTGGATCCTGTATTGGCTGTAAAGAAGTCAAAGGGGATAACAAAAAACTTACGGAGGTAACAATTAATAACAAGACAGAAAAAATCAATGAATTCATTACATGTAATATCAAGAATGTAATTTATGGGATAGAATGTACCTGCGGTCTATATTACATAGGTCGAACATCAAGACCGCTTAAAGTAAGAATAGGCGAGCATCTCCGAAATGTAAAGAAGGGCTTGCAAACCCATGCCCTGTCTGAACATTTCAGACTAAAGCATAACAGTAAAACGTCTGAAATTAGGAGATTTTTTGGCTTAAGACATGTACAGGGTCATCGCAGACAAAGGGACCTGGCGGCCCAATTAGCGAAGTCTGAAATGAAATTCATTTTTGAGTTGGGGACTTTAAAGCCTGGGGGCCTCAACTCAGATTTTGAAATTAAATGGTTTTTATAAATATCCTGAATTTTTGTGAGGAATTAATAGAACATGTCCTCCCTGCCCCCCCTTTTTTTCTGACATCAGCACTATGTAGCACTTGCACTTTATTACAAGCACTGTCACTTTATATTATATATTACATTGTAGCAGGAGGTCTTTGTGGGGAATGTTTTTAATGGATTGTTTAATGTGCATTTGCAACGTGCATTTTAATATACGTTTTTATTCGTTAATATTGCCCTCTTACATACTGTGTATTTTACTGAAACAGCACTTGGGATCATCAGTCCACATAGTATTAGTTAAACATCACGTCTCCCAGGACAATGGGCAGAACATTCAGCTTTAAATGAGGGAGCCGCGGAGCGGAAGTGACGTAATAGATCACCATAGAAACGGACATTCACTACGCTGAGCATTGTGGGAGATGTAGTGTCCCTTTAGTCAGTCAGCGGAAGTGAGGTCACGTTACCGCGGCAACACACTGATGGCCGCAGCGGACTGGTGGAGCACTATGGGAAACGTAGTGTATTACAGACAGCAACCGGAAGTGACACTATGTCACCATGGAAACGCGCTACAGTTACAGCTGGTCGTGGGACAATTAGGGAATGATTGTAATAGAGATCAGCTGTAATTGGGGAGCTCTGATTGGACAGCGGACGTTTAAATATTCATGGTTTTGGAAGCTCCATACACAAACTCCTTGAAAAAGACCCCAGTGCAGGGGGTGGAAACGCGTTGGAGGTGACAGCAAAGAACGCCCAGGACGGATGTGTGACTGTGACACCGGAGTATCCACTGCAGCATTGCCTAACATCAAGGGTGCCCGGGACTCACTCTGTATATGCTGATTTGAACTGTTTGCTCAGTTCAAAGGACTCTGGTAATTACATTCATTATACCTGTGCTGGACAGACTGCTGTATATGCATTGTGTGGAGCGAGAATCCTTTTTTTTAAGTCATTAAAAGCATATGAAACTGTACTTCACTATATTACTTTTCTTTTCTTCCCATATATCGTCTGAACCATTGGACATTGCCCTAAGGGAAAGTCAAACCAGAATTACATTCATATAACCTGCATTTAAAACAACAGCGCCGGATAAGTCATACCCATTTTTTCTTTGTACACGTTTGTGGTGGGGGTTGGAGGAATCCTCCAGTTGTTGGTATTATATATCTGGCTGCATATTGTTTTCTTTTTAGCGCACTACACTGTGGTCTCACGCCCTTATTTTTCTGACTTCCCTTCACTGGGGACATTTTATTTGGAGAGGACCTAAATAAAATAGTGTCTGAATTAGCAGCTGCTAAGACTGCTTTTCTTCCTCCTACTAATCCTCAATGGAAAGCTAAGTGCCAGTCTTACCCCAGACAGTCTTGTGCTCCCAAAACCACCAAGCCCAAGACGAAACAGTCCTGGGCAGCCCGTCAGCATGTTCAAAATAAGACAAGCCTGCTGCATAACGGGGCGGGCCCCCCCCCCCCCAGGGGACCCCAGGGTAGGTTGCCGACTTCTACAGTTCGACCAGGTCTGGTTAAAGACCACTTCAGATGCTTGGGTACTGGAAGTTGTCTCTCATGGGTACGCTGTCTCCTTCAAGAGATATCCCCCTCACCAGTTATGCATTACGGTACTCCCTTTGGATCCGTTGAAGGCGCAGGCTCTACAAACGGTGGTAGGTTCCCTCCTGAACACAGTAATGGCTGTGCCAGTACCTCAGTCCCAGCGTGGCAGAAGCTATTACTCGACCCTGTTTCTTGTGCAGGAACCCAATGGATCTTTTCGGCCTATTCTTAACCTCAAGTCACTGAACAAGTTTGTGAGGGTCGCCAAGTTTCATATGGAAACATTGCGCTCTATTGTGCTGGCGATGGAACCCGGAGATTACATGGTATCCCTGGATATACAGGATGCTTATCTGCATATTCCTCTTGCCATATCACATCAGCAGTTCCTACGGTTTGCTATTGGCGACAGTCACTACCAATCCTGGGCTCTGACGTTTGGACTGCCCACGCTCCTTGGATCTTCACCAAGGTTAAGGCCATAATGACGGCGCACCTCCGTCACCAGGGTGTCAGAATCCTGCCGTACTTGGATGACCTGCTGATTCTGGCGAGTACCTATGATGTCCTCCTCAGTCATCTAGAATTGACGGTGAGTTGCTTACAAGCCCACAGATGGCTAATCAACTGGAAGAAGTCCCCGCTGGTCCCAGAGACTGTTCCTGTCTCCAGACAAGGTCTTGAAAATCCAGGCCAGGATGACACACTTCATCCGTCACCCCGGAGTGTCGATACACTCAGCAATGCAAGTACTTGGCCTGATGTTGTCGACGTTCGACATGGTGGAATACGCTCAATTTCATTCCCGCCCTCTGCGACGATTAATTCTTGCCAAGTGGGACGGCCTGCCTCATAGGATCAGATCCCAAAGGATCTTGTTGACTCCGTAGGTTCATTTGTTGCTGACCTGATGGCTCCAGGACCAGCACTTGAGTAGGGGCTGTCCCTTCTGAGACCCTGACTGGGTCCTCCTGACGACAGATGCCAGTCTAAGAGGATGGGGAGCGGTGTTGGAGCAACACTCCTTTCAGGGTCGGTGGACCAAGGAGGAATCACTCCTCCCGATAAACATCCTAGAGCTGAGGGCGGTGTTCAATGCATTATCACTTGCCCTGCCTCTGGTACGGAACAGACCGGTTCAGGTACGGTCAGAAAACGCCACGACAGTGGCATACATAAACCATCTAGGCGGCACTCGAAGCCGCATCGCTATGAAGGAAGTGTCAAAAATCCTTTGTTGGGCAGAACACCATCTGCTGAGTATATTGGCAGTGTTCATTCTGGGTGTCCTGAACTGGGAAGCGGACTACCTCAGTCGTCAGGACGTACACGCCGGAGAGTGGAGTCTTCATCCAGAAGTCTTTCAACTCGCTGCCTCACGTGTTCTCTCCAGTGTGACTTCCTACGGAAGTTCAAACAGGAATGAGGAATGCTGCTTCTAGTCGCTCCAGCGTAGCCCAGAAGGCATTGGTTCTCAGACCTACAGGGTCTATCGACGGGACATCCCCTTCTACTTCCTCAATGACCAGATATCCTTGTACAGGGCCCTTGTCTCTACCCAGACCTGTCCAGACTGGCTTTGACGGTGTGGCACTTGAAGCATCACTCCTGAGAGCCAAAGGATTTTTGGAGGCAGTTATTCAAATGATGTTGAAAGCACGCAAACCGGCCTCTGTATGGATTTATTACAGGGTTTGGAATTCTTACTTCACTTGGTGTACTGAGAAGAATTATGATGTCCATGGATTCAGAACTTCCAGAATACTGGCTTTTCTGCAAAGAGGCCTGGACTTAGGTCTTCATCTGGCCTCCCTCAAGGTTCATATATCTGCCTTGTTGGTTTGGTTTCAGAGAAAAATTGCCTTTATATCTGATGTTCAGACGTTCATTCAGGACGTTCTTCGGATTCAGCCTCCCTATGTCCCTCCTGTGGCTTCATAGGATTTGTCTGTTGTGCTGAATGCTCTGCAAGAGTCTCTGGGGGTAATTCCAAGTTGATCGCAGCAGGAAATTTTTTAGCAGTTGGGCAAAACCATGTGCACTGCAGGGGAGGCAGATATAACATGTGCAGAGAGTTAGATATGGGGGGGTTATTTTGTTTCTGTGCAGGGTAAATACTGGCTGCTTTATTTTTACACTGCAATTTAGATTGCAGATTGAACTCACCACACCCAAATCTAACTCTCTCTGCACATGTTATATCTGCCTCCCCTGCAGTGCACATGGTTTTGCCCAACTGCTAACAAAGTTCCTGCTGCGATCAACTCAGAATTACCCCCTCTGTTTGAACCTCTTGAATCGGTGGACCTTAAATGGCTCACGGCCAAGGTCCTGTTCTTGCTGGCTATTGCCTCTGCAAGACGGGTGTCAGACTTAGGCTTTGTCCTGTCGTCCTCCCTTTCTCATATTCCACTGAGACCAGGCAGTTCTACGAACTCGCCCAGGTTATTTGCCTAAGGTGGTGTCATCTTTTCACCTTAATCAAGAGATTGTGGTTTTGGTTCTGGTGGTCATTCTGAGTTGATCGCTAGCTGCTTTCGTTCGCAGCGCAGCGATCAGGCAAAAAAAGGCAGTTCTGCGCATGCGTATGCGGCGCAATGCGCATGCGCGTCGTACTATTACAACGAATGATGTCGTTTCACACAAGGTCTAGCGAAGCTTTTCAGTCGCACTGCTGGCCGCAGAGTGATTGACAGGAAGTGGGTGTTTCTGGGTGTCAACTGGCCGTTTTCAGAGAGTGAGCGGGAAAACGCAGGCGTGTCAGATAAAAACACAGGTGTGGCTGGTGAAACGTAGGCGTCGCTGGCCGAACGCACGGCATGTTCGTGACGTCAAAACAGGAACTAAATAGTCTGCAGTGATCGCAAGCTAGGAGTAGGTCTGGAGCTATTCTGAAGCTGCACAAAATTATTTTGTAGCTGCTGTGCGATCCTTTCATTCGCACTTCTGCCTTTGGCCCTCATTCCGAGTTGATCGCTCGCTAGCTGCCTTTAGCAGCTGTGCAAACGTTAAGCCGCCGCCCTCTGTGAGTGTATCTTAGCTTAGCAGAAGTGCGAACGAAAGGATTGCAGCATTGCTACAAAAAAAGATTGTGCAGTTTCAGAGTAGCTCGAGACTTACTCCTAGCTAGCGCTCACTTCAGTCTGTTTAGTTCCTGTTTTGACGTCACAAACACGCCCTGCGTTCGGCCAGCTACTCCCCCGTTTCCCCAGGCACGCCTGCGTTTGTATCTGACATGCCTGCGTTTTTCAGCACACTCCCAGAAAACGGTCAGTTACCTCCCATTCCTGTCAATCACTCACGATCAGCAGTGCGAATGAAAAGCGTCGCTAGACCTTGTGTGAAACTGCATCGGCTTTTGAGAAAGTACATCGCGCGTGCGCACTGCGTGCCAAACGCATGCGCAGAAATGCTGATTTTTAGCCTGATCGCTGCGCTGCGAACAACGGCAGCTAGCGATCAACTCGGAATGACCCCCTTTGTCTCTTCGGAATATTCTCCCAAAGAACGTTCTTTGGATATGGTTAGGGCTCTCCGTATCTATGTGGAGAGGACTGCCTCTATCAGGAGGTCCCTTTTTGTTTTGTTTGGATTTCACAAACGTGGCGGCCTGCGAATAAGCAAACCTTGGTCAGATGGATTAAAATGGTGATTGCACAAGCCTATGCGCAGGCTGGATTTCCAGCTCCTGCTGCAGTTAAAGCCCATTCTACTCGGTCTGCTGGACCTTCTTGGGTGGCCTACCATGGCGTGTCCCCAGAACAATTGTGCAAAGCAGCTATGTGGTCCTCTGTGAACACGTTCTATGCCTTTTGATACTTCCGCCTCCCAGGATGCTTCCATTGGACGCCGGGTCCCTTAAGGAACTGCCTTAGGACATCCCTGATGTATGCCCTGTGGAACTCAGTGTACCCCACTGCAGAAAAGGAGAGTTAGACTCTCTTTCTGTGAGATACACTGGGTTTCACAGAGCGCCCACCCTGACGCACCTAGCTTCTTTAGGTTGTATGGCATTAGCCGCTGGTACCCTCTCCTGTTATGATATTGTGGTTATATTTGACTAACAGCTGCCTTCTCTTTTACCTGCTTCTGCATTGGACTGGTTAACAAAACTTTGCTCTCAGTGTCTGGAGGTGGGGTTACAGAGGAGGCCCCAATGCATCCTGGGACAGTCAAAATTTTGCCTGATGGTGCCTCTGGATCCAAGATCTCGCTCTATATCCCGATGTATTCCCTGTGGAACCAAGTGTACCTCGCAGAAAAAGAGTTAACAATGGTAAGTCTACCATAACTCTCCTTATGTCCAATACTCTGTACCTACATCCAATACCCTGTACCTCCAAATATCAGGGAGCTGTAGGAAGCTATCCAGATACCACTGGTCAACATCTTTCCAGAGGTCTTCTGTTCCCTTGTGGAATTGATGCCATGATGAGTTGCTGCACTTTGTGGGGCTAGAGGGGGTCCTACACCATACTAGGCACTTATCCCATGACTTCTTGATGGTTTTTTTTATGTTTCTTGGATATTTTTCGTGTTCTTTTGTTTTGATCCATTTTTTGGAGATTATTTGGAAATTAACTTTTGATTTTTAATCGTGCTGTAATTAAAAAATAATAATTCCTGGACACATGGGGGTATATTCAATTGAAGTCGAAAACTGACGTCTGTCAAAAATGTTTTGGCCCCCTTTTCGACCATCTCAGTCCAACATCAAAAGATGTCGAATTGAGATGCGAACCCAGAGGAGGAGATTGGGGAGAGCCGCAGGGAGACGGAGGGACAGCCAGCGGGCATACAGAGGAGATCAGCGCTACAGTAGCGCTGCAGCAGGATGTCAAACAGCCGCGCCACTGACGGCAGCTTCCCCCCGGCTCCAGCACGCTTGCTGGAGCCGGGTGGACACTGCCGTGAAGTCGGGCGGCTGTGTGACATCCTACTGCAGCGTTACTGTAGCGCCGATCTCCCCTGTATGCCCGCTGGCTGTCCCCGCTGGTCTCCCCGCAGCCCGCCGCCCCTCTCCCTCCTCTACGTCCCTCATCTCAATTCGACTTGAAAAAGTCGAATTGAGATGATATATGAATAGGGGTTGTCGGATCCATTCCGACAAATAAATGTCGGAATGGATCCGACTTTAATTGAATATACCTCATGGAATTAAATTTCCTTTTTTATTGGCTGAGTCCCACTAATTTGTGACCTGACAATTAACATCAAAGGTGAAGGTGTAACATGTGGAGTATGTTTAAAGATACCTTATAAGAGTCTAACCACAATATTCAATTTGAGTTGGGGTGCACATTCTGTCAGTCGGTTCTTGTCAAAGATACCTTTTATAGGAGTTCCCCACGTATCCCTTGAGTGAGTTTTGGGTACGCCATCTATCAAATTTCATCATCAATCTATGGGGATGTGGTGTGTGTGGATACAGGAGATGGTACCTACTGCTGACTAAAGATACCTTTATGTGTTTATACTAACCTCATTTAGTGTGAGTGGGGTACACTGATCTACCTCTTTGGATAAAGGATTTTGGGGCCTATTTATCACCATCCACATCCAGGATGCGGATGACAGGTGATAAAATCACCCAAACTCGCACTGCGATTAATTGATTACATCGCAGGGATGTATCAATTATCGCATGCAGGAACAGAGCTTGCGGTCAATCTCTGTCCCTGTGATGCCTCTTCGCAGCATCATCGGGGTATGTTTCATAAAAAATACCCCTATGTCCTGCTACGCATGCGCCGCCCCCGCCGACATCGCCGCTTCCGCCGCCGCCCAGTCAACCTCCCCACGTTGTGACAACCCCCGCGCGCCGCGCCACCCCCCCAGCAGGATAATATTACTCACCTGTCCAGGGAGCCGGTCCACGCTGCTTCAGGAGGCTGCCGGGCGCCGGGTCCTTCTCCTGCACTGTGGCCCCCGGTGCTGTGAAGTGCGCTACCGTTTTGCAGCATCATTTTACTGCACCAGGGTCACATTGCAGCATATGGGGGACCTGGCGGCCGGCAGCGCTCACCGGAGCAGCGGACACCGGCTCCCTGGACAGGTGAGTATGTTTTTTTATTTTTTTTACTTTCTCATACGTCCTAGAGGATGCTGGGGTCCACTTCAGTCCCATGGGGTATAGACGGTTCCGCAGGAGCCATGGGCACTCCAAGACTTTTCAAGGGTGTGAACTGGCTCCTTCCTCTATGCCCCTCCTCCAGACCTCAGTTTTAGAAATGTGCCCAGGCAGACTGGATGCACTCCAGAGGAGCTCTACTGAGTTTCTCTGAAAAGACTTATGTTAGGTTTTTTATTTTCAGGGAGAACTGCTGGCAACAGTCTCCCTGCTTCGTGGGACTGAGGGGGAAGAAGTAGGAACCAACTTCCTCAGAGTTTCATGGCTCTGCGTCTGGCTGACAGGACACCATTAGCTCCTGAAGGGAACTGAACGCTAGCCGTTGCCTAGATGCTCACTCACACAGCACGCCATCACCCCCCTCACAGAGCCAGAAGTCAGAAGACAGGTGAGTGTTAGAAGACAGATCTTCAATCAAGAAAGTGATGGCTAAAGGTACCACGCGGCTGACGGGAGCGCAGCGCGCCATGTTGCCCAGACATACTCAGGCACTGCAGGGTGCAGGGCGTGGGCGCCCTGGGCAGCATGAAACCTATGGAAACTGGCATAAATAATTGGCATAAGTTGCTGAGGCACAGTCCTAACCCCGCCAGTATAAAAAATTACCTCATAAAAGCTGAGGAGAAACACGCAATTGAAGAGTGCAGCTCACTGCTCAGTGCCATTTTCTCTCTCTCCTCAGGCTGCAGAGACCACGCTGGTCCTCCTCCACTACTGAACAAGTATCAGGGTGCAAAACAGGGGGGCCATAGTGAATTTGGTGCTATACAATTGTGTGATTAGCATTATAAAAGCGCTGCATGTCAGTGGGCATTTTGTGTTCACAGACATTGTGTTACTGGTGCTGGGTTGTGAACTGGCAAATCCTATCTGTGTCCCTCTGACAGATTTTACTGTGGGTCTGTCCCCTATAAATTCCCGGAGTGTCTGTGGTGTGTTGTGTAACATGTCTGTGGCAGGGAATTCTTCCTCTGTGGGAGACATGTTAGGGACACAGTGGTGTAATATGACACCAAGAGCCTGACTGGGTGAAAGGTTACATGATAGTGTGAATCATATCAGTAAGAGGTTGGACTGAATCTCATACAGAAAACTGAATATAATCTGTTGAAGATGTTATTTTTAATAGTTCTGCCTTTCATCCATAGTGACCCCTCTTGATCACATACAAATTTGTACAAGTAGTACAAACTGATACCGACACGGACTCTGATTTCTGTGTCAACACTAGTGATTCCAGGGGAATAGGTCCTAAGTTAGCAATAAGCATTCAAAACATGTTTTAGCTGTAAAGGAGGTGTTAGAAGTTACGAAGCCCCCTCTTTTACCACAAGGAGAGGGTTTACTTTAGTAAAGAAGTAAGGTAATTTTCCCTCCACCTCAGGAGTTGAACAGTCTCTTGGAGGGAGTCTGATTTAACCTGAAAATAAATCCTTATCTGCATGATCTCCTGATAAAAGCGAGATTCAGGGAACAGTTGGTGCAGAACATCGCACTCTCCCTGTCAATACTCCAACAACACGGTTGGATCATGAATTTTCCAAAGTCGCAGTTGGAACCGACGACAAGTTTGTTCTTTTTAGGGATGATTCTGGACACAGAAGTACGGAGAGTATTTCTTCCAGTGGAAAAGGCTCTGGAAATCCAGAAAATGGTCAAACAAATATTGAAACCAACAAGCGTGTCGATCCATCAATGCATTCAGTTGTTGGGGAAAATGGTAGCGGCCTACGAGGCCATACAGTTTGGCCAATTTCATGCTAGAGTATTCCAGTGGGACCTGTTGGACAAGTAGTACGTATCCCACCTACACATGCACCGGAAAATAATCCTGTCCCCCAAAGCCAGGATTTTGCTCCTGTGGTGGCTACGCAGTTCTCACCTACTAGAGGGACGCAAGGTTGGGATTCACGACTGGGTCCTAATAACCACAGATGCAAGTCTCCGAGGCTGGGGAGCTGTCACACAGGGGGAAAGCTTCCAAGGAAGATGGTCAAGTCAGGAAGCCTGCCTTCACATAAACGTTCTGGAATTGAGAGCCATTTACAACGGCCTTCTATAAGCGGTACATGTTCTTCAAGATCATCCCGTGCAGATCCAATCGGACAATGTAACAGCAGTCGCGTACATAAACAGGCAAGGCGGAAAGAAAAGCAGATCGGCAATGGCAGAGGTGACAAGGATTCTCCTCTGGGCAGAAAGACATGCAAGAGCTCTGTCAGCAATTTTCATTCCGGGAGTGGTCAAATGGGAAGCAGACTTCCTCAGCAGACACGATCTCCATCCAGGAGAGTGGGGCCTCCACCAAGAAGTCTTCACAGAGGTGACAAGTGTTTGGGGAGTTCCTCAAGTAGACATGATGGCATCTCGTCTAAACAAGAAGCTTCAGATATATTGATCCAGGTCAAGAGACCCTCAAGCAATAGCAGTGGATGCACTGGTGACCCAGTGGGTGTTGCGGTCGGTATATGTTTTCCCTCCACTTCCACTGATTCCAAAAGTTATCAAAATAATAAGAAGAACAAGAGTTTGAGCAATCTTCATTGCCCCAGACTGGCCAAGGAGGGCTTGGTATCCAGATCTTCAGGAGTTGCTCATAGAAGATCCTCGGCCTCTTCCTCCACGAGAGGACCTACTACAGCAGGAGCCGTGTGTGTATCAAGACTTACCGCGGCTACGTTTGACGGCATGGCTGTTGAGCGCCAGATCCTAGCCCGAAAGGGTATTCCCAAGGAAGTCATCCCCACTCTTATTCAGGCCAGGAAAGGAGTAACGTCTAAACATTACCACCGTATTTGGAGAAAATATGTGTCTTGAGTTAGGACGTTTTCTCGCATTTTCTGCACACTGGTGTGGATGCGGGCCTTAGATTGGGGTCAATCAAGGTCCAGATTTCGGCCTTATCAGTTTTCTTTCAAAAACAATTGGCCTCCTTTTCAGAAGTTCAGACGTTCGTGAAAGGGGTTCTGCACATCCAGCCTCCATTTGTGCCTCCAGTGGCACCATGGGACCTTAATGTGGTGTTGCAGTTCCTTCAATCAGATTGGTTTGAGTTTGAACCTCTGCAGGAGATAGAATTGAAGTTTCTCACTTGGAAAGTGATGATGCTTTTGGCCTTGGCATCCGCAAGGCGGCTGTCTGAGTTGGGGGCTTTGTATCACAAAAGCCCTTACCTGATCTTCCACGAAGATAGGCAGAGTTAAGAACTCGTCAACAAATTCTTCCAAAGGTGGTTTCGTCCTTCCACATAAACCAACCTATTGTGGTGCCAGTAGCTACTTACACTTTCACTGAGTCACAGTCTCTAGATGTGGTTAGAGCTTTGAAGATTTATGTCGCAAGAACAGCTCAGTTACGGAAAACAGATGCTCTGTTTGTCCTGTATGCTCCCAGCAAGATTGGGTGTCCTGCTTCTAAGCAGACTATTGTGCGCTGGATCAGAGGGACAATTCAGCACGCTCATTCTACGGCAGGCTTGCCGGTACCGAAGTCGGTGAAGGCCCATTCTACTTGGAAAGTGGGCTCATCCTGGGCGGCTGCCTGGGGCGTCTCAGCTTTACAACTTTGCCGAGCAGCTACTTGGTCAGGGTCAAACACATTTGCTAAATTTTATATGTTTGACACTTTGGCCGATGAGGACCTCAAGTTTGGTCAATATGTGCTGCAGGGTCATCCGCACTCTCCCACCGTACTGGAGCTTTGGTATAACCCCATGGTACTTAAGTGGACCCCAGCATCGTCTAGGACGTATGAGAAAATAGGATTTTAATACCTACCTTTTCTCCTAGTCCGTAGAGGATGCTGGGCACCCGACCCAGTGCGTACTTTACTTGTAGTTTGTTCTTTAGAGTTACACAAGTTGTGTTTCATTTGTTTTCAGCATGTTGCTGTAAATGGTTCAGGCCTGTTGGCGTGTGTCATGTTGAATGCCATGTTGTGCGGCATGGTTGAGGTGTGAGATGGTATGGATCTCACCATTAGTATAAAAGTAAATCCTTTCCTCGAAATGTCCGTCTCCCTGGGCACAGTTCCTATAACTGAGGTCTGGAGGAGGGGCATAGAGGGAGGAGCCAGTTCACACCCTTGAAAAGTCTTGGAGTGCCCATGGCTCCTGCGGAACCATCTGTACCCCATGGTACTGAAGTGGACCCCAGCATCCTCTACGGACTAGGAGAAAAGGATTTACCGGTAGGTATTAAAATCCTATTTTTTATTTTATTTTTACACTGTGATCAGCTTGTGTGTCCATCGGACACACATAGCTGATCTCTCTGCCGGGTCCCCGCTCAGCTCAGCTCGGCAAAAGGGTGCTTATCGCAGTGCTGCCCTTTGAACTCGCCAACCTGGCGAGATTATCACAGGGCACACTGCAGTATTTTTTCACTTTTTTTTTTTAGTAAATTTGGCCACATCACATTTCCCATTGTAAGTATGGGGAATGAGATGTGGGTTACTAAAAAAAAGTGAATTAAAGGGTTTGGAGCAGTTTTTCTTGAAAACTGCTCCAAATGCTCTTTAATACATTCAGGTGATACTAAAATAATGTGAAAAGGGTGTGAAAACACCCTTTTTACATTATTTTAAGAAAATGAACGTTAATAAATAGGCCCCTTTTATGTTTTCATCATTTTGTTAAATTGGACTACACATTGGTTATTTTTTTTTAAATCCATTTCTGTATGAGTTTGGGAAGCCTCTTCATACATCGGGGGTAATTCAGAGCTGATCATAGATGTGCTAAATTTAGCACATCTGCGATCAGTTTCTCTGACATGCAGGGTTTCGCCCAGCACAGGGCTAGTCCGCCCCGCATGTCAGGCCCTGCCCCCCACACAGGTACAAAAGCATCACACGGTGGCGATGCTTTTGTACCTGACAAGCAGCTCCCCGCCAGCGCAGCTCCTGCATGCTGGCAGGGGGCTAACCGCCACATTCCGGGTCACAGCAGCTGTGTGTGATGTCACACAGCCACCACAGCCCACCACGCAATGGTCCAGACACGCCTCCGTTTTCTGGACTACGCACAGCCAATGGCGTCCTAATGCCATTGTCACACCCCCTCCCACCCTGCGACCGTTTATGCCTGTCAATCAGGCAGAGGTGATCGCACAAGTGAGATGCTTTCGCATCTCACTGGCTGCACATGCGCAGTGCGCCTGCCGCGCAAGCGCACTGCGCATAGTAATTCAGGCTGCGATTGCTGCCGCTGCATCGATCCAGTCTGAATTACCCCCATCATTTGAGGATTATCAGATGGCAACAGAATTTCCTATCAGACTAACTACAGATTGGATCTAATTATTACATGCACTTCTCAGAAAAAGCTGGAGAAACAACCATACTCAAGGCTTTGTCAGTCCTTAATCATCCAATATCCGACAGACGGGCAGATGTATTAACCTGGAGAAGGCATAAGGAAGTGATAAACCAGTGATATGTTCAAGGTGATAAAGGCACCAGCCAAACAGATCCTAACTGTTAATTTACATATTGAAGCTGATTGGCTGGTGCCTTTATCACCTTGCACATATCACTGGTTTATCACTTCCTTATGTCTTCTCCAGGTTAATACATCTGCCCCAGAGTCTCAAAACGTATCAATACTTTCCTCTTATCCCTAATTATAACAGATGTTACTGCTCACAACAATGTATTTGCATTTGGCTATCACGTGGTTAACATTACGTGTCAGACATTATTAATGATTAATTAAACGTGTTTGTAATTCTGTGATAGCTTTTCCTGCAGTCTGGATGCCTGGACCGTTCTGTCACCTCTGCGACCTACTGCAAATAAGCCATCAGTTATAAGAGATGGATTTTACTCCAATCGCTCATCTCATCTGTGCTGCCAATTTCTCACTTGTCATTCACAATATTATTTTGCAGTTGCGTGTAATCTAGTTCTACTGTAACACTGCAAATGGCTACAGTAAAATAATAATATCTTTTTATTTATTTTGTCAGATTATGTTTTTCCTGTTCCACCATTATGCATTGAACGGTGTTATCAATCTGATGCGGGCAGCTTCCCAGCAGAAATACATTTCATACAGTTATCATTTCTCAAGCCTTGGTTCCACTGTCAATAGGCTGTTCTGCTTTCACCTGTTCTTTGGTTATTGATTTCCATCTTGGTTGTCTATTTACAATGGGTTTTTCAAGATAGCTTTTTATGATGGTTTTGGTATTTTGAAATAATAATAAAGTCCATTATGACTTTTGTGCAATACTAGTACAAAATGTATACGTAAAACTCTTAAAACTTGTTAAACTTAATGCTTACGTCAATCTATTCAGCAACAACATATATTTATAGTACAATTAAACAAAAGGAACAACTTATTTAGAAATGCTTGACATTTTTGAAATGTCAACGTTTCAACAACCCTGATCGTGTTCTTGGCAATATGGATCCTGTATTGAACTTACATTCCGAAATTTGCAGCTGGCATTTACTGCTTGTTTTTCTCTAACGTCCTAGAGGATGCTGGGACTCTGTAAGGACCATGGGGGTATAGACAGGCTCCGCAGGAGACATGGGCACTTTAAGAAAGACTTTGACTCTGGGTGTGCACTGGCTCCTCCCTCTATGCCCCTCCTCCAGACCTCAGTTTGAGACTGTGCCCAGAGGAGGATGGGTGCACTGCAGGGAGCTCTCTTGAGTCTCCTGCTAAGAAAGTATCTTTGTTAGGTTTTTTATTTTCAGGGAGCACTGCTGGCAACAGACTCCCTGCATCGAGGGACTGAGGAGAGAGGAGCAGACCTACTTAAATGATAGGCTCTGCTCCTTAGGCTACTGGACACCATTAGCTCCAGAGGGATTGGAACACAGGTTCGTCCTGGGCATTCATCCCGGAGCCGCGCAGCGAACGTCCTCACAGAGCCGGAAAAAAGAAGAAAGAAGGCTTCAAAGGCGGCAGAAGACTTTGTGAGCTTCACTGAGGTAACGCACAGCACTGCAGCTGTGCGCCATTGCTCCCATACACCTCACATACTCCGGTCACTGTAAGGGTGCAGGGCACAGGGGGGGGGGGCGCCCTGGGCAGCAATATAAACCTCTCCTATGGCAAAATGAACTATATACATGTACAGGTGGGCACATGTATATTAAAGAGCCCCCGCCATGTTTTACATATTTTGAGTGGGACAGAAGCCCGGCGCCGAGGGGGCGGGGCTTCTCCCTCAGCACTCACCAGCGCCATTTTTTCTCCACAGCACCACTGAGAGGAAGCTCCCCGGACTCTCTGTTAGGCGCCGAGGGTCCGCTCGTCAGTGCGGCCGGCGCCTAGCAACGGGGACGCCACTGTCGGATCGTGTTCCCCGTTGCTGGGTCTAAGTTTATATCATCACTGGTTTCCTGGCTGTGTAGCATGCAGCTGCACGGCATGTTGTAATTATCACTCATCTGTTTCCCTGGCCATGCAGCTTGTCAGCTGCATGGCATTTAATCCAATCAGCCTCCAAACAGCTGATTGGAAGACTCTCTGTTAAAAGCACTCCCAGGACTCCTCACAGACGCCGGTGATAGCTTCCTGTTTGCCTGATTCTGCTGCAGAGAGAGTTCCCAGTCCCGGTCTGTTTGTTTGTTCCTGTTCTCAGTGATCCAGTACTCGGAAGTTACCATCTGTTCCTGGAGTCTGACCGAGCACCTTTAACATCTGGTGGTGTTCGTGAGTCGCGGCGCAGCCGTGTGTTGCGGCTTGTCCGCTACTATTTATTATTGTGTTTATTTTGAGTTCTGGTGCTTTGCGGAGGATTCCGCTTCCACAAGATCCACTCTGGTGTCCAGCGGTGCCGGATAGGAGTGTCGGATCCGTGGATCCTTGGTTGTCCTTTTCCCTGGCGGCTAGTCCGCACATACCTTTTGATTTAGTTAAGTTAGCTTGTAACCCCTGGCTTGGTTGCTTAGTCAGAGGGCCCCTTGTTATCTCCCTGTCTCGGACTTCCCCTTGTCTCCCTTTAAGACCTGCGGGGGCATCGGGGTTGGGCAGACATAATCCGCCCTTCGAACGCGGCTGCCATGGGCTCAAGCAACCATAGTCTCGCAGGGGATTTCTGATAACACGGGCGAGACAACGGAGTTAGGGCGCCAGGGGTTACTAGGCTCTCCAGCTCCCACAACCTGTATTTCATTCCTGTACTCAGATCTCTGCCATAAGATCTTCTCCAGTCTGGAGTACAGGAATCGTAACATTATCACCGGCCAGACAAAAGAAAAAATTTCAACAGGAGTTAATTTTTTCACTTATCCAGTAGGGAGAATTTTGTCGGCCTCATGAATCCCATCGGTGTTGGGCCAAATCCTGGCCAGTTTTTGGTTAGTCAGATTCAGGAACTTACCCAGATGGTTCAGGATCTGTCCCTCCGGGTGAGCTCACAGGAAGATCTGTTATGGACTTCCCCGAGGGTCATCCCTGAACCAAAAATGCATCTGCCTGACCGTTTTTCTGGGGATAGAAAACCGTTTTTTAATTTTAAAGAGTCTTGTAAACTGTATTTTCGTTTAAGACCAGTTTCCTCAGGTACGGAGGCTCAGCGGGTTGGAATTATAATTTCTCTGCTTCAGGGGGATCCTCAGACCTGGGCTTTTGGTTTAAAGACAGACGATCCGGCCTTATCGTCTGTAGACGCTTTTTTGAAATCTTTAGGGCTATTGTATGACGACCCTGATAGAGAGGCATCCGCAGAAAGTCAGTTGCGTGCTCTAAGACAGGGTAGGAATCCTGCAGAGAATTATTGTACGGAGTTTCGCCATTGGTCGAACGACTGTGGCTGGAATGATCCTGCCCTGCGCAGTCAGTTTCGCCTCGGCTTATCTGAATCTATAAAAGACAGCCTCCTTCAGTATCCCGCTCCTGAGAACCTTGATAAACTCATGGAGCTCTCTATTAAAATAGATCGTCGGCTCAGAGAGCGGAGGACTGAGAAAGGGGCATCTGTAGTTTCTTTTCCCTGTGTTTCTTCCGTTCCGATAGACATGGAGGAGCCTATGCAGATTGGTCTCTCCAAATTGTCTCCGGAAGAAAGAACCAGGAGGCAAAATTCTGGTCTGTGTTTGTACTGCGGAGGTAAGGGACATTTTGCCCGTAGTTGCCCAAACAAGTCGGGAAACTTCCTGACCAAGTGAATAGTGAGGGGGTTCACTTTGGTCTACAGCTCATCTCCTCAAATAATTCACTATTGGTTCCTGCTAAAGTTTCTTATGACAGCCTCTGTTCCTCGGTCTCTGCTTTTGTGGACAGTGGAGCTGCAGGAAACTTTATGGACTTAACATGGGCCAAGGCCTTAGGTATTCCTCAGTTAACCTTAAGTAGGTGTATCACCATGCATGGTTTAGATGGGAGTCCCTTATCCAATGGGGTTATTTCTCTATGTACACCTCCTGTTTTGCTCTCGGTGGGAGCTCTACATTCTGAAAAGATTGAGTTTTTTCTTACCCATTGTCCAGCAGTTCCTGTGGTTCTGGGTCACCCTTGGCTGGCCTTTCATAATCCCATCATAGATTGGCAGTCTGGGGAGATTCTACAATGGAGTACCATCTGTGATAAAGAATGTATTACGCTTCCTATCCGAGTAGCTGCTGCCAGGCCCGCACATATTCCTGGAGAGTAACAAGATTTTTTGGATGTGTTTTCCAAGGGCAATGCGGATATTTTGCCTCCCCATAGGCCTTATGATTGTACCATAGAGTTAATTCCTGGTGCCACGTTGCCTAAAGGAAGGTTATATGCATTGTCTGGTCCTGAAACTGTGGCCATGAATGAGTATGTGAAAGAAAGTCTTGAGAAAGGGTTTATCAGGCCATCTAAATCCCCTTTAAGTGCAGGTTTTTTCTTCGTAGAGAAGAAGGATGGTTCCCTCAGACCCTGCATTGACTTTCGAGCCCTGAATAAAATCTCAGTAAAGAATACTTACCCTCTGCCTCTGATCTCTGTCCTCTTTGATCAGCTACGTTCGGCTGTTATTTTTTCCAAGATTGACCTGAGAGGAGCATATAATCTCATTAGAATCAGATCGGGGGATGAGTGGAAAACGGCATTCAGTACTCAATCAGGTCACTATGAGTATCTGGTCATGCCTTTCGGCTTATCTAACGCTCCGGCAGTCTTTCAGGATCTCATTAATGATGTGCTCCGTGAGTTTCTGGGAAGATTCGTTGTGGTCTATTTAGACGACATTTTGATTTATTCTGACTCTATAGAACAACATGTTACCCAGGTGCGTCAGGTACTTAAGAAATTACGTGAAAATCACTTGTATGCCAAACCGGAGAAGTGTGAATTTCACGTCACGGAGGTATCCTTTTTAGGGTACATTATTTCCCCTCGGGGATTCCGAATGGAACCTAAGAAGCTCCAAGCCATCCTGAGTTGGGCGCAACCCACCAACTTAAAAGCAATTCAGCGCTTTTTAGGGTTTGCGAACTACTACAGAAGGTTTATTCACTCTTTCTCTGACATAGTTGCTCCCATTGTGGCACTCACTAAGAAGGGAGCAGATCCTACCAATTGGTCATGTGAAGCTAAAGTATCTTTTCAGGCCTTGAAACAAGCCTTTGTCTCAGCCCCTGTCCTTAGACATCCCAACCCAGAATTGCCTTTCATCGTTGAGGTAGATGCCTCGGAGGTTGGTGTAGGGGCTATCCTTTCTCAGAAGGATCCAGATTCCCTTGAGTTACATCCTTGTGCCTTTATGTCCAGGAAATTCTCATCTGCTGAATCCAACTACGATGTTGGTAATCGGGAGTTGCTGGCTATTAAATGGGCTTTTGAGGAGTGGAGACATTGGCTTGAAGGAGCGACCCATACCATTTCTGTTTTGACAGATCACAAAAATCTTCAATACATTGAATCAGCTAAGCGACTGAATGCCCGACAGGCTCGTTGGGCTTTATTTTTCACTCGTTTCAAATTCATTATCACCTTCAGACCTGGTTCCAAGAACACCAAGGCAGATGCCCTCTCACGCAGTTTTCTTCCCGCTCAAGACAACAGTCCTGTTACTCTCATACTTCCGCCTTCAGTCATTCAGGCAGGTCTCACACAGGATGTTTTTTCTCAATTGAAGCTGCTTCAACATCAAGCTCCGGGAAATACTCCTGCTGGTCGTCTTTTTGTTCCTGAGTTTTTGAGAGCAACTGTTTTGGAGGAATTTCATGATAGCAAAGTTGCAGGGCATCTGGGAGTCGCTAAAACTTTTGAATTGGTATCCCGCGCAGTGTGGTGGCCTGGTCTTTCTAAAGACATTAAAGAGTTTGTTTTTTCGTGTCAGGTCTGTGCACAGCATAAAGTTCCCCGTTCTTTGCCTATTGGTCAACTTATGCCATTGAATGTTCCTCTTAGACCATGGTCGCATATCTCCATGGATTTTGTGGTGGATCTCCCTCTGTCAGCTGGATGCACAGTCATATGGGTGGTAGTGGACCGTTTTAGTAAGATGGCTCATTTTATTGGTCTTCCCCGATTGCCATCTGCCCAGGGATTGGCAGTCTTGTTCCTCCGTCATGTTTTCAGACTCCATGGGTTACCCACTGATATTGTTTCTGACAGGGGTCCACAATTCATTGCACAGTTTTGGAAGTCTTTTTGTGCTTCGTTAAAAATGAAATTATCATTAACCTCCGGTTATCATCCACAATCAAATGGACAGACTGAGCGAGTGAACCAATCCTTAAAACAATATTTGCGTTTGTACTCGGCCAAACTCCAAAATGACTGGTCTGAGTTTCTTCCATTGGCAGAGTTTGCTTATAATAATGCCTGTCATTCCTCTACCAATGTGTCTCCATTTTTTGCAGTTTTTGGTTTCCACCCCAGAGCTAATTCATTTTTCCAACATTCCTCTGTCTCCTCTCTGGCCCTGACCTCTCATCTTAAACTTATTTGGAAAAAAGTGCACATAGCTCTCAGAAAAGCAGCTTTCAAGGAAAAAGATTTTTCGGACAGGTTCCGGCGGCCGTGCACTTTTAGAGTAGGAGACAGGGTGTGGCTGTCGACTCGCAATATCAAACTTCGACAAACCTCAGCCAGATTGGGTCCTAGATTTATTGGACCATTTCTCATTATCAAAAAAGTCAATCCAGTTGCTTTCCGGTTACAGCTACCAAAAACGTTACGAATCGGAAATACCTTCCATTGCTCTTTGCTCAAACCATATGTTTCATCTAGCAGATTTCCTCGTAAAAAACCTCAGGGGAGATCACCAGTTAATGTACAGGGTCAGCAGGAGTTCGTGGTTGAGAAGGTTCTCGATTCCAAGCTGTCCCGGGGTCGGCTTTATTTTTTGGTGCATTGGACAGGTTATGGTCCTGAGGAAAGGTCGTGGGTCCTAGATGAGGACCTTCATGCCCCAAGGCTCAAAAGGGCATTTTTTCAAGAATTTCCTCAGAAACCCGGATTTAGGGGTTCCTTGACCCCTCCTCAAGGGGGGGGTACTGTTAGGCGCCGAGGGTCCGCTCGTCAGTGCGGCCGGCGCCTAGCAACGGGGACGCCACTGTCGGATCGTGTTCCCCATTGCTGGGTCTAAGTTTATATCATCACTGGTTTCCTGGCTGTGTAGCATGCAGCTGCACGGCATGTTGTAATTATCACTCATCTGTTTCCCTGGCCATGCAGCTTGTCAGCTGCATGGCATTTAATCCAATCAGCCTCCAAACAGCTGATTGGAAGACTCTCTGTTAAAAGCACTCCCAGGACTCCTCACAGACGCCGGTGATAGCTTCCTGTTTGCCTGATTCTGCTGCAGAGAGAGTTCCCAGTCCCGGTCTGTTCGTTTGTTCCTGTTCTCAGTGATCCAGTACTCGGAAGTTACCATCTGTTCCTGGAGTCTGACCGAGCACCTTTAACATCTGGTGGTGTTCGTGAGTCGCGGCGCAGCTGTGTGTTGCGGCTTGTCCGCTACTATTTATTATTGTGTTTATTTTGAGTTCTGGTGCTTTGCGGAGGATTCCGCTTCCACAAGATCCACTCTGGTGTCCAGCGGTGCCGGATAGGAGTGTCGGATCCGTGGATCCTTGGTTGTCCTTTTCCCTGGCGGCTAGTCCGCACATACCTTTTGATTTAGTTAAGTTAGCTTGTAACCCCTGGCTTGGTTGCTTAGTCAGAGGGCCCCTTGTTATCTCCCTGTCTCGGACTTCCCCTTGTCTCCCTTTAAGACCTGCGGGGGCATCGGGGTTGGGCAGACATAATCCGCCCTTCGAACGCGGCTGCCATGGGCTCAAGCAACCATAGTCTCGCAGGGGATTTCTGATAACACGGGCGAGACAACGGAGTTAGGGCGCCAGGGGTTACTAGGCTCTCCAGCTCCCACAACCTGTATTTCATTCCTGTACTCAGATCTCTGCCATAAGATCTTCTCCAGTCTGGAGTACAGGAATCGTAACACTCTCCCCTGCTTGACACATGGTGAAAGAGGGTTTTAAAGTAGAGGGGGGGGGGGGCACATAATTGGCGCGCATATATACTATAACAGCGCTACTGGGTAAACATTCTGTGTTTTTTCCTGGGTCATATAGCGCTGGGGTGTGTGCTGGCATACTCTCTCTCTGTCTCTCAAAAGGGCCTAAATGGGGAACCTGTCTTCAGAAAAGAGATTCCCTGTGTGTGTGGAGTGTGTCGGTACGCGTGTGTCGACATGTTTGACGATGAAGGCTCACCTAAGGAGGAGGGGGAGTGCATGATTGTCAGGTCGCCGTCGGCAACGCCGACACCGGACTGGATGGATATGTGGAATGTCTTGAATGCTAATGTAAATTTATTACATAAGATATTAGACAAAGCTGAGGCTAGGGAACAGTCAGGTAGTCAGACCGTGCCTGTCCCAGTGACACCGGGACCTTCCGGGTCTCAAAAGCGCACATTATCCCAGATCACTGACACAGATACTGACACGGATTCAGATTCCAGTGTCGACTATGAGGATGCAAAGTTACAGCCAAAAGTGGCTAAGGGGATTCGTTACATGATTATTGCTATTAAAGAGGTTTTGCATATCACGGAGGAACCCCCTGTCCCTGACACGAGGGTACACATGTATAAAGAGAAAAAACCTGAGGTCACTTTTCCGTCCTCATATGAGCTAAGCAAATTGTGCGAAAAGGCTTGGGAATCTCCAGACAGGAGATTACAAGTTTCCAAGAGGATTCTTATGGCGTATCCCTTCCCACAAAAGGACAGGATACGATGGGAATCTTCGCCTAAAGTAGACAAGGCGTTGACACGCTTATCAAAGAAGGTAGCACTGCCATCCCAGGATACGGCTACCCTCAAGGATCCTTCTGATCGTAAGCAGGAAGTTACCATGAAGTACATTTACACACATTCTGGTACTATTATTAGACCAGCTATGGCATCGGCCTGGGTTTGTAGTGCTGTCGCAGCATGGACAGATTCCTTATCTACGGAGATTGAGACCCTAGATAAGGATACCATTTTAATCACCCTAGGGCATATCAAGGATGCTGCGTTATATATGAGGGATACTCAAAGAGACATTTGTTTACTAAGCTCCAGAATAAATGCTATGTCTATTTCTGCTAGACGACTCTTGTGGACCCGGCAGTGGACGGGGGATGCCGACTCAAAGCGGCATATGGAGTCGTTGCCTTACAAGGGGGAGGAGTTGTTTGGTGAAGGCCTCTCGGACCTTGTCTCTACTGCTACAGCAGGTAAATCGAATTTTTTGCCTTATGTTCCCCCGCAACCTAAGAAGGCGCCGCATTACCAAATACAGTCCTTTCGTTCCAATAAAAACAAAAAGGTACGGGGTTCGTCCTTTCTTGCCAGAGGTAAAGGCAGGGGAAAAAAGCTGCACACAGCTAGTTCCCAGGAGCAGAAGTCCTCCCCTGCGTCTGCAAAATCCACCGCATGACGCTGGGGCTTCCCTGGGGGAGTCAGCTCAAGTGGGGGCACGTCTTCGATTTTTCAGCCACATCTGGGTCCACTCACAAGTGGATCCCTGGGCAATAGAGATTGTTTCCCGGGGATACAAGCTGGAATTCGAAGAGGTGCCTCCTCGCCGGTTTTTCAAAACGGCCCTACCAGCTTCTCCTTCAGAGAGGGAGTTAGTGTTAAATGCAATTCACAAATTGTGTCTTCAGCAGGTGATAATCAAGGTTCCCCTTCTGCAACAAGGGAAGGGGTATTACTCAACCCTGTTTGTCGTCCCGAAACCAGACGGTTCGGCCAGACCCATTTTTAATTTAAAATCCCCGAACCTGTACTTAAAAAGGTTCAAGTTCAAGATGGAATCGCTCAGAGCGGTCATCGCCAGCCTGGAGGAGGGGGGGGGGGGTTGGATGGTTTCCCTGGACATAAAGGATGCATACCTTCATGTTCCGATATTCCCTCCTCATCAGGCGTTCCTGAGATTTGCGGTACAGGACTGTCATTACCAATTTCAGACGTTGCCGTTTGGGCTTTCCACGGCCCCGAGGATTTTTACCAAGGTAATTGCGGAGATGATGGTGCTCCTGCGTAAGCAGGGTGTCACAATTATCCCATACTTGGACAATCTCCTCATAAAGGCGAGATCTCGAGAGAAGTTACTGGACAGCGTTTCACTGTCTGTGAGGACGTTACAGCAACACGGCTGGATTCTCAATATTCCGAAGTCGCAGCTGGTTCCTACAACGCGTTTGACCTTTTTGGGCCTGATTCTGGACACAGACCAGAAAAAGGTTTTTCTTCCGATGGAAAAGGCTCAGGAGCTCATGGCTCTGGTCAAGAACCTATTAAAGCGAGAGACGGTTTCAGTGCATCTCTGCACACGTGTCCTGGGGAAGATGGTGGCACCTTACGAGGCCATCCCCTTCGGCAGGTTCCATGCGAGGACTTTTCAATGGGACCTACTGGACAAGTGGTCCGGGTCTCATCTACAAATGCATCAAAGGATCGTTCTGTCTCCCAGAGCCAGGGTATCTCTCCTGTGGTGGCTGCACAGTGCTCACCTCCTAGAGGGCCGCAGGTTCAGCATTCAGTACTGGATCCTGGTGACCACGGACGCAAGCCTCAGAGGTTGGGGAGCAGTCACACTGGGAAGAAATTTTCAAGGTCTCTGGTCAAGTCTAGAGACTTTTCTTCACATCAACATCCTGGAATTGAGGGCCATATACAATGCCCTATGTGAAGCGGAGGCATTGCTTCGCGACAAGCCAGTCCTGATTCAGTCGGACAATGTCACAGCAGTAGCTCATGTAAACCGCCAAGGCGGCACAAGGAGCAGGGTGGCAATGGCAGAAGCCACCAGAATTCTTCGCTGGGCGGAAGGTCATGTAAGCGCACTGTCAGCAGTGTTCATTCCGGGAGTGGACAACTGGGAAGCGGACTTCCTCAGCAGACACGACCTGCATCCGGGAGAGTGGGGACTTCATCAGGAAGTCTTCGCACAGATCGTGGGTCAGTGGGGACTGCCCCAAATAGACATGATGGCGTACCGTCTCAACAAAAAGATAAAGCGGTATTGCGCCAGATCAAGAGACCCTCAGGCGGTAGCGGTAGACGCCCTGGTGACACCTTGGGTGTTCAGGTCGGTCTATGTGTTTCCTCCTCTTCCTCTCATACCCAAGGTGTTGAGAATAATAAGACAAAGAGGAGTGAGAGCAATCCTCGTGGCTCCGGATTGGCCACGAAGGACTTGGTATCCAGATCTGCAGGAGTTGCTCACAGAAGATCCGTGGCCTCTTCCTCTACGGCAGGACCTGCTGCAACAGGGGCCCTGTCTGTTCCAAGACTTACCGCGGCTGCGTTTGACGGCATGGCGGTTGAACGCCGGATCCTATCGGAAAAAGGTATTCCGGATGAGGTCATTCCTACCCTGATCAAGGCTAGGAAGGACGTGACATCGAAACATTATCACCGCATATGGAGAAAATATGTTTCTTGGTGTGAGGCCAGGAATTCTTCTACGGAGGAGTTCCATTTGGGCCGTCTCCTTCACTTCCTTCAGACTGGAGTGAATTTGGGCCCAAAATTAGGGTCCATAAGGGTTCAAATTTTGGCCTTATCCATTTTCTTTCAAAAAGAATTGGCTTCTCTTCCTGAAGTACAGACTTTTGTGAAGGGAGTACTGCATATTCAGCCCCCGTTTGTGCCTCCGGTGGCGCCTTGGGACCTTAATGTGGTGTTAAGTTTCCTTAAGTCACATTGGTTTGAACCTCTCAACACGGTGAAGTTGAAGTACCTCACTTGGAAGGTGGTCATGTTGTTAGCCTTAGCTTCAGCAAGGCGAGTTTCGGAACTAGCGGCTTTGTCACATAAAAGCCCCTATCTGGTTTTTCAGGTGGATAGGGCGGAATTGAGGACTCGTCCTCAGTTCCTTCCTAAGGTGGTGTCATCTTTTCATATGAACCAACCTATTGTTGTGCCTGTGGCTACGCGTGACTTGGAGGATTCCGAGTCCTTGGATGTGGTCAGGACTTTGAAGATTTATGTGGCCAGAACAGCTAGGGTCAGGAAGACAGAAGCACTGTTTGTCCTGTATGCAGCCAACAAGGTTGGCGCTCCAGCTTCTAAGCAGACTATTGCTCGCTGGATCTGTAACACGATTCAGCAGGCGCATTCTACGGCAGGATTGCCGTTACCAAAATCGGTTAAGGCCCATTCCACTAGGAAGGTGGGCTCTTCTTGGACGGCTGCCCGGGGGGTCTCGGCTTTACAGTTGTGCCGAGCAGCGACTTGGTCGGGTTCAAACACCTTTGCAAAGTTCTATAAGTTTGATACCCTGGCTGAGGAGGACCTCCTGTTTGCTCAATCGGTGCTGCAGAGTCATCCGCACTCTCCCGCCCATTTGGGAGCTTTGGTATAATCCCCATGGTCCTTACGGAGTCCCAGCATCCTCTAGGACGTTAGAGAAAATAAGATTTTACACCTACCGGTAAATCTATTTCTCGTAGTCCGTAGAGGATGCTGGGCACCCGTCCCAAGTGCGGACTTCTCCTGCAAGACTTGTATATAGTTATTGCTTTAATAAGGGTTATGTTATAGTTTCATCGGTTTGGACTGGGACTATGTTGTTTGTTCATACTGTTAACTGGGTAGTTTATCACAAGTTATACGGTGTGATTGGTGTGGCTGGTATGAATCTTGCCCTTGGATTAGCTAGAATCCTTTCCTCGTACTGTCCATCTCCTCTGGGCACAGTTTCTCTAACTGAGGTCTTTAGGAGGGGCATAGAGGGAGGAGCCAGTGCACACCCAGAGTCAAAGTCTTTCTTAAAGTGCCCATGTCTCCTGCGGAGCCCGTCTATACCCCCATGGTCTTTACGGAGTCCCAGCATCCTCTACGGACTACGAGAAATAGATTTACCGGTAGGTGTAAAATCTTATTTTTGCATTCACTGTTCACATTCAAAGTTCACAGCCTGAGGTTTTTTTTTGTATAATATTTTCAGTAATATAAAAGTTTTTTTTTCTTTAGTTCAAAGCTAACAAAGTTAACTGTTAGCAAAAATACCCAGCAAAAATCTTTAAAATTTGGCACCTGTATTTGGTTTATAGGAAACCTTGAATGGCACACTGCAGCTGGTAAATCTGCCTGGGAAGTCCTTAGCTCAGCTGCTTCCTTGTCCTTTTGGCCCCTCCCATCGTTGTGACAACATGATATCATATGTCAGGGGTTAGGCTGGCACAGAGTGCATTATCATCCTGCTACTGCCCCGCACACTATGGGGCGGATTCAGAGGTGGATACAGAACTGCATGCATCAGTATATATTGGTGGTTGCTAATTTGCAACTTTATGCAAATGTCGGTACAAACTCTTTGTCACAAACTGATCACTCACCACTGTGGGATCTGGGGTCCGGCCATTGCCGGCGCGGTTGCCCGCGGTGCTGTGCGGCCATGTGGGGGCGCGGTGTGGTCAGCGGCAGAGGTGATGCAGGTTCTGGGAGCCGGGAGTGTGGGGACAGATTGGCCGAAGGTGACGCTGTGTGTCTGCAGTATAGGAGGTGGCCATGTTGGAGACCAAATGAGCACCTGTGAGCACTTGTGAAACACCTGTGGGTAAGTGTTAGCCAATCCCGTGCTTGTGCTACCTTTAAGTAGGCTGGGATTATGTTACTCTGAGCCAGTGCTTTGTTGTATCTACTCTATGCTTTAGCTCTGTGCTCTCTCCGTGATATCCTGTGTGGTTCCAGTGGTCCTGATATCGCCTCTACTCCCAGGGGTCTGCCTGCAGCCTTCTCTGCAAGAGATCCACCAGTTCCCTGCTGTGCTGTTAGTTAATCGCTCTCCAAGTGGCAACAAGTAGATTCCTGGAGTCCTGTGAGTGGTTTCCCTGTTTGTTCAGTGACTGCCTGCTGTAATCACATAGTCTTTTGAAAGTTCTTCTTACTCCTGGTTCTCATTCTCTCATCAACCAGTTTAATTCATTCTTCACCGTTGTCGTCTGCTGTAGCTCTTCACAGTGCTTCAAAGTATTCCATTCACAATTATATCTTCATTGTTGCTTCATTCAAGGACAATTCTTCACAGCCTTCCAGTTTAACCTTTAAGCTTCAGTACAAGTCTCTACAGTTATTCATTTATGTCTACAATATCCAGTTAACACTCCTTACACTTTGGCACCAATCATTGCTTCATTTGGACAATGCTGCATTCATTTTCAAGCCTTTTTAAACAACTTTTTAAAGTTGTATGAACATTTCTTCAATGCATCTAATACTGTTCCAGCTTATCATTATGCCATTCATTGCAGTACGTCAGTTTACATATGGTGAGTATTGATTGTCATTTAACTCATTATTGGAATCGTTGTCTTTTAATAAATATATGAAACTGAACTTTCTTCGTCCTCCCTGTTTTCACCATACTGCAGCATCTACACCTTCAGTTGGTCCAGGGTTAACGGATTCACAAAAACAGTCGGCCCTGACACTTTTTCCACTGTGTACATCTGTCTGGACAAATGTGCAAGAACTAAGATACCTACTTTCAGCATCTGTACATGCAGTAACTTGGATTGGTGCATCCTTAGACTCTACCATCGACCGCACCATGAAAATGTGCACCAGCCATAGCAGTTCCTCCATCTGACTACGGTCTCCTATGTCTGCGGCTGTGCGGCTATGTACGCAACACTCCTAGAACACACATATTAAACAAACCATTTTGTGCGCATTTCTAGCCACTACCCACTACTTTTTCAATACACTTCTCCCTGCATGCACCTGATAAAAATGACGACTCTCCAAGGACACAAACAAGATGCATGCATGGTGCAACTTAAGCGCCCTACACACTAGGTGATGGTGACGAGAGATATGAATGAAGAATGATGAATGATATTGCTCAGAAATGAGTGATATATCATTCATATCGTTTAGTGTGTAGGCACCAACGATGAACGATGCGCGTCTCCGCGGTCATTCATCGTTGGTTTCCCGTTGTTTTGCAATGCAAAACAATTTGGACAATAACGATCCTCATTCAGATCGTTCATCGTCCAAATTGCTGCCGTCGCCCAGTGTGTAGGGTGCTTTAGATGTATGCTCCATTGTGTGACACAGCCCCAGCACACGTATGACTTCCATAAGTAAGTCGGGCCCTCAAAGAGATGCATTCCAACCTCCCTGGATAGAAACTACTCCGTGCTGAAATCAAAGCTCAATAAATAACTGCTCTTTATGTAAAGATGTGAAATTGTTAGGCTTAGTTGTTGTAGCCCCCAGCCAGCTGCCAACGCTCTGCTGTATTGCTGACTGGGGTGAACTGCTCCTTGACATATAGGTTGTGAATGAGTAGAATTATAATTCTTACAAAATGATTTGCTGTCAATGCTGTAACGTGGAAGGAACAGTGTGTGTGTCACTCAGGATATTACTGCGCCACGCAGGAAACCTGGCAGATGAGAATGTCATTTTAAAGGTTTACATTGCCTAATGTAGACTTGACAGTAACTTACGGTTTATAAAATAGTTTATTACTAGTTCCCTTCCCTCCCTTCTTCTCAGCAAACATAAATTTGTTAATGTCACCCAAAAGATAATGGTGGCTTAACTACTATTTCAAAAAACTTTAAAGTCTAAAATTCTTCTGAGAATGTCAGTTCATGTGAAACCAATCATCAGAATAGATTAGAGGATTTTGTGATACTTTAAACTTCCTATGAGGCTTCCCTTCCTTATCCAGCTTTTATATATTATCTCTACAGCTATGCAACACAGTATTGTAGCAAGGGAGTTATGACTTATTGCTGGAAATAAAAGTTCCTGTGCTAGATCAGCTAGTTATCAATTTAATGTTTCAGTAACTTTAGAGAGAAAAGAAAGAAAATAAGAAAAGAATGAGGGAGAATGTTTCCATTACCCATTTCTTTTCATTGACAATGAAACCAATCAGTCATGGGTTCGATTCCGACCACACCCTAATTGTGTGGAGATTGTACATTCTCCCAGTGCTTCAGTGGGTTTCCTCCCACAATCCAAAAATAAATTAGGATGTTACAGTGACGTGTGGTGAGATCAGTGGCTAGTATCAGAGACAGATTTATCCCAAATGCCACCCCATATACAGCCCATCCCCTCTGCAAACATCACACTAATGGGCAGCAATTGTGGCCTTATAGGTGGATACTCCTGAGATGACATTATATGACAGATAACACTCTCAGATCACATGACACAGTTGGGTACAAGGTAACACATGCACAGGGTAATACATAGCATAGAGGGCACAAGGTAACACATGGCACGGATAATACAGAGCACATGGGCAGGGTCAGACTGGCCCACAGGGGTACCAGGGAAACTACCGGTAGGCCCCACTGCCTGAGGGCCCACTCCTTCCTCTAGGGATCAGATTCCAGACTGTGCACTTGTATTATAGATGGTAGATATGTTGCATTACACTGCTCTAAACTATTGTGTATTTCAAGCCTCTGTGGAGGCTGACCACACCCCCTTTGTAGGATGTCCCCACCCCTAAGCATGGGCCCCTATATCCGCATTCCCCCGGCCCTTCATGCCCCAGTCCGACATTGCACATGGGGACGCAGGGTAACACATGGCACATGGGGGTACATGGTAACACATGGCACAGGGTAATACAGAGCTCTTGGGGACGTATGGTAACACATGGCCCAGGGTAATGCATAGCACAAGGGGGCACACTGTAACATATGGCACAGAATAATGCTAGCATTAGGGGCACAGGGTAACACATGGCATGGGGGTGGGGGGTGCACAGGCTAATACGTAGCACAAGTGTGCACAGGGTAACATATGGCACAGGGGGCACAGAGTAACACATGGCAGTTAGGAAGCTGATTGGCTAGTACTTTATCACTCTTTATCCGTCTCCACTTTATCACTTTTTAAGACTTAATACATTTGGGCAAATATATTTCACCACCATAGTTCACAACAGAAAATTAAAAATTTGGCCTTTTATGTTCTTACTGCAGACTAGTGCCACTAGGTGTCATTAGACAAGGACAGTTGCAGAGCCTGCTCTGGAAATGTTATAATAATAAATACATCATATGGTACATTGCCTTTGGCTCAGAAAATGTAAGTAATGGTATAAGTGACTGGTTGTCACAGAATTTCACATAAATTCCATTTAAGCCTTCATTCAACACTGGAAGAGTCTTACAATTCAGTTAATCATCTTATGCAGTATGTATCAATGTATGATTTGAAGACAGACAATAATGCTGTTAGTGCTAAATCTATCTATCTATCTATCTATCTATCTATCTATCTATCTATCTATCTATCTATCTATCTATCTATCTATCTATCTATCTATCTATCTATCCCAATATATATATATATATATATATATATATATATATAATTTATTTATTTTTCTAAAAATACTGACTTTGAGGGAGATGCACTAAGCCTAGGAGAGTGATAAAGTGGAGAGAGAGATCAAGGCCCAGATTTATTAAGCCTCGGAGAGTTGTAAATTGCACAGTGATAAAGTACCAAGGAGCAAATGTATTAAGCGTTAACAAGAGATAAAGTGGAGACGGAAAAGAGTGACAAATGGCCAGGCAATCAGCTTCCTAACTGCCATGTCACTGGCCGTATTTGAAAAATGACAGTTAGGAGCTGGTTGGCTGGTACTTTATCACTATGCAATTTATCACTCTTCAAGGCTTGATAAATCTAGGCCCAAGTATCAACTAGTCAACTCCTAACTGCCATTTTTCAAACACTGTGGGGCAGAGCCTTGAGAAGTGATAAAGAAGGCTGACCATATTATTCCTTTAACCTGGGACACTCATGAATTACACAGGTTCTGTGGCTGCTTAAAACCAGATGAAATGCAGGCTTGTAGTCAGCCAGCCACAGAACCTGTGTAATTCATGAGTGTCCCAGGTTAAAGGGATAATATGGTCAGCCTAGATAAAAAAGTAATAAGTGGAAGGTGATAACTCACCAGCTCCTAACCAGCTCCTAACTGCCATGTTACAGGCTGGGTTTGAAAAATGACAGTTGGGAGCTGACTGGCTGGTGCGTTATCACCTTCCACGTATCACTTTTTTTTATATCACTTCTCCATTCTTCATACATCTGCCCACAGTCTGTAGCATGACAGGAGCTAATTGGCTGGTACTATATCTCTGTCCACTTTATCTCTCTCCAAGGCTTAGTACATAGGGGGTCATTCCGAGTTGATTGCTCGCTAGCAGTTTTTAGCAGCCGTGCAAACTCTTTGTCGCTGCCCACCGGGGAGTGTATTTTCGCTTTGCAGAAGTGCGAACGCTTGTGCAGCAGAGCGCCTGCAAAATCGCTTTGTGCAAAACAAGACTAGCCCTGTAGTTATTGTTCATGTGCATTGATTCTAAAGACGGAGGGATGGCTTTTGACGTCACACACCCGCCCAGCGAACGCCCAGCCACGCCTGCATTTTTCTAAGCACTCCCTGAAAACGGTCAGTTGACACCCAGAAATGCCCTCTTTCTGTCAATCTCCTTGCGGCCGGCTGTGCGATTGTAATCGTCGCTATAACCAGTGCAAAACCACAATGGACTTCGTACCCGTACGACGGGCGCGCGCATTGCGGAGCATACGCATGCGCAGATTAGCCATTTTTTTCACTGATCGCTACGCAGCGAACAACGGCAGCTAGCGATCAACTCAGAATGACCCCCATAGACCTCAAAAGTGCAGAGAGCTGAAGTACCAGTCAGTCAGCTCCCAGCTGCCATTTTACAGGTTGTGATTGTAAAATGACAGGAGCTGATTGGTTGATAGTTTATCTCCCTTTACTTTATCACTTTTCAGGGCTTAGTACTCCCACATAATCATTACTTTTCAGCTTGATGACGTGACATTTTATAATGGGTACACTGTACCAATATTTAGTCGGTCAACTCACTAGGGACTAGTGACATCATAGAGTGAACAGGAAGGCTGTATTCATGAATGTTTATTCAATGCATTGTGCCTGTCTCACCTGCACAAACATAAGGGAAGGGTTGGACTCTTAACTATAGGTGGTGCAGCAGCTACAGGACCAGAAGGTAACAGTTTCATGTCTTGTGGTCTCCACCTCCAAAATACCCTGGTTCCTGCCAATTGTAATCTCAATAGTGCAGAGTGGAGATCTTGAGCCAGATGTAATGGCTTGCGAGACGGCCGGAGCTCCGAGACTGGAGTCTCAGTGCTCCGGCCATCTCGCAAGCCATTATATCTGGCCCATTTTCTGAGATGCACAAATATGATGCATGTACACTGGGGGCATGCTGGAGTTATCATCAATTCAGAGTAGTATCCTGGTATTCTTATGTGAACCCAAAGAACTGCAGTTACAGTTCCACTATTGTTAATAGTTTTAGGACTGCCTCTGAGGCGGACTGAGCATTTGGTTTAAGGAATATCAGTAAGGTCAATTAAGTGTTTTTTATTGTCTTTGATGCATGAATATTACCTATTTTTATGTGCTAATAAAATGTTCTTTCTATAATATACTACACTGTATGGTCATTATGCTAGTTTTACATATCCCCTGAGTCAGCAGGGCATGAAATCCACAATAGGGAGCGCAGAAGCCTTAATGAGATCTAAAGAATTACAGATAAGCTTACTATTATTTATTGATCGGTATGAGGCTGTTACTTCATTAGACAAGTGTAGCCGCAGGGGCAGCTCGGCAAATCCCATACTACTAATAAATACATAATGCAATACATTAGGCAATTATCAATACTACTAAGATATGTTAGCTTATTTCATGTTTATTGTAAGTGACTTGTCTATTAAAAATTGGAAATATACTGTATAATGGTGGTCATTCCGAGTTGTTTGCTCGCTAGCTACATTTAGAAGCAATGCAAGCGCAAAGCCGACACCCTCTGGGAGTGTATCTTAGCATAGCAGAATTGCTAACGAAAGATTAGCAATTCTGCTATTAAGTATTTCCTTACAGTTTCTGAGTAGCTCCAGACCTACTCCCAGACTGCGATCACCTCAGTCCGTTTAGTTCCTGGTTTGACGTCACAAACAAGCCACAAACACGTCACAAACATGCCCAGCGTCCGGCCAGCCACTCCCCCGTTTCTCCAGCCACTCCTGCGTTTTCTGCTGGCACGCCTGCGTTTTTTAGCACACTCCCAGAAAACGCTCAGTTACCACCCAGAAACACCCACTTCCTGTCAATCATTCTCCGATCAACAGAGCGACTGAAAAGCTTTGTTCGCCCGTGAGTAAAATAGCATAGTTTTGTGTAAAATTGCTTAGCGCATGCGCCCTGCGGTGCATACGCATGCGCAGAGCTGCCGGATTTTAGCCTATTAGCAATTCTGCTAAAAATAGCAGCGAGCAAACAACTCGGAATGACCTCCTATATGTAGGACACACTGTTTCTTCTCATCACTGGTGTTACAACAAATTTGAGTACAACACTATGGGCCTAATTCAAACCTAATCGCTCCTTAGCGAATTTGCAGGTTTGTGATCAGATAGTCACTACCCAGATAGAGTCAAATACCGCCCCGTGCAAATCTGCGTATGCCGTGCAAAAAGCTTTGCATACGCCGGTCAGCTGCAAATCCGTTCGCAACTCACAATCAAATGATTTTTCCGGTCTGTGCGTAGCCCAGGACCTACTCCTACAGTGCGATACAAACAGGCTGATCGGGCAGGAGCTGACGTCACACACCCTCCCTGAAAACGCTTGGGAACGCCTGCGTTTTTCCAGGCACTCCCAGAAAACGGCCAGTTACCACCCGCAAACGCCCGCTTCCTGTCAATCAGCTTGCGTTCGCCTAGTGATCAAAAAAGACGCCGGATTTTTTGGTAGTTTGGCCTATGATCCGTACACATGTGCAGTCATTCGATAATTGGCCGCTGTGCGATTTCGCACAACAGCGATCAGGTCCGAATCAGGCCCTAGGATTCCCTGTTGTTTTCCTTTTCCTTATTGATGAATGATATGAGAGTCTCATATGGACATTGAAAAGTGGAATATTTCTACCACCTTCCTTATGTAAAACTTATTTTCTTCTTCGGGGTCCATGGTCTCCACATGGTTAACCTTGGGTATGGCTGGTGGAGACCAGGACTTGTACTGAACAGTGTAAGCTTGTGAGCACTGGGATGCACTGGGCTCCTCTTCCTTCATACCCCGCCCCCATGCTTAGACACGTCAGTTTTTTTTTGTGCCAACAGGAGCTGATCACCACTGAACAGGGTTTTTCAATCTTTATTATTTTTTTCTTTAATATTTACTTTTTCTTTAGTAGACAGTGCCCGGAAGTCCAGAGGACGCCAGCGCTGTTGCTCCAACACCCACAACGGGCCGTGACACCACAACTGGGTCGGTGATTTTGGTGGGACCTCCTGCACACTTCCAACTAGCAGAGGCACAGGGGACACCCAGGACTGCACCAGACACATGGGGGGACAGGTAAGGTGGATTCCCAGGAGAAGGCGCTGACGTGCTCCTGGTCCATTAAGTGTACATGCGGCTGCACTAGGACACCAGAGCTTACATGTACACTGGCTCTGGGGAAATATTACATACAGGCCAGGAGAACCGAAGGTGGAAGTCAGCGCTTCCCCAGCAGCCACTCCCCCAGTCCAGGGCACCATTCCACTGCAGTCTTACCACCCTGGACTGCTCCTCCCTCATACTCCCTCACCAGAGATGCTGGGCAGCCATTACAGAGCTCTGCAGGTCTCCAGAGATGGTGGGCTGAATCTCCCTGTATACAGTACCTCTCCAACATAGCAGGTTATACACAGCACTGAATCCTACCAGCCTCCTCCATTTGGCTGTGTAGTTGATACCCATGCCCATTGCAGTTAAATTTCTCTTCCTGCATTGTATGTGACTTAAGCTAGTGCTGCTGCTTATACTTTTCTTTCTCCCTCACTGTACATTATAATTGCTTTCCTTGTACCTTTTTCTCTCACCAAGTGACCCTTGAATACTGGTCTGTATTGGGTTTACTCTGCCACACTTTACTGTATATTGTATTTGTGTGAGCTCATTGTCACATACTGTTCCTGTTACATGATGCACATTACCTGTCTAACAAAAGCAAGGCTAAGCAGACAAGGGCACCTACACTGGTAGCATGTAATACCTGTAACATGGAGGTTGTACCTCAGGATTTATCACAAGATGATCAATGCACAACCTGTCTCATGCCTCCCAGCACCTTAGATGCTCCAGTGCCTGTGCAGGAGCCTCCATGGGCATCCTTTACTACGTCACTGGCAAAAATTGCTGACCATATTGCTCCCCCACCTGTGGCTCCCCCTATGGGTATACCACAACCAGTGCAGCCCACAATGGTTCCCCCTATGGGTATACCACAACCAGTGCAGCCCACAATGGCTCCCCATATGGATTTCCAAATGCCATTATAGCCTGTTTATCAGACCATTGCAGCCCCACCAGTCCCTCCTCCATGGTTGGTCTCATTCTCTGACTCTATACAAAGTTTGGTTCGATTTCACAATAGAACGCAGTGTCAGGGTACACTACTTGCATCTATTGCCACTAAGTGTACTGTATCTTTCTCACAGTCTATGCCCCGTTCTGATTCAGAAGAATCATCAGTTACTGCAGATCAAGCTAAGACATCCCACCTAAGGGAAAAAGGCTTCTCCAGTGCGGTGGTTCAAACTATGCTTCAGGCTCAGATACCAGCCTCAGCTACCAGCCTCAGCCCGCATATATTACCGGATATGGCACTCCTACTTTCAGTAATTTGCATATCCTAACTACGATCCTACAGTTCTCAGGATCTCTAGGCTGTTAGCCTTTTTACAGGTGGGCCTAGCCATGGATCTTCGCCTGGCTTCTCTCAAGGTCCATGTCTCAGCCCTGTCTGGCTCCAGAGAGACTGGGTCCCTTGACAGATGTTCCTTCAGAGGGTACTTTGGCCTTTCAACTGACTTCTTTTGAACCACTGGAGAAAGTGGATCTCAAATGGTTAACAGCGAAGACTCTCTTCCTACTGGCCATCATTTCAGCCCAAAGAGACTCGGACTTGGAAGCTCTCTCTTGCCGCTTCCCCTTTTTGATACTTCACCAAGACGTGGATACCTACCTAAGGTAGTGTCTAGATTCCATATCAAGGAACCAACTGTGGTACCAGCCTTCCAGTAGCCTGGTCTTTAACAAGTGGAAGCCTCGTTGGATGTGGTCCATGTTCTCAGGATCTACATGTACCGTAGTAGTTCCGTTAGAAATAAGGATTTTATTCATCCTCTATGGATTCCACAAGCGAGGCTGGCCATACAATAAACAAACATTGGCACATTGGCTCCACATGACCATATCTCAGGCTTACACGCAGGCTGATCTTCCTGTTCCAAGTACAGTCTCTGCTCACTCTACTCGCTCTGTGGGTCGTTCGTGGGCCTGATTGGAAAGTGCAACCTCTGCAGCCCAAAAGACCTGGCAATAAGGTACTGGCGAGGAGGGTGGGGTGCAGCTGGATTGGCGTGGACAGGGGCAATAAAAAGTTAAATGCACAATCTTAGGAGGTTGACTTTAAACCTGTAGGAATGCTCTTCCACCAAATGCATCTGAGAAGTAAGGCCCATGGCCAATCATTGTGCAGTATATTAAATCTTTTAATGCAACTTTTGAAAACAGCATGTGTACTGTTACTTAAAATTACTTTTTGTAAGCAGAGGATTGACTATGTACAGCATCCAAAAAAGTCAAAAGATATCACAAGTCCACTATGAACCCCCTGGAAGTGCACTCTTCCAGTGGACCCTGCTGCATTCTGTACACAGTATAGCCACCCGTAGCACTCAAAGAGCCAGAATCAATTGGCCACATATTTTCACAGCTGAAATTTCTGAGGAGCTAATGCCCAACTTTGAATTACTGCTCCTGATACCCCTGATACAAAATAAATAAATAAATTGGGTGTGACATTTATTTTTTGCCAAAACCCAAAGGGAAATTGAAAACAAATGTAAAAAAAATAGCAACAGTTATAGGGGTATATTCAATTAGTGTTGAATTTTCCGACAGTCAGAAAATCGGCACTAATTCGACCGCAGAGTATTCGATAGTGGGCGTTTTCGCCCGTTTTTTAATCAATTTTTACCCATGCCTTTTCATTTTCTTTTTCGAATCAGCATGGGCGAAAACGGACCCAAAAACTGTTGAAAATGCCAGAAAATCCTACAATACACGTGGATCGGTGGTTTTCGTCCATGCCAGATTTTTCGACCAGTCGAACAAAAAAGCATGAGCATTGAATAGGTCGAATGTAAATTCGACCTAAAAAATAGACGAAAAGTGCAGTTTTTTTCGACTGGTCGAAAAAATTACACTAATTGAATACCCCCTATAATGATAATTACTGCCACAAGAAAAGTATTTTTATATTTAAAAATACTGCACGTCTAAATTTAATGAAAGAATACAAACATGAATATTGTTTAATTACAAACGAAATTAACAAAAAAATGTAAAAAAAAAGTCAAAAGAAAGGTGATTTTGGGGTATATTGCATCCATTTTAAACTTTAAATAAAATGTAGAAAAAAAAGATTATTCAGAAATGATTTTACATTTAAAGAAATACTTTAATCATATTTTGGTGCACAAAAAACAAAAACATGTAGTTTGGGGAAATCTATAGAGATTTCTTTTTTTACTCCAATTAATTATTGGACCAATTAGGGTAATTGAAAACTTCCAATAACCTTATTTCTCATAAGGGGGGGGGGGCGTCCAAGGGGTTCTAAAGGGGTCCCCAACAGTTTTACTTTAAATAGGGTTTTTAGACCTGCTCTTTGGCTGCGAGAAAAAAGCTGCGGTAATTCCTATAAAAAATAGTGCAACTGATTATCTAGTCAGCAATTGAATAGGGAAAACGTTGTGGCTACGCCCGCAATTGGATAAGCCTGAAAGTGTTACGTCATGTCAGTGCCTTCCTGAGGGGTGTAACTTAAATTGGGATGCCTGCACACATATGATGTGAACACTAAGGGCCTGATGCAGAGTTGAAAGACATATGTGCAAAAGAGGCATGTGTACTTCATTTGTCCATATGTAAAGATATACTGTATGCCTCTCAGCTGTATGTCTGCTGATAGCACATATGTTGCTAGTCATCATCCTTAATATCTATGTTCCGGTTCCAATGTACTGTATGGACGGGTGGTCTTCAGGTTGCCGACTGTCGGGATCCCCGGCGCACAGTATACCGGCGCCGGAATCCCGACAGCTGGCATACCGACAGGTATTCTCCCTCGTGGGGGTCCATGACCCCCCTGGAGGGAGAATAAATAGCGTGGCGCGCGTAGCGCACCACCGTGCCCGCAAGGGGCTCATTTGCGCTCACCACGCTGTCAGTATGCCGGCGGTCGGGCTCCCGGCGCCGGTATGCTGGTCGCCGGGAGCCCGGCCGCCGGCATACCATACTACACCCGTATAGATAGACAGTGTCTGGAATCAATAGTTCGACACCAAATGGTCGACAGGGTCAAAAGGTCGACAAGGTCAAAAGACTGACAGGGTCAAAAGGTCACCATGGAAAAAGGTTGACGGGATCAAAAGGTTGACATGAAAAGGACGACATATGGTTGACACATGTTTTATCATGTTTGTACAACTATTGCTTTATTTACTATCCATATCACAAGCTAGTACGTTTAGTAACCATGGGGCAAGCAAAGCACGCCACCAAGCCCGAAATGTGGCGAGCGAAGCGAGTCTGCTAGGAGACTCATTTAAACAAATTTGGGTAAATTTTTTTTAAAAAACACAAAATAACACTGCCCAAAAAATACATTTTTTGTCAGCCTTTTGACCTTGTCAACCTTATGGTGGAGACCTAATGAGTGTCTCTCTTTTTACTATCTTCTGTACCACACCTGCAAGCAGAGGTGGCGCTAGCCTCTCAGCAACTCCTGCAAAGCATGGAGGCACCGGGCTGAAGAGGCGCTCTCCTGCTGCTGGCTTCCGGCTGCTGCTGCAACTGTCACGCGTGAAGCGTGGCTCCGGCTCGGTCGCTCCGGCTCCCTCCTCCTCTCTCCCCCTACTCCTCCCCGCTGCACTTTTGGCAGCGGTGCCAACAGCACTCTGCGCGGTAAGTACAGCACTCCCCTCTCTCTCCACTCCTCCTTTGGACATTAGTGTAAGGGGGCTTTAAGTGATGAACTGCTACTGAAGTCGTTCAGTGAGGCATGACTGTTGTGGTCATTCTGTGTGGCACGACTACTGTGAGCATTCTGTGTGGCACGACTACTGTGGGCGTTCTGTGTGGCACGACTACTGTGGGCATTATGTGTTGCATGACTACTTTGGGCATTATGTGTGGCACGACTACTGTGGGCGTTATGTGAGGCATGACTACTGTGGGTGTTCTGTGTGTCACGACTACTGTGGGCATTCTGTGTGGCATGACTACTGTTGGCATTATGTGTGGCACTACTACTTTGGGCATTATGTGTGGCACGACTACTGTTGGTGTTCTGTGTGGCACGACTACTGTGGGCGTTCTGTGTGGCACGACTACTGTAGGCATTGTGTGGCATGACTACTGTGGACATTATGTGTGGCATGACTACTGTTGGCATTATGTGTGGCACTACTACTTTGGGCATTATGTGTGGCACGACTACTGTTGGTGTTCTGTGTGGCACGACTACTGTGGGCGTTCTGTGTGGCACGACTACTGTAGGCATTGTGTGGCATGACTACTGTGGACATTATGTGTGGCGCGACTACTGTGGGCGTTCTGTGTGGCACGACTACTGTGGGCGTTCTGTGTGGCACAACTACTGTGGGCGTTGTGTGTCATGACTACTGTGGGCATTATGTGTGGCATGACTACTGTGGGCATTCTGTGTGGCACAACTACTGTTGGTGTTATGTGTGGCATGACTACTTTGGGCATTATGTGTGGCACAATTACTGTTGGCGTTCTGTGTGGCATGACTACTGTGGGCATTCTGTGGCATGACTACTGTTGGCGTTATGTGTGGCACGACTACTTTGGGCATTATGTGTGGCATGACTACTTTGGGCATTATGTGTGGCATGACTACTGTTGGTGTTCTGTGTGGCATGACTACTGTGGGCGTTCTGTATTGCATGACTACTGTGGGCGTTATGTGTGGCACGACTACTGTGGGCGGTGTGTGGCACGACTACTGTGGGTGTTGTGTGGCACGACTACTGTGGGCCTTGTGTGGCATGACTACTGTGAGCATTCTGTGTGGCATGACTACTGTTGGCGTTCTGTGTGGCATGACTACTGGGGGCCTTGTGTGGCACGACTACTGTGGGCCTTGTGTGGCATGACTACTGTGGGCATTCTGTGTGGCATGACTACTGTGTGCATTCTGTGTGGCACGACTACTGTGGGTGTTGTGTGGCACGACTACTGTGGGCCTTGTGTGGCATGACTACTGTGGGCATTCTGTGTGGTATGACTACTGTTGGCGTTCTGTGTGGCATGACTACTGGGGGCCTTGTGTGGCACGACTACTGTGGCCCTTGTGTGGCATGACTACTGTGGGCATTCTGTGTGGCATGACTACTGTGTGCATTCTGTGTGGCGCGACTACTGTTGGTGTTCTGTGTTGCACGACTACTTTGGGCATTATTTGTAAGGAGCACTACTACTATGGGCTTTATGTGTATAGTAGAGACACTATTGTTGGTACTACTGTGGCATGAATGCTGTTGGCATTCTGTGTGGCATGACTATTGCGGGCATTATGTGTGGCACAACTACTGTAGGTGTTATGTGTGTCACGACTACTGTGGACATTCTGTCAGGCACAACTACTGTTGGTGTTATATGTAGCACGACTACTTTGGGCATTATGTGTGGCACGACTACTGTTGGCGTTCTGTGTGGCATGACTACTGTGGGAGTTCTGTATTGCATGACTACTGTGGGCATTATGTGTGGCATGACTACTGTGGGC
Organism: Pseudophryne corroboree; assembly: GCF_028390025.1. Lineage (NCBI taxonomy): Eukaryota > Metazoa > Chordata > Amphibia > Anura > Myobatrachidae > Pseudophryne > Pseudophryne corroboree. Next base: position 1,071,004,636 of record NC_086444.1, read on the forward strand.
ATTATGTGTGGCACGACTACTGTTGGTGTTCTGTACGGCACGACTACTGTGGGCGTTCTGTACGGCACGACAACTGTGGGCATTATGTGTGGCACGACTACTGTGGGCAGTGTGTGGCATGACTACTGTGGGCGTTGTGTGGTACGACTACTGTGGGCATTCTGTGTGGCATGACTACTGTGGGCATTTTGTGTGGCACGACTACTGTGGGCATTGTGTGTGGCACGAATGCTGTTGCATTCTGTGTGACACGACTACTGTGGGCGTTCTGTGTGGTATCACTATTGTGGACATTGTGTGACATGACTACTGTGGGCATTATGTGTGGCACGACTACTGTTGGCGTTCTGTGTGGCACGACTACTGTGGGCGTTATTTGTAAGGATGTGTAAATAATAGGTTGCCCAGGGGTACTCAGGCGCTATGGGTATGAGATGCTATGCCAAGCAGCGGCCTCAAAGATATACGGGAAGTCACTCCCACAAAGATAAACAAAAAAGCAGAATGGAACCGCTATTATAGGGAATTAAGGGCAAAACAGATGGAGGAAGTCAACAAACACGGAAATATAAACGGAGCACCCGTAGCCATGACAATGGCAAATAACAAATGGGAATAGTGAGGACGGAAGTGATGCGTCCAGTGGAGGAGGATTCTATACAAGAAGGGCGGTAGCGGTCACGTGACCGGGTCTCCGATTTTGTGATATTTATAAAGGAAAACCCAACGCGTCAGTTGTACAGGGACCCACGCCAGGAACCTACTGTTGGAAGACCGGATCATCCCCTATTGCAATCCAGACTACCATTTGCACTCGGAGGACTTTTACATCTAAGCTGAATCGATGAACCTTGCCTAACGCACTGTATGAGGAGCTCACCATTAAAAATCTCGGAGCATCAAACCCTCTAGCGGTAATTTATTATTACATTGGACAATTGCTTACCTCCTAAAAATTTGCCTATGCTGGACTTTGACACCTTTGGGGAAAAACTTTGGAACGGACTTCCTATATTTCAATCTTCTTTCAAACTCCTGGCGGTTTGGGTAACCCTTGATTCATTTATTGTACTACAGGTTGATTATCCCATATCCAAATATTCCGAAATACGGACTTTTTTGAGTGAGAGTGAGATAGTGAAACCTTTGTTTTCTGATGGCTCAATGTACACAAACTTTGTTTAATACACAAAGTTATCAAAAATATTGTATTAAATGACCTTCAGGCTGTGTGTATAAGGTGTATATGAAACATAAATTAATTGTGTGAATGTACACACAATTTGTTTAATGCACAAAGTTATTAAAAATATTGGCTAAAATTACCTTCAGGCTGTGTGTATAAGGTTAAACAAAAAAATAGAGAAAACCACTTAACCAGCGCTTCTGTTTGTTCAATGGTTCACTTATTCTTCTCAAATCATCCCCATCGTATTGCATATATAACAAAGAGGTGGGAAAGAGAATATAGTGTAATACAATTTTTAATAACAAACAACATAAAAACAATATAATCCAGTGGTCTGTGCAAAAGGCATATTAGACAGGTAGGCTTCTCAGTCAAAATAGATACAATGGAGGTTTACCAGATTTGGTGGAACTGCGGTTTAGACAGTTCAAAAACAGCATATAGGTATGGTGGAAGTCCCGGAAACGTCACTCATAATTGTCCCAACTGCAGGTTCTCCTTCAGGATATTACAACTGAGATACCTCCTTCACCAACGCGTTTCCTCCCCTACTGGGGTCTTTATCAAGGTGTCAGTATGCCTTACTACTGTTTCTGACGTTATTTAAACTGTCCATATCCAATGAGCTGCCTCCGTGCGCAGCTGTATACATCTAGACATAAATTTCCTAAAAGTCCCAGCATCCTCCAGCCGCGCACGGTGCTCCCGTTACATCACTTCCGGTATCGCAGGTTGCCATGGTGATGTCGGATCCCCGAGCACAGTCGCGGGCCCGCTCACCAGAGCTTCGTTTTCAATAATTCTTTAACTCTCTCAGTCTCTAGTGGCTTTGCTCAAATTATAGTTATATTTTTTGATAGAAAATAAAACATCCAAAGATTCTGAAGCGTCGCGTCACTTCCGGGGGCGTTCCGGGGCGGACAGGCTTGTTGTCATGGAGACACAATCTAAAAGTAGTTTTAAAATACTTTAAAATATACACAAATCTTAGGAACAACAGGTCCAAAAAACATTCTTAAAAACATCAGATCTAGACTAGCCATAAATAAGCACCAAAAAACTTTAATTTAAAAACCATTTTATTTCAAAGTCGGCATTTATGCCGCCTGGTTTTAAAGTGCCTAGTTCATAAATGGCTTGCATTTCTGCTTTAGCCAACTGACTTGCTAAATCTTTTTTTCTCCAGTGGTTTTTTACATGTTTGATTCCGCAAAACCGTTTAATTCCCGTTACGCTACATTTATGGTGGACCCTAAAATGTTCCGACAACGCATGAGTCGTAAGTGCTTTCTTAATATTTCTTAGGTGTTCACTGATTCTAATTTTAAGGGGTCTCGAAGTTCGACCTATGTACCATAAATTACATGTGCATTCAATTGCATATATAACATTGGCAGTGTTACAGGTTACAAAATCTGTTATTTTGCAGTTATTATCATTGATTACTACCTCTGTTATTTTCCCACTGTTGCTTGATACATTTTTGCAACCGATGCATAATCCACATCGAAAGAAACCTTTTGATTTTACGGTACTCATAGGTTTCTGAGCAGGTAGTGCACTCTTCATGAGATTTGTTTTTAGGTTGGGAGCCTTCCTAAAAATGCATTTGGGTCTTTCTGGCAATATTGAACCAATGACAGGGTCTTTCCTTAAGATCCCCCAATGTTTGTTGAGGGATTTCTCTAGGGTTCTATGCTGACTATTAAATTAAGTAATAAAGGCCCAATCATATTGTGACCCTTTTTCTCTTTCCTCTTTCCTTTTTGGTTGTAAGAGATCTTTGCGGTCAAGCTTTGCCACTTTCGTTCGAGCACTCTCTATCTTTTCAATTGGGTACCCTGAAGCTTCAAATTTTGACTTCATCTCTTCCGCTTGAATCTCATAGAGTGCAGAATTGGTACAATTGCGTTTCAAGCGCGTAAACTGACTATCCGGAATAGAGTTTAACCAATTGAAATGGTGGCAACTGGTGGCATTGATATAGGCCCCTGAGTCTGTCGGCTTAACAAAACTTTTTGTTTCAATTTTATTATTTTCAATAAAAATGGTTATATCTAAAAAATTGATAGTTTTTTTACTACTCCCAAATGTTAAAAAAATGTTGTCTGTACTCAAATTCAGATAGTTAAAAAATTGCTCCAAAGTATCCTCGCTCCCCTTCCAAATAAAAAAGATGTCGTCTATGTACCTCTTCCAGGACACCAGGTTCGCTCCATAGGGACAATGGTTCCAGATGGTCACAACCTCCCATTGCCCCATGAAAATATTAGCAAATCTCGTGAAGAGTGCACTACCTGCTAAGAAACCTATGAGTACCGTAAAATCAAAAGGTTTCTTTCGATGTGGATTATGCATTGGTTGCAAAAATGTATCAAGCAACAGTGGGAAAATAACAGAGGTTGTAATCAATGATAATAACTGCAAAATAACAGATTTTGTAACCTGTAACACTGCCAATGTTATATATGCAATTGAATGCACATGTAATTTATGGTACATAGGTCGAACTTCGAGACCCCTTAAAATTAGGATCAGTGAACACCTAAGAAATATTAAGAAAGCACTTACGACTCATGCATTGTCGGAACATTTTAGGGTCCACCATAAATGTAGCGTAACGGGAATTAAACGGTTTTGCGGAATCAAACATGTAAAAAACCACTGGAGAAAAAAAGATTTAGCAAGTCAGTTGGCTAAAGCAGAAATGCAAGCCATTTATGAACTAGGCACTTTAAAACAAGGCGGCATAAATGCCGACTTTGAAATAAAATGGTTTTTAAATTAAAGTTTTTTGGTGCTTATTTATGGCTAGTCTAGATCTGATGTTTTTAAGAATGTTTTTTGGACCTGTTGTTCCTAAGATTTGTGTATATTTTAAAGTATTTTAAAACTACTTTTAGATTGTGTCTCCATGACAACAAGCCTGTCCGCCCCGGAACGCCCCCGGAAGTGACGCGACGCTTCAGAATCTTTGGATGTTTTATTTTCTATCAAAAAATATAACTATAATTTGAGCAAAGCCACTAGAGACTGAGAGAGTTAAAGAATTATTGAAAATGAAGCTCTGGTGAGCGGGCCCGCGACTGTGCTCGGGGATCCGACATCACCATGGCAACCCGCAATACCGGAAGTGATGTAGCGGGAGCACCGTGCGCGGCTGGAGGATGCTGGGACTTGTAGGAAATTTATGTCTAGATGTATACAGCTGCGCACGGAGGCAGCTCATTGGATATGGACAGTTTAAATAATGTCAGAAACAGGAGTAAGGCATACTGACACCTTGATAAAGACCCCAGTAGGGGAGGAAACGCGTTGGTGAAGGAGGTATTTCAGTTGTAATATCCTGAAGGAGAACCTGCATGGAATCAGCAGTTGGGACAATTATGAGTGACGTTTCCGGGACTTCCACCATACCTATATGCTGTTTTTGAACTGTCTAAACCGCAGTTCCACCAAATCTGGTAAACCTCCATTGTATCTATTTTGACTGAGAAGCCTACCTGTCTAATATGCCTTTTGCACAGACCACTGGATTATATTGTTTTTATGTTGTTTGTTATTAAAAATTGTATGACACTATATTCTCTTTCCCACCTCTTTGTTATATATGCAATACGATGGGGACGATTTGAGAAGAATAAGTGAACCATTGAACAAACAGAAGCGCTGGTTAAGTGGTTTTCTCTATTTTTTTGTTTATGCTTGCACTATTGGTGGGGGGTTAAGGACACCTCTAGGAGTTAACCAGTGACAGGCTGCTTCTTGCGCACGATAAAATTCTTTAATTTCCTTTATATATTTGTACGGTCCTTTTTAAGGATTTAATTGTGCTGCAATATGTTCAAAATAAGAGAAAGTAGAAAATCCAAATTTGAATATGTTTTCAGAGAAGAAGGGGACTCTATAGTCCTGGTTGATGGAAATTTGGAAAGCCTCATGAAAAAACTAGAGGTGATCCTACTTAAAGAAAACAATATCTGGTGGGAGATGGTGACCTTGGAAAAGTACCTCTCCCACCAGATTATACCAAAAGGGCTCCTTATTAATAAGGCAGCTTCGTTTTCATCGGCAAGTGAGGAGTTCAAATTAGAATGGGAGAGGACACTCACTGTATGTTCGACTTCCTTAATGAAATTAATATTACATGATAGGAAACAGGAATTAGAGCGTTTAGAGGGGGAAATCGTGAATTTCAAATCACTGATCCATCCCTTTGTGGATCTACAAGAGTACAAAGACTTAGAGAAACGCATAGAACTCTCACTTAAAAAGAATGAGAAGGTACTCATCGAACGCAAAGTACGCAAATTTAACAGAGATAGGAAGAGAGACAGCGCAGGAGAAGCAGATTCGTATCAGGAGTTTCTAGAGGAAGAGAAGAATATCGACCACCCACTACCTCCTACTCCTCTATCCCCTAAGAATAAAAATAAAAATAAAAGGATTCCACCTCAAAGGAGAAACCCCGATGGAAAGAAAGAAAGAGATAATAAGGGTAGATTCAAAGAAGATTATACGGATCCTGCATTAATGCCGCTCACAAGGAGACACAAGGAACATATACATTATGTGGAGAAAGAAAGGAGGACGATGAGTTATCAGGATGATGACCGGGAGAATCAAGATATGAGATGGCGATTAGTACCTCCTAGAAATAGACATCAAAGGGGAGATTTTAATTCCTTTAGTCCAAATGTGAGGTTACATAATAGATATAAAGATTTGGAGAATGAGAGCAACCCCTCCTCCTCGTCTTTTTTATCCGGGAGGAGAAGACAATACCCCAGAAGATAAAGTACAGAGGATGCAGAGGGGGAAAGAAAAAGAAATTGGTAAAAAGAAATTAAAAAGAAAGGAATCAGGAAACAGTCTAGAAGAAAGGAAAAGCTAGACACAATAACAAAACAGGTGATGACAACAGTAAAGGGAAAATTAAAATTTTCAACTTGACTGATCATCTATTAGTTAGGGAGGAAATCTCACTTCTAGAAAAAGGACTTAAGTTTGCCCCGTCTGTACCCCTGAATAAGTTTAGCACCTTTATAGACTTGCAAAAGTTTATAAGGAAGCTTACTTTAAAGAATTTTTTTTTGAATAAGGAAATAACTGGTTTGGAAAAGGTGGAGGAAACTCCATTTAAACCCAAGTCTACTTTCAACCCCACCTTTTTGAGGGGGAATTTCCTAGAGACATTTTCAAAATTGGTTGCAGCGATATTAAGGAGATGGAGAATAAATTACCGAAATACAACCTAACGTTTAAAGAACGTCAAGCATTGAAAAGATTACGGGAATGTGAGGATCTAATCATAAAACCATCAGATAAAGGGGGAGGAATCGTCCTCATGACGAGGGATAATTACAACAAGGAGGTCGTCCGACAGCTGAATGATGGGTATACTTATCATAAGTTGAAATCAGACCCCACAGAAAACATTCTACATAAGCTTGAAAATCTTGTGGGAGAATTCTCTTCAACCGGAACCTTGACAGAGAAAGAACAAAAGTTTCTGCTGAACGAAGAACCAGTCATTCCGGTCCTATACGTTTTGCCTAAGATCCACAAGGATCCCAAAAATCCTCCAGGAAGACCGATAGTTTCTGGTATCGGTTCAGTTACCTCAAATCTATCGGAATTCCTGGACTATTATTTGCAACCCTTAGTTAGCAAATATCCTTCACATCTTAAGGATACCCGAGATCTCCTAAATACATTAGAGGATATCCAATGGGAAGAAGATTACATTATGGTAGGGGCAGATGTACGCTCACTTTATACGATTATTGAGCACCAATAGGGCCTAGAAGCAGTGACCAAGGCCCTACAGGATAGTGGATTGAATGGACATCTACAAGAGTTTATTAAGAAAGGTGTGTTATTCATCTTAGAAAATAATTATTTTTCCTTCGATGGTACCTTTTACATTCAAGATGTCGGTACCGCCATGGGCACCAGGTTCGCTCCAAGTTATGCTAATATTTTCATGGGGCAATGGGAGGATGTGACCATCTGGAACCATTGTCCCTATGGAGCGAACCTGGTGTCCTGGAAGAGGTACATAGACGACATCTTTTTTATTTGGAAGGGGAGCGAGGATACTTAGGAGCAATTTTTTAACTATCTGAATTTGAATACAGACAACATTTTTTAACATTTGAGAGTAGTAAAAAAACTATCAATTTTTTAGATATAACCATTTTTATTGAAAATAATAAAATTGAAACAAAAAGTTTTGTTAAGCCGACTGACTCAGGGGCCTACATCAATGCCACCAGTTGCCACCATTTCAATTGGTTAAACTCTATTCCGGATAGTCAGTTTATGCGCTTGAAACGCAATTGTACCAATTCTGCACTCTATGAGATTCAAGCGGAAGAGATTAAGTCAAAATTTGAAGCTTCAGGGTACCCAATTGAAAAGATAGAGAGTGCTCGAACGAAAGTGGCAAAGCTTGACTGCAAAGATCTCTTACAACCAAAAAGGAAAGAGGAAAGAGAAAAGGGTCACAATATGATTGGGCCTTTATTACTTCATTTAATAGTCAGCATAGAACCCTAGAGAAATCCCTCAACAAACATTGGGGGATCTTAAGGAAAGACCCTGTCATTGGTTCAATATTGCCAGAAAGACCCAAGTGCATTTTTAGGAAGGCTCCCAACCTAAAAACAAATCTTGTGAAGAGTGCACTACCTGCTAAGAAACCTATGAGTACCGTAAAATCAAAAGGTTTCTTTCGATGTGGATTATGCATCGGTTGCAAAAATGTATCAAGCAACAGTGGGAAAATAACAGAGGTTGTAATCAATGATAATAACTGCAAAATAACAGATTTTGTAACCTGTAACACTGCCAATGTTATATATGCAATTGAATGCACATGTAATTTATGGTACATAGGTCGAACTTCGAGACCCCTTAAAATTAGGATCAGTGAACACCTAAGAAATATTAAGAAAGCACTTACGACTCATGCGTTGTCGGAACATTTTAGGGTCCACCATAAATGTAGCGTAACGGGAATTAAACGGTTTTGCGGAATCAAACATGTAAAAAACCACTGGAGAAAAAAAGATTTAGCAAGTCAGTTGGCTAAAGCAGAAATGCAAGCCATTTATGAACTAGGCACTTTAAAACCAGGCGGCATAAATGCCGACTTTGAAATAAAATGGTTTTTAAATTAAAGTTTTTTGGTGCTTATTTATGGCTAGTCTAGATCTGATGTTTTTAAGAATGTTTTTTGGACCTGTTGTTCCTAAGATTTGTGTATATTTTAAAGTATTTTAAAACTACTTTTAGATTGTGTCTCCATGACAACAAGCCTGTCCGCCCCGGAACGCCCCCGGAAGTGACGCAACGCTTCAGAATCTTTGGATGTTTTATTTTCTATCAAAAAATATAACTATAATTTGAGCAAAGCCACTAGAGACTGAGAGAGTTAAAGAATTATTGAAAACGAAGCTCTGGTGAGCGGGCCCGCGACTGTGCTCGGGGATCCGACATCACCATGGCAACCCGCGATACCGGAAGTGATGTAGCGGGAGCACCGTGCGCGGCTGGAGGATGCTGGGACTTGTAGGAAATTTATGTCTAGATGTATACAGCTGCGCACGGAGGCAGCTCATTGGATATGGACAGTTTAAATAACATCAGAAACAGTAGTAATGCATACTGACACCTTGATAAAGACCCCTGTAGGGGAGTGTCAAAGTCAAAAAATATCATGATGCATATGCCTTGTACTAACCCCTCATGCACATGCCCGCTGCGCGTGCACACGCTCTGCCGTGCGTGCACATATCCGCAATTTGCGTAAAGATCGCTCCGGCGATCACGCGCGTGGTATGCGCATTTATGGTAGAGTTTGTAAGCGTCTAGCGTGCGACTCGATCGTAGCATATTTAACCCATATAGTGTGTTTTGTAGTTAATATTCCCCTAGACAATGTCAGCGAGTATGTTTAGTTTAAACTGTTCCTGGGCAGAGAGATTCCTCTTTACATGATAGGAAGGGTCAGACAAAGGTTGAAAGGTGGTGTCTACTATCCAGCTGTAGGGTATTTTAAGGGTAACATTCCGATGCTAGTTAGGAAAGGATCGCTCGCTCCTGCGTATAGTTATGTACAAATGTAGTTTATGAACATTAACTGTATTTGCTGTAAATTACACATGCGGCGGGAATCCTGAGGATACCTCCCACCAGAGCAGTTGGGGAAAGACACAGCCCACCTGTTCAAATCCACCTATGACCTTTGCTATAATGTAGAGACACATCCCTGTGTCCAATGAACAATGAGATACAAGGTACCATTGTATTGTGAATGTATGTTGTGCTATATGAAGACCACCATTGCCTGGCCAGTCACTCTCTCTCTCTGAAGGCTTTCTCCCTGAATGCTGAGGACTGGATCCAGGTCGCGCATGCGAATAATCCCCACGTATGTATTATTCTCTGTAGCCATTTTGTTCGCCATTTATGTTCTCATTTGTTCGCTCTTGTTTGCAATTGTTCGCCATTGTTCACATTATTTTCTGTTATTCTGTTTAGATTTCTATGTTAGTTTGTAGTGTATAACTTGTATTGTGTTTCCCTTTTTCTCTAAACCATCCACGGCGGTGTTAGAGCTGCTGTGGTTTTTAAATCCAAACCAGGTCTTGTGTTTTCACTGTTTACTGCAAAGGGCTTTTCTTAGCGTCTCAATCGCTCAAACAGCATACACATTGTTAAGGTTTTTAAGCGTTACATCATTGTAGTATCTGACTACTAAGGTTTAGAGAATAAGCATATTCTTACTGTGTTTTATTAACAAGGTTTACTGCGTATCATTCTGTGAGCGTCTGCGCTGCTCGTGTCTCACTCTCACGGCGCAGCGTCCGCTACGCCAATAGCGTAGCAGTACTGTACTCGGCACGCCTATAGCGTGCTTGATACGGAGCGTGAATCCTACGGTACTCAGTACGCAAATAGCGTACTCAGTCTGTAATAGTGTATAGCTTTATGTTTAATGGTAATAATTGACATTATCAATTGAAGGCTCGTCCGGTCCTCCTCATATCCACAGCCTAGCAGGACAAGGCAGACTTTTATCTATCAGCAAAGGGCGGGAAGGTAGTATCCCCTGTTAGCCGTTTTGTGGTCGGGGATACAGTAGTGCTGATTAGGTAAGCGTCTGCTCCGCTTGGTTTGTAGGGATGCTAGTGGGAACCGGATCCGAAAGGTAAGAACGTTAAGCTATTGCCTTTTAAATCTGTTAAATTTCTGTTTGGTGCAAACTGCACACGTAACACACGCACACACCTGTATTTTCATTTGTATATTTTCTCATATCTACCCTCTTGTTTGCCATTAGCATTGATCACGTGCTGAGAAATTTGTTGCTATTTAGTTAAAAGTAAAGGGTAATACTTAAGGGAGTAATTGTAAAGCACACACGCAGCCTGACCCAGTTATAAAGGTTTATACAGGAGATACTGTGCGGTGCTTGGTAAGCGATTATAGTTAAATATCGTTTACATTTTATAGAAGCGTGTTATTTGTGTTACTGCGGACGTATCCGGTCTGTGTACACGTGTCTCTGACCGCGCGCGAGACTGCGTACGCAACGCAAAGGCCTACACACGTGGCGTATATTACGCAACGTGCGTACAAATACGCCCACTAAATACAAATCTCACGATAGCATTGTTTTAGTCTAGTAGATACGGAAGCCACGCGATAATAGCACAAATTTGTTCAGTTTCCAAAATTTTAGTTTAAAAGATCCTTCTCTTATTGCATCGCCTCTGGGATTAGCCTGTTTCACCTGAATGAAAGTAATTTTCTGTACAGAAAAATCAAAGTGTATATGAGTGAGCAGGAGTGAGTGTGAAAATAAAGGTTTTTGTGAACCCATAATTCGGGATCCCGTCGGAGACCACATCAGGTGAGTGGACACTTGGTGGCGTGGGAGTGGCTTTCTCACGTTAACATTGTATAAGGTATAAAGGAGCAAAGTAGCAATCAGCAGACCCAAAAGGTCGGCGAAGTCAGAAATCCGTTTAAGGTAACTAGCGAAGTTCTGAAAACCCTGACTTGAGAAAGGTCAGAGGTAGTGAGCGCAGCCCCGGGGGTTGCGTAGTACCCATATAGCCCCGTTTTGAGAATACGCTCCGGCTGAGGTTTCGCAGCCTAAACAATCGATTCCGCTGGTCGTTCGGCGGATAGGTAATAGTTACTTATACGCAGTACGACTGGACCGCACGCTACTGTGTACATTAGTTAGTTCACCTAAATTTGCTGCGGGATCATAGACGCTAATTGTACAGGTAAACGTGATTTGTGTAGGTTTTTTTATTTTAAGGGAGTTTCGCTGTTCACTCAGGAAATCTCAAACAACTGATATTTACTGGGAGGGGTAGCATACTCCCACACGCTCTCAGTAAATAGAGGTTACAAAAGATCCAGAGGTTGGGTACTACCGGCACTGGACACAGGGCTTGGTGTATAGGCCAATAGGGGCGTGAGTGGGTGAAAGCGCTCGGAGAACTTTCACCATCGCCTTACCACTGAGTAAGTTGGTTTTTGTAAGGGTTCGCTGAGAAGGCAATACCTGCAAAGAATGGGGGCCAGTTGCTCAAGTAGGGGACGATCAACAAGGGTTCACGTTGATATTTGTCAGCCCAAAGGGTCGGCGAGGTACATAATGTGTGAGAAATATGGATTACACGCAGAGGTCTTGTGCAATGAGTGGGAACGTATGACTGTGAACGATGGGGAACAGTTCCCCAGGGTAGGCAGTTTTAATCCTGAGGTTTTGCAAAATTTAAGGAGAAGGATATATCTGATAAAATCCGGAAAGCAACGGATTAGACATTATGATTATTTACAGTTATGGCAACAGGAAGGTGAGATACAAAGGGGATTAGCTCAAGCAGCTGGTTCCAACCCTAGCAGGAAACTGATGGCAACAGCACCACCACCACTGTACATGACAGGAGAGAAAATGGCTACAGAGAATGGCATACTGGTATATGATAAAAGTGCACTTAATAAATGTATTAATGATAAGAGTAAAGTAGATAAGTGTATTGATGCTAATGCTAACCCGTGCACGTTGTATCCCATCTTAAACTTCCCTCAGGACTGCGACCAGGAAGATGAGCCCACAACGATATCGGCACTCTCTTTAGCAGCCACCATACAAGAGACTACAGTGGGCACGGACCAACCAGTAAGAGGAGTAGCGAAGGCTCCTAGTGGAGGGATAGGTGAGGTTGTGTCCACGGGTAAGTACGGAACTGTACATTATGCGGAAACAATTACACCTCACATTGTAGAAGAAACACAGAGTGATGTAATTGAACTTAATCCTGTCAGGGTGATCGCAGTCCCAAATGGAAAGACTGACGCTCAGGGAGTCACTCCCGTCAGGAACATTGCGATGCATTGCCCTTGGTCCCGGACAGAATTAAGGACAATTATGTCTGAATTTCCTGATCCCAGGAAAGATCTAGCCGCATGCCAAAGGTTCATTAAAGAACTAGGTAACGCCGCCGAACCCACTAACAAAGATTGGCGGACAGTACTGCGGGCATGTTTGCCCTCTACTATTGACCCTTTGAAATTCATTTCTGATTGTAGGTTAGATGAAGAGAAACCTCTCACTGATGCATACAATCAGGAAAATGTTAATCAGATCAATCTGCAGTTAGGAGTATATTTCCCAACTGTTGTCAAGTGGAACAAAATATTCTCCATTAGACAAAAAGAAGGTGAAACTGCTTCTGACTATTTCCATAGGGCATTAGAGGAAATGGCTAGATACACTGGAGTTGTAGACATTGAGGAAAATGTGCACCACAGGGAAGTAGCGGTTTCTATATTAATGGATGGGTTAAAGGAAGTGTTGGGAACTAGGGTACAAACCACTCAACCTAACTGGAGAGGTATGTCGGTAGCTGCTTTGAGAAAGACCGCTGTCGGGCATGATCGGAACATCATTAGACACAGGGAGTCACAGGGCGATAAGCTGATGGCAGTAAGTATACAGGCCCTTACAACAAGGCCACCTCAGCCTAAGCCCCAGACCCCTGACGGTAAGTCGTATGTGGTAAAATGTTATAACTGTCAGAAGGAAGGACATTTTGCACGAAACTGCACCTATAGAAACCCACATAAGGTATATCGACCCCCTAGACCGGAACATGACACACAGTATGACGCACGCAAATGGGATCAGGGACCGCAGAGGAGGAGTTATGAGCCACATGCAGGGGAAACAAAGAGGTACCCACCAAGGAGAGACTGGAAGGTCTCTGAAAATTCTCTGTTACCCCCTCACATATTGTAGCTGCCAACGCGCTGCGGGAGGGCCACAACTTACAATAGGGGTCAGGCCACACCTGTAGTCTGCAGCCAGTGAAATTAATTGCGAGCCTTGGAAGTGAACCCGAGGTCACAATTGATGTAGCTGGTAGATCACTACCTTTCCTTGTAGATACGGGTCGGCCAAGTCAGTGTTAAATTCAACAGTTAACAAAAAAAAATTTTTAAAAATGTTTTTTTTCTTTTTTTTCCCACAACTGCGCCTGCGTGCAGAGAAAAATGTCAGAAATAAATTGTTTAAATGAAAAAATCACAAGATGATATGTATTGAGAATAATACTGACGTTTATTCGTATAAATGGTATAAGGTCAAACTTGCCTCTTGCAAATATATGAAAAAATAATAATGAGTTTGAGGCAGAGAATAATAATGAAGATAAATAAAAAATAAAAAATAAAAAATAACAAAAAATGAAAAATGAAAAATAAAAATAAAAAGTGAAAATGAAGAAATCAAAATCAAAATGAGGATATAAACAAAATAAGAAATATATATCAGGTCAAGCTGTTTAAGCTGCACCTGTATAATATGAAAAAGATTTGAAAACCAGGTCCCAAATGTGTGGTGTGAACAGAGTGTGGCGTCCCACCTCTTTTCCACCTAAATGTCGTTTAATATTATCTAGTACTACAGTATAGATGGATATTTCTGGATTGACAGGAATGTTGAATTCCAAAGTTAGTCACAGTAGTTTTAAAGGTGAGTCTCTTGTGGAGGCAATGTGGATAGTGGTGGGATAAGGTGATCAGGGAAAGGGTAATAATAAATACCCCGGACTCCCCGCTGATCTACTCCGTTTTGTACAGCAGGAGACGCCCGCAATCACAGGCATCTGCCGTCCGTCAAAACCGGAGGGACGCGGTCATGCCTCTGGGGGGAAGGTATCACTGACTTCGGGACCCACAAGGGGACTGTCCGCCGTGAACCTTCCCTCCTACGGGGTGGATTACCTTCTCTCCTGCGCTCGATCCCGTCGCACACTTCCACTCTTTTCTTCTGTCTTCTTTCAGCCTGACGATCGGTGCTCCGCTCGTAGGTCTGTACCTTCTCGTCCGTGCGGCTCCGTTTTTCCTCCACAAGATCTCCTGTGAATGTGATTTGTTCCGTCCAGATTTCCTTCTAGGTGCTGTTGTATTCTATAATAGTATTAAAAGAGAGTAGTGATGTGATGCTCTATTCCTTCTCCAACGCGTATCGACCCGTTTGGGTCTTCCTCAGGGAGTCCTTGTTCGCCATCTTTGTTGAGGGCTTTTTATGCCCATACTTGGTTGTGTCATTCAAATGGGTGTGTCCATATTTCCTCTGCATGTGCTGGATGGATACAATTGTGTCTTTGGATTTGTAACATGAATAAACAGAATTATATCAAAACAATGATTGATATTTATGGCTGTGTGCAACACCAGGGAAAAATAATAATAATAAACATCTTATATGATCTTTTTGGGTTGGTTTTGCAAAATAATAAATTATGATACTAGAAATGAAACTGAAAAATAAAATAAAAGAAACTTTTTCTTTTTCTTCGTTTGTTTCAAAAGTATTAATATGACAGTATGTATTCAGTCTCAATAATACATTTTTTATTTTATTTTTTATTTTGTGTTGGTTTATAGTATCAATTTCATTATGGGGATAAATTAAACAAACTACATGATTTTAGTAAATTCCTTTATGATTTGATATTATAATAGAAAATAAAACTGAGAGTAAAAAATGTTGTTTCCGACAGATTAATATTTTCTCATCTTTCTGCCATAATGATTCTTGGATTGCTAGTTTCTAACATTTCAATTTGGTTATAGAAATTATGATTTTTTTGGCTCTCAATACCCATTTGTTGTGTATTATGTAGTGGTTATAAATACTTGCTGGTTGTTGGAAATAGGTAGATGAGCTGAAGTTGTGCATTAACCCCTACACTGTGTAACAGGATGTATTGTTTTAGGTCTTATTGTTGGTTGTTTGTACACTAGGAAATGGTTCTAGTGATATGGAATGAAATAGTGACTTTTTTTAATGTCATGCTTGCCGTTGATATAAAGGCTGGAGGGATGTTGGGCTCTAAGTGCCTATCAGTTCATCACTATTGACCTCACTTTATTTTCTAAATTTAGGCCTTGTGGTCTCAGTGTTTTTAATGTGTACATCCACCTCAATTCCTCTTTGTTGATTTTTTTCAAAGAATCTCCTCCTCTCCAATTTGGTGGTACTAACTTAATTCCCAGTATTTTCAAACCTGTCGGGTTGCTGTCGTGTAGTTCTTTAAAATGCTGTGACAGATTGTGTGTCTCTAGACCGTGTTTGACATTTCTGACATGTTCAGCTATTCTCGTTTTTAGGGGTCTTGTGGTCCTCCCTACATACTGTAGTTTGCACGGGCATTCAGCTAGGTAAATCACCCCTTTGCTGTGGCATGAAATATGTTCTTGTATATCAAAAACTTCTCCTGTTTTGTTGGAAATAAAGTTGGTGACCCTTTTGGTGCTCACTTTGTGTGTTCTACAGTAGTTGCAGGTGCCACAATGAAAAAAACCTTTGTTGAGTTTCTGTCCTATCATAGTAGTCTGTATTTTTTCTACTTTTCTAAGGTGACTGTGTGACAATCTTGATTTTAGGTCTGGTGCTCTCTTGTAAATGACTTTTGGCCTTGATGGGAGTTTGTCTGCTAGGATGTCGTCTTCTAGTAGAATATGCCAGTGTTTGTATAAGATTTTTTCTAACTGCCTGTTGTTTGTGTTGTATTGTGTAATAAAGGCTGTCTTGAAAACTTCATTTGCTGTTTCTTTGTTTTTGTAGGTTAGAAGAGTATTTCTATCTGTTTCTTTTGCTTTTTCTAAGTCTTTCTCCAGGATGTCTTCTTTATATCCTTTTTCTATAAAATGATGTTTCATTTCTTCTGCTTTTGTTTTGAAATCCTCTATTTTTGTACAGTTTTTTCTAATCCGTTTAAACTGGCCTAGTGGGATGCTCTTTAGCCAGTTTGGGTGATGTGCACTACTGTTTAGAATGTAGCTATTCACATCCACACTTTTCTGAAAGGTTTTTGTATGAATATTGGAATTTTCTATGAAGACCGTTATATCTAAAAAGTTCACTGCTGATTTGCTGTGTTCTGTAGTGAAAACCAAATTCTTATTGTTCGAATTAATGTATGTGAGAAATTCTAGCAGTCTTTCTTCTGTGCCCTGCCAGATGAAAATCACGTCGTCTATGTATCTTCGCCATAGGACCAGGTTTGCTCCAAAACCATGCCCGCACCATATGTTAGTGTCCTCCCAGTGACTCATGAATAAATTTGCATAGCTCGGAGCAAACCTGGTCCCCATAGCTGTTCCCTTAGTCTGTCTGTAGTATGTGTCGTTGAACCAAAAATAATTGTGTTCTAGGATGAATCTTATGCATTCTATGATAAATGCTGTTTGTCTTGAATCTAGATTCTCGTCTAAAGAAAGAAAATGTTTTGTGGCTGATATTCCCTGTTCTTGGTTAATTACAGTGTACAGTGAGGTGACGTCAATTGTACATATCCAGTAATCGTCTGACCAAGTGACGTCTCTCAGTGTTCTGATTATGTCAGTAGTGTCCTTTATGTATGA
Organism: Pseudophryne corroboree; assembly: GCF_028390025.1. Lineage (NCBI taxonomy): Eukaryota > Metazoa > Chordata > Amphibia > Anura > Myobatrachidae > Pseudophryne > Pseudophryne corroboree. Next base: position 1,071,021,788 of record NC_086444.1, read on the forward strand.
TTTTTGTGTTTTTACATATGTTTGTAGGTATGAGTCTATGTACTGTGATAGGTTCGATGTGAGAGAGCCTATTCCTGATATAATTGGTCGTCCTGGTGGGTTGTGTCTATCTTTATGTACTTTTGGCAAGTAATAGAAAACTGGAAGTATGGGATTGTCATTGTATATGAATTCGTGTTCTTTTTTGTTCAAAATTCCTACGTCTAAACCTTCTTTTAAAAGTATGTCCAAGCTTTTTTTTGTAGTTTTTGGTCAGATCTTGTGTGAGGGTTTCATATGTTTCCTTGTCACTTAAAATTCTGAGTAAAAACACAAAAATCATACATAAAGGACACTACTGACATAATCAGAACACTGAGAGACGTCACTTGGTCAGATGATTACTGGATATGTACAAGTGACGTCACCTCACTGTACACAGTAATTAACCAAGAACAGGGAATATCAGCCACAAAACATTTTCTTTCTTTAGACGAGAATCTAGATTCAAGACAAACAGCATTTATCATAGAATGCATAAGATTCATCCTAGAACACAATTATTTTTGGTTCAACGACACATACTACAGACAGACTAAGGGAACAGCTATGGGGACCAGGTTTGCTCCGAGCTATGCAAATTTATTCATGAGTCATGGGGAGGACACTAACATATGGTGCGGGCATGGTATTGGAGCAAACCTGGTCCTATGGCGAAGATACATAGACGACGTGATTTTCATCTGGCAGGGCACAGAAGAAAGACTGCTAGAATTTCTCACATACATTAATTCGAACAATAAGAATTTGGTTTTCACTACAGAACACAGCAAATCAGCAGTGAACTTTTTAGATATAACGGTCTTCATAGAAAATTCCAATATTCATACAAAAACCTTTCAGAAAAGTGTGGATGTGAATAGCTACATTCTAAACAGTAGTGCACATCACCCAAACTGGCTAAAGAGCATCCCACTAGGCCAGTTTAAACGGATTAGAAATAACTGTACAAAAATAGAGGATTTCAAAACACAAGCAGAAGAAATGAAACATCATTTTATAGAAAAAGGATATAAAGAAGACATCCTGGAGAAAGACTTAGAAAAAGCAAAAGAAACAGATAGAAATACTCTTCTAACCTACAAAAACAAAGAAACAGCAAATGAAGTTTTCAAGACAGCCTTTATTACACAATACAACACAAACAACAGGCAGTTAGAAAAAATCTTATACAAACACTGGCATATTCTACTAGAAGACGACATCCTAGCAGACAAACTCCCATCAAGGCCAAAAGTCATTTACAAGAGAGCACCAGACCTAAAATCAAGATTGTCACACAGTCACCTTAGAAAAGTAGAAAAAATACAGACTACTATGATAGGACAGAAACTCAACAAAGGTTTTTTTCATTGTGGCACCTGCAACTACTGTAGAACACACAAAGTGAGCACCAAAAAGGTCACCAACTTTATTTCCAACAAAACAGGAGAAGTTTTTGATATACAAGAACATATTTCATGCCACAGCAAAGGGGTGATTTACCTAGCTGAATGCCCGTGCAAACTACAGTATGTAGGGAGGACCACAAGACCCCTAAAAACGAGAATAGCTGAACATGTCAGAAATGTCAAACACGGTCTAGAGACACACAATCTGTCACAGCATTTTAAAGAACTACACGACAGCAACCCGACAGGTTTGAAAATACTGGGAATTAAGTTAGTACCACCAAATTGGAGAGGAGGAGATTTTTTGAAAAAAATCAACAAAGAGGAATTGAGGTGGATGTACACATTAAAAACACTGAGACCACAAGGCCTAAATTTAGACAATGAAGTGAGGTCAATAGTGATGAACTGATAGGCACTTGGAGCCCAACATCCCTCCAGCCTTTATATCAACGGCAAGCATGACATTAAAAAAAGTCACTATTTCATTCCATATCACTAGAACCATTTCCTAGTGTACAAACAACCAACAATAAGACCTAAAACAATACATCCTGTTACACAGTGTAGGGGTTAATGCACAACTTCAGCTCATCTACCTATTTCCAACAACCAGCAAGTATTTATAACCACTACATAATACACAACAAATGGGTATTGAGAGCCCAAAAAAAATCATAATTTCTATAACCAAATTGAAATGTTAGAAACTAGCAATCCAAGAATCATTATGGCAGAAAGATGAGAAAATATTAATCTGTCGGAAACAACATTTTTTACTCTCAGTTTTATTTTCTATTATAATATCAAATCATAAAGGAATTTACTAAAATCATGTAGTTTGTTTAATTTATCCCCATAATGAAATTGATACTATATACCAACACAAAATAAAAAATAAAATAAAAAATGTATTATTGAGACTGAATACATACTGTCATATTAATACTTTTGAAACAAACGAAGAAAAATAAAAAGTTTCTTTTATTTTATTTTTCAGTTTCATTTCTAGTATCATAATTTATTATTTTGCAAAACCAACCCAAAAAGATCATATAAGATGTTTATTATTATTATTTTTCCCTGGTGTTGCACACAGCCATAAATATCAATCATTGTTTTGATATAATTCTGTTTATTCATGTTACAAATCCAAAGACACAATTGTATCCATCCAGCACATGCAGAGGAAATATGGACACACCCATTTGAATGACACAACCAAGTATGGGCATAAAAAGCCCTCAACAAAGATTGCGAACAAGGACTCCCTGAGGAAGACCCAAACGGGTCGATACGCGTTGGAGAAGGAATAGAGCATCACATCACTACTCTCTTTTAATACTATTATAGAATACAACAGCACCTAGAAGGAAATCTGGACGGAACAAATCACATTCACAGGAGATCTTGTGGAGGAAAAACGGAGCCGCACGGACGAGAAGGTACAGACCTACGAGCGGAGCACCGATCGTCAGGCTGAAAGAAGACAGAAGAAAAGAGTGGAAGTGTGCGACGGGATCGAGCGCAGGAGAGAAGGTAATCCACCCCGTAGGAGGGAAGGTTCACGGCGGACAGTCCCCTTGTGGGTCCCGAAGTCAGTGATACCTTCCCCCCAGAGGCATGACCGCGTCCCTCCGGTTTTGACGGACGGCAGACGCCTGTGATTGCGGGCGTCTCCTGCTGTACAAAACGGAGTAGATCAGCGGGGAGTCCGGGGTATTTATTATTACCCTTTCCCTGATCACCTTATCCCACCACTATCCACATTGGGGTACCCCGCAGTGATATATCCAATTCGAACCAGAACTTGCCTCCACAAGAGACTCACCTTTAAAACTACTGTGACTAACTTTGGAATTCAACATTCCTGTCAATCCAGAAATATCCATCTATACTGTAGTACTAGATAATATTAAACGACATTTAGGTGGAAAAGAGGTGGGACGCCACACTCTGTTCACACCACACATTTGGGACCTGGTTTTCAAATCTTTTTCATATTATACAGATGCAGCTTAAACAGCTTGACCTGATATATATTTCTTATTTTGTTTATATCCTCATTTTGATTTTGATTTTTCATTTTCACTTTTTATTTTTATTTTTATTTTTCATTTTTCATTTTTTTTTATTTTTTATTTATCTTCATTATTATTCTCTGCCTCAAACTCATTATTATTTTTTCATATATTTGCAAGAGGCAAGTTTGACCTTATACCATTTATACGAATAAACGTCAGTATTATTCTCAATACATATCATCTTGTGATTTTTTCATTTAAACAATTTATTTCTGACATTTTTCTCTGCACGCAGGCCCAGTTGTGAAATTTTTTTTTGTTAAACGTTATTTATTGGAGGTATCTGGGTTTAGCCTCTCACACGTACTGCTGCCACCCCCGTATTATTTATATAAGTAGAGCGTTGGTCACATTTGCAAAGAAATTAAATTCAACAGTGGGTATGAAAACCACTGGTAAAACAATTCCAGCCATGGGAGTAACAGGAGTAGTACAACACTACCCTTTAAGTAAACCAGCAGAGATTACGATAGGGCCTTTGCAGACCAAGCATTCCTTTTTGCTAGCTGCATCGGCTCCGACTAATCTACTTGGGAGAGATTTACTGTGTAAGATGGGGTGTGTCATATATTGTACTCCTGGAGGTGTGTTCTTAGATATACCCGAGAATCACGCTCAGGAAGTGCAGGATATGTTAGACTCCCCTCAAAGGTTAATGTCACACTCTGCTGTTACAGACAGGTGTCCATCCAAGGTAGAGGAAATGATCTCCCAAATACCGGAGTCACTTTAGACCAAGGATGGACAAGACACTGGATTGATGGCAAATGTAGCTCCTGTAGTAGTTCAAGTAAAAGATGGTAGGATAGCTCCAAAATCCCACAGTATCCTCTGAAGCCAGAGGTGGAGTTAGGAGTTTACCCAGTAATAGAGCGCTTGCTACAACATGGCATTCTGGTTAGGACGTCCAGCACTGCCAATAGTCCCATCTTCCCTGTGAAAAAGAGTGGGGGGAGGGGTTACAGGCTAGTGCAGGATCTATGGGGGATCAACAAAATAGTTGAGAGCCAATTCCCCGTAGTGCCAAATCCAGCTGTCATCCTTATGCAAATCCCTCCCACTGCAAAATTTTTCACTGTGATTGACCTCTGCTCCGCTTTCTTTTCGGTTCCTCTGCACCCTGATAGCCAATATTTGTTTGCATTTACATACAGAGGAGTACATTACACCTGGACTCATTTACCACAAGGTTTCATTGACAGCCCAAGTATTTTCTCACAGGCTTTGCATGATTGTTTACAATCCTTTCAACCTGAGAGCGGATCAGTATTAATACAGTATGTAGATGACTTACTGCTGTGTTCTGATTCACTCGAAGCGTCCTTGAGAGACACGAAACAGCTTTTGTTTCATCTTTCTAATACGGGACACAAGGTTTCAAAGGATAAGTTGCAGTTATGCCAGACCAAGGTAAAATATTTGGGACATTGCTTGACACAAGGACTGAGACACCTCACCGCTGATAGAATACAGGCGATTCGCGACATGACTCTGCCACAAACCCAGCAACAGATTCGCACTTTCCTAGGAATGTGTGGGTACTGCCGCAACTGGATCCCAGGGTTTTCCATACTGGCCTTACCTTTACAAGAGATGGTCTCATCAAACAAACCAGATCGGATTTCGCACACAGATGAGTCCGAACTGGCATTTGAGAGACTCAAACAGTGCCTATCGCAGGCACCAGCATTAGATATGCCAGATTATGGGAAACCCTTTGAACTGTACGGTACGGAAAGTGCTGGGTGTGCGGCAGGTGTTTTAACCCAGAAACATGGTGATGCCAGCAGGCCGGTAGCCTACTACAGCGCTCAGCTAGACACCGTAGCACGATCTCTCCCCACATGCTTGCGAAGTGTTGCAGCGATAGCATTGCTAGTGAGTAAAAGCGAAGATGTAGTGCTAGGACACAACCTGACCATCCATACACCTCATGCAGTGTCAGCCTTACTGAATTCTGCCCAAACCAGACACGTCTCATCTGCACGGTTTACAAGGTGGGAATTAGCATTAATGGCCCCTGTAAACATCACCATAAGGAGACGCAGTGCACTAAATCCTGCAACGTATCTCCCAGGTGTGCCTGGACAGGCACAAAGGGTGGGGGATGAGAGTGATGGTGAAGGAGGATTTAGTACAGACACTGACACACATGATTGTATGGAATATTTGACCCAAAATTTCACTGCAAGGCCTGACATCAGTGACAACCCACTGGAAGGTGTAGATTTTACTTTTTACATTGACAGTAGTTGCCACAGACAGACAGACTCGGGAGACTTGTGTACTGGATACGCAGTCGTAGATGACAAAGGTACCATAGAAGCGGAACCCCTGGGCCCACCTCACTCAGCACAAGTTGCTGAGCTGGTCACCCTAACCAGAGCGTGTGAATTGGATAAGGGTAAGTCAGCCAATATTTACACAGATTCTAGGTATGCCTTTGGAGTAGTGCATGATTTCGGGGCCCTATGGCGCCTCGAAAATTTCATGACGGCAGCTGGCACACCCGTGGCGCATGCGACCCACATCAAAAGACTTCTAGCAGCGATACAGGAACCTGACAGAGTGGCTGTTATCAAGTGTAAAGCCCACACATACAGCCAAGACCCAGTGTCACTTGGTAACAGCCGGGCAGACGAAGCTGCTAAATCAGCAGCCAGCACCCCCATACAGACAGACATCACACAACTGATGGTATTCAATACCGTCAACACACAGAAATTGAGTGAAATGCAAAATTTGTGTTCCCCACAGGAAAAGGCAGTCTGGATGTCAAAAGGATATGGCCAGGAGTCCTCAGGACTCTGGACAGATGGACAGGGTACGCCAGTAGCACCCAGAGCATACCTTCCAAGTTTAGCTGAGGCGGCACATGGTCTGACTCATCTGGGCAAAGAAGGTATGTGCAAGTTGGTAAGAGCCTACTGGTGCGCGCCAGGATTTTCTTCTCATGCGGGTAAGAGAGCAATGACATGCCTCACCTGCTTGAGGAAGAATATTGGAAAGGCAATACCAACTGAACCATCTCATATCCCGCCAACGGACGGCCCTTTTCAGTTAATACAAATTGATTTCATACAATTGCCACCTTGTAGAAATGTAAAGTATGTATTGGTTTGTATTGATGTGTTTTCAAATTGGGTTGAAGCGTTCCCCGCTGCCACAAATACTGCTACGTTTACCGCAAAGAAAATTGTGCAGGAATTTGTGTGCAGATATGGTATCCCAAAGATAATTGAAAGTGATAGGGGTACCTATTTTACAGGTGAAGTCTTTCAGGTAATGTGCAAATTAATGGGAATTAATAGTAAGCTGCATACTCCGTACCGCCCACAGGCGAGTGCGAAAGTGGAAAGAGTAAACAGCACTATTAAGAACAAGTTGAGCAAAGTAATGGCTGAAACTGGATTGTTGTGGCCAGAAGCTTTGCCACTTGTACTGTACAGCATCAGAACCACTCCCAGGTCCCCTCTTAACCTGTCACCCTTTGAGATTCTTTTTGGTCGACAACCCCATGTAATGATTGACCCCCAGGATGATTTGAAATGTAACAATGAAGTAACTGTAAAGTATTTGGTTAAGATGAGCAAGCAGTTGAGGAATCAAAACAGCAATATAAAACTAGTGATTCCTGATCTGCCAGACAGTAATTGTCATGACATTGAACCTGGGGATTATGTAATGATTCGAAACTTTCTACGCTCAGGTTGTCTGATTGACCGTTGGGAAGGACCGTACCAAGTCTTACTGACCAGCACGACAGCATTGAAGGTTGCAGAGAGAGAGACTTGGGTCCACTCGTCCCACAGTAAGAAGGTCGCTGACCCAGAGAAAGCCCGTGACAAAGAGCAGAGTGTGGAGCAAACCATATCACTGGAGTGTCTGTTCCGGGAAGGTTGAGAGGCAGGACTGTCGTCACGGCACCTGAGCACAGAGAACTACAGGATCAGAGGCGGTTGTCGCACCAGTTTTCTTTCCCTCCTAATTATTTTCTTTACCTCCCATTACCACTTTGTCTTTCTCCTCCTGCAAGATGGACTTACCCCAAGAGACTCTGTTCCGGGTTTTCCTGTTGACCCTGTTGTTGACCAGAACAGTCTGTTTCGGTGAGAGTACCAGAGAGGTCGAGAGAGGATCTGGAATGGGTTCTGATGACAAGGATGGATTCGTAGAATTCCAAGAGCAACACAATCACCGAGCAAAGGCGAGTATCAGAAAAGAGACTCTATGAGGAAGCTTCAATTAGAAGCGAAACGCGTCAGAGAAAGTGCCCTATCTGTGACCCGGTGGACCTTGGCTGTTAGCTCTCATTGAAGTGCAGCGGTGTCTGAGACTGACACGCAGGAGACGAGAGGACGCTATATGCAGCGGCTGGAAAACAGGAGCGGAATTTATCTCTAGCGCCTGCAGTGCGCGGGGCTCCGGGAGCCGGACTGTTACTTCTCTCTCCAAACCAATACAGGTGTGTGCACGGGAGCCAGTTTCAGTGGGAGACGGAGGACATCATTTGTGGCAATTGAGACGGGAACCTTGTTCTCACAGGTGCTTGCGATGCACTAAGAGTCCCGGGTGTGTATTATTTGCTCCATGACCTTTTTGAATGATATCCCACAAGTAAAGCACCATCAGTATATGTGAGCAATTGGATGAATTCTATTCATTGAGAGATCTTTAAACAAAGGCTTCAAATATATTACACCATATGATATCTAATTATGAATGACTCATGAACACATTTGATGAGAAGGTCCTATTTGAAAATTAAAAGCAAGGATGTTATCAGTGTCTAGCCCACTGTGGTCAATGTTAGTTATATGATCCACCTCTTATGCTCATTAGTAGTTGTATTATTATTAATGTTTTAGTCTTATTTTTATGTCTATGCGCATATTACAGTTATTAATGAATTATATATGTTTATATTTGATCAATTTTATAGATAATAAAATCATCTTGTAATTATAATATTATTTGAGATTATTCAAGCCTTGTTGCCTCTAATTGAGTCTGAATAGCGCAAGGGGTTTTTTTTGTTTGTTTTAATATCACCGAGATGTATGATGACACCTTCAGGTATACCGGGAAGGAATTGCAAGCTTACAAAACGGAACTGATCCAGCACAGGATGGTTCTCAATTACATCACAGCAGTGACAGGCGGGTATTGTGCCACCCTAGCAACTCAGTATGGCGTGAAGTGCTGTACATATATCACAAACAGCACTGATGACCCAACCGAGGTCATAGATCAAAAGATGGACGATATCTTGCAATTGAAGTGGGAGTTCCAAAGGAGACACAACCTTACCCTTACTGCTGTGAGTAATGAACTGACCGGCTGGGTTTCATGGTTGAACCCACGCAATTGGTTCTCAGGTTTAGGAGAATGGGCTCAAAATGTTATCGTGAATGTAGGGAAATTTCTCCTTTGTATCCTAGGAGTTGTCATAATGATTGGATTGATATTCAGATGTGTTCGGATTTTAATAAATTGCAGACGCAGTACCAAATTGATGAGTTTGAGGAGTGAGGGCATTGTTACAACAACTGGTTTAATTTATGACCCATCAATCGAGACAATGCTGTGATAAAATGTGATTCCACGGTCCGTTTCTTTCACCCGTTTCTCCTTTGTTTTTCTCCAAGGTAAAAAGACATCCACTCGGAAGAAGATTTTGATGACCCTTTATACAGACCATTGATGAACTTTTTCACAGACATTTGATGAACTTTTAGAGACTTTAACTTTCTATGGACACTTGAAAAAAACTTTGGCCCTCATTCCGAGTTGTTCGCTCGCAAGGCGAATGTAGCAGAGTTACACACGCTAAGCTGCCGCCTACTGGGAGTGAATCTTAGCTTCTTAAAATTGCGACCGACGTACGCGCAATATTGCGATTACAAACGAGTTAGCAGTTTCTGAGTAGCTTCAGACTTACTCTGCCTGTGCGATCAGTTCAGTGCTTTTCGTTCCTGGCTGACGTCATAAACACACCCAGCGTTCGCCCAGGCACTCCCACCGTTTCTCCGGCCACTCCTGCGTTTTTTCCGGAAACGGTAGCGTTTCCAGCCACACGCCCCTAAAACGCCGTGCATCCGCCCAGTAACACCCATTTCCTGTCAATCACAATGCGAACGTCGGAGCGATGAAAATGCCGTGAGTAAACTTACTTTCATCATAGTAAAGTTACTTGGCGCAGTCGCAGTGCGAACATTGCGCATGCGCACTAAGAGAATTCTCACTGCGATGCGATGAAAATCTCCGAGCGAACAACTCGGAATGAGGGCCTTTGCTTGCCACTTACAGCAAAGATACAGCAACCCGGACAAGACATCAACAAGACATCCATGGACAATTACACACATTACCATATGAATGCATTTATAACGCATGTTTCTTATCTTCATCTCTACGATCTTCAGGTAGTGACACACATAGTCGACAGGTAATATAGGTACATATATTAGCACTCACATATTTTCCCCCTTCATGTATCATCAACTAATGTGCACCCCATTTGTTGGAACTAAAAGCCGAAAAGAGCTTGGTAGAGTTTGTTAGCCCACTTACAGACCCTTAATACGGGATAAGAAGGATTCAATGTATACTTCGCAATACCTCGAAGCTTGTACGGCACGATGATACATGACCCCTCAGACATGAATCTCATACATACATGCTTTTACTATCCCACTAGGTCATACATTTCCCACCTTCTCCTCTCCTCCCTACACCCAATCATATATAGGTATTTCACGGTATTATATATTTTTCTGCTTAAATTGTTTAGATAGTGGCAGTTATTGTTGACTGCCAAAGGGTGGACTGTCAAAGTCGAAAAATATCATGATGCATATGCCTTGTACTAACCCCTCATGCACATGCCCGCTGCGCGTGCACACGCTCTGCCGTGCGCGCACATATCCGCAATTTGCGTAAAGATCGCTCCGCCGATCACGCGCGTGGTATGCGCATTTACGGTAGAGTTTGTAAGCATCTAGCGTGCGACTCGATCGTAGCATATTTAACCCATATAGTGTGTTTTGTAGTTAATATTCCCCTAGACAATGTCAGCGAGTATGTTTAGTTTAAACTGTTCCTGGACAGAGAGATTCTTCTTTACATGATAGGAAGGGTCAGACAAAGGTTGAAAGGTGGTGTCTAGTATCCAGCTGTAGGGTATTTTAAGGGTAACATTCCGATGCTAGTTAGGAAAGGATCGCTCACTCCTGCATACAGTTATGTACAAATGTAGTTTATGAACATTAACTGTATTTGCTGTAAATTACACATGCGGCGGGAATCCTGAGGATACCTCCCACCAGAGCAGTTGGGGAAAGACACAGCCCACCTGTTCAAATCCACCTATGACCTTTGCTATAATGTAGAGACACATCCCTGTGTCCAATGAACAATGAGATACAAGGTACCATTGTATTGTGAATGTATGTTGTGCTATATAAAGACCACCATTGCCTGGCCAGTCACTCTCTCTCTCTCTGAAGGCTTTCTCCCTGAATGCTGAGGACTGGATCCAGGTCGCGCATGCGAATCATCCCCACGTATGTATTATTCTCTGTAGCCATTTTGTTCGCCATTTATGTTCTCATTTGTTCGCTCTTGTTTGCAATTGTTCGCCATTGTTCACATTATTTTCTGTTATTCTGTTTAGATTTCTATGTTAGTTTGTAGTGTATAACTTGTATTGTGTTTCCCTTTTTCTCTAAACCATCCACGGCGGTGTTAGAGCTGCTGTGGTTTTTAAATCCAAACCAGGTCTTGTGTTTTCACTGTTTACTGCAAAGGGCTTTTCTTAGCGTCTCAATCGCTCAAACAGCATACACATTGTTAAGGTTTTTAAGCGTTACATCATTGTAGTATCTGACTACTAAGGTTTAGAGAATAAGCATATTCTTACTGTGTTTTATTAACAAGGTTTACTGCGTATCATTCTGTGAGCGTCTGCGCCGCTCGTGTCTCACTCTCACGGCGCAGCGTCCGCTACGCCAATAGCGTAGCAGTACGGTACTCGGCACACCTATAGCGTGCTTGATACGGAGCGTGAATCCGTGAGCGTACATGTCGCTCGTGCATCGCGCCCACGGCCTAGCGTCTGTTACGCTAAGTACGGACCCCTACGGTACTCAGTACGCAAATAGCGTACTCAGTCTGTAATAGTGTATAGCTTTATGTTTAATGGTAATAATTGACATTATCTGGAGGAAACGCGTTGGTGAAGGAAGTATCTCAGTTGTAATATCCTGAAGGAGAACCTGCATGGAATCAGCAGTTGGGACAATTATGAGTGACGTTTCCGGGACTTCCACCATACTTATATGCTGTTTTTGAACTGTCTAAACCGCAGTTCCACCAAATCTGGTAAACCTCCATTGTATCTATTTTGACTGAGAAGCCTACCTGTCTAATATGCCTTTTGCACAGACCACTGGATTATATTGTTTTTATGTTGTTTGTTATTAAAAATTGTATTACACTATATCCTCTTTCCCACCTCTTTGTTATATATGCAATACGATGGGGATGATTTGAGAAGAACAAGTGAACCATTGAACAAACAGAAGCGCTGGTTAAGTGGTTTTCTCTATTTTTTTGTTTATGCTTGCACTATTGGTGAGGGGTTAAGGACACCTCTAGGAGTTAACCAGTGACAGGCTACTTCTTGCGCACGATAAAATTCTTTAATTTCCTTTATATGTGTGTATAAGGTGTATATGAAACATAAAGGCATTTTGTGCTTAGACTTAGGTCCCATTGCCATGATATCTCATTATGGTATGCAATTATTCCAAAATACGGAAAAATCCGATATCCAAAATACTTCTGGTCCCAAGCATTTTGGATAAGGGATACTCAACCTGTATCTGTGCTTTTTAACCTTTTACGATTGGTGCATGCATTTTATGGTGTATTTACCTTAAAATTTTAGTGTATCAACTCTTTATTATTAAATTGTGATATTAGATACATCATCATTATTATTTGTAAGGAGCACAACTACTATGGGCTTTATGTGTATAGTAGAGACACTAATGTTGGTATTGTTTATAATGGGCACTATTGTGTATCATAATGTTAATTAGGTACACTACTATTTGGTGCATATGAATCAGGGGCACTATGGCCCTCATTCCGAGTTGTTCGCTCGTTCTTTTCCTTCGCATCGGTGCGATTTTCCGCTAACTGCGCATGCGCAATGTTCGCACTGCGGCTGCGCCAAGTAAATTTGCTAAGAAGTTTGGTATTTTACTCACGGCATTACGAGGTTTTTCTTCGTTCTGGTGATTGTAGTGTGATTGACAGGAAGTGGGTGTTTCTGGGCGGAAACTGGCCGTTTTATGGGTGTGTGTGAAAAAATGCTGCCGTTTCTGGGAAAAACGCGGGAGTGGCTGGAGAAACGGGGGAGTGTCTGGGCGAACGCTGGGTGTGTTTGTGACGTCAAACCAGGAACGACAAGCACTGAACTGATCGCACTGGAAGAGTAAGTCTGGAGCTACTCAGAAACTGCAAAGAAAAATCTTTTCGCAATATCGCGAATATTTCGTTTGCAATTCTGCTAAGCTAAGATTCACTCCCAGAGGGCGGCGGCTTAGCGTGTGCACTGCTGCGAAAAGCGGCTAGCGAGCGAACAACTCGGAATGAGGGCCTATGTGTGGTATAATGTGAGTAAGATTGTTATACACTGTGTGTGGCGTAATTTGAATTGGGGGTACTATTGTGTGGCCATGCCCCTTTCAAATGAGACCACACCCCGTTGACGCGCACTGTCCCTTTATTACATATAGGAGGGAGGGCCCAAATTTATTGTTTGCAGGAGGGCGCCGTACACCTTAGCACCGGCCCTACCTGCAAGTTTATCTGTCCCCTATACAAGGTGCAAAAGATATGCCTTCAACAATGTCTAGATCTTTTAGATCTAGGTCCGCATATTTGCATTAACATATCTTCATTGTACTTTGCCTTTGTGCCTAACCCTAACCCTGCCCCTGATGCCTAGCCCTAAATATCATGAAAAACCATGTGCCAAATTTTCTGTGTCGACCATTGGTATATCAACCTTTTGGACCTTGTCGGACTATTGACTGTCAACCATCTCCTGTCGACCTATTGATTGTTTACTGTCTAGGGGGGTAATTCCAAGTTGATCGCAGCAGGAATTTTTTTAGCAGTTGGGCAAAACCATGTGCACTGCAGGGGAGGCAGATATAACATGTGCAGAGAGAGTTAGATTTGTGTGGGGTGTGTTCAATCTGCAATATAATTTGCAGTGTAAAAATAAAGCAGCCAGTATTTACCCTGCACAGAAACAAAATAACCAACCCAAATCTAACTCTCTCTGCACATGTTATATCTGTCTCCCCTGCAGTGCACATGGTTTTGCCCAACTGCTAAAAAAATTCCTGCTGCGATCAACTTGGAATTACCCCCTATAAATCATCAGGTTACCCCTATTGACTGTGCTACTATGTCACTTGCATAGTAGAGAGACCACACAATCTGCAATGGGTCAGGGACTGATTTGAATGATTTCATATAGTCTCTGTAAAGCACTGTATGTTACATTGTGCTACTATACAAACAATAGTAAATAGTGTATATTGGCATTTTACAAATTAAAGCTGATTAACACCTTTCCAATAGTTTTAAGTGATAATCCCAGACCAGGGCTTGCAGGGAAGTTAGGTCTTTGCTAGAAAGTAGGCGAGAGTGGATCAGGTAGTATTTATTTATTACCAGTTATTTATATAGCACACACATATTCCGCAGCGCTTTACAGAGAATATTTGGCCTTTCACATCAGTCCCTGCCTCAGTGGAGCTTACAATCTATATTCCCTATCACATGTACACACAGATACATTCACACTAGGGTTAATTTTTGTTGAAAGCCAATTAACCTACCAGTATATTTTTTTGGGAGGAAACCTGGAGTACCCGGAGGAAACCAACGCAATTTTTTTGGGAGGAAACCAGAGTACCCAGAGGAAACCCACGCAAGTACAGGGAGAATATACAAACTCCGCACAGTTAGGGCCATGGTGGGAATGGAACCCATGACCTCAGGGCTGTGAGGCAGTAATGCTAACGTTTACACCATCTGTACTGCCCTAGGATGAGGTACTGTATAAATGAACTGATAAAGTGGTTTACACAGGTCTGGGGTTGGGTTTATTTTGTACAGATTTCACCTGGGTAAATGCTGGGAGGAATGAGAAAGAAATAAAAACTAGAGATGAGTGGGTTCGGTTCGTTGAGATCCGAACCCCCCCCCGAACTTCACCTATTTTACACGGGTCCGAGGCAGCCTCGGATCTTCCCGCCTTGCTCGGTTAACCCGAACGAGGGTGAACGTCATCATCCTGCTTTCGGATTCTCGCGAGATCCGTATTCCATATAAAGAGCCGCGCGTCGCCGCCATTTTCACTCGTGCATTGGAGATTGAACGGAGAGGACGTGGCTACATTCTCTACCTGAAAAGCTCCGTATCTGTGCTCAGTGTGCTGCAAATATCTGTGCTCAGTGTGCTGCAAATATCTGTGCTCAGTGTGTTGCAAATATCTACGTTCTCGGCCTGAAAACGCTTCATATCTGTGCTCAGTGTGCTGCAAATATCTACGTTCTCTGCCTGAAAAGCTCCATATCTGTGCTCAGTTTGCTGCAAATATCTGTGCTAGGTGTGCTGCATTGTGGGGACCACCAGTATATAATTATAGTAGTACAGTACAGTAGGCCATTGCTGTATCTTGCAGCTCCGTGTCAGACTCTGTTCTAGACAGTATCCTGATCATCAGTGCTCAATATCTGTTGCATTGTTGTGTGACCAGTATATACTATATATATTATATTTAATAGTACAGTGCAGCATTTTGGTGACCACCAGTATAGTAGTACAGTATAGTACAGTAGTCCATTGCTGTATCTTGCAGCTCCGTGTCACTTCAAGTATCCATATCTGTTCTGTATTGTTGTGAGCAGTATATATAGTAGTACAGTGCAGCATTTTGGTGACCAACAGTATATAGTTGTACAGTACAGTAGTCCATTGCTGTATCTTGCAGCTGTGTCACTGCAAGTATCCATCGATATCTGTGCTGCATTGATGTGAGCAGTATATATAGTAGTACAGTGCAGCATTTTGGTGACCAACAGTATATAGTTGTACAGTACAGTAGTCCATTGCTGTATCTTGCAGCTCTGTGTCACTGCAATTATCCATATCTGTGCTGCATTGTTGTGAGCAGTATATATATAGTAGTACAGTGCAGCATTTTGGTGACCAACAGTATATAGTTGTACAGTACAGTAGTCCATTGCTGTATCTTGCAGCTCCGTGTCACTGCAAGTATCCATCCATATCTGTGCTGCATTGTTGTGAGCAGTATATATAGTAGCACAGTGCAGCATTTTGGTGACCAACAGTATATAGTTGTACAGTACAGTAGGCCATTGCTATTGATATAATAATATTACTGGCATATAATTCCACACATTAAAAAATGGAGAACAAAAATGTGGAGGGTGAAATAGGGAAAAATCAAGATCCACTTCCACCTAGTGCTGAAGCTGCTGCCACTAGTCATGGCAGAGACGATTCAATGCCATCAACGTCATCTGCCAAGGCCGATGCCCAATGTCATAGTAGAGAGCATGTAAAATCCAAAAAACAAAAGTTCAGTAAAATGACCCAAAAATCTAAAGTAAAAGCGTCTGAGGAGAAGCGTAAACTTGCCAATATGCCATTTACGACACGGAGTGGCAAGGAACGGCTGAGGCTCTGGCCTATGTTCATGGCTAGTGGTTCAGCTTCACATGAGGATGGAAGCACTCATCCTCCCGCTAGAAAACTGAAAAGAGTTAAGATGGCAAAAGCACAGCAAAGAACTGTGCGTTCTTCTAAATCACAAATCCCCAATAAGAGTCTAATTGTGTCGGCGGTAGCGATGCCTGACCTTCCCAACACCATTTGCACGCCCCCTGCAAGTGCTGGAAGGAGCACCCACAGTCCAGTTCCTGATAGTCAAATTGAAGATGTCATTGTTGAAGTACACCAGGATGAGGATATGGGTGTTGCTGGCGCTGAGGAGGAAATTGACAAGGAGGATTCTGATGGTGAGGTGGTTTGTTTAAGTCAGGCACCCGGGGAGACACCTGTTGTCCGTGGGATGAATATGGCCATTGACATGCCTGGTCAAATTACAAAAAAAATCACCTCTTCGGTGTGGAATTATTTTAACAGAAATGCGGACAACAGGTGTCAAGCCATGTGTTGCCTTTGTCAAGCTGTAATAAGTAGGGGTAAGGACGTTAACCACCTAGGAACATCCTCCCTTATACGTCACCTGGAGCGCATTCATCAGAAGTCATTGACAAGTTCAATTCATCAGAAGTCATTGACAAGTTCAAAAACTTTGGGTGACAGCGGAAGCAGTCCACTGACAACTAAATCCCTTCCTCTTGTACCCAAGCTCCTGCAAACCACACCACCAACTCCCTCAGTGTCAATTTCCTTCTTAGACAGGAATGCCAATAGTCCTGCAGGCCATATCACTGGCAAGTCTGACGAGTCCTCTCCTAACTGGGATTCCTCCGATTGATCCTTGAGTGTAACGCCTACTGCTGCTGGCGCTGCTGTTGTTGCTGCTGGGAGTTGATCGTCATCCCAGAGGGGAAGTCGGAAGACCACTTGTACTACTTCCAGTAAACAATTGACTGTCCAACAGTCCTTTGCGAGGAAGATAAAATATCACAACAGTCATCCTGTTGCAAAGCGGATAACTCAGGCCTTGGCAGCTGTGTTGGTGTTAGACGTGTGTCCGGTATCCACCGTTAATTCACAGGGACTTAGAGAATTTCTTGAGGTAGTGTGTCCCTGGTACCAAATCCCATCTAGGTTCCACTTCTATAGGCAGCCGATACCGAGAATGTACACAGATGTCAGAAAAAGAGTCACCAGTGTCCTAAAAAATGCAGTTGTACCCAATGTCCACTTAACCACGGACATGTGGACAAGTGGAGCAGGGCAGACTCAGGACTATATGACTGTGACAGCCCACTGGGTATATGTATTGCCTCCCACAGCAACAACAGCAGCAGCGGCACCAGTAGCAGCATCTCACAAACGCCAACTCGTTCCTAGGCAGGCTACGCTTTGTATCACCGCTTTCCATAAGAGGCACACAGCTGACAACCTCTTACGGAAACTGAAGAACATCATCGCAGATTGGCTTACCCCAATTGGACTCTCCTGGGGATTTGTGACATCGGACAATGCCACCAATATTGTGCGTGCGTTACATGTGGGCAAATTCCAGCACGTCTCATGTTTTGCACATACAATGAATTTGGTGGTGCAGAATTTTTTTTAAATGACAGCGGCGTGCAAGAGATGCTGTCGGTGGCCTGAAGAATTGCGGGCCAGTTTCGGCATTCAGCCACCGCGTGCCGAAGACGGAACACCAGCAAACACTCCTGAACCTGCCCCTCCATCAGCTGAAGCAAGAGGTGGTAACGAGGTGGAATTCAACCCTCTATATGCTTCAGAGGATGGAGGAGCAGCAAAATGCCATTCAAGCCTATACATCTGCCTACGTTATAGTCAAAGGAGGGGGAATGCACCTGACTCAAGCGCAGTGGAGAATGATTTCAACATTGTGCAAGGTTCTGCAACCCTTTGAACTTGCCACACGTGAAGTCAGTTCAGACACTGCCAGCCTGAGTCAGGCTGTGGATGGAGCCCTTAATTCGCTTAACCAGGATTCACGGGTGGTCAATCTGTTGAAATCAGAGCACTACATTTTGGCCACCGTGCTCGATCCTAGGTTTAAAGCCTACGTTGTATCTCTCTTTCCAGCAGACACAAGTCTGCAGAGGATCAAAGACCTGCTGGTGAGGAAATTGTCAAGTCAAGTGGAACGTGACCCATCAACAGCTCCTCCTTCACATTCTCCCGCAACTGGGGCTGCGAGGAAAAGGATAAGAATTCCGAGCCTACCCGCTGGCAGTGATACATGACAGTCAGGAGTGAGTGCTGACATCTGGTCCGGCCCGAAGGACCTGCCAACGATTACTGACATGTCGTCTACTGTCACTGCATATGATTCTGTCACCAGACATCTTGCCTCTGTAGAGCCAGTTTGTGCAAGGAGAGATTGATTGCTTCTTTTTTGGTGGGGGCCCAAACCAACTAATCATTTCAGCCACAGTCGTGTGGCAGACCCTGTCGCTGAAATGATGGGTTTGTTAAAGTGTGCATGTCCTGTTTATACAACATAAGGGTGGGTGGGAGGGCCCAAGGACAATTCCATCTTGCACCTCTTTTTTTTATTTATCTTTGCATCATGTGATGTTTGGGGCCAATTTTTTTCAGTGCCATCCTGTCTGACACTGCAGTGCCACTCCTAGATGGGCCAGGTGTTTGTGCCGCCCACTTGGGTCGCTTAGCGTAGTCATCCAGCGACCTCGGTGCAAATTTTAGGACTAAACATAATATTGTGAGGTGTGAGGTGTTCAGAATAGACTGGAAATGAGTGTAAATTATGGTTATTGAGGTTAATATAATACTATAGGATTAAAATTACCCCCAAATTCTATGATTTAAGCTGTTTTAAAAACACCCGAATCCAAAATACACCCGAATCCGACAAAAAATTTTAAGGGAGGTTTTGCCAAAACGCGTCCGAATCCAAAACACGGCCGCGGAACCGAATCCAAAACCAAAACACAAAACCCGAAAAATTACAGTATTAAAAGCTATTAATTGCTTTTCACCAGAGGCGCTCTGATATTCAGGGAAAGCACAATCTGAACATATATGTAAGCAAATAATTCAATGTATGCTTAGTACAAAACAAATTAACTACATCCAACTTGGGGTCTATCATTATCCACTTAAACAGCAAGAGAAGAAATAGAAAACAAAGTGAAAGACATTAAAGAATTTATTTGCGGACCATAACACTTAACTCCATCCCCATTGACCACCTAGAGTGTATACCCACTGTTGCTTCCTGTATTCTACCTGCAGTGGCTCCTGTTTTTATTGGCACAATCTGACATGACTTTTGAGTTGAAAAAGAAAGATAGTTATCCTAAAGGTCAGATTACGTGCCTTGCAAATTAAATGATGCACATTAGCAAGATACTGTCACACTCACTCTAACATGCTCTAAGTAACATCGGTGAAGCATCATTTCTGAAAGTCTGCTCAGTTGCTGAACTAAAATGCTCTGGCTGACATTATGCCGCGATGAGCATACTATGAATAATTAAAAACTAGACACAGTCAACATTATCAGGACTAAATGAAATGATTGCAGGGGGTTTGTGTCCTCACACATCTTTGCTTATTTTAGCGGCATGGCGTGGCGTTCCTGCGATGCGTACACATCGTGGGACCTCGCACCATCATGTCCCTTTCATATGCTAATAATCACGGTGTGCATACAAACGCATGCTCCAGCAATTACTGATTCTTATTGCAGTCTGTAATTCGGGTAGCAGGTGCATAAACTCCTGCTAATCGTTTCAAGTCATGCAGCCCTGTCCCCACTTCCGTACGCAGGCAGCGACTTAGTCCAGCTGCCTGCGATTGCTCAATGTTGGTTTCTGTTACGGCAGCGGGGGCGCATGCATACGCAGCGGTCACATGCATATGCACACACCCGTGAACACCATACATTCCGCGTTCTTTGGACAGCGAAAAAAGTTTCTACCCCCCCCCCCCCATCATTGCCATATGAAAAGTAAAGAATTTGCATACATCAGCTCCAGAAAGGGTGTGTGGCCTAACTGCAAGGGGCATAGCATTGTAGGAAAAGATTACCTTATACCTCAGTATTGCGACCTGCATGAAAAATTCATGCACCTTATATTATTTGTCATTTTTCCTGTTGATAGTAATGCCCCTTACACAATATGCCGCACACCACAATGCCCTTTACACATTAAGCTGCACACCGTAATGATGTGACACATTACACCACACACTATAATATCCATTACACATTTTGCCACACACTGTAATGCCTGTGACACATTATACCACACATTGCAATGTCCGTGATACATTTTGTCACACACCAGAATGCCACTGACACATTATTCCACACACCACAATGCCCGTGATACATTATGCCACACACCATAATGCCTGTGACACATTATGCCACACACCACAATGCCCATGATACATTATGCCACACACCGTAATACCCATGATACATTATGCCACATACCACAATGCCCCTGACACATTATACTGCACACCACAATGCCCGTGATACATTATGCCACACACCATAATGCCTGTGACACATTATGCCACACACCACAATGCCCATGATACATCATGCCACACATTGTAATACCCATGATACATTATGCCCCACACCACAATGCCCCTGACACATTATACTGCACACCACAATGCCCGTAATACATTGCGCCACACACCATAATGCCTGTGACATATTGTGCCACACAATGCAATGCCCGTTCTACATTATGGCACACACAGCAATACCCATTACACATTATGCCCAAAACAAGGCTTCTAAATACTTTTAAACTACCTGTTCATTTCCATGGGTTTCATGCTCTGGGTTCCATGCTCGTTGTCAGGGGTTTCATGCTCTGGGTTCCATGCTCGTTACCAGGTGTTTCATGCTCTGGGTTCCATGCTCATTTCCAAGGGTTTCATGTTCTGGATCCATTCTCGTTGCCTGGGGTTTCATGCCAGGGGCTTTATGCTCTGGGTGTCATGCTCGTTGCCAGGGGTGTAATGCTCATTGCCAGGAATGTCATGCTCATTGCCAGGGGTTCATACTCTCCAACATGACCCGTTCCATTAGGTGCAAAATGCTCTGTTCCTGGACTTCTTTGCCAGTGGCAGTTGTTGGAGGGTATGTGGGTTTCATGCTCTGCGTGTTATGTTCATTGCCAGGGGTTTCATGCTCATTGACAGGGGTGTCATGCTTGTTGCCAGGGGTGTAAAGCTCATTGGCGCTAGCACTAAGCATTCCCGCCACTTCTGGGTAATGCTGTAGCACTGTGTCCCCTGTCAGGAGCTAGAGGTCATACATGTATGTATGACCTCTAGCATCTGTCTCCTCCGAGGTAGTGGCCATTTTAGGAGAGGCATTTTAAGCAGATTTAGATGCGGATGGATAGTCCACATGGGAATCTGCTTAAACAGTGGCGGCGCCACCAAAGCCTGGTGCCTACAAGCCACCGCAATTCCTGTGGGAGTTATAGTTACGCCACTGAGAATAAGGAGTCATGATTCTAACTCCCAAAAGCCTACAGAACGTCCATAATACTAAAACCTCCTACAAATTATTTTTTTTGCGCAAAACCTGTGAAAATTAGCATTCCTAATCACTACATATCGCATAAATTCTTTTTGGGAGTATTGATAATTGCAGATATGCCAGTACACGGGCTCCGTCGAAGGCTAAAATATGCTATCAATTTACTTTCATGCACATACACAGCTGCAATTACAGTAGCTATCACTAACTATTTTGCTTCAGACCCATTGCAAGTAATGACCATTGTAGTATCCTCCAGTAGTTGCCTAATGCAGGATATATATCTGATATCTACTGTCCCAATACTAAAATAATACAGGAACTGCCATTTCTGCAAGATTTTCAGGGGAATTAACTGTGATAAACAGGCCCTATATGAGCTGGAAATCAGTCATAGAAAAATATAGTAATATACTATAGAGCACAGATCACAGAATATATGATATCCACACACAGGCTAATTCTGAGTCGCAAGCAAGGTAGCAGATTTACTGCCTTACGATAATGCCAGACTATATAAGGCTAATATAGGGATCTGTACATCTGCAAGTGGGAAACAGTGCTGCTGCACATTGGTTTAATGCCAGCTGCCAATATAGTTGATATACAAAAGTAATAATTCAAACCTTTTTAGGACCCTGCACCCGGTTGCAAATATGTTTGCTGAGAATTCTATTTGTATGTCATAGATTAGAAACTCAAAAAGAACAACTGAAGGGATGGTATCGGGATCTCGACGCTTGGGATACCAGCGGTCAGAAGACCAACAGCATCATCCCGATGTTCAGGATCCCGCCACTTTTAGGTATGTATGCTAACCCTCCCCCTTACCCTCTCTACCTGCAGCCTAACCCTACCCCAGCAGCCTAACCCTTCCCCCGCAGCCTAACCCTTCCCCCTTAGTGCATAACTCTAACCCCCCACAGCCTAACCATAACCGTGCACCATTAGTGCCTAACCCTACCTTCTTAGTGCCAATCAGTAACCCCCTTCAGACCTGACCACAAATCAAAATCTTTCTTTAATAGGCAAAACCATGTGCAGTGCAAGTGGGCAGATGTAACATGTGCAGAGAGAGTTAGATTTGGGTGGGGTGTGTTCAAACTGAAAACTAAATTGCCGTGTAAAAATAAAGCAGCCAGTATTTACTCTGCACAGAAACAATATAACCCACCCAAATCTAACTCTCTCTGCACATGTTATATCTGCCCAACCTGCATTGCACTTGGGGGCTAATTTAGACCTGTGTTTTCGCACAGCAGCGATCAGACCTGAACTGTGCATGCGCCGGCGCCGCAGTGCGCCAGCGCATGGCTGACAGCTGATGGCTGTCTTAGCCCTATGATCGCCTCTGCCTGATTGACAGGCAGAGGCGGTCGCTCGGTGGAGGGGGAGGGCCGGTGGCATTTAACCACCGTTAAGGGGGTGCGGACCGGGCAACGCAGGCATGCCCAGACCGTCGGGCTGCGGTGGCTGCATGATGTCACACGCAGCCGCTGCGACACGGGCTTCGACGAGTAGATCCCAGCCAGCGCGCAGGAGCTGCGCTGGCTGGGAGCTACTCTTCTAGTACAAAATCATCGCCGCTGTGCGATGCTTTTGTACTTGTGTGTGTGTGGATGGGGGGGAGGGGGGGGGGGGGCCTGACATGTGGGGCGGACTAGCCCTGTGCTGGGCATCCCCCCGCATGTCAGGGAAGCTGATCATAGATGTGCTAAATTTAGCACATCTACAATCAGGTCTGAATCACCCCCATGGTTTTGTCCATTAGAGAAAGATTTTGCTCTTGCGATCAGGTCTGAAATAGGCCCAATGCCTCCACCTGAGCCCCCCAAACCCCTCAGCGGCCCTGCTGACAGCACTGTTTCTGTTTGCTCTCTGTATTAAAATGACCAATTCTGCCATGTAAACATTTATTCTGATATTGACAAAGGTGATTTTTACTGCATTCTTATAGGTTATTTTTAAGCAAACATTTGCAAAAAACTCAAAGTTAGCTGCAAATTTTATTATATGTCACAAATGAGTAATAATCCCACAAATTGCGCTGCTGACTGAATCAACCCTACTGACCTGCAATTGAGAGCCCATGAGAGCATTATGAAAATTACCTGGGCTTCCAAATATAAAGAGTGAGGTAACTAAAGTCAGCGTTCTATTTTTACACACAGATATTACTGCTTTATAGAAATGTTGAGAAATGGGATGAATTTCTGATATGAAATGTAATTGGGTCACTTCATAAATAACCACATATGAGACCTAGGCAATCATTAGTCATCTAATCATTTTTAGTCCAGAGTCTATCATGTGATCACTTGGATGATGCTCATGAACTGCAGTAATTCAAAGTATGATTGCAAGATTGCAGGCTCCTCATAACACCATTAAAGGACCACTAAAGCTAATGTTCTACTTACTTTATATGAAATTATCACTGATGACATTTCTAAACACAAATGCAATAGTTTCATATGTTTACAATTATTGGTACTGTTACTGTATATTACTTTGGTTGTGCAGCTGAGTGCAAGCTCTTGTTCTCTGTTACTAGTCACTCTGTGGAATAGGCAGCAACAGCCTTACATGGGATTTCTTATAGAAAAATAACTCTGGCAACAGTCACAGCCTTAAATGACATCTTTGTGATAAGTACCAGGAATTTGGCATCTATATTTTTTTTTATATTGTTAATAAATTATTTATATACTTGAGCTTTCGTGGTCCTTTTCATAGAAATCACACCACAGTGGTATGTATGCCGCCATAACTCCCCTTGTGGTTGAGACCCCCAGTCTGGTCTAGCTCCAGACATGTGGTGAGCGCGGCGAGCCACCAAGCCCGCTGTTTGGCGAGTGCAGCGAGCCCGCAAGGGGCTTTGTTATCCTCACCACCGGCCATTTGACAGACAGGATCCCAGCTTCGGTATGGTGACCGGCGGTCTCCCAACCGCCGGTCACCCGATACCAACCCGTTGCAACAAATACATGGCACACACACTCCTACACAGCAGCAGGTGTGAGATGCATGGACTATGAGATAATAGTTGCTGACTGAGGCAGCACTGTGTTCCGTGAACACAGTACCTACTGTATTTTGGTTAACTAATATTAGTACATCAGTAGTAAACCATCAATAGTGCGGAAAAACCTCCCACCCTCTCACCATCGATGGTAATAAAGCCAACCCATTGAATATTGACCCCAGACATTGCTTTCGGTATAGCCATGCTTAAATGTTACAATAAATGGATACACTTGTCTATACACACAGTCTGAGTATCTTGAATTCTGCAATGTATATATTGCATGCCCAGACCTGCCTAAATCCCACTTACTGTAGATTCACCCAAAGCTTGCCCACGCCACCAAGAGTGGAACTCTGGACCTTTCTAGGTCTGCAAATCAGGACTGTCCTGCCAAAACCAGAACAATGTGCAGACATAGGGCCTGATACAGAACCACACGTAATGCGGATGTACACGTACTTAGGTCGATGTTGCGTCCGATGGTGGTGTCTAAGGGTGCACCAATCAGTATTACTGTGAGTACAGACAGTGAAAGTGGGCATTTCAGTCCTTGCAGTCCTTACATAAGGGGAGATTGTAGTGGCATCTGTATAAAGTCGCAGACAGCCGACCTCCAACAGACGCTGCTGCGTCCACCCCTTAATCAGGCCCAAAATTAGCTAACTACTCTGTTTGCTTTAAGATTGCATTTACGGTATCTGACTGTGGTTCTTGTTGATACTACTTTTTATAATAAACATTATTCTGAAATATAAAAGGTTTTTTTTTTGTATTTCTCATTCTCATCTCTTATGGGGCATAAGCAATAATAAAAAAAAAAATTCAAAGCTTATCATGGAAAGTAGTGCTAATATATGTACTTGACTCCTGGAGTCTTTCCCAGAAATACAACTAAATGGGAACACAAAGGCAACAAGATGTTAAATCGTTTTTCCAGCATTTCGAGACTTTTATGTGATCCAAAGATCATTCTTTATTGAAAAAGATATTTAATCCTTCATGATTGTTTATCCTAATTGAATCAGAACAGTCTCCAAGTAGCAGTAGCTGTACAAACAGAAAAACACCGGGTTTTAAATTGCTTTTGTAGTTATAAAATGTGTAACTTCTGATCTGTATAATTTGTCCAGAAGGCAATTAGCATGTGATTTATTGCATGTGATTTATTGTGCGGTGTTGCAAATTTGGCGCGGCATAGTCTCAACCTTTTTTTTAGGTTTACACTAGAAACATTTAATAGGTCTAATCTGTGAACCAGTTCACTGCACATTGCCATATTATCAATGCTTTTGCTTCTGTCACTTAGATAGCTCATAAGTATTTTATTATTTATTGTCCATTGTGAACAACCCAAAGCAGTGACTACACATGGGATGTGAGAATCAGTTTATGCTCCCAGGTAGATAAATCAGACAGAACACTTTTCTTACATTTTCAATTTACTTGCTTCTGAGATATAAAAACAAATGTCATGGAAGCAATATATTCTAACAAATAAGCTTAACAAATACTTTAGTCAACCCAAGGTGCTAAAAGTATGCTTGGTTACATAAGCCTATTTTTCTTTGATAAGGTCAGTTATACTGTAGCTATTAAGTCATGTTTGGCATTCAGCTACCGAACAGCTGCCTGTAACGTATGAAAGCCCGGAAAGCATACATTAAGCTTCACGCAGAGTTGAACGTATGCCCATTGGCGAAGCACGCTCCAGAATTGAGCGTACGCAACTACACGTGTTGCCGACATGTATGCGTATCAGTCGCATGGCCAGAAGAGTAACTGGGCTGTACTGGGCTGTCATCATGCAGGAAAATTTCACTGAGGAGGTTCCGACAAAATTGCTGTCTATGCAGAACTTGGAATAAGCATAAATATGGCTTATTGATTGCACCTCCTATAGGCTGGTGCAGTTGCACATCGATGATCAGGGTCGGATTTAGGGCCACACGGGCCTGGGGCTGAAAATGTTGAAGGGTCTATAGAGAAGGGGAGGAGCAGTGACCAGTGCTGTGTGGGTGTGGTCAGATGCACATGCGCGAGCACACCCCCTGCACTACCAGCCCCACTGTCTCCATAAATAAGTAGAAATATTTCAGAATCTTGTCAAAAAAACTAGAAATACAATTTTAATACTTATGATGTATGGCCAACTGTGTGGTCCGCTAGGCAGCTGGTCATCACTGTGCTGCCATGAAGATGGGCCTATATTTCTTGGGAAGCCTGGATCTGTAGCTCCATCTGCCCCATTATTAATTTGGCCCTGGTGATAATGATAAGTAGTAGCAAACCAAGTGTACAGATTGGGGTGGAATCACTGTAAGATACCTACAGCACTGCATGGGTAAAGGTATACATTCATTTTGGTGTATGTAGTGAAGAAACTTATGCTGCATTGTTGATTTCCATACAACTCTGCATCAGGCCCATTGTGTGCTAAGTGTGGCAATGTGATTAGCATCATTAAGCATCACCCCACTGGGAAATGCAGTGAGGGTGTGACTTAATGGCACAATACAATGGTAATCATCTCATTAAGCCCCCAGGACTGACCACTTCTCCAGGGACCCAGGAGGTTGGGCTTTTATCCACGCAGTCCATGAGAACTCACCAAAATCTAGGAGTTGTTTGGATATTCCTGGACAGTTAGCAAATATGCATGAAAGGTTTCTACTACTGCCCTTTTACGTCTGATGGGGCGGGCAGGATATACTGCCATGCATGGTTTTGCCTTGTATGCCTTGTATGTGATTGCCCCTCTAAAAAATATCCAAGTTCGGCCGGCATCCCACATGGCCGTCGAACTCGAGTGGCATTACATTCTGCCCAATATATCAGAACTCATTGTAATTAATTAATATCCTTCATTGGGATGCAGTGAATATGCCGGCTGTCAGGATGCCAGTAGACAAAATCCTGATGGCGGAATCCTGACACCCATTGGAATCCCAACACTGTTACTCCTTAAAGGGCAGGAGGCCGACGCCATAATCCCAACAGCCCACATCCCGACTATTACACCAGCCGGCAGGTTTGACTTAGAGACAGGAAGGGGGGGCAGGTTTAGGCGCCACCTAGTGGGTTAGTGTTAGGCTGCGGGGGGAGGGGAGTTTAGTGTTAGGCTGTGGGGAGGGAGGGTTAGGCAGCCTCGGGGGAGGTTAGGGTCAAGCTGCGAGGGAGGCAGGGTTAGGTTTAGGCAGTGGTGATGGGAGGTTCAGTTTAAGTACCTCCGGGGAGGTGGTTAGGTTCAGGCACTAAAGGGGGAGGTTCGATTTAGGCTATGGGACCAAAGGGTTAGGGGGTAGGGGAGAGAGGGAAATACACTCTACTCACCCCTGACGGGATTGTGAACATCGGGATCCCTGCATCGGTATTATGAATGCCGGGATCCCACGCCGTTCATTCATACTGATTCCCTTTCGTTTAGATACTGTACTGTAGAAGTTAACATCAGACTAAAGTGTAGTGAGAATGAAAAGCATATCCTGGAGGAAGATCACCAACTCTGAAAATGGATGGCCCATGTTAAGGTCAGAGCTTAGGTATCCAATACTGGACTTCAGTAATATCACATTCATAAATGCAATGTATTTTTGTACTAGAAGACTGAATATCTGAGTGAGAGATTTAAATACAGAATTATACTGTAGAAAACACAGTGTCCTTCCTGAAGGACCACTTCTGCCAGCGAATATGTATGTATTTATCCCCAGGTAACTATCAGACTGGATCTTGGTAGTGCTATTGATGTTTTACAATGTTATTTTGTAAGAGCCCACAAGACTAATATACAGTACCCTGCACAGAATATGCAAAACAGTATGTGCATGAGTAGAGAACCATTAAGAACCATGGTGGGGCTGAATAAGTAGCTTAATAGACCTGTATGTTTTTTTTTTGCATTACTAACACTGAAACAAGTTAGTTAGGTGTTAGGGCAGCTGACAGAATTTTTGTGAGTGGACATGTACTTTATCCTGTATAGTAAACGTTTTGCTGGAAAAGTTTTAATCATTGCGGTAGTTCTCATCAGATGTTTGCTCGTATCTCTTGTCACATATTAGCATGTGACATTTTTTTTTATATTAGCATGTAGCCCTTGTCGAATGTTAGCAATTAGCTTTTGTTGGATGTTACCATGTAGCCCTTGTAGGGTGTTAGCACTCTGCCCTTTTCAGATGTTAGCATGTAAATTTTATTGTTTTTTTTAGTAAGATGTCAGATGTTAGTATGCAGTGAATGTCACCATGTAAATTTTATCAGGTGTTAACACATATCTCTTGCCAGATGTTATTATAACATAGCTCTTGGTGGATGTAACACTTATCAAGTGTTGGCATGTACTGTAGCTCTTGTGTTAGCATGTAACTTTTGGTGGATGTTAGCATGTAGCTCTTGGTAGATGTCACCAAGTAATGCTTATTAGTAGTTAGCATGTAACTCTTGTTGGGTGTTAGCATGTAGTCCTTGTCAAATGTTAGCTTGTAGCTCTTGTCAGGTGTTAGCACATAGTTCTTGGTAGATGTCACCATGTAACTTGTATCGGGTGTTAGCATGTAGCTCTTGTTTGATGTCACCATTTAACTATTGTTGGGTATTAGTATGTAGCTCTTGTTGGCGGATGTAGTTAATAACCTGACTGTCAGGACCCCAGCATTCAGACTCCCGATGCCGGAATCCCAACAGCCGTGGAAATACTGGCGGTTGGAATCCTGACCCAAGTCCTGTATTCCCACTCGGGTGGTGGTCCACACCACCAACAGGGAGAATATAGTAGCGTTCACCCCGTGCCTGAAGGGTGGCGAGCGCAGCGTGACCGTGAGAGGAGAATGTCGGGATTCTGGTGTTGGTCTCCTGACCTCAGGGATCCCGACCACCGGTATTTCATATTGAATCCCTTGTTGGATGTCACCATGTTACTATTGTTAGGTATTAGTATGTTGCTCTTGTTGGATCTCACCATGTAACTATTGTTGGGTATTAGTATGTAGCTCTTGTTGGATGTCACCATGTAACTATTGTTGGGTATTAGTATGTGACTCTTGTTGGATGTCACCATGTAACTATTGTTGGGTATCAGTATGTGGCTCTTGTTGGATGTCACCATGTTACTATTGTTGGGTGTTAGTATGTTGCTTCTGTTGGATGCCACCATGTTACTATTGTTATGTTACTATTGTTAGGTATTAATATGTTGCTCTTGTCGAAAGTCACCATGTAACTATTGTTGGGTATTAGTATGTTGGTCTTGTTGGATGTCACCATGTTACTATTGTTGGGTATTAGTATGTTGCTGTTGTTGGAAGTCACCATGTAACTATTGTTGGGTATTAGTATGTTGGTCTTGTTGGATGTCACCATGTTACTATTGTTGGGTATTAGTATGTTGGTCTTGTTGGATGTCACCATGTTACTATTGTTGGGTATTAGTATGTTGCTGTTGTTGGAAGTCACCATGTAACTATTGTTGAATATTAGTATGTAACTCTTGTTGGATGTCACCATGTAACTATTGTTGGGTATTAGTATGTAACTTATGTTGGATGTCACCATGTTACTATTAGTGGTTATTAGTATGTAGCTCTTGTTGGATGTCACCATGTTACCAGTTGGGTATTAGTATGTAGCTCTTGTTGGATGTCAACATGTTACTATAGTTGGGTGTTAATATGTAGCTCTTGTTGGACATTAGTACCTAATTCTTGACAAATATGACCAAATAACTCTTGTCATACTGTACGTGTATGTTAGAATGTAGCTCTTGTTATTTACGATTTGCCCTTTAAAACTGCTGATACAGTACATTCATATGCATAACATTAAACTAATACATCTACTGTCTACCTTTTTGTTCTTTGCCTGCTATCTCTCAGGGTCTTCTCCAATAAGTTTAACCTTGAAATTACGCAGTTATTTTTTATTTATTGATCACCAAGTCAGAAATTAATTATTATGCAAATTATACCACTGTATATAGGAATGTTAGCAAATATCTGACAGGCTTAAGACCATGAGGAAAATCTCAATACTACTATGATGATTATAACTAAGGTAAGATTTTATTAAAAACTTCATTGGTGTCTTATCGTTGTCTTATGCTTGATGTAGCTCTGTGCTAGCTGACAACAATCCTGGCTTGTGCTTCGCATTTTGGTTCCACAAATTAGTAATATTAGTACGTATGTTTTCATCTTATCAATGGAGTTATCTGGAAAACTAGAAGACAGTAGAGGATACCTTCGGAATGAAATGATTAATACAATGAGGAACAAGGAAATAGATCGGTATTTTAAATAAAAGTTGTGCGTGTGTGTGTGTTTTACAGCATGACATTATTCTCGTAGGTATCATTGGGCCCTGGATGCATGTAGGTAACGTTTAAAAAGGACGTGTTGTCTGAATTGCAGGCTATGCAGAGAAGCGCATAGAAATAAAGGGGGTAATTCAGACCTGATAGTTAGCAGGCAATTTTTGCACTGCTGCAATCAGATAGTCGCCGCCTACAGGGGGAGTGTATTTTAGCTGTGCAAGTGTGTGAATGCATGTGTAGCAGAGCTGTACAAACTGATTTTGTGCAGTCTCTGCGCAGCCCAGAACTTACTCAGTCGCTGCGATCACATCAGCCTGTCCGGGACCGGAATTGACGTCAGGATTCCTCCCTGCAAACACATGGACAAGCCTGCATGTTTCCAACCCCTCCCTGAAAATGGTCAGTTGCCACCCAGAAACGCCTTCTTGTGATCGCGAATGGATTCGTCGCACAAACCCATCGCTGAGCGGCGATCCGCTTTGTGCCTGTGCAATGCGTCTGGACCTGATCGCAGCCTAGCGATCACCTCTGAAGTACTCCCAATATTTTTAAAACTGGTCACTTACAGCAAGGATAGGCTGGATGCAAGTCACAGTGCGCGCTCATCGTGATGGTGGCTATGAAACCAATTGTATGAATAGGTAGAAGTCCAATTACAGAGATGCATACAATGCAGTGAATACTGTATGTGTATTTAGGTACATGAATGCAATACAGGAGGAATTACCGCTGACTTGATTTTAACTCTGCATTGGCCCCATTGTGCGAGGTGGTTGCCCTAGCTTTAACATTCTAACCAACTAGGAGACTTACAGATGTAGCCATGCTGATTGTTGCGCGGCAGTGACTACAAGCGCATGGGTGCAAATTGCCGCACCCACAATTGCACAATGCAACCTCTATGGATCGTGGGTGCAACTATTCACAAAAACCAGCATCGGGTGCGAATAGTTGCACTGCGATCAGCGTGGTTACATCTGTACTGCTCCTTACTATAGGGGGGGATGGGGATTCGATTAGCAGCAGTGCATACTGCTGTGCCTGGGGCTATTCATTTGCAGTCTGTGGTAAGCCTGCAGGCTGCACTTACCGTGGGTTTCTGCTTGCACCCTCCTGAGGTGTGATCTGAAATCTGCAATAAGTAGGATTTTCTGCCCTTACCGTGCCCAACATGAGCACAGTTTTTGCTCTGGGCACTTAACCTAGAATCTATGGATTAACAGGCGTTAGCATTGGGTTTACCTCAGGAGGCAATTGGCTTAAAATTGAATAGCTCTGACTGTTAAAGCTCAAGATTATTTGCCGATAGTAAACCCTGCAGCTATCTAGTTTACGTCCATCGTTTAGAATAGTAAGATGTCTGTCATTAAAATCTAGCTGCACCCTTTTCTTTGTAGGATGTGTTCTGAGAATGGTAACGTGTGATATGATTTTTTTTTACTTATTTCATGTGCATGTTTTCAAAATAATGTGGTGTCCCATTTCATTGTGTCATGCAGGGGAGTGCAAATGCCAAAGATGCTGACTAACGAAGTAACCCTGAAAACTCCACTATTATTGTCTCTATAAAAGGTATTTGAAATATTATAGTAGCCTTAATACCATCACTATAGGCCGGATGTAATGGAGTGTGAGACGGCCGGAGCTCCCAGATTCCGTCTGAACTCCTACTTTTTTTTAATGCAGCAAAAATTTACAAGGCAAAACCAACCTGGTTTTGCCTTTTAAATGTTTTCTGCTTTAAAAAATTTATGAATTCAGACGGAATCTCGAGCTCTGGCCCTTTCGCACTCCATTACATCTGGAACCATATTGTAAACTTTTGCACAACAAATAATCATACAGTTACTTACAGCAAAGATATACTGTCTATAAATTTAGCATAAGCCAAACTGTACTTACCAATCAATTTCTTTATCCACACTGTACCAACTATCCAGCTATCAGTATCCATACTATACTAGTGGTTTGTAGTAACCATGATGGCATTCATTAGGTCGACACCAGAAAGTCGAATGACAAAGTTAAATGTCAACATCTAATATGTTAACATCTGCACATTGTCGACATTGAGACAATGTTGACAATACACGTTAGGGCTAGCTTCAGGGTTAGGCTTAAAATTGATTGTTGGCAATGTTACTATGCAGACATCTCTCTGGTGTCGACAGGCTGCATGTTCAGCTTGTGCGTCTAACCCTAAGCTGTAGAAGTCTCCACATTATAATTGTATCTACACTGTGTATTAATGTGTATTTTACTTAGCCTTGTAGGGTGATGTTTAATCCTAACCATCTGAACAAATGAGAACCCCACCTTTCTTGCAGGTAGACAGTCACTTGCATAACCCCATGGTTACCAAACCCATTGGTACATGTTTACTATACTCCATGTTATTTTTTCCTTGCTTAAAACTGGGTGCCGCAGGCCATTTGCAGGGGTGCCACAGATTGATGGTGAATTTACCATTAGGCATGTGAGGCACTTGCTGCGGTGGCAGAGTAGGTGACGTGGGGCAGCTACAGTGCCATCCTCAGGGCCCTGCACAACAACGCCATTCTAGTTAAGACCCTGATGTCCAACACCTCATTACTGATCCTATGGGCAACAGGTGTGCACAGCTTACTTAATTTAAAAACTTTTTCTGAATTTCTCAATAAGAAATTTTAGGCCAAGCAGTGCTGTAAAAAAATGCTAATACTCTAGGGCGCCGTGATTCAGTGACGTATCTATAATGGGTGCTAGGTGTACATGCCTCTGGGTCCAGGATGGCCCACACCACACAACCTGCCCTCATTTCTTGAATACTTACCGTTTGAAGCCCTGCGTCGGTGGCAGGTGGCAGCAACACTACACAAGTCACGTGGTGGCCATTTTCCTGGTGTTTTGTGCATGCACAGTAGGAAAATCACTGGGAAAATGTCCGCCACAGCATTTTCACAGAGCTCTGCACATGCGCAGTAGTTTTTGGCTTAGGTCAAGGGTCTCCTAGTGACCCTAGTGTTTAGAAACTATTGTGCTGCTGGCTAGAGAGGAAGGGACCCAGATGGAGACTGCATATGCCCCTCCACCTCTCTTAATATGCCCCTGCTGTGATTCAAGAAAGTTTGAGAACCAGTGTATTTTGGGGATGAATACATAAAAAAGCATACAAGTAGGTTTTTTCTATTTTTTTTTTTTATAATGGTAAAATCTCTATAAATAAGAGTGCTTTGTAAGTGATTGCCACAAAATCTAAAATTTTTCCAACAGATTAAACTCCTCAAACTTTTAGACCTTGAGTATACATCTATTTTAAGCCTCGTCATCACAGAGGGCTGGTGTTGTGCAGTAGCTACTGTACACTGAGTTATATTCTGCCTGCTTTCTTCCTATAGCAGAGCTCATCCCAACCACAGATAAGCAGCTTGAAAAGCTCTGGGAGAAGTTCACGTTATCACAGATATACACAAAGACAAAACGCACACAGAGAGGTGAAACCTCATCAGACAGTCTCTGTACTTCTACGGGACTGTAAATACTTTATCCTTAAGCTACATTTGACATATCGTAGAGAAAATACTATCGGTGTCATTTTAAACACAGTACAGAAGATTTGCTAAATGGTTTAAATGCAATGCGTGTGGAGATTGGGGAAATGTATCATTCACTACAGTAAAGTATTTGCAGCAATACTAAGATTCTAGTATATACTATTTTATAGCGGACATTTGGGGAATTCAGAGGAAATGTGCAGATAAACCATTTTATGGAAGATTGGTAAATACATTTAATATTATGATCCAGACTTGAAAGGCTGCAAAGACTTAGTTGTAGCCAAATTGCAATTGTTACATACGGTACATTAAAGAGTTTGCTCACTTCTGGACAACAGTTCCCTTCATGCAGCAACAGGATTAGAAGGAAAGTAACAGAAGGGTCTGACAATGAATTGATCAGGGGGTAGATTTACTAAGGCGCGGTTTGTCAAGGCCAATTGCAGCGCACATGTGGCCTGATTCTGAGCCACACTTAATGCTGATGTCCACTTAGTTGAGCAATTATTTGCAACTACACTTGTGTGAAAAATTCTGAAATGTCCTATGGCACATGCGTTACCTTCGATATATACATAGAGCTGTTGTTACAATCGTGACAGATGGTATCAGAAGTCTGGCACACAGTGATGAATATTCCTGGGTGGTGAATACGAGGTGGTTAGTTGTGCATGCAAAAATGGTCTGTTCAGTGGGTGGATTATGGGAGTGGTCTTCAGTATGTTGATGCAAGTGGCTGCGTTCACAGACCCACAGCTGTGTTCAGACACAGACATTGCACCTGCCATACTTGCGAGTAATGGTGGCCTATGAGGATGCACCAATCAGTATTACAGAGTACACAGGTACTAAACGTGGACGCCTCAATCTTTGCATACTCAGATGCACGAATACACACAAGGGGAGGAGCTTGTAGATCTTTTGAATCGGTTGCCCAGTTAATACCGCTCGTACATGAAGCACAATACACCCACACTGATGAGGTTCAGGCAGAACCAGCATAAGGATTAGCAGGCATATTAGCGCACCACGCAAGGTAGCGCTCAGCATCCATCTCCCCCTCATCAGTCTCCTGAAGAAACTCCTCATGTGAACACCTACCATGAAGTAGGAGGAACAATACAGTATTTTGAGCTTAAAATCTTTCTGACTATACTGTACTCACAGTGATATATTTTTCTACACTTCCCCCATATACTGCACCATGCTGCCATATGATCAATCAACTCAATCAATGCTGGAAATATTTACCTAGCATTATTAAATAATACCTATTGTAGGGCTAATAGAAGCATCTTTACAGGAACATGCTGACTGTTCTCAAACTCTGTGTTTCAAAGGAACAACATGTATTTTCTCTCTCATTTTGGACTCTGTATAAACCCCCAGGTGTCCAAATGGTTTTCTATATGAATGCACGTATCTATCTATCTATCTATCTATCTATCTATCTATCTATCTATCTATCTATCTATCTATCTATCTATCTATCTTGTTCTATTTTTTTTATCATTTATTCCCCTATTTTACTACAACAATAGTGGATTCAGTTACATACAGTATGCCATCTGGACCACTTAAAATACCACTTTGCCATTTCATGACTCAATTATGCATTAGTAAAATATTAATATATTTTTAGACATCATTTTCTTTTTATTATTTTCTCACTTTGCCTCATTATCATTGTTTTCTTGATTTCCATCTCATTGTATTTATTTTATTTATTAAATAAATGTTTACATATATTTTTTAAGCATGGCTACTACATTTTTTCTTTCTAATTAGGAGATACACTAAGTGAATACATCGCTGGCACTGGTGTATCTAAATTATAATGGGTGCAGTGTGTGCAATGCACACGGGCCCCAGGTATCAGGAGCTCCCACACCAATACCCTGCACCCATTTTTTCAAAGCTAACCCTCCGGAGTCCAGCGTCGGCACAGGCATTGCGTTTCACGCATGTGCAGTAGGAAAATCACTAGGAAAATGCCTGCCGTGCCATTTTACTGGAGACCTGCGCATGCGCACTAGACCCTGGGACAGCGCTAGGGTCTCTGACACTAGTGCCCAGAGTCTATTTCTCTGCTGGCTAGAGAGGAGAGGGCTTCGAAAGAGACTGTATATTTTCCCAGATGTAAAGATTCCCCAAGCCACCAAGTCCATACATTACAGTTATTTTTCAGTGATTTGCAGATCATTTTCAGCAAATATAGATCTGCCGATCTTGAAACGGTCGGCAAATCTGCTTATTGCTAACATACAATAGCAATCTACAGTCCCAACTGATGTGTGAAATCTAACATGTTGGACAACCTGATTTAACAATCTCAAGTCGATGTTTGGTATGAATCTGTGATCCCCATACATTGCAGATTTATTCTACAATCATCTGCAAACTGCCAAATTGCCCTAATTAATTGGTTATGTATGGGGGCCTTGAGTTACTGAGTCCATTAGAATGTAAGTTCACTCATGAGCAGAACCTTGAGCAGAAGTGGCTCCTTATCAATCTGGTCTGGGGGTCTGCATCATGTCAGGGCTAATTCCACCTCCTCCCTGTTCTCCCGGTGATCGACATCTGACATCACTAGATGTGGAGCTTACGTCAGACAGGAGGTGGAGTCTAAATCAGACTTGGCTGCAGCTCCTAGAAGCTAGATAGGGCTGCCATAATAGCAGGGGAATGGGGATCTCTCTGCTATTGCAGCCTGGACTCGTAGTCCCAGGGAAATAAAACACCTACCCTTAAGACTGCCTGTCTGACTGCATAACTCCCAATTTTCAGTATTGGTTACTTGGGACTACTATGTGCGGCAAAGCCTCGCTTTCCCAAAAGGGCGTGGCCACGGTAAAAAGGGGGCATGGCTTCATGGGAATATGGCTCTCACAAGCCATGCCTCCTGTTTTCATCACTGTGGGGGCATGCCCAGTGCTCTCAGAGCTGCTGGCCATGCCGCCACCCCCCAGCACCCCTGTCACCCGAAAATAGATGTGGAGCGCATGCGCACAGCATTTATTCATCTTAGACTGTTCTGTGAAAATCGGGGCAGTTGGGAGGTATGTGTCTGTGATTAGCAGGTAGTGCTTCCAATAGGACATCACTGCCACTGATAGGCAGTCATTGCTTGTGCCACATTTTACTGGGGGAGGTGAGGAAGGGGGGGGGGGGGTTGCTACAGTCCTGTGGCCCATAGGTAAAATCTGCCACTGGCCATGAGCTCGGTTTTAACTTCTGCATTTACTTTCTCTACCTTCTGTGTCCCTCTTATATGTATTCATTGTTTACTTCACATTCTGGTGCTGCAGTGCACTGTGGTGCTTTATAAATGATTATTATTATAAAAAAAACCCACATGTACAGACATGGGCATGGAAGGGTTTCAATTGCATATTTTGCAATCTCTTGCTACTGGCCAAACTAATTTGGCCAAGCTGCCAGTGAATCATAGGGCCTGATTCAGAGATCCTACAGCAGCTGCCTCTTTGATTGGTGCAGTATATAACTAACGCTATTGGTAGCTGGCATTATAAGGTAGAATGCATGGGGCTCTCTTGTGTCTTTGCAGCTCCTCGCACAGTGACAGCTGGAGGTTATTTTCTTTGAGTCATACATTTAGTACTGTTTCTAGTACACCCCTGAAGTACATGCTTTATTGTGCCTCTGATATGTTAGTAAAGAAAGTGCAGAGATGAACTCCCCAGGTGAGGATCATTGGTCAACCTGAAAGGGTCTACAGTGTATCGCTGCATTTGGCACAGGTTACTATTTTAAATAGTAGTTCAAGTGGATGGTAACGTATGAAAAAGTTGAAAATGAAAATAAAATTGTAAAAAAAACTCATGTTGACCATTTCCTGTGTCGACTATTCCCATTTAAACCTTTTTGACAATGTTGACCTGTTGATTGTCAACCTTATTATTGTTGACCTTTCATGAGAGAAGGGAAGGTCCTATCCTCTGTCCCCTGGGCTCAGGGCAAAAGTAGAAATAAGGTGGACAGATGTGTTTTCAGTCAGATCTACCTATCATTTCTGTGCAGCTGGTTTGTCCCTGACGAAGGTGCTGCTGCACCGAAACAGCTGTAGGAGCTGCCACTTGCCTCTATGCATTGAATTGCTAAGGTTCTCTCTACTTTATTGCTGTTTACATCAGTGCTTGCACAATGCACTTTTTTGAAAATCAAGT
Organism: Pseudophryne corroboree; assembly: GCF_028390025.1. Lineage (NCBI taxonomy): Eukaryota > Metazoa > Chordata > Amphibia > Anura > Myobatrachidae > Pseudophryne > Pseudophryne corroboree. The sequence continues at coordinate 1,071,060,691 of NC_086444.1, forward strand.
ATATTGAATATTTTTACTGCTACTATAGGTGTACTGGTTTATGTGGATTTCCTCATATTTATATATATATATATATATATATATATAAAAAAAAACAAAAAGACCGCGGCACATACGGTGAAACTTGAAAAAATCCTTTAAATACTACTTTAAATGGTCATAATGCTGACGTTTCGGTGCCCAACCAGCACCGCTTTCAAAGCTGACCTAAAGTACAGTACAAAACCTTGTGCCGCGGTCTTCTTTGTTCCTGTACCTATTTGTTACTGAAGGCACCCTCATCATTGTTACACACAGCGACGAGTGCAGGTTCTCTTTTGTTGCAATATATATATATATATATTTATATATAATGTCCCATCCAGTGAAGGACAGCAGTTCAAAACCAGGCACGGCACTCCAGGATTTGGTTAATGAAGTTTTGTGTGAAAAACAGGTACATTACACAGTAGGGTCTATGCAGTATTTTGGAGCCACACAGGGCTCCTTCATCAGGCCATACGTGTCATGTACACAGAGATAAAGTGCAGTGCAAAAGAAAAAAGCCAAGTTTTGCAACCTTAACGCAACGCGTTAGTTTTGCAAAAGCCTTAACGCAACGCACGCCACGCATCGGTAATGACATCATGTCAACCCCCTGTTCATCCCCTTAGGGGAGTTATTTTAAGTTCTAATTACGTCGTTTTCCTATTTCCCACCTGAAGAATACCTTTGTTAAATTTCAGCTTCCTAACATATCAGGAAGTAAGAGAATTAGTGATCAGTCAGTCAGTTAGTCAGTTAGTTAGTCAGTCAGTCAGTCAGTCAGTCAGTCGCTGAGTGAGTGATGGGTGCTTTTGCACCCATATACATTCACAATTAATTTGCATCATATGTCACTTGTATGACTTAGCTCAATGCATGTATTGTTTGTGTTGCACTCTGTGTTGTATGGTGATCACTGGGAAGTTCTCAGTAATCTATGACTGTCACTAGGATGCTGTTTTTTGTTAAGAGTTCACATGGCTGTATTGTATAAAGTTCAGTAGGATGGTTTGTGTATTGTTTTGCAGTCAATAGACTATTTTCTATATTGTATGGCAGTCACTAGGATGTATTGTACGGTGTTCACAAATATGCTCTTGGTATTGAATGGCAGTCACTAGGATGCTCTTTGTACTGTACTTGACCATTACGATTTGTTGTATCTGTATGGGTGACCTTTGTATTGTATGGCAGTCACTGGGATGTTCTTTGTATTGAATATCTGACTCTACAATAGAAGATAGAGACAATGCAATTTCTTTTTTCTTTTACACTGCTAGTAAAAAATTAGAAGCAATAGGTTTTTGACAGTGGATGAGACCCCAGACCAAACTATTATTGCTTTGATGCTAATCCTAGGTGTTCCCTACTGTTGGATTAACCAATACCACTCATGTAACCATGTGTGCTTAATTGATTGCTCCATCTACTAGCCCAGTGCTTCTCCTACTGTTTCAACCTTCTCCAGCCAGTAGTAGAACTGGTGAGTTATGGGTCCTGGTGCAAAAATATGCTTTAAGAGTATCAGAGAATGAAGTGCTGAAGAGATGGCTGGGACTGTGGAAGAATGGGGTTCTGAGACATGGCTGGGGGCAGCTACCATTTTATATTGCTGTTCTGAGAGGCATGGATGGAACCAGCATTTGGAGGGCATGCTGGTCCTTGTAGTGCCATTTGGCTGGGGGTGTCAGAGAATGGTGTACTGATAGATGGCTGGAGCTGTCAGAGAGTGGGGTGCTTAGAGATGGCTGGGGGTGTCAGAGAGTGGGGTGCTGAGAGATGGCTGGGGTGTCAGAGAGTGGGGTGCTGAGAGATGGCTGGGGGTGTCAGAGAGTGGGGTGCTGAGATATGGCTGGGGGTGTCAGAGAGTGGGGTGCTGAGTAATAGCTGGGGGTGTCAGAGAGTGGGGTGCTTAGAGATGGCTGGGGGTGTCAGAGAGTGGGGTGCTTAGAGATGGCTGGGGTGTCAGAGAGTGGGGTGCTGAGAGATGGCTGGGGGTGTCAGAGAGTGGGGTGCTGAGATATGGCTGGGGGTGTCAGAGAGTGGGGTGCTGAGCAATAGCTGGGGGTGTCAGAGAGTGGGGTGCTCAGAGATGGCTGGGGGTGTCAGAGAGTGGGGTGCTGAGAGATGGCTGGGGTGTCAGAGAGTGGGGTGCTGAGATATGGCTGGGGGTGTCAGAGAGTGGGGTGCTGAGCAATAGCTGGGGGTGTCAGAGAGTGGGGTGCTTAGAGATGGCTGGGGGTGTCAGAGAGTGGGGTGCTTAGAGATGGCTGGGGTGTCAGAGAGTGGGGTGCTGAGATATGGCTGGGGGTGTCAGAGAGTGGGGTGCTGAGCAATAGCTGGGGGTGTCAGAGAGTGGGGTGCTCAGAGATGGCTGGGGGTGTCAGCGTTTCAAGGAGTCATACTAAATAAAAGCTTTAAAAAAAAGTCCATAAAAACATCAAGGGACAGTCCCCCCTCCTCCTCCCAGTCATGTTCTATCTGAACCTGGTAACAAGCAACTCTTCCTTCCTGCATGCCACATTCCCTGTCTTCCATCTTTGGCACCTGAGTCAAAATGGGCAAGTCCCAGATCAACAGATGGTCACTTCAGACCGGTTGGAACAGCAGGGAGGGCTGGTCCGCGATGCACTGACTGTGACATCACCTGTGCAGCGACCTACCATGGGAATCCTAGACAGTACTATCTGTAGGAATCCCAGCTAATAGGGTTTCCACTGGTAACCCATTCAGGCTGGTGTCCCTTTGGCCCAGGCAGCACAGTTGTCAGCAGACTCTTCATTACAGCGGGCCCCCGTGTGGTGTACCAGCTGCACCGCTGCCAGTTCCAGTTCCACCTCTGTCTACAGCAGTGACTTCAAACTATTTTGTCTAGTGCTAACAATTTACTAACGCCACCTATTTTTGTAATTAGCCCCACCTGGAGTTGATTTGGTCTCTATAAAAAAAAATCCAGTTGCACTTTAATTTCCCAACCCGCCTTGGTCAGTGATGCTAAGGACAAGTATTAAAATTGTGTTTTGGGTTGTCCAGTGTGTTTTAAAAATTGGACAACTTGATGTAATACTTCTTTGGATGTCTAATTAAACTAACGATGTTCATAAATACAAAAAATAGGCAACACAGCTTTAACAGAGACACAAAGTAAAAAACGTCAGACTTTGTATTATAACTTGCAATACTCAATGATGGATTCAAAATAGGGCACATTGGCATGATAAGAATATGAGATTATTTATGCGTCTCTAATTATATCAGAAACCTTTATATTTAATAGCCTTATGCAATTACCAACAAAGATAGTGCAGCAACTTCACTCGCATGATCCATACAATGACTTTCAACAAAGGACGCTTGGTCACCTGGGGAATAAAATGTACTTGTGGCTAAAGGTAAATGTCTTTTTATACTCTAATATGACTCAGTGCACAAGTTACATAACTGTTCTTGAGAAAAAAAGCCTAAAGCAAAGATAAAAGAGAATGGATTTTCTAAAATATTAAATAAAACAGCTTTGAAACACACTTTGAATAAAAGAAAGGTTGGAAAACAAACATTATTTTTTCGATGGGTTAACCCAAAAGAGCAGCAAATGAAGTAGGCCAGTGGAACATCATTTGTTTCTTTATGTCCACACGTCTGGATAAAATACATATTTAAGAAGTATCTATCACTTATGTGAAAGGTCTTCCTTTGTTAAGGTCAGACTATTCAAAGCCAAATGTACCAAAACAAATTTCATAGCACACTATACTATTTGCAAGTCCGGTAGCACTGCACTCCCTATACAAGACGGCAAGCAGTATTCAGAATTTAAACTAGTGATGAGCGGATTCGGTTTTAGTTTTGAGAACCGAGTAAAACCGAGTAAAACCGAGTAAAACCGAACCTCGCTCATCACTAATTTAAACACCATTACATCGACGCGATCTGCATGTCGCCTTTCAGGATGCCAACATCAAACATGCTGACATTGATGTAATGACAACATTGTCTGAATTTTCTGCAAAGTGAGGGTTTAAAGCAGTGTAATGTGTATTTTTAAACACTGCTGCTCCTATGTTGGGGTGGTATTCATGTTACCGCCGGTCAGCTGACCGACAGTCACATGACCTCCTCCACCAGCCCGACGGGTCACTATCCCGATGGTCGTCATGCTGACCAACAGGGACTATTTCCACTCGTGGGTGTCCACGACACCCATAGAGTGGGAATAGAACCCGTGGCGACCGCAGGTCGCCACCGAGCCTGCACTCGCCCCTCCCCGCCTGGATCCCGGCGTCGGTATGCTGCCGGGATCCTGGCGTCAGTAAGCTGACCGGCGGCCTCCTGACCACCGGTCAGCAGTACTACACCACTATGTTGAAGTCTATGAATAAATGGGTGTTTTTTACACAATTAACAGCTTTGCAGTCATCACTATCAACTTCACACTTACACCAGGGTCAGACCCGATGCAACTCAGACCACCTTCAGGAGGATGCATAAGCAAATTTTTCAGTTCTACCAGAGGGTCTTACCCCCCATTCGCAGAGTCTCAATTCAATAAATCTCACCTTGCACTTGCTGTTGACTCTAAATAGACCCTCTGTTTGATTCACTCACATTTGTACAGTCATAATATTGGTAATAACCCTCAATGATGAGCACATACCTACAGTACTAGTTAGTGGCTATTTTACCAGTGCAATCCAAGTTCTAATCTTAGATGACAAATGAAAAGGTAAAATAATGTAAAACTATTTTATTGATAAATGCAGTTTCCAGTCAGTATTGCATTCTTTATTTATACTAGTGTCATCGTTAGGCTTTGTGGTTTTGTTTTGAAGGCATATCTAGCATTGATCTAGTAATGCCTCTGGTATACAGTATCTAGACTATATTTGTCTTCTCTACAGGACACCTGGGATGGGAGAGACCAGCCTCCCAGATCCTTCCATTTCCTCAGTGATGTGGGCAGTCAGGGGACTTGAAAATATGTGATTTGTGGCGAATGGCATTACAATGACCCTGCTATTCAAGGACCATGAAGCCCGCACTCTCATCTGGGTTGCCCCTCCAGCTGGGACTTGCAATAAACTACAACAAATGGCACAACATACACAAAACTGACTTGAAACAAGAGTTATATATAGTGGCAGGTGCTCAATAAGTTTAGTGATATCATTCAGGTGTTTAAAAGGGAGGAGTATTTCTAAGCAAGAAAAAAAAGGCATTTTGTTTCCCCCAGCACCCAGAATGAAAATAGTAACCAGATTTAAATCACACACAATATTAGAATTCAGAGATCTCGGTTACATATATTTGCGCAAATGTATGAATAAGCCCCAAAGCCGCGTCAAGGCCTCTGTGTATATTTGGGGTCCTGGCGCTATATCTAGGTGCAGGGTGCAGCGCCTAAAAAAACCAGCATAAGCCAGAGAGCCCCCGGACAGCATACCGGTGAAAAAATTATAGTGTTAATAAATTAGTGTTAGAAAGCCAAAGCTATAAAGAAAGTGATACAAAAATTAGATGTAATTAAAATGGAGAAATAGTGTTAAAGAAATTAGTAAGTGATAAATGTTAATAGAATATAAAGGTATGCCACACTAAAGCCATCCAGCTCAGCCAGTCCAGGGGCACCACACCTCACACCAGAGCTGTCTTAACAGCAGTGTAGGCCCCTGGGCACAGCAATGCACTGGGGCCCCTACCCACCTCAGCGGTAGGGGTGGGGGGTGCTATCAGCGGCAGCATTGATGTTCTGCGGGGGGTAGGGGGTTTTATCTTTCGCTCAGCATGTAGGACCTGGAGAAATAATTTCTGCTAATTACTCCTTTACTGCACAAATGGGGCGGGAAGGAGAACGCTAAACTGTAGAAGGGGACATTGTGCTGAATGAAGAGGCCCTGGTACATGACTTCCAGGGTGGTAGGGGGGTGTTTAATGCACAGGGGAGGGGTGGATAGTAGAGTGGGCTTAATATTCATCATTTTCCGGGGGTCAGGGCAGCGTGCTTTACTGCAGATATCTCAAATTCCTGGAAATAGATTCCTTAGCTTTAAAGGGATAAAAAAAACTAGAGAGTCCCACCTTTCATGAGGTACTGGGGACACCTGTGAGGAGGTACTGGGGACTCGGGGATCAGACTTCAGTAGCCAGAGCAGTCCACCAACAAAAATATAAAACTGCATATTAGGCAAGTGGAGTTGTAGCAGGGAACAGCTGCTTGAAGGCTGATATCTCTGGTTCTGGGCATAGTGCAGACAAGCTGTCAGTGTTCACTGAATGGGGAGAGTCCCAGCTTTTGGAGTATACCCTCAGAAAAACTCTAATGGCCAGTACTCACTGGCAGATGTGGGGAGAGATGTGTGCTGGGTGAACTGCTCAGCACACATCTCTCCCCCCGCTCAGCACAGCGTGATGTGTGCTGAGCGTGCGGGGGGAGCGGGGGGGGGGGGGGGCTCTTTTCACCCAGTGGGTGAAGTGAGCGACCCGCTAGATTGGCCTGCATGCAGGCCAATCTAGCACCAGCGATAGCGATGCGCGGGGCTGCGCATCGCTATCGCTGTGAGGGGTACACACGGAGAGATCACTGCTTAAAATCTAAGCAATCTAGTCAGATTGCTTAGATTTTAAGCAGCGATTGCTCCGTGAGTACCCCCCTTACGTCAGACAGAACCCGAGATATCTGGCTGGGAAGAACAATTAACAGGCTTGGATGGGGACCACTGCTTTGAAGTCGGATATCTCCGGTTCCCCAGGGCCGATTTTCAAAAATCTGGTACCCCTGGAAAGAGGAGACCCTCAGCTATCAGCCTGGGGCCTTTTTACTCCTGGGGCCCTTGGGCAAGAGCCCATTGAGCCCATACGAAAAGACGGCCCTGCCTCACACCTCCATTACCCCAATCTGGGTCTCTGATTAACCAGCAAGGAGCCACATGATAATGGCTCCTTACTTAAATATATCTAAGCTAAGAGCTACCTACAGTACCTTGGAGCAACCCCATAATGCTCCATATGGCATATCAGGGCCTGCACCTCCTCCTCATGCAGGAACCTCTCTGCCTCTCACAACAGACATATATAGTGGCAGGTGCTCAATTAGCTTAGTTATTTCATTCAGGTGCTTGAAAGGGAGGTTTCTAAGCAAGAAAAAAATGGGTAATGGAGGTGTGGGGTGTGGTGCCCCCTTGATGCGGCTTTGGGGCTTATTCATACATTTGCGCAAATATTTGTAACCGAGATCTCTGAATTCTAATATTGTGTGGGATTTAAATCTGGTTACTGTTATCATTCAGGGTGCTGGGGGATACAAAATGCCTTTTTTGTCTTGAAACAAGAGTTACAAGAGTAATTCATTGGATAAGTGGTGGGGTGTGTTATACAAAAATTATTGAATAACTAGAATGTTTGATATTGTTTTTATGAAGATATAAGAACTGACCCAAATAAAAATGCTCACACCCTATTTCTTTTAACATGTCTTCAGAATTTAGTGCAACATAGGAAGTATAATGTACTTACAACTTTCAATCTCAAGTGTTCAAGTGTGCAGTTTTGCTCATCTAAGGGATAGCGACGTAGATCCATCATACAAGCAGCTGTGGTTGTAATCCTAAAAGAAATACATAGCACGTAAAAACACAAACAATCATATATCACAGCTACATATAGGACACAATTATTTTACATATAAACTCCACACAGATAGGGATCTCATTAGAATTAAAAATATTACCCAGTGTTGTGACACAGCAATGTTAACCCCGGTGCAACCATGATTCCCCTTTTTCTCAGATGTATATTAGTGATAGTTTACGTTACAGATACAGTAGTTCATACTTGTCTACTCTCTCAGGAGGTCCAGGAGTTTTGGGGTTGTCCGTCAGACAATCGGATGAAAGGGTGGATCTCCCGCATCCTCGCTAGTGAACTGGGCAGGATGGGGAGAAAATTTCCGGAAATTGCAGGTCAGTTGAGGGGGGGAGTCAATATAACGTGATCTGCATTATTTCAGACCCTCCCCGGGTACCTGTGATTTTGCCACGCCAGGGCTGGGCCTAATGACATGAAGATCCTGCTCCTGCCTCTGGTGTGGTCATCTGTATCTCCTCTCCAGGCTTCTCCCAGAGAGGAGAAAATTAAAAGTCGGCAAGTATGCAGTTGTTACATATATCTAACATGGACATGCTGAAAGCTGTACAACATGACAGATATCAGTAAAGGGAGCTCAAGAATCATATTAGAAGTTTATTATATGGAACTGTCATGTGGATATAATTAAAGAACGTGACTTGATAAAAGAGGTTTTGTGATGGTAGAAGGATGCATTGTCAACTTGGCATGCCTTAATTTACAGTATATATATTTAACCAATTAATCTGTCCATTATTCTAAACCATGGGTAGGCATTTTTCTCTTTGAAGGACAAACGTTCAACATTACAAGTCAAAAATCCATCACCATTACAGTACATTGTATAAACACTGACAAAAGTATAGATGGGTATTAAAAGTGTAAGTGGCTACCCTGCCCTTCCTCATTTAATACTAGTTTTCTCTGGTTAGGTTAAGAAGGCTTGTCAGTAATTGAGGGGCAATGTGCGGTTAGGTGCATGTCGGTAATGATTTGGTCTGCAAGAATGAGTCAGTAAAGATTCCAAATAACCCAATGAATTCATATCTGGACAGTCTTGAAGTTGTTGTAGGGCATAAGGTTAACACTCTCTTCAAATATTGCTTTATTATAACACAGGTACTTCAGACTGTAAGAGTATACTGTATATGCAGTGCCTTCATATACATTTTACAAATGTTAAAATATATATATATACTCTATAGCATTAAAGAAACAATTGCAAGAAAGCTGTTGCAAGACATTTCCGTGATTATACAGCAAGCACACCCTGGCATCCTTACTGTACAAAGTGATTGAGTTCCTCTCAATCAACGGGGAGTATTTAATAGTAGTTTTCTTTAAGAGATATGGGGGTTATTCAGGTTTGTTAGCAAAAAAAAAAGTTAGCAATTGGGCAAAACCATGTTGCACTGCAAGTGGGGCAGTCACATGTGCGGAGAGATTTATGTTTGGGTGGGTTATTTTGATTCTGCGCAGGGTAAATACTGGTTGCTGTATTTTTACACTGCAATTTAGATTTTAGTTTGAACACACCCCACCCAAATCTAATCTCTCTGCACAAGTTACAGATAAAGCACAATGAAACTTGGCGTGAGAAAAAGCTCCAGGTAGACATGAAACAATGGAGGTAATTCTGAGTTGATCGCAGTAGGAATTTTGTTAGCAGTTGGGCAAAACCATGTGCACTGCAGGGGAAGCAGATATAACATGTGCAGAGAGAGTTAGATTTGGGTGGGTTATTTTGTTTCTATGCAGGGTAAATACTGTCTGCTTTATTTTTACACTGCAATTTAGATTGCAGATTGAACACACCACACCCAAATCTAAGTCTCTCTGCACATGTTATATCTGCCTCCCCTGCAGTGCACATGGTTTTACCCAACTGCTAACAAAATTCCTGCTGCGATCAACTCAGAATTACCCCCAATAGCTTTAAATTACATCACTTTTCAGGAGGAATGAAGCATTGTTTAAATGAGTCATAAGGCTAACAACAATTTTGTACATGTCCCTATATACACTACGGCAGTATTTCTCAAACGGTGTGCCGTGGCACCCTAGGGTGCCTTGGGACTCTTGCAGGGGCTGTCTCGGTTGGTGGTCCAGAACCAATTCAAATTATTTATGGGCAATATAATAGACAAAACCAGTGATTGTGGCTTCCAATCATAAAACATGTGGACAAACAGAAGTAAATCCTGTCCCTCTGCACATATTTGATGACATATAAACATAAACACAATTTACTTAATGTAAGATTTTTTTTCTGAATTTCTGAATAAGAAATTTTTGGCTTAGGGGTGCTAAGAAATTCTTTTTGATACTCTAGGGTGCCGTGATTCCAAAAACCACTGAACTAAGAAAACATTAATTTGAGGGCTGAGCCAATAATAATAGTTAGAATACAGCATTCACACTAATTTATACATCACAAAGACTGGCCCACAGGGGTACAGGGGAAACCACGGAAGGCCCCACTGCCTGGGGGCCCACCTCCTGCTCTAAGGATCAGGTTCCAGACTGTGCACTTGATTTATACATTATACATATGTTACCTTATACTGGACTATAGTGTATTTTCTAGAGTGCATTGCTGATAAGTTATCTGGTACATTATCATGCATGTAGCAGCTGATGTTACTGTATATATTTATGAAGGGGCCCAGACGTTGCACTCTCTAATCATTGGTCAAACCAATGAGGTGGCAGGCCACACCCCCTCTGCAGACTGGCTACACCTCTAAACATGGGCTCTATCTATCTATCTATCTATCTATCTATCTATCTATCTATCTATCTATCTATCTATCTATCTATCTATCTATCCAGTAACACACACAGCACATGCATATTTAGATGTACGAGGAGACAATTATACTTTCAACCTCAGCACCTCTAGCCAAACATATAGAGCTAGTATTTCCCTTGATCATTTCTGTAATATATTCACATCATTTTAACATGACATGAATATATCTAATGCAATTTTGTAAATCTTTTTTTAATCATAGTCTTTCACGATTGTCTTTTCTTTTCCGTTGAAATCCAATAAGGGATTTGCAAAATATTAACATAAAGCAGACACTTACAGTACAAGTCCCTTGTGTCCTTCAACTTAAAATCCAGGAGGGTGTTAGAAGGTTTGCACCATATGTTCAGAATAATTAGATTATTTCAGAATTTTTAACCACAATTTTCCCTCTGTGCTCCTCCACCAGTTTTCCCTCCAGTGACAATATTGTACAGGTTTTATACCACTGATTCACACATTTACATTTTTATGTTCATAAATATGTTAAAATGAAAATATAACTGGAGGCCTTACTTATTTAAAGCAACAAAGTAAAAAGGTATTAAACTCTTATGTAAAATTAAAATACATTTAGATAGAACAGGTAGATACAGTATATTGATAGATAGATAGATAGATAGATAGATAGATAGATAGATAGATAGATAGATACAGGCCTGCAAGTGTGGCCGTACGCTCAGGTACGGCGTACCACTAAGAATTTAGCTGCCGGTATGCCGTACCCGCCACCATCGGGCCGCCACTCACCAAATCCGCCGTTAGTGGCTATTACTGGAAATGCCGCCGCTGTGCTCAGCCTCCCCTTCCCAGCCTGCTGGGAGCGTGACAGTGACTTAATCACACTCCTGCTGCACATGCAGAGGACCCTGGGGGCTGGCTGGGTGGGTTGTAGCGCTTCTTCTTGGGCTTCCCGCGGCCGCGTCTCTCCTTGCTGAGCAGCGCAGGTTGCAGGGGTCAGGGCGGCAGGAGCAGGCTCATCTCTCGGAGCCTGAGGTACAGTAGTATTACTATTTTAATCATCAATTCACTGTGTATCTGGCACTGTGGGGCAATGTGTATCTGGCAATGTGGGGCAATGTGTATCTTGTACTCTGGGGCAAAGTGTATCTAACACTGTGGGGCAATGTGTATCTGACACTGTGGGGCAATGTGTATCTTACACTGTGGGGCAATGTGTATCTTACACTGTGGGGCAATGTGTATCTGGTACTGTGGGGCAATGTGTATCTGTTACTGTAGGGCAATGTGTATCTGGTACTGTGGGGCAATGTGTATCTGGCAATGTGGGGCAATGTGTATCTTGTACTCTGGGGCAATGTGTATCTAACACTGTGGGGCAATGTGTATCTGACACTGTGGGGCAATGTGTATCTGGCACTGTGGGGGCATATATGGCACTGCTGGGGGCATTTGTGTATCTGTCACTGTGGGGCATTTGTGTATCTGGCACCGTGGGGCATTTGTGTATCTGGCACTGTGGGGCATTTGTGTATCTGGCATTGTGGGTGCCTATCAGGCACTGTAGGAGCATATCTATCACAGTGGGGGGGGGGGGGGGTATCTGGCACTGTGGGGGCATATGTGTATCTGGCACTATTGGGGTCATGTGTATATGCCCCCCCATATGTGTATCACCCCCCCATCTTCATTGGCCACGCCCCACGTGGCACTTGGCCACATCCATTTTTTGGCACGTGCACACAGTACCACTAAGACATTTTTTCTACTTGCACCACTGGATGGATAGATAGATAGATAGATAGATAGATAGATAGATAGATAGATAGATAGACTAGTAAATGTAATATGGAGCTGTGTTTCTTTATGAGTCCGGAGTGCCATTGTTTATCGTGCTACTGTATATGCTGCAGTACTCAGATGCAAGTATGAAGGGCACCCGGCAAGTTTGTTATGTGTAACCATTGAGTGCCCCAGGCAGGAGAGAGACTGCACCAGCAACATGGTTTAGTATAGCAGGGAGGGTGTGGGCTGATGTATCTATATATGGAAAAATATTCACTCACATCTCTTTTTTCACACTTAAAAGTTCCACAACCTTGTGTTCTTCACAATGGGAATGTGCATTTATTAAAGTAGTAGAAATAAAAAAATAAAATAAAATAAAGGTTAATTAATAGCTAGTGGATGGCAAGCTTGAGGTCTCAGCATATATTTTTAATTAGATTAATGTGAAGACTGGGCCACTGAAGGACATCTATTTTTCTACAGCGTGTGTTGGGTCATCGTTCTACTGCTGTCAATCATTTTCCACATGGGTACCACCTGGCATGTGTGTTATTTCATAGACCCAACATTTGCTAAGCAATACATTTGAAATGATTATACTGTAATTGTTATTAGATAAAATGTTTAGGGGCTGCTACAGTATATATAAAAGCAATAAATGTGCTATATACAATACTATATTTAAAAAAAAATACCCAAGAATACAATGCACTGTACATATATATTTCTCACATATTACAATTTATGAAAAATGTAAAACTGACAATAAAACAATAGTTCTCAAATGCTTTACTTTACAATACGGGGATACAGTTTTTTGTTTTGTTATTAGGATTGTACTGTATTGCATAGGGCTAGAGAGTACTAAGGCACTGATTTCCATATGTGTCTAATTATCAAGGCCAGGTTTTGATTTTAAAGTGGACCTGGAAAAAATGTATAATGGATTCTCATTGGCAGGACCAAGTCAACTACAGGTGGAGCAGACCCAAAAGTAGGCGATGTTAGCACACATTGGGTGAGATTCAAATGATATATCACGCCCAATTTCCTTTCTAAAATGATCTCCGTTATCGCGCATATTGCGCCCATAGTAATCAGGTTTAGCTGTGTAAAGGGTTGGGTGCCTCGCTACTCCAGGGGTAGCGAGCTGAAATAATGATACAACGTCCCTGAGGGCAGAACAGAATGGGTGTGGAAAGGGGTGAAAAGAATTGAATGCCGCCCAGTATCTCTAGTCATCTTACTGGTAAATGAGGCCAATAAAGTCACTGGCATACAGTTCTATACAATACAGAGAGAATTCTAGAGACCTACTGTATGTTAAATTCAAGACACTACAGGTAGGTAAACTATATAAATTCAGACCCAACAAATGTATTTTACGTTTTGCTTTTTAAACTAAACTACATAATAGATTGTCTTTTCTTTTAGAGCCACTTTGACTAAGGACTTTCATAGGTGATAGAAAATAACATTTCAAAATAATAAATGGAACACTACATAGATGTGCTTATGAGTTTAGTATGTGTGACCGGTGGACGGGATGCAGGCGGTTATAGTACCGATGCCGGCATACTGATCCTTAAAATCTGGACAGTGGTGAGGTAAGAACGGTGCATCCATAAAGTATTCACAGTGCTTCACTCTTTCCACATTTTGTTATGTTACAGCCTTATTCCAAAATGGATTTTTGCAAATTTATAAAAAAAACAACAACTAAGAAATAACATGTACATAAGTATTCACAGCCTTTGCCGTGAAGCACAAAATTGAGCTCAGGTGCATCCTGTTTCCACTGATCATCCTTGAGATGTTCCTACGGCTTAATTGGAGTCCACCGGTGGTAAATTCAGTTGATTGGACATGATTTGGAAAGGCACACACCTGTCTTTATAAGGTCCCACATTTGACAGTGAATGTCTGAGCACAAACCAAGCATGAAGTCAAAAGAATTATCTGTAGACCTCTGAGACAGTATTGTCTCGAGGCACAAATTTGGGGAAGGGTACATAAAAATTATATGCTGATTTGAAGGTCCCAATGAGCACAGTGGCCTCCATCATCCGTAAACGGAAGAAGTTTGGAACCAGCAGGACTCTTCCTAGAACTGTCCGGCCGTCTAAACTGAGCGATCGGGGGAGAAGGGCCCTAGTCAAAGAGGTGACCAAGAACCCGGTGATTACTCTGTCAGAACTACAGCATTCTTCTGTGGAGAGAGGAGAACCTTCCAGAAGGACAACCATCTCTGCAGCAATCCACCAATCAGGCCTGTATGGTAGAGTGGCCAGACAGAAGCCACTCCTTAGTAAAAAGCACATAGCAGCCCATCTGGAGTTTGCTAAAATGCACCTGAAGGACTCTCAGACCATGAGAAACAAAATTCTCTGGTCTGATCAGACAAAGATTAAACTCTTTGGCGTGAATGCCAGGCCAATACCATCCCTACAGTGAAGGATGGTGGTGGCAGCATTATGCTGTGGGGATGTTTTTCAGCGGCAGGAACTGGGAGACTAGTCAGGATAGAGGGAAAGATGAATGCAGCAATGTACAGAGACATCCTGGATGAAAACCTGCTCCAGCATGCTAACCCTAAGTACACAGCCAAGATATCAAAGGAGTGGCTTCAGGACAACTCTGTGAATGTCCTTGAGTGGCCCAACCAGAGCCCAGACTTGAATGCGATTGAACATCTCTGGAGAGATCTGAAAATGGCTGTGCACCGACGCTTCCCATCCAACCTGATGGAGCTTGAGAGGTGCTGCAAAGAGAAATGGGCGAAACTGACCAGAGATAGATGTGCCAAGCTTGTGGCATCATATTCAAAAAGACTTGAGGCTGTAATTGCTACCAAAGATGCATCAACAAAGTATTGAGCAAAGGCTGTGAATACTTATGGTCATGTGATTTTTTTTTTTTTATAAATTAGCAAAAATAAAAAATAAAAACTTTTTTTCACATTGTCATCAAGTTGTCAAGCACTGTGAATAATTTCCTGATGCACTGTATGCTATCCCCTCTCCTACCCCCTAACCCTTCCACCCCACAGCCTAACCCTAACCTCCCCCTTAGTGCTTAACTCTAACCTCCCTCCAGTAGTGCCTAAACTGAACCCCCCCCTCCTCGCAGCCAAACCCTAACCCTCCGCCCTTTGTGCCTAAACCAAACTTCCCCCTGGTGGTGCATAACCCTAACCCCCCTCCACGCAGCTTAACCCTTCACCCGCAACCTAAACCTAAGCCCCCTAGGTGACACCCAAACCTAAATTCTCCCCCCCCCCCCCCCAAGGCCATGATCAGCCCACTATACATACGGTTGGAATGATGGCTGCTGGGATTCCAGCATCGATCTCCTGATTCTGTGGGGATTCCGGCATCAACATTCTGATGGTTGTCGGGATTCCAGCTTTGGTATCTTAACTGTATCCCGTGCATATATACCTATACTGTTATGCTGGCAAACTTATACATATTTAAGACACATAGTGTGATAACTATTTGCATAAGTACAGGTAGGTCACTATTTCTCTTCTGTACCAGCAGCAAAACAGCATTCAGGATCATTGTGTTTTCCACATATAAACCAGTGGTGCTTACGCAAGCTAATGAATCCTGTTGCACTTAAGTCCAGCTGTCTTACAACAACCTCAGTATTGTATTAAAATATGCAGTAATATGTAATCTAATATTCTATCTATACATTTCATGAAACAACTTTATTTTCTAAATAGTTTGATCTTGGTTATGAACAGAATAAAGTTAAACCTAAAAGTTAATTTGACCCCCCCATCCTGTACTACAGTAACTCTCAATTGACACCTTTATTCTTCTGTTTCTTGTCTAGAGAGGAAAATATAGCCATTAACTCCCTTAGAGACATTCATGAATTTACAGTATTTTACAACCATCAGATAACATAAAGGGGGTTGGACTAATGAGTAGGTCTGACAATAGACAGGGAATTAAGAGAGAGATGATACGAATTGCTACAGAATGCTAATTTATGACTCTAATACCAAATATAAAATTTAAATTGATTCCATAAAAAATATGGATCTGATGAACCCACATCACCGTTTCTAACTCAAGAATATCCTAAGGTTTCCCTGATATACATTTTACATAAGATACACCTAAGATACACAATTCCTTGATCTGCTCACAAGAGAGACCCATCATATCTTCTTGTGGGTCTCTGCCAGCTGATCTGTACATTTGTAGATTTCTGGTTGCAACTTGCGGTTTATTAATTAAAGACAGAGGTGACTGTTCAATATTAATCCTTCTGGATCTCTCGGCAGCATTTGATACCGTGGACCATGGGCTTCTGATTGAGTGACTGATACATTTCTGTGGTCTGGATGGCACAGTCCTAAGCTGGTTCAAATCATTTCTCACAGGCAGGTCACAGAGAGTATCATCTGGATTATACTCATCACCACCAGTGCCATTGCCATGTGGTGTCCCACAAGGTTCTATACTATCCCCCATGCTTTTTGCAGTATACATGCTCCCATTGGGCGAAATAATCAGGCGCCATGGCCTGGTCTACCACTGCTATGCAGATGATACACAACTGTACTTGTCCTTTGCTCCGGGCACTGATAACCCAATAGCAACCCTAAATGGCTGTCTAGCTGAACTACAGGAGTGGATGAGCGCCAGTTGGCTGCGACTGAACCCTGATAAAACAGAGGTCCTTATGATACGACCGCAACATCAAAGGACAAGACTGCAGCATAGCCAACCAACTGCACTTACACTCGGGGATTCAGAATTACAGACTGTTACGCACACCAGTGCTAACAGGAGTATACCGGTGTATGAACAGAGAGGGAAGCGAAGCAAACGAACTCACAGACAGTATAACATAACATACACAGGAGGTGATGGAATAACTAATAAACACAAAGTGAACGGAGAAGCCCAAAGGCTCAGGAATTGGGTGTCTCCCTAGTGTCAGGAATGCTCAGATGGAATAGAGCGGACAATGAAGTGATGTGTAGTGATTTAACATGTGGAGCACCTGAAATGATGTTGCTAAGAGCAACAGAAAAAACCCCAAAGGGTTATCAACGGGTGTGGGAATAAACTCCTTGGTCAGAGATAGAAATATAGACACAAGGAGAGTATCCACAATCCTAACCCCCACTTGCAGGGCACAGGTTCAGCTTACTGTCACTAAACTGACACCTGGACGCCCTGCACAGTGAGGGAGGATTAAGCAAGCAGGTCTGAGAGTACAGCCGCAAACCTGCTGGGTTCACAGAATAGCAAAAGAACCCCAGCAGGTCAAACAACTGACTCCAGTCTTACTGCTAGGTCTGGATTGGCAGAATGAAGTACCGAATCCCAAGGCCTATTCGCAGTAAGCAACAAGTAAATACAAAGTCACACAGTACTAGCTAACTCTCTGGAACTGACTAACAAACAAAGATTCAGCAGCATTTGCCTAGCCTGAGAGGATGGTTTATAAAGCAGGTGCTGTCCACGCCCCACTCAGACCTCACAGACTGTGAGCACAAAACCAGCGCCGGATTCCCTGCCGTGCACAGAGCCTGTAACCACTACACAGTAAAAACCCGGACCGGAGTATCAGCTGCGCTCAGGTTACTTCGCTAACACTTGCCTCCCGGTTGCCATGGCGACGTGGCAGCACAGAGCAGGAGATCCTAACAGTACCCCCCCTCTGACGAGGGGTCAAAGAACCCCTACCACCGGGTTTATCGGGGAACTGCGAGAAGAAAGAGCGTATCAGTCTGGGGGCATGAAGATCACAACTGCGCACCCACGACCGCTCCTCCGGGCCATACCCCTTCCAGTGCACCAAAAATGACAGCCGACCCCGAACCATCTTGGAGTCAAGAACCCTTTCAACCACAAACTCCCTCTGACCCCGTATCAGAAGAGGAGAAGGTCTTCCACTGGAAGAAGGATTACTAACCGCCAGTTTTAAAAGGGAACAATGAAATGTTTTATTGATACCCAATGAACGGGGCAGATCTAACTGAAATGCCACCGGATTGATAACCCTGGTGATCTTATAAGGGCCGATGAACCGGGGGCCTAACTTATGAGATGGCTGTCTCAACTTCAAATTCTTGGTGGACAACCAGACGAAGTCTCCTAATTTGAAGCTGCAGGGTCTTCTCCGCTTATCAAAAACCCTTTTGGTCACTAATGACACAGACACAAGGGCTTTCTTCACTTTCCTCCAAATACCCCTAAGGACCAAAACAACAGAGGAACCACCAGGCGTGGAATCTAGGGGGTCAAAAGAATTGGCCTTAGGATGATGCCCATACACACAAAGGAAGGGAGAGATCCCTGTAGCAGAGTGAGCCGCGTTGTTATAGGCAAACTCCGCCATGGACAGATGAGCAACCCAGTCAGTATGACACTTGGAGACATAACACCTGAGGAACTGCTCCAAGGACTGGTTCACCCTCTCAGTCTGCCCATTAGACTGTGGATGGTAGCCTGACGACAAGCTCACAGAAATCTGGAGATCAGAACAAAATGCCCTCCAGAATTTGGCCACAAACTGGGATCCACGGTCAGAGACCACATCAAGTGGCAACCCGTGGAGGCGCACAACATGCTGCATAAATAACTCAGACAGGCATCTGGCCGATGGCAACCCAACCAGTGGAACGAAATGCGCCATCTTCGAAAACCTGTCAACGACAACCCAAATGGCTGTCATACCCGAGGATTTGGGCAAGTCCACCACAAAATCCATGGAAATGTGGGTCCATGGCTTAGACGGAATAGAGAGTGGATGTAATGGGCCGACAGGAACCCCTCTAGGAGTTTTATTTCGGGCAGAAACGTCACATGCCCGAACCCACTGATCCACATCCCTAGCCACGAGGGCCACCACACCGCCCTAGACAGCAACTCCCGTGTTCTGGCAATACCCGGATGCCCTGCCGACCTCTTGGCATGGAATTCCAGGTACACTCGCTGTCTTAACCTAGGAGGCACAAACAAGAGACCTACCGGAAGGTCTGGAGGAACCTGCTCCTGTGCTCTAAGGACTAATGACAAGAGGTCCTGGGTAATGCCCACTTTAATACATGATGGGGACACAATGGGCAATGGCTCCTCGGTGGTCTCTTGAACTGGAGCAAAACTCAGCGAGAGCGCATCAGCCTTGATGTTTTTTGACCCAGGGCGATATGTTATCAAAAAATTAAAGCGAGCAAAAAACAAAGCCCATCGTGCCTGCCTGGCATTGAGCCGCTTTGCTGACTCTAAATATGCCAGATTCTTATGGTCAGTGAGAATTGAGACCACAAACTTAGCCCCCTCAAGCCAGTGTCTCCACTCCCCGAGTGCATCCTTTATAGCCAACAATTCCCGGTTACCCGCATCATAATTCATCTCGGCAGACGAAAATTTACGGGAAAAGTAAGCACAGGGATGAAGGCGATTATCAGACACCCCCATCTGAGAGAGCACTGCCCCAATACCCATCTCAGAGGCATCCACTTCTACCACAAAAGGACGCTCTGGATCTGGGTGTCGCAGCACCTTGGCCG
The DNA here is from genome assembly GCF_028390025.1 of Pseudophryne corroboree. NCBI lineage: Eukaryota > Metazoa > Chordata > Amphibia > Anura > Myobatrachidae > Pseudophryne > Pseudophryne corroboree. The sequence continues at coordinate 1,071,080,439 of NC_086444.1, forward strand.
AGACAAATGCCCTTTTGAGATGGGCAAAGGCCGCTTTGGCCTCACAAGACCAGTGAGCAACAGAAAAAAACCCCAAAGGGTTACCAACGGGTGTGGGAATAAACTCCTTGGTCAGAGATAGAAATATAGACACAAGGAGAGTATCCACAATCCTAACCCCCACTTGCAGGGCACAGGTTCAGCTTACTGCCACTAAACTAACACCTGGACGCCCTGCACAGTGAGGGAGGATTAAGCAAGCAGGTCTGAGAGTACAGCCGCAAACCTGCTGGGTTCACAGAATAGCAAAAGAATCCCAGCAGGTCAAACAACTGACTCCAGTCTTACTGCTAGGTCCGGATTGGCAGAATGAAGTACCGAATCCCAAGGCCTATTCGCAGTAAGCAACAAGTAAATACAAAGTCACACAGTACTAGCTAACTCTCTGGAACTGACTAACAAACAAAGATTCAGCAGCATTTGCCTAGCCTGAGAGGATGGTTTATATAGCAGGTGCTGTCCACGCCCCACTCAGACCTCACAGACTGTGAGCACAAAACCAGCGCCGGATTCCCTGTCATGCACAGAGCCTGTAACCACTACACAGTAAAAACCCGGACCGGAGTATCAGCTGCGCTCAGGTTACTTCGCTAACACTTGCCTCCCGGTTGCCATGGCGACGTGGCAGCACAGAGCAGGAGATCCTAACACAGACCAGTGATCGTGTACGGAATCTTGGCGTTGTCCTGGATGGTGGCTTGACACTTAAACATCAGATATCAGCCACAATCAAATCCTCATTCTTTCACCTGAGGAACATAGCCAGAATCAAGCACTTAATTCCCTCAGATGATATGCCAAAAGTCATACATGCATTTGTATCATCTCGTTTAGACTACTGTAATGCCCTCTACCTTGGTCTACCAGCAAAAGAATTGCAGCGCTTACAGCTGGTGCAAAACACAGCTGCCAGGCTATTAACCAACCAGCCCCGTTCTAGCCACATAACACCCATCCTCTACTCCCTTCACTGGCTGCCTGTACGATGGCGAATCATCTTCAAGATTGGCTTACTGAGTTTCAAAGCATTACATGACCAAGGCCCAAGGTACCTGAAACAGCTTCTGACCCCATACTACCCCACTCGATTACTGCGATCTGTAGATGAAGGACTTTTAGCAGTACCTAGAATCTACCGTAATTCATCTGGGGGTCGAGCTTTTAGTCATGCGGCTCCGACTCTATGGAACTCATTTCCCCGCACAGTGCGAGAGGCCCCAACTATAGAATCCTTCAAAAGTAGACTCAAGACTTTTCTGTTTACTCAAGCATTTCCATAATGTCCCTTTTAGTATCTTCATGCTTCTGTATTTTATGAAAATGTACTTCATTATTTTCTGTACTATATTATGCTATGTATCTGTTAAGCACCTTGAGTCCTATTGGAGAAAGAGCGCTATATAAATAAAATTATTATTATTATTATAATTATTATTAATTGAGGAATACAACTGACTTTGTTTAAAAAAGAAGATGCTCTTGCTCCCCTTCCAGACTTGTTTACTGCTAATATTAAACATCACTAGTTTATATACAAATATCAGTTACAATGATGTTATGGAATTAGTCAGGGGCTTAGTCATCAATAGTTTATACTTCAAACATTCAGAAGTTGGACTTTTGTTAATTTTGATTGATGTAATTTTACGTAAAATATTTCTTTATTTGAGAATACCTGTTAAGAGGGACTGCGATGGGGTCAAACATGTGCCCATCGTATGCTAACTTGTTTATGCACCTATATGAACATCAGCATATAACAGCACATCCATTTTTTCACAATTCATATTTTTACATAAGGTGTTTTTATTTACTTATTTTTTGTAAGGACTGGTGGTGCTGACCTTCTGACTGATGTTAGTGATTCCCTTAATGCTCTGGACACTAAGATTCACTTTACTATTTCATATAGCAATATTACAGTTAATTACCTTGATGTACTGTATGTGTCACTAAGTGTGGCAACAATTGATTTAGAGACTGCCAAGAATACACTGCTTATGGCAGATAGTGTTTATGCAGAACCACATAAACACTGTCTCCCTCAGTTAAAACTCCTATGTGTGCATAAGATCAGATGTTACAGAGCTACCTTTTCTTTACAATCTATGGGTGATATATTTAGAGAACGTCTCTACCCGGAGAATAAAATCAGAGAAGCTATCAATAAATACACTTTAATAAAGATACTATGGGGTGTATTTACTAAGCCTCATATGGAGATAAAGTCGATGGAGATAAAGTACCAGCTAATCAGCTCCTAACTTTCATTTTTCAAACGCAGCCTGTGACATGGCAGTTAGACAGTGATTGGCTGGTACTTTATCTCTGTTCACTTTATCTCCATCCAAGGCTTAGTAAATAGCCCTCTTCATCACATATACAACTGGTCATTTGATATTTACAAGTACCAGGTTTGGCAAATCTCCATCTCTGTATGTAATCTGTCAGTGAGCAAAGAGGTTGAGGTTGCAGCCCTTTATTATTGTCATACATAGGACTGTGGTGATTCCTATCAGTGAGAACAGATACAGAGGGGGACATCTCATCCAGAGCATCAGTGTAAGCCCTGCTAGTAACTGCATATGAGCAGAGTGTATGCCTAGTGCCTGTAACTGGGATATTTCCTACTACAACCAAGTAATACTGTATGCTGGAGGAGGCGTTTAGTAAAAGTACATACATTTGTAATAGAAATGGTCTGGCACCCAACTTATTGCATTAGAACTGCACAGCCACCTTGTAACATCTCCTGGCATTGTGCCAGAGTCTTTGTTCTCTAGTGGCCAGCATCATCTTCCCAAATATCATTGGGAAGATGGCGCTGGCCGGGGAGGAGGGACCCGCTTCCTGTCCAAGTAAGGTAGGAAGAGGGTACCCTCCCTGCACCCCTTGCCCACTGTTGATAAAATTGCGCTCCCTGTTTAAGCCATGCCCTCCCTTTAGCAGGGCCCTGCCTGAATCTCTATGCCCCCACTCATATTAGCTGCTCTCTCACTCTCTCTCTCTCTCTCTCTCTCTCTATATATATATATATATATATCAAATGGAATTGGCGAGTATGGTACTTAAGAAAAATCATTTCATGTATGGAAAAGACTTTTATGTCCAATTAAACGGAACCACTATGTGTTCCAATCTGACACCCCAATATGCAAACTTGTTCATGCACAAATATGAAACTGAAATGCTACTACCCAGATTTGGTGATAAGTTGTTATTTTTTTGTTGCTATATTGACGATGTGTTTTTGGTGTGGCTTGGCACTGACACTGAGTTCCATGAGATGATAACATATCTGAACACTCTCAGCAACCCTATCCGTTTTACATGTATGATTGAACAAAACAGAATACATTTATTAGATGTGACAGTTTTTCGTCGTAATGGATTGTTGGAGACTACTTTTTACAAGAAGGAGACTGATCGGAATACTCTACTACAAGCCACTAGCCATCAACCGACCCATTTGAAAGAAAGTTTGCCAATTTCCCAATTTATGCGTGTGTTACGCAATAACACCACCATGGGATCAGCTGAGCAACAGATTGCGCAAACGAGAGAAAAGTCCCTTGAGCGAGGATACACCGCCAAAACTATCACACAGTGTTTGAGAAAGGCTAGGTACAGGCACTCAGCCAACACTACATGTATGTTGTCGGGCATTGATACAAGCCGTATGATATTTATTACTACATATGATGTGACCTCGGCACATTCACAGACAGTGATACGGAAACATTTGCTCATTATCACCAGCGATCCCAGTTTTAAAGGGGTGAGCAAACGACCTCCACTATGTACATATAGACGTGGCAAGAATCTCCGTCAGATGCTCATGCGCCCCACTCTACAACCAAGGGAGACAGGTGGGACATGGTTACCCACTGCAAAGAATGGCTGTTTCCGATGCTGTAATTGTACAACGTGCAGATCTCTCATGGTTGGTACATCTTTTGCACATCCCCATAATGGGAATCAGATCAAAATAAGACACAGACTGCATCATGTGATCTACATTATTATTTGTCCCTGTGGTTACTATTATGTGGGAATGACGACAAGGAACTTTCACGATCGGATGGCTAACCATCGGACTTTTATTAGGGCAGCCCTGACAACAGGAGTATCAGACAAACCAGTGGCTAAGCACTTCATGACTAGTGGGCATGCTATTTCTAGCTTGAAGTGTATGCTAATCGATCATATTCAAAAGTTACCCCATGGAGGTGTCCGTGAAAAACTGCTGCGCCAACGTGAAGTGAAATGGACATGAGCTTGATACGCTTGTCCCTAGAGGGCTCAATGAAGCCAATGCATTTAATATCTTTTTGAGATAGGGCAGCTGTGTATATATATATATATATATATATATATGTATGTACACATATATATTTATATACATTTATCCAAGGGATGATTATTATTATCCTTTGGATATATATTTTTTTAAGTGTTCAGCTTCTGGTACGTTTGTTGTGTGATAATATCTTTTTGATAATATTTTTATTTTATTTTTATTTTCATTATTATTGTGGTTTTTGCATCACATCAGTGATGCTGTTTTTCTAACAGATTTTGTATTATTTGTTTATTTTTTGTTTGTTGTTTGTGTTGGTGGGATCAGACATTCAATTTAGTGCATACATGCATCACTGTACCCCCTACAGATTATATATATATATATATATATATATATATATATAATTATATATATATGTGTAAAGAATGTGTTTGAAGAGTGCGACACAGCTATATTTTGTTTTCACGTTGCTGTGTGTAATTAGGCTTCTAGTAGTGGAACCCAGGTGCAGTGCACTTCCGCGTTCCACATACATTCCATAGGAGTAGGTGCTGCGGCGGCTAGTGGTATTTCCGCTTCCGGCCGGCTGATGAGTTCCACAGCTTGTGGAACGCATGGACTTCCGGTAACGCGATCGCCGCGGTGAGCAGTTGTGGCTTGCTCCCGCGGTGTGTTGCTTAATATATGATTAAATCTTGAACTATTGATGTTGTATGTAAGGTGGGTTTGATACTAATCGCATCTGTATGTCCATATACTAGTTACTGTGATATGGGCACTTCCTGTTGGCTGAGTGAAGGGGAGTGACTATGTGGTACATGTTTGCTTTATAAGGGGTGGCTGGTCCATTGTGCAATATGGGCTGCTTGGTGATTCTACACATTGTTTGTGCTGGTCTTGAAAAAGGTCCTTAGGGACCGAAACGTCGACATAACTACCGACATGCTGCTATTGAATGCCATCATCTGTTACCTGTAAGGTAAAGTAAATACATGTTGAAGCAAATTGGTGAGTGCCTGTACAATTGGATTATATACAGGTTGAGTATCTCTTATCCAAAATGCTTGGGACTAGAAGTATTTTGGATATCGGATTTTTCCGTATTTTGGAATAATTGCATACCATAATGAGATATCATGGCGATGGGACCCAAGTCTAAGCACAGAATGCATTTATGTGTCATATACACCTTATACACACCGCCTGAAGGTAATTTTAGCCAATATTTTTAATGACTTTGTGCATTAAACAAAGTGTGTGCACATTCACACAATTCATTTATGTTTCATATACACCTTATACACACAGTCTGAAGGTCATTTAATACAATATTTTTAATAACTTTGCGTATCAAACAAAGTTTGTGTACATTGAGCCATCAGAAAACAAAGGTTTCACTATCTCCCAGTCACTCAAAAAATTACATATTTCGGAATATTCCGTATTTCGGAATATTTGGATACGGGATACTCAACCTGTATATATATATATATATATATATAGATATAGATAGATATGTGAAAGCCCTCACTCACTCACTCACTCACTCACTCACTCACTCACTCATCACTAATTCTCTTACTTCCCAAAATTTAACATAGGTATAATTCAGGTGGGAAATAGGAAAACTACGTAATTAGTATTTAAATAAACCTCCCCTTAGGGGATGAACAGGGGGTTGACACAATGATTTCATTACCGATGCGTGGCTTGCGTTGCGTGAACAATAACGCCCAAACGGACAATCGGATATAGATTTGGGTTGCCCCTCTAGTGGGTAGAAAATGGTCCTGTCACCTTTTTACCATATCTGTGCTCCTCGGGTAACGCCAAGAACCAAGGATTAATATTTACTTACATTAAGACATCTCAAATTTACATCGGCCGATAGAGTTTATGCAATGAATCTACCAGTGTGTTTTTGAAGTATGGTAGGAAACCAGAGCACCCAGTACAAGCACATGGGTAAGTGTTGGAGGTTCCCCAAACATAAGCACAAGGGTAAGTGTTGGAGGTTCCCCAAGCATAAGCACAAGGGTAAGTGTTGGAGGTTCCCCAAGCATAAGCACAAGGGTAAGTGTTGGAGGTTCCCCCAGCACAAACACAGTGGGAACCTACAGATCCCATATAGATAGGGCTCCAGTTGGGATTTGAACTTGTGACCTCAGTGCTATAAGGCAATAATACTAACCACTATACAACAGTGCAGCCCAAGCATATTTGTATCGTAGATGTATATAGAATGAATGAGAAACGAAAATGAGTGGCCACACTGATCTATGGTTGTGCTGGCTGTCACCATTACTAGTATTCCCACAAATTGCTTCTGATGAACAGAACAAATCTGAAAAATTGTTTAAATGATCCAGTTTTGTTTCTTTTATTTCTCCATACTTACTATATATAATTCTTTTCGTTATTAGAACTCAAAGCACTGTACAGAATCTAATGAACAGATTTAGCCTTAGAGAACTAATGTTTTAAATATGACTAAAAGTTGGATTGGCAGCACGCTCATCAATGTTGCAGCACTATGATAAAAAGTCTGAGCACATATTGATGAGAAAGGCATCAGTGGAGTAACATCAGTTCTTGTTCTGAAACTGGTGATTCAATAATTTTAAAGTGAAATAAGATGTGAAATACTATGTATCCTTTTGTAGGCACAAAAATGGCTCTGTAGCCCCAACTATATAGGAAAGATTCTATAAATGTGTTTTGTCAACTGATTCAAAGTTGCTCAAGTAGTCACGTCCATCAAATAAAAATCAAATTTTTTGCATGTAGTTGCATAACGCATTCAGCGCAACTGTCCAGCAGGCCACACAAGAAGATGCATATATTATTTATCCTGTTCACCACCCTCTTGATCCAAAAATGATGCCCTTCCTTGCATAAGCAGGGGCTTTTATGTAAATACAGACTGGAATGCAAAACTTGTAGGCACATTTTGCACTTTGAGAAATAACGTTTGTGTTGGTTAAGAGTAGACATACCTCCCAACTGTCCTGACTTTCACAGGACAGTCCTGTTTTTTGTCGTCTGTCCCACTGTCCCTCCCGAGGGCCGCAGTGTCCCGCAGTGGGGGGCAGTTGGGAGGATTCCTATCACTCCCTGCTCTGCTTAGTTCAGAGGGAGCCAGAGGGACTGGGGGCATGGCCAGCAGCAAACAGAGCGCTGGCCGTGCCCCCACTGTGACGAAAATGGGAGGCGTGGCTCGCGATCGCAGCCTTCACATGAAGCCATCCCCCCTTTTCAACAAGCCAAGTCCCCTTTTCAGCACCGCGCGAGTTCTAACCTCCGGATGTTGGGAGGTATGGATAAGACCTAAACCATAATGTCTCAGGGATGATGGGTCCATATAATACTTAAAGAAATAAACAAATGACCAAAACAAAAGAGGGGCGTGGCAGCAGCACGCCATGGACCCTGCCGCATTTTAGTGGCTGGTCTGCGTCCTTGTCAACAGAATTCCCATATTATTACCACACACAGTGATGGCACCTGCATGCAACATGGGAATACCCCCTACCTCCCACCCACCCCCAACAAATCTATCACGAGACAGTATCCAATCAGTGGAATTTGGTCAGTTGGATGGTCTATATTACCAACTATTGTTAATCATGAATTATTATTATTTTTATTATTATTATTATTATTATATTTATTATTATTATTATTATTATTATTATTATTTTTACATACCTATATATTTTATTATTTTTATTCAAAATTATATCTTCTGTAGTAAGTAATTAAAATCACAATAAATGTAAAACTGAGCCACAAATTGCAAGTCTGCTCCAGTTTTAATTTACCGTAAACAAATCATCATTTTCTTATAAACATAATGAAAAGCTTTGAAAGTTTATCATGTATCTGGTGCTAGCCCCGAGGATCCATTTTTTGTATGAACAAGTAACAGTGACTAGAACAAAAAGCTGCAGGCTATAAAGGAGAACAAAGCTGAAAAGGTTACCAGGGGTTGTACATTGTGATGTCGGGAATGATCAGTGGTGAAAGCAAACTTCCATCCACATAACGTCTGTATTTTCCTCCCAAATACAGCAGTTATGTTTTTAAATCATCATTTTTATTCCAAGTAAAGTACTGTAACATTTGATGTTTGATTTGTGGTACATGGCAAACTTGCTTACAAATATTTTTTTCTTGAAATTTACCAGTTATCAGATTAATGAGCTATTTTCAGGTATTTATATGGATTTGATATAATTTACCGACAGTCAGGATCCCGGCAGTCAGTAGACAGACGCTGGAATCTCGACAGAATCCCAACAGCGGCACATCGAGTCCCCTTGCGGGCTCGCTGCACTCACCATGGTTTGGGCTCAGTGGATCGCTTTGCTTGCCACACTATTATATTCCGTGGACCCACCAACCAAGTCGGAATAGCAAGCGTTTGTCGGGATTCCGACCGTCGGGATTTCATCAGTTGCCGGGGTTCAAGTGTCCGTCTCCTGACCGACGGGATCCCATCCGTCGGGAAATTAACTGCGACCCATTTATACAATAGTACAGGGTCATAATAAATCAGACAATCCAATCTAAGGAGTCTATTTACTAATCTTTGGATGGAGGTAAAGTGACGGAGATAAAGTACCAGCCAACCATCGACTAACACACAATTTTCAAACCCAGTCTCTGGCATGGCAGTTAGGAGCTAATTGGCTGGAACTTTATCTCCGTCCATTTTACCTCCACACAAGCCTTAGTAAATAGACCACTTAATAACTATAAACATGCAAAATAACGCTTATTAATCTTCATTTCTCATACTGATTCTTAGTACATAGGGGCTGTTTCAATTAGCTGTGACTTGGACGAAAAATTTCTTAACATGGGTCAAAAATCTGCAATTTTGCTATTCAATTATAACTTTGTGTTTAGTTAAAGCCAGACTCAATAGGAGTTAATGCAGATTATAGTTTGCAGCTCCACACTAGGTGAAATGCACTGCAGGAAAAAATCCTTGTTTTAAGGCAAATACCCTGTATGTCAGCACAGTGCAGTACCTCTGGGACACCCCTGCCAATGAATAATAATATATTTAGAGGCTTCAATTAGGAAAATCCATCCAATAAAGACTTTTCAGGTGATTCTCTGGAAAAATAAGAAAACTGGGTTAAATGTTGTGTGACGTGTGCAATGAGGTGCTGTATTGATGGGAAAGGGGGTTTTGAACTTGCAGATGGGAGTTATTAGTGTTTGTCCAAGTTTTTACAAAATTCTGTGAGACGTTTTTTACTATTCCCCAAAATACTCAGATCTAGACTTGATCAGTGGTTCCTAAACTTTCTTGAATCACGTCTCTCTAGCGTATCAGCATTTTTTCATGGCACCCCTAGGATAAAAGTTTTTTTATTGATGAATTTTGAAAAAATATTAAATTAAGCAAATTGTGCCTACTTGCCATCTCTACATACCTACAGACAGAACAAGGGGGGGGGGGTGCAAAACCCACCCCTACATTTCCCTTCAGCACACTAAAAATTACCAGTAACCATACCTGAACCTATCTGTTAATAGAAATTCAGAGAATTAGTTTACACATGTTTGCAAACAAATGTTTAAGCTGCATCGGAGAAGCCTTGAAAGTGGCTCAGCAGCTTAAATATGTGTTTGCAAACATGTGTAAACTAATTCTCTGAATTTCTATTAACAGATAGGTTCAGGTATGGTTACATGTCATTTTTAGTGTGCTGAAGGGAAATGTAGGGGTGGGATTTGCAAACCCCCCCTCTCTGTCTGTTTGTCTGTGACCCCTCCCCCTTTCCAGCACCTGATACATAATTATCTCCAGGAATGACCGAGCAACTACCATTGTTTAAGTTAAATATAGTTTGCTGCGCTGTGAAGGAAAAAAAAGAGCTGCTCAGGTTGTTATTTGGTGATTGTTGGAATTTTTGATAGACCGAGCGCTTGTATGTGCTAGTGTATAGTGTTCTGTGAAGTTGCTTAATGAGGTTAAAATAAAAAAATTGTAAAAGTGAATGAAATATGAAACAAGTTCGCATAACTTGGAGCGAATGATGTTCCCATGGCTGTACCACACTGTTGCAGAAAAAATTCGCCCTCATACCAGAAATAATTATTGTGAAGAATACTGCAAGAAATTAACAATACCGAATGGCAAGAAGGGTACATATTATGTTCATCATGGACAGTATTGAATATATTCTTCACAATAATTATTTCTGGTATGAGGGCAAATTTTTTCTGCAACAGTGCGGTACAGCCATGGGAACATCATTCGCTCCAAGTTATGCGAACTTGTTTGTCTCACATTGGGAGGATCTTAACATCTGGGACAACAATCCCTTCCTACCAAACATCATAAGCTGGCACCGCTACATAGACGATGTGTTTTTCATCTGGAAAGGAACCCAAGACGCCCTATCACAATTCAAAGAGCACATCAATAACAACAACATGAACCTTGAATTCACTACCATACACAGTGAAAATATGGTAATTTTCCTCGACCTGGAAATTTACATTGAAGCGAACCAAATTCTCACAAGAACCCATTTCAAAAAAGTGAACGGTAACAACATGCTCTCACATAGTAGCAACCACCACAGACAATGGATAGAAAATATCCCAGGAGGACAATTTCGCCGATTAAAGAGGAACTGCACTGATCAAAAAGTATTTGAACAACAAGCACAAGAAATGAAATACAAATTTCTTCAAAAAGGATATAAAGAAAACCATTTGACACAACAATTAGAAAAGGTTAAAAAATTGGAAAGAAAATATTTACTCATTTTCAAACAAAAAGAAAAAAGAACTACCTGTCACTTTCATAACACAGTTCAACAGCAATCATAAAGACATTGAAAAAATCCTTGAAAAACACTGGCATATCCTTTCTCTTGACGAGGACCTAAAGGAATCTATCCCCATCAAACCAAAAATAATTTACAAAAAAGCCAGCAACTTAAAACAACAGTTGACTCACAGTTTTCTACCAATTTTACAAGAGACAAAGAACCATACAAAAACCAAAGGATTCCACCATTGCACGACCTGCATTGGTTGCAGGAATCAGAAAACTTCAATCAAACCCACAACCACTTTCAAGTCCAACATAACAAAAGAAGAATTTGAAATTAGAAATCAAGTAACCTGCCACACAGAAGGGGTCATCTACATCCTGGAATGTACATGTGGAAAACAGTACGTGGGGCAAACGAAACGAAAACTGAAAATAAGGATAGCAGAGCACGTATACAACATAAAAAGAGGCCTAAAAACACACAGTGTTTCAGCTCATTTTCTCACAAAACATAATCAAGATCCTACTGGGTTAAAATTCATTGGGATTCAGAAGATTGAAGCACATTGGAGAGGAGAGGATATCGTAAAAACATTAAAGAAAAAAGAAACCGAGTGGATATACAAAATGAAGAGCTTAGAACCACACGGTCTAAATATAGACATAGAACTGAATGTCTTCCTGTAATCCTTCACACATACTTAAAAAATTTCTTAAATTCCTAAATATGCATTTTTTACTTCTTTATTTATTTTTACTTTTATTTTTATTTTTTTATATTAACTTTATTTTTCTATTAACTTTATTTTTATTTAATTTTATTTTTATCTATTTTTTATCTAATTTTAATTTCCCTTTCATCCCATACCTTCCCCTTTTTTTCCCAGAAGTGCAATGATTTATATATTTTTAAAATCTTTTCATTGGGGAATAATCTATATATATTCCCCTCTTCCATTTTTTACCATGAGGATGCCGCCGGAAAAACGCACTTCCGGTCACGAGCACATCCGGTTTTATGAATAAAGTTATCATATAAAAACGGACATTCAACAGTAAAGATTTTAGCATCTCCTTGAGAAAGAATCCGGACTTGGATTTGAAACGCGTTGGAGAAAAAGAAAAAGAAGCAACCATCAAGGACACTGACTCCGCCGCCACCAGCATTTGCAATACCGTAAGTAAAGACCCGAACTTCCGGTCACGGCGGATCGGACGGAGCAGCGGCTATTGTGCGGCCAGAGGGAGGAAGACGTGAGAAGGGAGCTACGGCCTAACAGGCAGGAAAGGCCAGCCTGCCCACCAGCCTAACTGCTGCCACAAACACCGGAACCTCCAGTCACGCCTGCACCAGAATAATAGGGTAAGCCAGGGATAGCTATACCCCAATAGACTGTGCCCTCCCAATCAAGTGTCCAAAAGCTCCAAAACTATTCCCAAAGGAGCTGTAAACATTGCACTTACCCCTTACCCCATCCCTCTAATTCTATTTTTATTTTTATTTTATATTATTTTATACCTAATATTATTTTTTATTTTTTTATTTTTTCTGTTTTTCTTTCCTTTTTTCTCACTCAATTTTTTTCTTCATATTTCATTCACTTTTACAATTTTTTTATTTTAACCTCATTAAGCAACTTCACAGAACACTATACACTAGCACATACAAGCGCTCGGTCTATCAAAAATTCCAACTACCATTGTTTGTCTGCTTGTGTGCGAGAGGCATTGAATGGGAGCAGTATATGGAAGGCATGCTGTTCCTTGTAGTGCCAATGGGAGATCCTGGGGGGTGGCTCCTGGGTAAGTTAGCTCTGTCTGGATGTGTTTTAGTAATAGCCTTTATCATGAGGCCTACTGTGACAAATTACATGGCCCTATGTGGGCACTGCTATTATGTAGTGTTAGGACTGCTGACATCTGAGAAGCCTTGAAAGTGGCTCAGCAGCTTAAACATGTGTTTGCAAACATATGTAAACTAATTCTCTGACTTTCTATTAACAGATAGGTTCAGGTATGGTTACAGGTAATTTTTAGTGTGCTGAAGGGAAATGTAGGGGTGCGATATGCAACCCCCCCCTCTCTGTCTGTTTGTCTGTGACCCTTTCCCCTTTCCAGCACCTGATACATAATTATCTCCAGTAATGACCGAGCAACTACCATTGTTTGTCTGCATCTCTACATACCTCCCAGCATGACCCATCCCAGGAGAGACAAAATGCTCCGTTCCTGGACTTCCTTTATAACTTATGATTGCCATCACCTGTGATCAAACACCTTTCTTATCAATTAACTAGTTCAAAACAGGTCACGGCAATCATAAATTAAGAAAGAACTCCAGGAACAGAGCATTTTGTCCCTCCTGGAATGAGTCACGTTGGGAGTTATGTCCTTAAATTCAGTTATGTGGTGGTGTACAGTTGTGCTTCTAATTGTCCCCATGTTTTATTATTGGCAGACATTAGCACTGGTTTTGCCTATATCTTTGACCATAAATAATTTGATTGGTCCTGGACCACCAACCTGAGGCACCCCTGTAAGAGCCTTGTGGCACTCCAGGGTGCCTAGGCACACAGTTTGGGAACCATTGAACTATATACACTTTTATTTGCTGAAATACAAATGCAAGACATCTGTAACCTGCCATTTCTATTGAATTTCAAGGGCACAGTACCCGCAGCTAATTGAATCACCCACATAGAATAAGTATTATTCCACTTAAATGCTATTATAAGGGACAATCAATTAATTGTGATGTGCCCAATGTCCAGCTGCACCCATTACCACTTAATAGTAATACGGTAGGTAAGCATTGCAAATTTTCTACACGCCTCTGTGAGGAGTGAGGAAAATTAACAATGTCACCGGACACAGGGCCTAATTCAGACCTGTGCAGTCTGTGAGTAGCCCAGGACTTGCTCAGCCACTGCGATCACTTCAGCCTGTCCGGGACCGGAATTGACGTCAGGAACCCTCCCTGAAAACGCTTGGACACGCCTGTATTTTTCCAACCACTCCCAGCTTCCACCCACAAATGGCTTCTTCCTGCCAATCTCCTTGCGATTGCACAAACCCATTGCTGAGCGGCAATCCGCTTTGTACCTGTGCAATGCGCCTGCGCATTGTGGTGCATACGCATGCACAGTTCTGACCTTAGCGCAGCTCTGCAAAAAACGCCAGCGAGCGACTGGGTCTGAATTACCCCCACAAAGTGCCTTTGTCTGGACTTACCGGAGACACTTTGCAGCCATCGCCTGGTAATGAATCTGCACTATAGACTGCAGAGGCAATTGTACAACACATTATTTCTTCAGTGCTGATATATAACAATGATGATAGGCAGCCAAGTGTCTGTGCCATGTGATTATTTCAGGTTTGCTTGCAATCAAAAATTGGGTTGACGCTGACTATGTTTGACAAAATTAAATGTCAGCGTCTTAAAACTAACTTGTCTGTTGATTGCTCATGACATTTGATTATATCCTAAAATTGAAAACTAGCTATACAGGTTGAGTATCCCATATCCAAATATTCCAAAATACAGAATTTTTTGAGTGAGATAGTGAAACCTTTGTTTTTTGATGGCTCAATGTACACAAACTTTATTTAACACACAAAGTTATTAAAAATATTGTATTAAATGACCTTCAGGCTGTGTGTATAAGGTGTATATGAAACAAATAAATTGTGTGAATATACACACACTTTGTTTAATGCCAAAAGTTATAAAAAATATTGGCTAAAATTGCCTTCAGGCTGTGTGTATAAGGTGTATATGAAACATAAATGCATTCTTTGATTAGATTTAGGTCCCATCACCATGATATCTCATTATGGTATGCAATTACTCCAAAATACGGACAAATCCGATATCCAAAATACCTCTGGTCCCAAGTATTTTGGATAAGGGATACTCAACCTGTATTATACACTCATGGTTGCAAGTGTAAACAGTCCGGCTAAAAAAACAGCTGTGGACTGGAAGATTCTCTCCTTTCCTCTTTTTTTTTTTTTTGCTGCATCATACAACCAACATCACTGTAATTCACAGAACCAGCTCTATTACCCTTTCTTCTGTGTAGATTTGCTTCAGGGAATAGCCTAATGACCTTCAGCTAGTACTTGGTTGCTAGCGCTTGAGTCCAGTTTTATGCCTATGGGGGTCATTCCGAGTTGATCGCTCGCTAGCAACTTTTTGCTGTGCTGCGATCAGATAGTCGCAGCCTATGGGGGAGTGTATTTTCGCTTTGCAAGTGTGCGAACGCTTTTGCAGCCGACGGCATAAAAAAGTATTTTGCAGTTTCTGAGTAGCTCTGGACTTACTCAGCCGCTGCGATCACTTCAGCCTGTCCGGTCAGGGAATTGACGTCAGACACCCGCCCTGCAAACGCTTGGACATGCCTGCGTTTTTCCAAACACTCCCAGAAAACAGTCAGTTAACACCCATAAACGCCCTCTTTCTGTCAATCACCTTGCGATCGGCTGTGTTAATGGATTCTTCGTTAAATCCATCGCCCAACACCGATTCTCTTTGTACCCGTACGACGCGCCTGCGCATTGCGGTGCATACGCATGCGCAGTTTTGCCGAGTTTTAACCTGATCGCAGCACTGCAAAAAGTTGCTAGCGAGCGATCAACTTGGAATGACCCCCCATATGAGCAGCTTTCTAACAGAGACACATTGCAAGTTTGTTGATTTTTGTCTCCGTGAACCTGTGCTCCTGATTCTATTGGATTCTTATCAGTGGTTTGACCGTGGCTTTGTGTACCTTACTTACTCTTTTTGCCTTTTGGATCAGGATGATTACCTTTCTGACTCTTAGGGGTTTATTTATCAAGAGCTGTATTGTAAAATACAACACCGAAGTACCAGCGCTTCCAAGCCACATAGCTTAACCAATTTTTATAGAATTATAATTGTAATGCCGCTCCCAATTTAGCAGTACTGTCCTGCCAATAGTATACAAGAAAAAAATATAATAAATAAGATCAATGGATCAATTTATCAAGAGAGCGCATTAACAATTTATTATATCAATACATTTCCATAAAAATTACACAGTTTAAAATACACACACGCACAGTAAAAATGACATATTGTAATGGCAATAAAAAACTATGGCTCCTATGAGTGGTTATAATCACCATTTGTTTATAAATTTCTTAATTCAGCTGGATCCAATCCTTTTGATATTAATAAAGGGGCCGATTGTTAAATGCTTGTAACAAACAGTATACCGTCCACGCGTCCTTTAGGGTACACCTGTTATTGGCAAGTTGAATCCCTGGTGCTAGAATCAATGAGCATTGTCCACCTTATAATGCCTTCACAGGTAAAAGTGCAGAAGGACTATATGTGATGAGGAGACACACAGTGTAGTATGACTCAAAGTCCTGATTGCGGTCAGGTAATGTCTCTAAGAGGCAGGGAGGACGCTGTAAGCGCTGGAAATCACAGCGTTATGCCGGACCCATATCTGCAGAATGCTGCTGCACTTGTCATGTATTACTTCCAGCCGGGAGAGGACTTTATCTGCAGACCTCCTGGTTAGGTAATTTAGTGTACCTGCCGTCCCTTGGTTCGCCGGCGTGATGGTTGGGAAGAATGAACTCCAAAATACTCTGTGACCCGCTGAGAATAAGTTCAGTGCAAGTCCAAAATGCCTATTTCTCCTTCTTTACATGTTTCTCCGCCGATCTGCAATGGCAGTTTCATCAGAGGACCTGTATTGTAAAATACATTATTTCGGATTGTGGTCATTCAGCATGAATTGCACAGCTGCTCGCAGCAGCTTTGCAAATGCAATCCATAGCAATGCAAATGCAGCATCGGCCGCTATGTTCATCTGCGACAGCAAGCTGAGTAAGCCTCAGCTTACTCAGGCTTGCTGTCGCAGACGGCTTACGTCCTTGTTTCCGGCAACGACGGCCACCCCTGCCCAAATACCTCTGTCAATCAGGCAGAGGGTTCACAATGCTGCAATGAGATCACAGGACACGTTCTGCACATGCGCGCAGTTTCCCAGTTATTGGGAAACTGCGCTGAGCATAGCACAAGCAATTCCAACTAAATAACCCTCTGTGTTTCTGCCCGATATTTAAAAGGGCAATTCTTCTTCTAGTAAGATATGTCTAGCAGAAGCATTGCCCTTTTAAATATTGCGCAGAAGCACGATCCCAAATGATGGGTTTTACAACACGACTCTTGATAAATAAACTCATTAAACCCTTCAATTCTTCATGACTATCACGTTAGCTGTTTTCACCTGACAAACCCTTGGACACTTCTATGAACTGATTTCCGCTCTCCTATAAGGAGAAAGCATCTTGTTCACTACAGACGTTTTGGGATCTTGATTTTTTTTTAAACACTAAAGAAAACTATTATGTATGTTGTTTTAAATATGTTAATTAGATATGATTTCATATTTTTTTCTTCTCTTTATTTATCCATGCAAAAAAAAAAAAAAAAATATGTATGTCATAGAGCAATAGGCAAGGACTGTGTGACAGGAAAAAGCATCTGTTCTCACCTTTTTGAATAGAAACTCTGTTATAACAATACTGGTAAAATGTTTTCTAGTCCTTTGAGTTTACTGTGGAAGCAATATTTAACACAGCATGAATGATTAATGTATGGCCTACACTGAATGATAGAAACCTTGTCAGGAAATGCCCAATCCCTTGTGGTGAAAAAGGAAATTAAACTTTAATCTGTCCTCGCCTTTTCCTAACTGACATGATAGAATATAAATTCTATCCATGTACTAAGTTCGGAATTGGGAATAAGCCAACCTTTAAGAAATCTTAAATACACAGAAAGCCTAATGCTACCAAAGTGAGTTTTCGAAATGCCACGGAAAGATTGCTTACTTAACTTTTTATAGACTTGCACAGATAATCTTATTTTTGTTATTTATGTTTTATGCGGCCTCAGATGCACCAGTTTATGTCTGATGTGCTCCTTACGATTTGTATCTCAGAAGATGGATTTGGAAAATGCATCATCAACATATTTTTTAAATTGTTATTGCAGACTGAGCAGGTACAGTATATGCCATCAAAGAGTATTCTAATAATAAATATCTATATATACTAACATTATTATTGGTAAGTCCATTTCCAATAGTAGCAGCAGCCCCCATAGGTTTCTTTGGGGCCTGTGAAGCTGTCAGATTTGACAAGCTCCAGGTGTTATTATTAGTGATGAGCGGGTTCGGTTCCTCGGAAACCGAACCCCCCCGAACTTCATCCATTTTACACGGGTCCGAGGCATACTCGGATTCTCCCGTATGGCTCGGTTAATCCGAGCGCGCCCAAACGTCATCATCTCGCTGTCGGATTCTCGCGAGATTCGGATTCTATATAAGCAGCCGCGTGTCGCCGCCATTTTCACTCGTGCATTGGAAATGTTAGGGAGAGGACGTGGCTGGCATCCTCTCCGTTTATTAATATTTGTGCTGCTTATTGCTTAATTGTGGGGACTGAGGAGCAGCTGTATTATATAGGAGGAGTACAGTGCAGAGTTTTGCTGACCAGTGACCACCAGTATACGTTGTCTGCCTGAAAAACACTCCATATCTGTGCTCAGTGTGCTGCATATATCTGTGCTCACACTGCTTAATTGTGGGGACTGGGGAGCAGCTGTATTATATAGGAGGAGTACAGTGCAGAGTTTTGCTGACCAGTGACCACCAGTATACGTTGTCTGCCTGAAAAACACTCCATATCTGTGCTCAGTGTGCTGCATATATCTGTGCTCACACTGCTTAATTGTGGGGACTGGGGAGCAGCTGTATTATATAGGAGGAGTACAGTGCAGAGTTTTGCTGACCAGTGACCACGAGTATATATAGCAATACGGTACGGAAGGCCACTGCTCTACCTACCTCTGTGTCGTCAAGTATACTATCCATCTACATTCTATACCTGTGGTGCATTTTAGTTTTGCAGTTTGCTGACAGTGACCACCAGTATATATAGCAGTACGGTACAGAAGGCCACTGCTCTACCTACCTCTGTGTCGTCAAGTATACTATCCATCTAGATTCTATACCTGTGGTGCATTTTAGTTTTGCAGTTTGCTGACAGTGACCACCAGTATATATAGCAGTACGGTATGGAAGGCCACTGCTCTACCTACCTCTGTGTCGTCAAGTATACTATCCATCCATACCTGTGGTGCATTTCAGTTGTGCGCAGTATATATAGTAGTAGGCCATTGCTATTGATACTGGCATATAATTCCACACATTAAAAAATGGAGAACAAAAATGTGGAGGGTAAACTAGGGAAAGATCAAGATCCACTTCCACCTCGTGCTGAAGCTGCTGCCACTAGTCATGGCCGAGACGATGAAATGCCATCAACGTCGTCTGCCAAGGCCGATGCCCAATGTCATAGTAGAGAGCATGTAAAATAAAAAAAACAAATGTTCAGTAAAACGACCCAAAAATCAAAATTAAAAGCGTCTGAGGAGAAGCGTAAACTTGCCAATATGCCATTTACGACACGGAGTGGCAAGGAACGGCTGAGGCCCTGGCCTATGTTCATGGCTAGTGGTTCAGCTTCACATGAGGATGGAAGCACTCATCCTCTCGCTAGAAAACTGCAGTGCCACTCCTAGATGGGCCAGATGTTTGTGTCGGCCACTTGTGTCGCTTAGCTTAGTCACACAGCGACCTTGGTGCGCCTCTTTTTTTCTTTGCATCATGTGC
Source organism: Pseudophryne corroboree (assembly GCF_028390025.1). Lineage (NCBI taxonomy): Eukaryota > Metazoa > Chordata > Amphibia > Anura > Myobatrachidae > Pseudophryne > Pseudophryne corroboree. The sequence goes on from NC_086444.1 coordinate 1,071,100,300, forward strand.
TGTTTGGGGACTATTTTTTTGAAGTGCCATCCTGTCTGACACTGCAGTGCCACTCCTAGATGGGCCAGGTGTTTGTGTCGGCCACTTGGGTCGCTTAGCTTAGTCACACAGCTACCTCATTGCGCCTCTTTTTTTTCTTTGCATCATGTGCTGTTTGGGGACTATTTTTTTGAAGTGCCATCCTGTCTGACACTGCAGTGCCACTCCTAGATGGGCCAGGTGTTTGTGTCGGCCACTTGGGTCGCTTAGCTTAGTCATCCAGCGACCTCGGTGCAAATTTTAGGACTAAAAATAATATTGTGAGGTGTGAGGTGTTCAGAATAGACTGGAAATTAGTGGAAATTATGGTTATTGAGGTTAATAATACTATGGGATCAAAATGACCCCCAAATTCTATGATTTAAGCTGTTTTTGAGGGTTTTTTGTAAAAAAAAAAAAACGAATCCAAAACACACCCGAATCCGACAAAAAATTTTCAGGGAGGTTTTGCCAAAACGCGTCCGAATCCAAAACACGGCTGCGGAACCGAATCCAAAACCAAAACACAAAACCCGAAAAATTTCCGGTGCACATCACTAGTTATTATCCTATAGAATAACAAGTGCAAAGCTTGGTAATTTAAGGTAAAATATAAAAATGGTATTGTTTACTTATGTACAAAGTTGCATACTGTACCTCCCAACTGTCCCTATTACAGCTGGACAGTCCCGCAATTCAAACACTGTCCCGCTGTCCCTCCCCGGTAGTGGGGTGGGGGTTTGGCAGGGGGGCGGGGGGTGGATGGAGGAGTCCCTATTTTTTTTTGGATGCTGAATTGTTCAGAGGTATGGAGTGGGCATGGACATCTGGCTGCATAAGCTACAAGAATCTTTGCTTATTTTTTCACAGATCTCTAATTACGTTAGGTCAGAATAGAAAATATTATTATGTACCAGGGTGCTATGCTGACTGCAATACATTTTTCTCCACCTGTATGATTTGGGTTTGTTATACAGGTTGAGTATCCCTTATCCAAAATGCTTGGGACCAGAGAAATTTTGGATATTGGATTTTTCCGTATTTTGGAATAATTGCATACCATAATGAGATATCATGGTGATGGGACCTAAATTTAAGCACAGAATGCATTTATGTTACAAATACACCTTATACACCCAGCCTGATGGTAATTTTAGCCAATATTTTTTATAACTTTGTGCATTAAGCAAAGTGTGTGTACATTCACACAATTCATTTATGTTTCATATACAACTTATACACTCAGCCTGAAGGTCATTTAATACAATATTTTTAATAACTTTGAGTATTAAACAAAGTTTGTGTACATTGAGCCATCAAAAAACAAAGGTTTCACTCTCTCAGTCTCACTCAAAAAAGTCCGTATTTCGGAATATTCCGTATTTCGGAATATTTGGATATGGGATACTCAACCTGTACTATTTATAACCAGGGAACATTAGTGACTTGTGTGGCTTTTAACTGCCGTTATATAGTACTGTAAGTTTTCAACTGCCTGTATCAGTTATAACTAATGGGCCCTACACACTGCGCGATTTAAGTGAACGATATGAATGATCTTGTTCATTAATGAATGAGATACCGTTCATATCTTTCAGTGTGGAGGCACCAGCGATGAACGATGCGCGGCCCCACACTTGTTCATTGCTGGTGCACCGTCGGCTGTGCATGCAGGCCAATATTAACGATCTCGTCCATATTTGCCTGCACTTCTATGGAGCCGGGTGACGGGGGGAGTGAAGAAACTTCACTGCCCCCCCACCGCCGGGTTGCCCGTCGGCTGTATCCGCCATCGGGCAGCTCGGCGGCGGATCGCTCAATGGGGGATCATTCCGAGTTGATCGCTTGCTAGCTAGTTTTAGCAGCCGTGCAAACGCTATGCCGCCACCCACTGCGGAGTGTATTTTAGCTTAGCAGAAGTGTGAATGCTCGTGCAGCCAAGCTCTGCAAAAACAGTTTGTGCAGTTTCAGTCTCAGAGTAGCTCTGAACCTACTCAGTGCTTGCGATCACTTCAGCCTATTCCTGTCCGGATTTGACGTCATACACCCGCCCAGCAAAACGCCCAGCCACGTCTGTGTTTTTTCAGACACGCCTGCGTTTTTGCAAAAACTCCCTGAAAACGATCAGTTGACATGCAGTAACGCCCCCTTCCTGTCAATCTTCTTGCGGCCGCCAGTGTGAAGGAAAACTTCCCTAGAACCTGAACACAACCACAAAAAGGCTTTGTACCCGTACGTCACGCGTGAGCATTGCGGGGAATACGCATGTGCAGAAATGCCGTTTTTTCACCTGATCGCTGTGCTGCGAAAAACGGCAGCGAGCGATCAACTCGGAATGACCCCCAATGTGTAGGGCCCATAAGCAGCTAGTATTGCATTCATGAAAAGTAACAGAATTATACGAGCATGGAGCATTTCAGTTATAAGAAAATAATTAGGAGATTGTTTACAAAGAAACGCCATTTTTAACAATATGATTACCTTCTACAACCATACAATATCCAAGGAAGTACAGTGACTTATGAGATTTCATCAGAAAAAAAAAAATAACATAAGAAATAGAATTTTATTTCACAAGTGCAGCCAAGGTGGGAATTCCCTCCACATGACCTAAACATTCTTCAAATGGCATTTTTTCCAGGTTTCTAAGCAAAGGCACATTTTGTGTCATTTATAACACAGCATTGCAGCAGAGCTAAAAGAGCCATTCTCCTCAATTGCCGCTTTCAGATAGCAAATGCCGGATCCCACCCGGTAAGAGAAACGTGTCCTTACCGGGTGGGATCCGGCATTTGCTCTCCTCTGCTGGCTTTCCGACCCGGCAATATACCGGGTCGGTTGCCATAGCAGCGGGGGGCGCAGCAGCAGCAGGGGCGAGGGTGGAGGCGGCACTGGGAGATAAGCTCATCTCCTGCGCCGCCTCTCCCTATGCTGTGAATGGGAGCCGTGTCGCATCGAAACGGCTCCCATTCACACTGCACCTGACCCGGTATTCAACCCGGTAATAACCCTTCTTTTTAACCGGGTTGAATTACCGGGTCAGGCGACACGCTAATTCGGCAAAGGTGCTTTCACATCGCACACTGACCCGTTTCGACACGGCAATATGCCGTGTCGATACCGGGTTATTTGTATAATTCATGAACTTGCCTCTGTGCAACTGCGCTGGAATTTGAGACTGAAGAGGACACCGTTTGCAGAGCTGCGCTGGATTACTGAGGAATGATTGGGGTGGGTTGGAGTGTGCTGTATTCGCAAATATGCCGGACATTCATTTCATAATACAAAGAAAAAATATCTTGTCTGCACAGTCTAGAATGATATTTAAAGATCTGCAATGGTCAGATATTCAGCAAACCTGAAGATTTTCCCTAAGAGATTTATTTACAATGAAAATAAAAAATTAAATAGAAAATATTATTCAGGCTGTTTACAAAAAGAAAATATATTGCTGGGGCAAGTGAGCGATGCTTATAAGTTATTTGTGATGCTACTGGCTAGCAGCAGTAAGCAGTGGCATGCCGCATCACTGTCCGCTCTGTGCACCTGGGCACTGCACCTGCACCTGGGAGGCCATATCTTGGGCTTTTTGATATAGATTTCATTAAAATAAAAAGTTATAATAAAATGTTAAAGACTGGAAAAAATATGATCAGACAAGAAAATACATCAAACAAGAAAATATGGTTTATTTTACTAAGAAAGCATTTTTTCTTTTTTTATCGCATCTGCTATTGCCACACTGAGATGGCATGGGAGGACAGCTGACAGTACATGGACCACCGTTGTCCTAATTTCTCGATGATAGGCATGGGAAAGCTGTTGCTTGAGAATCCCAGTGGACAACACTATCTGTAGGGCTTGATAAATATAGAGATTCCCTTAAACGGATGAAAACAGTCATCAAATTTAGCAGTCTTCCAGAGGCGGATTTTACCTATGGGCTGCAAGACTTCAGCCCCCCATGTAAAATCCACAACCTCAGCTCATGTCAGTGAGCCAAATGCAGTCCGTGACTCCACTGGCTTCACTGTGACAGGCAATGACTTCTTATTTGAAGTCCTACCTGCTAGTCACCCGCAAGACAAGCAGTCCCATTGGGAAGTGTTTCCTCCCTCTGGTACTGCCAGACTGGGCTGCGATTAGCAGAGAGCTGGCTTTCTGTGGGAAGCCACTCCCTGCCTTTTGGCTTCTATGGGCTGCAGCTGATGCAGTCCATAGAATCCTGAGTTTTGCGCATGTGCTTTACTGCAGCCGCTACTGTGCATGCACCGGTCCTGGTGCCTATCAGCTATATTGTGAAGGTGCTGGAGTCGGGACCTGGCCAGCAGCAAGGACCAGGTGGCAGGGATAAGTTAGCAAGAACAAAAATTACCAAAGGTAGATGATCGGGCGCTATATGGTGCTGTGGCTCTAATGCTGCTGCTAAACTTTTTGGGGTAGTCACACCCAAACACAATTCACAGAAAAAACACACAAATAGCAGCGCTAACGTGATATTAATAATAATAATAATGCATATGAAAGATTGAGTGATAAAAAACTTCACATTTAATAAAGTAACAAATTAAACCACATTAAAAAAACATGTACCAAGCTCATAAAATCAATTAAAACTGAGGGTCTCAATGTAACTGCCTAAATCAGTGTAATCCATTCCTGTTGTAATAAACTGGGTTCGCAGATGGGTGAGATACGTGAAAATAGACTGACGGCGCAGTCTCACCAAACAACTTTACCTGTACCGCTAGAGGTGTAGTCCCTTGAAAATGTCCATGGTATAGTTCAATTAACCAGGTTTAGGATCCTCATTGTAGCGCGGTATCCTCTTTTAGGTGTAAAGAGTCAGTGAAGCTCCAGAACTTATATCACCACAATTTTTCTGCTGATGTCAAAGTCCAGTGTTGGTCCGGATAAACACAGGCAGTGATAGTTGAATAAATAGTGACCCACAGATGCTTCTGACGCGTTTTGCTGCAGGCACTGCAGCTTTATCAAAGGTGGTTTAAACAAGTGAGCTGGTCAAATATTTATACCCTTAGTGATTGATCAACAATCTACAGCTGTTCACTCAATCCTTCCAATTCATAAGAATACTGTGCATAACATACATAATTCTCTTTATTCAGATTATATAAATGATCCTAGGACAGACTCAGATAATAAAATTCCATTTTTTTATTTAATATATTAAATAAAAAGTTTTATTAAGTGAAATTAACATATTCATATTCCGATTCCTTCCGGGTCGTTTAGACATGTGACCGCAGCTTCATGTCATCTTTCTCAGCTGATATCTGGAATAGTTTATAATTACATATCAACTAATCCTAATGTATATAGACATAAGTTCCCTATTCATACATAACCAGAATATACAAAACATAAACTCTAAGTAAATTCCGTATATTGAGTAATCACTTCCGGGTTCTTAATCTTATCTCACTTCCGCTCTATGGAGCGCATATTAGTTCCGCTGTCTTACCTAAATAAAAGGATTAGTACCCGCATCTCACAGTTTCTCGATCATGTGACCGTCATATGACCAGTCACATGACGGAGGAGAGGTGGTATTACTATACGTCATCGTGACGGCCCTAAACATACGAGCCGTCTCCCTGACCATGTGACCGCCGTATGACTGGACCAGTCACATGACGGAGAAGAGGTGGTATTACTATACGTCATTGTGACGGCCCCAAACATACGAGCCGTCTCCCCGACCCTGTGACCGCCGTATGACTGGTCATGTGACAATAAAGAAATCTTTTATTGGCCTGTATCGTCCAACTAATCGTAAGAGTCAAAAATATAATAATTAACATAAATTGGTTGTCATGACAACTATCGGCCACTTAATGTTAAACACTTTTCCATTAATAAAATCTTAACTTCAAGACTGTATACACTATTCTTTTTAATATAAGATATTCGATATGAAGCTATTTTTAAGGTAATGGAGCATATCTTTCATTTGTCGTTCAGCGCTAGCAATAGGTGTAAAGATTGTAAATGTGTCACTAATGGGCCTCTTCAGTATCACCAATGTACATTACACATGTGGAAATGCTAATTTCCACATATTTTAAGTAACAGCCCATTAATTAATAGGGGCTCAATAGGGCTGCTGTGGGAACCAATGCCATATTCAGATTGGTGGCTTTGACAAACTGTGCCTTAGTCATCTGCCCAAAATGTTTTGCTTGCTGTATCCCAGTGTAAATGCCATACAGTATGAGGCTGTGTTGTATACCTATGACTATTGCAGTCGGAGCAAAAACACAACATGTATAATCATCATAGCCCTGCCTATTGCTGCACAATACCATGTTTTACATCATCGGGAGTAAGACCATGAGGAAAGATTAGTGTCGATCCAACGACTCTACGGAAGACTCCTAGAATGTAGACAAGTAAGCAATAAGTGGCATATGCGTGGAAGTCATGTCTCCTCATTACTGACATCCTACAGAAGCATAGAGGTAGAACGTACTACTCAGTGTTACGCTAGAACTAGATGCATTTCTATTAATAGTACATATTATATATTATTACCACTTGCCTTACTCACAGATGATCAAATCTAAATGCTACATCTTTAAGAAATGCTTCTATGGGATCTGATATAGGTCAAAAAGATGACATTTCAAATAAGTAACTTGCTGTGACATTACTGTCATTGGGAGCATAGCTGTTAGGACTTGTTGCTCTGGAGATGAAAACTTGATGTGGCCTCATATTAAAATAATACATGGACTTGAACAGAACCATCAGTTTAATTAAATTCTCCACCTGTATTAATTGCATAAAAAAATATAATAAATAGCGGATTCTACACTGATGGCGCATCAGGGCTGTCGCAGTATGCAACATATAAATGCACCCTCTGGGTCAACTGACATAAAAAAACAATTATTGCATGTCACATGACCTAAACAAACAAGTAATATATGATGTAGATGTTAGTAACCAGGGGCGGATCCAGAAGAAAATGATAGGGGGGGCACCATAGAAGGGGCAAGTACATTTGCGTGCGGCTTCGGTGCATGTGAGGTGGCGCTTCTTATACAATGCCCACAGTTGTAGCGCTCATTATGCAATGTCCACTGTACTGGTAGTGCCCGTTATATAGACCCCATAGTAGTGGTGCCCCTTATGCAATGCTCGTATTGCCCCCAGTAGTAATGTTGCCTGTAGTAATGCCCCCAGTCATTTAGCGCCCTAGTAGTTATGCCCCCAGTGGTAATGCCCCTGCAGTTATGACCCCAGTAGTTTACACCCACCCCTTTAATTTAGCCTCCTAGTGGTAATGCCCCCGTAGTTTGCCCCATTGTAGTTTAGCCCCTGTAGTTATGCCCCCCTTGTAGTTTAGCCCCCAGTAGTAATGCCCCCAGTAGTTTGGCCCCTGTAGTTATCCCCCAGTAGTTTGGCCCCTGTAGTTATGCCCCCAGTAGTTTGCCCCCCCTGTAGTTTAGCCCCCAAGTAGTAATGCCCCTGTAGTTACGCCGCCAGTAGTAATGCCCTCCTGCTCCTGTAGTATGCCCCCAGTAGTTAGCCCCTTTGTAGTTGACCCCCAGTAAAAATTGTCCCCCAGTAGATGCCCCCCAGTAATAATGTCCCCCAGTAATAATGTCCTCCCAGTAGTTTGCCCCCAGTAGTAATGCCCCCTAGGAGTTTGCCCCCAATAGATGACCCCCCATTAGTAATGCCCTGTAGGAGTTTGCCCCCAGTAGATGCCCCCCCAGTAATAATGTCCTCCCAGTAGTTTGCCCCCAGTAGTAATGCCCCCTAGGAGTTTGCCCCCAATAGATGACCCCCCAGTAGTAATGCCCCCAGTAGATGCCCCCCAGTAATAATTCCCCCAGTAGATGGCCCCCAGTAAAAATGTCCCCCAGTAGCTGCCCCCAGTAGTAATGCCCCCAATAGATGACCCCCCAGTAGTAATGCCCCCTGTAGATGCCCCCCTGTAATAATGCCCCCACCAGTAGTAATGCCCCTTGTTGATGCCCCCCCAGTAGTAATGTCCCCCAGTAGTTTGCCCCCAGTAGATGCCCCCGCTGCATTAAGGAAGATAAAAAAACTTCATACTTACCGAACCCCGTTTCCGCTTCCAGACTTCCTCCTGGCGTCCTCTCCTCAGCACTATGAGAGAGACGTCATGACTGACGTCTCTCCCATAGCGAACGCCGCACAGTGACAGCGCCGGAAGCCGGAGCTCAGTACTGAGCTCCTGCCTCCGGCTGCCGCTGTGCAGGGAGACGGGCGCCCGCTGGTAACACAATCTCAGCGGGCGCCTGTCATCTCCCTGTGCGGCGCCGGCGCCGGGGGAGAACGGGGGACGGAGGCCACAAATGACAGGGGGGGCACGGGCCCGAGTGCCCCCCCCCCCAGGATCCGCCACTGTTAGTAACATAAATACAGTAACAAGTGGTAAAAAGCAGAAATTGCCAAGTTTATCACTATATTGCTATACTGTATAACTCAATATTATTATATAGTATAAAATCCATGTTATCCATGTAAAACTAAGTAACGTAATCAGGAATAACATTACTGTCACCTAGAGGATGCATTATCACCACAAATACATTTAAAATGTAACAATTAGCCTGTGGAATATTCTGTCTCAAAGGGAAATAAAAAGACGACTTTTTTTTGGGTTCACTCAAAGATCAGAAATTGATTCTATGTGGAAATTATTAAAACATAACTTTTAATCAATACTTTAATAAAAGTCGGTGTAGCCAAATAAGAAGAGAATCAACACAAATATATCCTAATAATAAAACCCAGTGGTCTACGGTCTGTGCATATACTGTATATGTTTTTGGAATATCAGACAATGTGACATAGACAATTACTGCATGATTGTTGCGATATAATGGACCACCAGAATAATCAAATAAATAAAAAGTTGGTATACCAATGTTGCACTGGGTCAATGAGTGTAAAAATCACGTAAGGCAGGGGCGGCCAGACTTTTGGAGTCGGTGATCTACTGTGAAAGCTAAAAAGCTTTTGTGATCTACCTAGGAGGAATAATAGCAAAAAAGGGCGTGGCATAACAAAAAGTGGGCGTGGTATAACAAAAAGTAGGCGTGGTAAAACTTAAAAAAGGGACGTAGCCTTGCTGCGCAGAGTGTAATGACTGCCTCACACGAGATAACACATTGGCACCCTAAGGTAAAAACCTCAAACACATGCCCCCACAGTGCCAGATACACATGCCCCCACAGTGCCATGTGCCCACAGTGCCAGATATGCCCCCACAGTGCCAGATACAGATATGCCCCCACAGTGCCATGTGCCCACAGTGCCAGATATGCCCCCACAGTGCCAGATACACATGCCCCCACAGTGCCATGTGCCCACAGTGCCAGATATGCCCCCACAGTGCCAGATACAGATATGCCCCCACAGTGCCATGTGCCCACAGTGCCAGATATGCCCCCACAGTGCCAGATACAGATATGCCCCCACAGTGCCATGTGCCCACAGTGCCAGATATGCCCCCACAGTGCCAGATTACAGATATGCCCCCACAGTGCCAGATATGCCCCCACAGTGCCAGATATGCCCCCACAGTGCTATACTATCAAAAACAATTTAGAGGATATCCATTTAGATCCTACATGAGTAAAACATGTCAGCTTATTATATTATTTTATTATTATTATTATTATTCTACTTTTATGTTTATTTTTATTTGTATTTTATTATATAGAAAATGATAGGATGACCAACATGGACCTATATACTCATTAATTTATATATTATGATTTATCATTATTAATATTATAATATCAACATATTTTATTATGTTTTCCCATTTAATGTATTTGGTTTCACTCGACTGATCAAAGAGATATATAGATTTCATATATACATGTTTCCCATATGCATCATATCCATCCTGAGAACATCAATATTATGGATGGAAATAGCTGTCTTTTGGAACAATTAGGAACATTTTGAATTATTCATAGAAGGACGTGAGCATTGATAGGATCCTGTACCTAATGGCATATGACGAGTGAAACATGCCTCGAATAAACCTCCGTCACATCCATTGTATCATACATTTCAATGTTTTTCTCTTTCTCCTTTTTCTTCTTTTTTCTTCTTTATTATTTTTTAATTACAATACATGAAGAAACTATGTAGTTACATTTTAAGAATATTAACTCGGATCAGGAGTATAATATAAGAAATACATAAATAAAACCAATTGGTGGGCGAAGACGTCAATCAAGAGATATATCCAATCACAACCGAGTCAGATGTATATAGCTTCCTTTCACCCGGTAATCGGGTTCCTATGATTAAGCTGCATAAGCGAAACGATCGTTAGGCTGAGCGGTACACGTGGAAACGTGTCCGCTTTTAATTAGTTTAAACCACTGCATGGGTGGAAAAGCCCTATAAATGTTTGATAAATATGCTTGATAATATAAGTATGTTGCTATAACAGTTGAATGATTTTATGTGTGTACGTAGGAGCAAGAAGGACCTTAGACAGCGGCATATGTGTGTTATGATAGCAACCTCAGTGAGCCGTTAAGTTTGACGGGGAGTGGGGAAACCTCTAAGTCCGTGCTGGGCACTATACTGAGCTGTTGGCTGCAGCACACGGCTAAATATTAAATGAGCTTTCTTATGAGACGTGATGCATGTCAAATGAGCTCCTAAATCTCTATCCGGGACACAACCTTAGATATACTAATCATATGTGAACATCACCAGACCGGGTGTTTGTTTAACGGAGTATGTTTTATAGTGATCAATTACATACACACCGCGATCTGACTAATTAGGCTGTGAGACACATTTTGCTAATTAATCCCAAAAGATCAATGGGTAGTAAATGTGAATGAGCCGGTGCATACAATTGCGGAGAATAGAACCTCAGAACCCGCACCAGTTACTAGACCCTAGCCGTCGGCAGTGAAATATATGATACGACATTAGTTGATTATATTCAATTTGTAATCTGGTACAATAAAATGAGTTCAGAGACTACATCTCTGATATAGTTCAGGACAGAAATCTTATGTGAATTTATGAGACAGTATGCATGTTTGATATGGCTCAGTAACTAATTTCACATATGCTGTAAGGCAGGGGTGTCCAACCTTTCACCTTCCCTGGGCCACATTAGAAGATGAAAATTTGTTTTGGGCCACAAATAAAATAAAATAACAGTAACGATACCTGATCATCCAAAAAAACCATAGAAAACATAGTTAACATATTAAACTTACTTGTAGCTGTGCCCCTGTAGCTGCGTCCCTTGTAGTTGTGCCCCTGTAGCTGCGCCCCTTGTAGCTGCGCCCCTTGTAGCTGCACCCCTTGTAGTTGTGCCCCTTGTAGTTGTGCCCCTTGTAGTTGTGCCCCTGTAGCTGTGCCCCTGTAGCTGCCCCCTTGTACTGTGCCCCTTGTAGCTGCGTCCCTTGTAGCTGTGCCCCTGTAGCTGCGTCCCTTGTAGCTGTGCCACTATAGCTGCCCCCTTGTAGCTGCCCCCTTGTAGTTGTGCCCCTTGTAGCTGTGCCCCTTGTACTGTGCCCCTTGTAGTTGTGCCCCTGTAGCTGCCCCCTTGTACTGTGCCCCTTGTAGCTGCCCCCTTGTACTGTGCCCCTTGTAGCTGCCCCCTTGTACTGTGCCCCTTGTAGCTGCCCCCTTGTACTGTGCCCCTTGTAGCTGCCCCCTTGTACTGTGCCCCTTGTAGCTGCCCCCTTGTAGCTGCCCCCTTGTACTGTGCCCCTTGTAGTTGTGCCCCTTGTAGCTGCCCCCTTGTAGTTGTGCCCCTTGTAGCTGCCACCTTGTACTGTGCCCCTTGTAGTTGTGCCCCTTGTAGTTGTGCCCCTTGTAGCTGCCACCTTGTACTGTGCCCCTTGTAGTTGTGCCCCTTGTAGTTGTGCCCCTTGTAGTTGTGCCCCTGTAGCTGCCACCTTGTACTGTGCCCCTTGTAGTTGTGCCCCTTGTAGTTGTGCCCCTTGTAGTTGTGCCCCTGTAGCTGCCCCCTTGTACTGTGCCCCTTGTAGTTGCGCCCCTTGTAGTTGTGCCCCTGTAGTTGTGCCCCTTGTACTGTGCCCTTGTAGCTGTGCCCTTGTAGCTGTGCCCTTGTAGCTGTGCCCTTGTAGCTGTGCCCCTTGTAGCTGTGCCACTATAGCTGTGCCCCTTGTAGCTGCGTCCCTTGTAGTTGTGCCCCTGTAGCTGCGCCCCTTGTAGCTGTGCCACTATAGCTGCGCCCCTTGTACTGTGCCCCTTGTAGTTGTGCCCCTGTAGCTGTGCCCCTTGTACTGTGCCCCTTCTAGTTGTGCCCCTTGTAGTTGTGGCCCTGTAGCTGCCCCCTTGTACTGTGCCCCTTGTAGCTGCCCCCTTGTACTGTGCCCCTTGTAGTTGTGGCCCTGTAGCTGCCCCCTTGTACTATGCCCCTTGTAGTTGTGGCCCTGTAGCTGCCCCCTTGTACTGTGCCCCTTGTAGTTGTGGCCCTGTAGCTGCCCCCTTGTACTGTGCCCCTTGTAGCTGCGCCCTTGTACTGTGCCCCTTGTAGCTGTAAAAAAAAACACACACACGCACAAACACATACTTACCGCTCCTGCAGCGCTGCCTCCGTCTCCGTCCGCCGCTCCACGTGTTCTTGTACAACCAACTTCTCCCCTGGGCTCCTCTACTCTCGCGCTGCTCAGTCACGTGTGCCGCTATGCAGCAGAGGAGGGCTACACTGTGACTGACAGCGGAGAGGGCGTGAGCTGGTGCTGGTCCCAGCAGCAGCAATCCAATCAGGATGTGCTGACAGCCTGCTGGGGCTGGCTCAGCCTCACATGTGGTGTCCGTACTCCGGTAAAAAAAAACCTCTGCTGCAGTGCTGCTCCTGGGCCGCATTACTAGCCGACTTGGGCCGCATGCGGCCCGCGGGCCGCGGGTTGGACAAGCCTGCTGTAAGGCAACCAACAAGACTGGTAGTTGTGAATAAACTTGAGCTACAACCCAATAAATTTAACTGGCTAATTATAAAGCCGATAATAGTTAAAATATTGAATTTAAGTGAGTAGCTCATATTAACTTATAGCAGAAAATACAGCTGCGGGTCATTTATTAGCGATCCTTCTCTGCTCCATGTAATTGAATTAGTAGTGGAATAATAGCAGACTCACAGTCATCTCCTGATTATATAAGCGTGCAATAACCACAGGTTGACTAACATACATAACCGTTCATAATAATATGCCAACCTATGAGGCAAGGATTAATGATGGTGAATGTATACATTTAAGTTAATTCACCAGTGCCTTTTGGCTATGAATTGAAGAACTATATGGCATGCTAATAACGGGTGGCTACTTAACACCACTGGAGTAGAGTAAGAGTGTTTGGGTATAGTCGTACACACATTAAGAGTATTAATCCATAATATATCATCTTCTTAAAATTTACTGTTTAGCAACCAGGAACATATCCTAATTAGGAATAATAAACCAAGCATATTCAGTGGTTTAGCTTTTTAACATCACTTCATTTTCATTTAAAAAAAAAATTTTTGTTTCACTTTTTTCACAAATTTATTATTTTCATTCACATATTTCGCCAGCTATTAACGGTATATAATAAAAGTTACATTTTAACATTAGTGGTCATTATCTGAAAGGATGATGACTTATAGTTAAATGAATGGTATTAGTCCTTGTGTGCCCTAATAAAGGAATACTTTTTCTCTGTTTGCTCAATACTGAATAGTTCTATTCCAGGTGCACCCCCCTATAGATATATTATTAGTCCAATTTTGAGACAAATCAATTTCTAACTAGGGGAAAGATAATAATAAAATACCAGATATTACAGTATATTGGAGGTCTGTGCGGTCTTTCACATCCCAAATACCATGTGCCCACAGTGCCAGATATGCCCCCACAGTGCCAGATTACAGATATGCCCCCACAGTGCCAGATATGCCCCCACAGTGCCATGTGCCCGCAGAGCCAGATATGCCCCCAGTGCCACATATGACCCCACAGTGCCAGATATGCCCCCACAGTGCCAGATTACAGATATGCCCCCACAGCGCCAGATTACAGATATGCCCCCACAGTGCCATGTGCCCGCAGTGCCACATATGACCCCACAGTGCCAGATATGCCCCCACAGTGCCAGATATGCCCCCACAGTGCCAGATACAGATATGCCCCCACAGCGCCAGATTACAGATATGCCCCCACAGTGCCATGTGCCCGCAGAGCCAGATATGCCCCCACAGTGCCACATATGACCCCACAGTGCCAGATATGCCCCCACAGTGCCAGATATGCCCCCACAGTGCCAGATTACAGATATGCCCCCACAGCGCCAGATTACAGATATGCCCCCACAGTGCCATGTGCCCGCAGAGCCAGATATGCCCCCAGTGCCACATATGACCCCACAGTGCCAGATATGCCCCCACAGTGCCAGATATGCCCCCAGTGCCAGATATGCCCCCACAGTGCCATGTGCCCAGTGCCAGATATGCCCTCAGTGCCATGTGCCCACAGTGCCAGATATGCCCCCACAGTGCCAGATATGTCCCACAGTGCCATGTGCCCGCAGAGCCAGATATGCCCCCAGTGCCACATATGACCCCACAGTGCAAGATATGCCCCCACAGTGCCATGTGCCCAGTGCCAGATATGCCCTCACAGTGCCATGTGCCCACAGTGCCAGATATGCCCCCACAGTGCCAGATATGCCCCCACAGTGCCATGTGCCCGCAGAGCCAGATTTGCCCCCAGTGCCACATATGACTCCACAGTGCCAGATATGCCCCCACTGAGCTATGTGCCCCCACAGTGCCAGATATGCCCCCATAGAAGAGCTCACCGTGCTGTGTGTGGAGAGCGCAGCGCGCGCTTCTCCTGTCTGCCGCTCTGCCTCCTCAGTCTGATCTCCGGCGGTGACGGCAGCGTGTATGGCTCAAATCAGGTGCCGGTCCGTGAGCTCTCATTGGCTAACGAACCGGCACCTGATTTGAGCTATACACTCGGCCGTCACTGCCGCAGACCAGACTGAGGAGGCAGAGCGGCAGGCAGGAGAGGCGCGGCTTCGGGTGGCTGGGCGGCGGATCGCGATCGACTGGTCGCATGTCCGTGATCGACCAGTCGATCGCGATCGACTGTTTGGCCACCCCTGACGTAAGGTATAGTCGATACTTGCTTGCAAATATCCCCAGAGCTGGTCCTAGGCATAGGCAAACTAGGCAATTGCCTAGGGCATCTGGTATGCCGAGGGGCACAAGCAGCTTCTGCTGATTAAAATGATATGTGGCATGCCTATATTCTGTGTAGCATTTTGTATGCAGATACAGCCACAGTCACACACAGTATATAGGCATGCCACATATCATTTTAATCAGCAGAATCTGCTTGTGAGCATCCTAGCCACATAGCAATGCAAATAAGATGCATTTTCATAAAAAATAGGCACCCAATGTTAGCAGAGCTGCCAGTTGACTCACGCCAGGAACTATATGTGTCATTATGTGTATAAGGGCATTAATAATGTGTTACATATGTGTAAGGGGCACTATGTGTGTCATTATGTGTAAAAGGCACTAATAATGTGCGGCATATGTGTAAGGGACATTATGTGTGTCATTATGTGTATAAGGGCATTAACAATGTGTTGCATATGTGTAAGGGAAATTATGTGTATAAGGGCATTAATAAGGGTTGGCATAATGTGTAAGGTGCATTATGTTTATAAGGACATTAATAATGTGTGTCATATGTGTAAAAGGCATTACTGTGTGGTATTATGTGTATACATGCATTACCAATGTGTGGCATTATGTTATGAGGTGCTCTACTGAGTGGCGTAACGTATAGAAAGGGCACTACAGTGTGGTCTAATGTGAATGAAGAGCAATATGGTGTGGTGTAATGTGAATAAGGGGCACTACTGTGAGGAGTAACGTATATAAGGTAAAGTGGTACTACTGTGTGATGTAATGTGAATAAGGGACAATATCGCATTATAAATTGTGAATAAAGTTGCACTACTGTGAGGCATAAGTTGAATTGGGGGTACTATTGTGTGGCCATGCCCCTTGCCAGCAAAAACACATACCTTTTTGGGCTGTGCGCCGAATGTGCACACTGTTCTTATTTAAATTACTGGGGGAAGAAAAAGAAAAAAAAAAGGACTGCTATGGGTGGGGGGTGATGGTGCTGGGAAAGGGGTGCAGGGTCAGAGGCGGAACCAGAGGTGGTGCTAGGAGGCACCAGCCAAAATCTTGCCTAGTGCATCATTTTGGTTAGGGCCGGCTCTGAATATCCCTATTTTGATCTGTATTCGCTCCTCCCTGTGCTGCTTTCCGCAGCCAGGTCCAATGCCAGGCATTCTGCCCTATAGGTCCCAGTCAATCAGAGTACTCCAGCTGGACCATAATCATTGGCATCCCACCCTTCTCTGACACCTGCAACCGCCGGGTGTAGCGTAAGGTATTCCTTAGGTCCCGGTCAATCCTAGCATCACTAGCAGGACCTCACTCTCCAACAAACCCATTAACAAAAACGTTATACTGAGCACTTCTCATTATTTGTTTTTGCCTATTCTCAGGCAGACCTGTATGCAAATATATGGAACTTTCTTTCATCTTTTAATCATTTGTACCATTTTTGTAAGTTAAAAGCTATCTGTCACCGGGATAAAGGTGCAAGCATGTAGCGTGCCCATTACGGACAAAGGCACAGAGATAACATCTTACAGTATGTCTATGTATTTATTTATTTCCTGATCATATCTATTACTCTGTGACGGATCTTCTGCAAAGAATTCTCTCTACCTGCTCCCTGTTTTCTATGTCTATAATATATATATAATTATTTTTTTTTCATGGGACAATATATCTGTACCAACACAGTCTAATAATAATGACTGTCTATAACGCACAATATAGTGTTGCCTAAATTACTCAGGAATTCTGCTTAGCAACATTATTGCATTAATTTGAGATAATGTAACAATGTAATAGATCAACTTTTGAAGGGTTACAATAATATTCACAATCTCCGTGTTTGCAACACTGTCATTCACTCTGCAACTCCTCATTTTTTTATTTCTCTATGCAAGACCGCTCATCAAAACAGTACTGCAGATGTAATATTTGTCAATAAATTGACAAAACAAAATAGTGTTTAAATCAGCAATTTGCCACTGAATATTTTCCATGCGGACTCTCATCAATGATTCCAGGGTCTTCACACCTCAGAGCTAAGGCTAATTTGCATATATATATATATATATATATATATATATTGACCTTTGTCTAACGCTGACAGCAGATCCACCTTGTACTGCCATCAATCTGGAGTATGTTATCATGTCAGTCTAATGTTTCCCTTCTCTTGTCCATCTCAAACTCAAATCTGCAAGGTGAACTCTCATCAGTGATCCCAGAGTAACGAACAACTGTAGTTTATCTACTACCACACCACACTGTAAATGCCCAATACCGTCCAATCTTGGAAGCTAAGCAGTGGTGGGCTTGGTCAGTACTTGGAGGAAGACCTCCTGGGGGGTGGTCTTTAGTATGCCGAATGTCGGGATCCCGGCGCACATTATACCAGCGCCGGAATCCCGACACCCGGCATACCAACAGCTATTCTCCCTCGTGGGGGTCCACGACCCCCACGAGGGAGAATAAAATAGTGTGGCGTGCGTAGCACGCCACCGTGCCCGCAGCGTGGCGAGCGCAGCGTGGTGAGCACAGCGAGTCCGCAAGGGGCTCTTTAGCGCTCGCCACGCTGTCGGTATGCCGGCAGTCGGGCTCCCGGCGCCGGTATGCTGGTTGTCGGGAGCCCGAGCGCCGGCATACCGTACTACACCCCTCCTGGGAATACCAAGTGTTGTAGAAATCTTGGGGACTCGGATTACTCTGCGCCTAACACTAACAGCAGAATCACCAATATTTATTCCTTCATACTAGGATCTAGCAGACACAAAGAAGTATAGGATTTTCGTGCACCAGCTGGACCAATCCAGCAAATATTATCTGTCAAAATCCCACTAGAGGAGCCCATTTGTACTAAGATAATATCACTTTTTCTCAGTAAAAACAGATCAAAGTAGGGATATTTGCGAGCAAGTAACGACTATACGGGTGGTCTTCAGTATGCCGACTGACGGGATCCCGGCGCACAGTATACCGGCGCCGGGATCCCGACAGCCGGCATACCGACACTTATTCTCCCTCGTGGGGGTCCACGACCCCCCTGGAGGGAGAATAAAATAGCGTGGCGCGCGTAGTGCGCCACCGTGCCCGTAGCGTGGCAAGCGCAGCGAGCCCGCAAGGGGCTCATTTGCGCTCGCCACACTGTCGGTAAGCCAGCGGTCGGGCTCCCGGCGCCGGTATGCTGGTCGCCGGAAGCCCGACCGCCGGCATACCATAGTGAACCCCGACTATACCGTACATGATTTTTACACTCATTTAACCAGTGCAAGCATAGGTAAAACAATTTTTTATTTATTTGATTATTCTGGTCGGTTCATTGTATCACGACAATCATACAGTAATTGTCTATGTCACATTGTCTAATATCCCAAAAACATATATACACGGACCATAGACCACTGGGTTTTATTATTAGGATATATTTGTGTTGTTTGTCTTCTATTTTGGCTACACCTTTTTTTTTTAAAGTATTGATTAAAAGTTATGTTTTAATAATTTCCACATAGAATCAATTTCTGATCTTTAAAAGTGCACCCAAAAAAGAGGTCTTCTTCTTCTTCTGCTTATTTCCCTTTGAGTCAGAATATTCCACAGGCTAATTGATCATTTTAAATGTATTTGTGGTGATAATGCATCCTGTAGGTAACAGCAATGTGATTCCTAATTACGTTACTATGGGTGGTATTCAATTAGTGCCTTTTTTTGACCAATCAAAAAAACCTG